>NC_140588.1:54659606-55303044 GCF_964204655.1 Triturus cristatus
GATCTGCGGTTTAAAAATCGTCTTGGCCCCGCAATATTGAAAATCAGTTTGGCAACCACTGTGTGTTATACATTGCTGATGGTTACATGCAACCGGCATAATGCAGGTATGTGACCACCAACTTGTACAGATAGAAAAACAATTAGGGCTTTGGGAAGCGCCCCTTTTTTTAATAGAAATTCAAATTCTTTTTTTTCATCCCTCCCTTTTTTGTCACAATCAGTCTGTTCGTGAGAAAGATTAATCCAGCCCTGATGAGAGTGCGGCAATTGATTTAACCGGCACTCGAAACGCGTCGGCAGATAAAGGAATTCAACTCCTTGGTTAAATATTACAAGGCAGACAAAGGAATCTAACTTCTTGGTTAAATATCACAAATATACTCCCTTGTGTCCCTGATATGTAGGGGATTTGATTGATTCCAAATATAAGGGTGTTAGTTGTCCAATCTATCAATTTGTTTGACAACTTTGCATTTCGTATTGTTTATATAATGATTGTTTTTTGTGACATTGCATTTGATGGTTTCAATGTTTGACTATTATGAGTTTATTTATAATTGTATGTCAAAACACATTTTTCACGTTGTTCACTTTCATTGTGTAAATATCAATGTGGTATTTCGTGTAGTTTATGATGTGTTCTTTTTGTGATCAAAGATATTAATTTAAAAAATAAAATAAATAAAAGGCATAAATCATTGCTTGGATAAACGTATTAATTTTCGTTTATCTTACTTCATACGAATAAGTGTTGAAGTCATCAGAGGCATAGGTAAATTTTTTTCTTATATAACATTCTTGAAATGGAATTTTTTTTACTTGTGACTCAAAATCTGATTTTATCATTTTATATTACAATTCCTTAGACCCAAACATGATATTTCTACCTACTTCCAAACAAAAGTTATCACTTATTAAATGTCGTAAGTTAACCCAATTTTATCCTATGGGAAGGGGTAGAGATAGCCCGCACAGAAGAGAAAAACACATTTGTGAGCTTTTCTCTACCAGGACTTGAAAACCTTAAAATGTATATGTCCAATTTTTTAAATACAATGCACCCTGCCCTATGGGCTGCTTCAGGCCTACCATAAGGGTGACTTATATATATCTTAAAAAGGGAGTTTTATTAGTGGTAAAAAGGTTTATTTTTGCCAAGTCAAATTAGCAATATAAAACTCCACTGACATGTTTTAAGGAGCTGCTTAAGTGGATGACACAATAAGTGCAGTAGGTCCACTTATACCATTTGATGTACCAGCCCTGGGTATTTGGTATGCCACTTTACTAGGGACTTGTAAGTAAATTAAATATGCCAATCGGGTGTAAGACAATTTTACCATGTTTTAAGGAGAGAGCACAAGCACTTTAGCACTGATTAGCAGAGGTTAAATGCACAGAGCAATAATACAAACAAATTCATGCATAACAAGGGGGGTGAAGGTAAAAGGTTTGGGGGACAACTCCCCAAGGGTGTCAGGTATAACAGTAGTCCCTTCATTGTACAAACAATACACTACTATACTGTGTTTACATGTGATGTGCTGGAAGGTAAACAGAGGCCATTGAATGTTTAATAAGGGGCCACAAGAATGCAATAAAGATTGGAACTGACCGTTAATGCTGAATCTGCATTTTGTAGGTCTTTACTCTAACACACCTTTTTGATTGATTGACTGAACCCATGACAGTAGGTTGTGGTGCACTGTGGCATTAGTTTCTCTTTATTTAGCATGAAATTCTGTAATTAATTAACATGGTTCGACACACAAAAGAAGGTCTCCACAATAACACAGGTTAAAGGGCACTCATTTGCATGCTCAATAGTTGGACGAATGTGGGACACCGTGGGCCATATTATACTTTGTCCCTCGGGGCACAAAGGGCATGTGCATCTGCTATGGATTCCCCCAGGATACAATGGTATTACAGAAAGGGCCCGCAGATGCTTGTGCATCCCCTCCTGTAATACGGATAGTGCTGGCGCACATGTAGCACCAGCGATATCACGAAATGGTGTTTCCACATTTACATGGGTATGTGGCCCTATGCAAATGAGGAAATCACTTTGCCTCTGTGCCCGTGCTATATTGTGGATGCAGACACTGAGGCTAATATGCCCTTAGGTGGTGCACTGAAAGTGTGCCACAAAAAAGGTAAAGGCAACCCTCTGGATGGGAGAACAAGGGTCCCAAACACCCCCCCCACCACCACCACCACAGACATCCTCTTGCTAACTGGTGCAGTCACTCACTGCACCTGCCTGCAAGGGGATCTCTCTTCCCCTCTTCAAAGTGCAGGATGGGTGCCACCTGTACTGTGAAACACAGCGTGGCTTAGAAGCAGCCACTACATATTACACTTGAATATACTGCCCTGATGGCAGTGCTAGTTCACTACTTCCCTGAGGGCAGCACATTCCATGGTTTGAAAAAAAAATGGATTTTAATATATAGGAACCATGGGTATACATAGCTTGTGACATACAAATAACAGCAGAGGGGCAAAACAAGATCTTACAGCAAATTAAGATAGGGGTGCTTATATATGCAAATGGGTTCCAGATTGTGCAGGGGTCTTGGGATGCAACAGAAGGATAGTGAATAGAGAGGGTCTTGTCAACTTGGTCAAGAGGGCAAGGCGATATGGAGGATAGATGTGGGAAGGAAGGTCGGGCAGAGCGTGGTGGGTGCATGAATTTGAAGAAGGTACATTCCTTTTAATACATCACACTGTCCCTATTTGTGCCCGGCGCACCTTTTCAAAGGTGCACCGTGGTGCAACCAGGGACAGTGCACCCTATCCATAATAAGGCCCCTGGTGTTGTCATTCTCCAGTTGCTGCATAGTGAGCACTGAGGTGCACAATACCAGCTTTGGGTCAGGAATGGAATAAGCACAAATTTCCAGATGCAGTATACAGGGTCTGCATATTTTTTAAAGTGGAGTTGATTACACCACGATTTTTGATAACTTCATGACAATATATACTTGCATTTTGCTTTACTCCACAACAGAAACATACCCTCTTAACTAAGCCTGGGCAAAGCACTACACCACGCTCGCGTAATTTGCGCTACTTCGCACTATGCGAATTGCACGTAGCACAGTGCAAACAAGCGTAGCGTAGTGTAGTGCAGCAGTCGTTTTTTGCTTTCTCATGGTCCTCAACTTCAAGTTGGCGACCGCGAGCAAGCAAAATGACATCCCGGCGAGACTTTTTTCTCGTTCGCGATCAGCAACATCAAGTTGGCAATCGCGAGCGTGGAAAATAAACCTCCCGGCGAGATTCTCAACGCGGGGAGGTCAGGTTTCTCATTGCGAGTGGTCGCGTATGCTCGCGACCGCTCGCGATGAGAAACTACCAGTCTGCGTTGAGAAAGCTGCTGCTCGAGTAAAACTCTACTCGAGCGGCAGAAAACTACAGCTTGCACTGTGGAAGATGCCGTTTTCAATGATTGCACAGTGCCGGATGCTTGCGAAGTGCTACGTGTAGCTCACGTAGTGCGAAGTGCACTTTGCGTAGCTACGCGTAGTGCTACTTCGCGAACTACGCCCAGGGTTACTCTTAACCAATTTGACGTTCATGTGGAAGACACAACATTAGAGGTTATTGTATATTAAGTCTCAGGGTAAGATTCATCTACCATAACAGGCGTCCATAGGATGATGATCTTGTAGGTTATGCTTATGAAATACTTTACTTCACTAATTTTCAACAACATAAACGCACGCAAATATCTAACAATGGCCGGATTAGTACACAGTGTGCATTCCCTTTATCTCACTCTTTTAAAGCAGGGATAAAAGAAAAAAGGTTCTTTTCCATCCCTGCTTTCTCTCTTTGACACGTTTCTGTCTTTCTTTTCCTCCTCTCCGCTTATGTTTTTCTCTTTCTTTCTCTGGGTCAAAGTCTGATGAGGAAAAATAAGTGCCAGCCCCAAAAACTGAGAGCTGGTGGGTATCACCTGCAACCACCGGCTCAAATTCAGATTCAGCAGGGGCTTGGTCTCCCCTCTGAGATGCACATGAATGAGTGTTTGACTGTTTACAGAGATGCCCCTGATGAAGCGCTGATTAGCATAAAATGCATGGGGAATGATGGAAGCACAAATGATGATTAATATGTGGAATGTAAGAGAACGCTAATGGCATGTATGAAAGAAAGCGAGATGTAAATATTGCTAACATAATAACACAAATTGATTTTAGAATTTGAAAGCAGACTCGTTCTTAACGTCGGAATTGAAACTTCATGTAAACTTTCTTTTGCGTACAAGGAAACAAGGTATATTAAAGTGAGTTGTGCCAGACAGCGGGTGAGTAGGACAGCAGATCTAGGATAAACATCAGAATACTAGACTGCTAAGGACGAATCCACGGCACCACCAGTTAGAACCCTTTCTGTCTTCATTACCCTGTTGACCACCTCTTTGGGTTAGCTGTACAAAATCCTAATCTCTTGTAATAAAAAAACAAGTAGAGAGAGAGGTAACGTCCTGCAATACGATTATACAAACTAAATTACATAAATCCAAACAATAAGGTTCCAAAAAGTAATCCGTTGATGTTATTAGAAGTTTATGCTTTTTGTTCTTCCAATTTAATTCCTAAAATACAGCTCCTGGCTTCTCTGCTTGAACAGCCCTCGGATGCACAATCCAGGGCCGATGGCCATTGTGCCTGTATTCTTATTTTGTAGGCCAGATAGCAGCATGAAGACGGTAAGACGTGAGCAAATGCACATTTTTAAAATGTTTACATTAATATATTGATATTTGTTAGGAGGAAATGTTTTGGTTTCCCTAAGAAGGTAAATGCAGCTTGCCACAGGAAATAACATGCGATGACAATAATTATGAGCAAGGTGAAGGCCTTGGTATCAATCTGTACTTCCAGCAAAATGACTACTGAACTGATGAAATAAAGAAAAACCGCAGCTACAAATGACACGACACAGCAGGCAATAGTAGAAAAGCTCGAAAGGCAGAGGAACAGTCCGAAACATCGAATACGTTTTTAAAAAAGAGGCGAAAAATGCACTCCTTTGTGTTGACAATGCGAGCATTAAATGATGTATGTTTTGCAAAGTACTCAGTAAATAGCATTTAAATGACAACAACTGAGGTTCCCATGTAAAAAAATAAAAGGCATAAAGCTGAAGAAACGGGTGCATTCTAAACAACTACAACAAAATATCTCTTATTACATAACCCAGCCACTCCTTCCCTGTATACGTAAGCAAGAACTTTTAGCTTTGCCAATGGTTGTTACCTGTTGTAATTGCTTATTTATTTTGGTTTTAAAGCATGTTTGCCCCGTTAATTGATAGTAATGGCCAACTTTGACTAGGCTTCCATGCACATTAAACAAGCATTGGCATAGCCAATAGGTCTCGCCTTTGGGACCTTATAAGTGTTTAGCCATGCAACAGTTGCATAACTAAATACTTATAAGGTCCCAAAAGCGAGACCTATTGGCTATGCCAAGTGGCCCTGCGGCCGCGAAAGAGAAAGTGATCGCGGTCAGGTGGGGCGCCCTCGCCCGCGCACATGCACTGTAGCACTTTTTGGAGCCCTCTCAATAAGTCTCGCCAGGCCAGCGCATGCGCTGGGTCAGGTGAGACCTAAAAAACAATAACTGATAATATGAATAGATGTGACAGCACATTTCTAAAAGCAAGAAACAGCATTCCCCACACATGAGCCAGTGAAACATTCTGCCTTTTTCACACTCCTCTCTTAAATGTATGGCTAATTATATACTTTGTGGAATGTGAACTTTTAATTTCTTTGTTGACTCCTAAACCTGTGAATCTCATCACTTGTCAGCAATTTCAGTGTTTGTGTTTATCTGTTAGTGATTATGGATGTCCACAACTAGAGAGAGAATGTGTGTGTGAGGTGAAGATAAAAATGTGACCCATGTGCATACGTGTTCGAAAGTTCTACCCTATGCAGTTCAAACATCTGGCCGCAACCCCAAATCTCTGATGACCTTGCTGAATTAAAGAATAAAGACCAATGCAAGGGCACAGTGGCGAATTCATAGCAATAAGACAATGGCAAGCATTCAATTTTTAGCATGAAGTCCTGATGCCAGGCATTTAATTGTAGAAAGAAGCCAAAGTGTTTTTATACCCAACACTTCCAGTTTTGAATTCTTGGTACTTCTCCTATTGCTCTATGCCAGGGTTCCCCAAAGTCTGTTCCTTTTTTTAACAACGTTATTTACAGTTTAAAAAAAGAATTATCTCACAAAGATGGGCTAACATCGCTATAGATCGCAACTGTTCTGGCTGTGTGTCGGCAGGGAGGTAAACAGGTAAAGTGTATAGCTAAAAGGAAACAGAATAACACAAAATAACAAAACAAATTGAAAACATTTGAAAACTACAAGGAAAAAACTGATTACAGAAATAATCACTCTAAGTATAATGTACAAATATTAAACATACGCTAATACAAGGACACAGTGAAATCGAACTAAGGAGATAAACACAGCCCGGATCTTCTAAAAACATATTCAAGTGCATTTTGTATATATTGTGCTGTGAATCTAAACACTGCTTTGCGTTTGTGAAACAAAATATAACACTTGAAGCATGAGAACCAGTGGAAAGTCTCACGGAACGTCCTAGAGGCATAGACACTGGTATCTTTGTGATACAAGTGTTTATGTTGGCTTAAAAAATACAGGAGCTGAAAGCACTCGGAGTAAGATAATTAAAGATGCCATCACTTGTATTAATAAAGTTAAGAAATAATGCATTGTCCTCAACCCAAAGGGGAAGTACTTAAATATTTTTATTTTCGAATGTATGAACACAGCGTTCAGCAAGATGTGTCGCAATCACTTTGAGAAATTGTTCCTTTTTGCATGGTCGCTCCCATGGTTTTTGCTGAATTGTATTGCTGGTTTTTAGATCCTGCAGACTAGGGCACTACTGTCCAGTGCCCAGTGTATGTGCTCTGACCTTTAAACTTGTAGTTGTTGGCTAGTCCCTGATTGGAGTATTTAACACTATATTAAGGCCATAGTATATTGTGTAGAAACCGCACCTACAACATTTAACTTTCAATGTCACCTGTGGAGTGCAACACTTATTGTGCCATCTCCTTGTGTGACAAGGAAAGTATGACTTCAGGCCTCCCATTGTAGCCCGACTGCTCAAGTTTAAACCTGTAGTGCGACCTGTTAAAATAACGCTTTTGACAGGAAAAAACCTCTCTTAAATATTAATAAGTCACCATTGTGTAGGCCTTGTAGCCCACAAGATTTTAAAAGTAATTACAATTCCAGTCCTGTGGAATAGTCAGACTTCTAATAAATATTAAGGAAAATTAACATTCAGAAAGTTACCCCTTACTCTCCACCCACAGACCCCTAGTTTAGTGTGGGCAGAGACTTTCACTATCTTGAAAACTGACACATTGTATTTTAGGCTTGTTTGTAGTAAAGCAAACAGAACTACTGAAAAAGTAGGTAGATTAGGGCCTGGGAACCTTTACTCCATAGTTCAGAGGAAACTAGGAGTGCCTTAGAGTACCCCTCACACACAGGTTTGTGAACCCTACAAAGCTGGACCCTCACCCAGCCTTCTTTAAAACTTTGCTGGATATGTGAAAGGATACCAGATGGACTGAACCTGCTGGACTTGACATCTGTGACTTGAGTGAAGGGTCGGAGGAGGTTGGACACCCTACACTTAAAATCTACGGACAGAAAGATATTCAAGGATCATAAGGCTGATCCCCTGGGTGGCTCCAGGTACAATAAAAAGAGGACATTCGCTTGGAAAATCCCAGCTGACCAGGGGCAATTGGACTTTGACTGGCAGTGATGTTGTCCTCTGCCTGGCACCCTAATAGTCTCTAAGTGCTCTCCCTAATGTCCTGGTTGCATTGGAAGTGTGTTTTTGTGAGTGTTTGCGCATCAAAAGAAGTTTGAAAACTTTCTCAAAATGTTTGCTCTATAACTTCAAGGGGACCCACCCTGAAAGGTTCATCCCAGAGGTTCCATTGAATCAGGTTTTTCCCAAGTGGTGAAGTGTTTTCCCACAGGGAAACAACAAAGCCCATTTTCAGATTAGGACTTTAAATTTTTTTTGAATTTACCACTTCCAGGTCTTAGCGGGGCCAATACACTTCGTGTGTATAACCCATGCTCAATCATGGTGGGCCGCAAATAACCCATAGGTCCCAGTCTACTGCAATTTTTGGGTGTTGGGCTTCATGGCATAATTTTTTCTTGAATCGTAAAAAAGTTATATCTATGGTTCCCCTAGTTTTGTTGTTTTGATGTAATTTTGCTTATAATCTCTCTTTTTATAAATTGGAGTGGCATTTTTATTGTGTTGCGTTTCTGACTTTTTAACTGTGTTGGTACTCCAAGTTGCTTTACATATTTTCTGTAAGTTAAACCTGTCTGCTCTGAACCACATATTCCAGGGATTCACCTCCGGTTTAAATTACTGAAACCTTTAACTAGACCCCAGCAAGAAAGTGATTGTATTGCTTGTGGTGGCCACCAATCCCCTTCATCTAATAAATCACTTTCTCACAATTGCGCCCTTTGAGCTCTCAGTTTTCTTGAGACAATATGTTGTATTGATGAAGTTACATTTTCATAAAGAAAAAACATAGTGTGAGATAGTATTTGGATATTAGGCTCATAGTTGTCAGTTAGCCCGACAGTTCAGATTACATATCAGTCTATGAATGTACACCTCTCTGTTTTGTCCATATTGTTAAGTTCCTGCAAAAAAGAAAAAGAATACAAAACAACACAAAACAAATAGAAACACGTAGAAATTTGGAAGGATAAAACAAAAACTGCCTGCAGAAATTAGCAAGAAATAATCATGTCAAAATGTTATGAAAACATCTTCAAATATATTTTGCATATTTTATTGGTTGCATCAAAAGGTGATGTTATGTAATGCTATGTTATGTGTATTTGTATGGCGCACAACTCACCCAGGACAGTATTCTGGCACTGAAGAGAGAGCTGTATGACACAAACCAGGGTCCGGGCTAGGTGAAGAGCCAGGTCCCCAGTTTTGTGAAGGATTCAAGAACTGAGAAGGAGGCTCTGATGTGTAGCGGCATTTTATTTCAGGCTTTTGGCGTGAGGAAGGAGAAGTGACAACCTTCAGATCTGGTTCTGCTTATGCAGGGGATTTGTGCAAGTGGATATTCAGCTGTGCATAGATACCTGGTATGTCTGCAGAAATATATGCAGTTGAGGTACGAGGGGGCAATGTTGTTTAAGGTTTTGTATGTGTGCATAAAGTAGTTAGAAGAGTGCTCATTTGTGGATTGAGAGCTAGTGGAGCTCTTTGAGGTCCAGGCGATGTGAGTGGGAGGGTGAGCTGGCTGCAGAGTTGTGTATGGTCTGGAGCCCTCTGGTCAATTGCGCATAATTCCAGCATAGTGTGCATTGCCGTAGTAGAGCTTACTGGTGATGAGGGCTTGGGCGACCGTTCTGCGAGTGTTGATGAGGAGCCATTAGAAGACCTTGAGCATCTTTAGTGTGTGAAAGCAGGAAACGGAGACAGCATTAACTTGGCCGGTCATCGTGAGTTGGTTTTTGATTTCTGTTCTGATATTCTTTGCATGGCTTACCTACCAGGAGGGTTTGTGGGTCCAAGTCCGGTATGCCATCATCTGGAGTCCCAAACTGAGGTGTCTTCACTGAATATTACTACTTCTGCCATGTATAGTGTTAAGCTTTAAGCTGTTGGTTTTAATACACCTGGCAACTTCAGTCATGCGGGCAGATAAATTGGTCCAGGTATTTGGCATCCTGTAGGAGAGGAACAGTGTGAGCAGGGTGTTGTCAACATAGGATATAACAATTCTATGGGTGTGGATGATGCTGGGGGGTGAGGTCATGTAGGTGTTGAACAGAGTGGGGCTGATAGAGGATTCTTGTGGAACTCCACATATGAGGTGGATAGGGTTCAAGAGGAAGGACACCCGGCTGCCCGATTTGATGTGGCCTGTCAAGAAGGTGCAAATCCAGCAAAGTGCGGGACCTTGGATGCTGACATTGTTCAGTTGTTGGATATGGATGAGGTGGGAGTTGAAGGCTCCAGAAAAATCCAGTAGGATGTGGAGCGCGGTGTCACTTCCATCCATGATCATCTCCGTGACACCTGTGGCATCGACGAGGGCGATCTCGGGGCCTGAATCTGGATTGAGTGTTATTGAGGAGGTGGGTGGATGTCAGTGAGGTGGGTGGTTAGACGTTTGTTTAGCAACTTTTCCATGATTTTTGCCAGATAGACTAGCACGGAGATAGGCCTGCAGTTGGCTAGCTTCTTCAGGTCTGCTGAGGTTTTCTTGAGAAAAGGGAGTACTGTGGTGTCGGGGGAGGGCTACACTTATGGGGTCCAATCCTTTGATGAAGATGTGGTGAGGTCCGATGGCGCTCCGGAGTATATGGACTGCATGGTCATTTCAGTTTCTTGAGTGGTGATGGTGGGTCGGCTGGTCAGGGTGGTTCACTGGGTGTTGACAGAGATGAACAGGAGGGCTGCTTTGACATCCTTACTTCCTTCGGCAAGAACTCTGGTTTGATCATTAACTGGTCTAAATCTTGTGTCTATGCTATTTCCGGTGGCCTTCCTCTCTTGCCTTCTCGTTTTCCCATTCAGGCGTCTCACTCCGGCTTTACGTACCTGGGAGTGTACGTCTCGTTGGACCCGGCTGTCCGCTACGAGCATAATCTCCTCTCTCCACTTCGGAGATTGAGGATAGACGTGGCTCGTTGGCGTAAGCTGCCCTTGTCTCCCCTCGGTCGTGCGGCACTTTTTAAAATGATGTCTCTTCCCCGATTCCTTTACGCACTTCAGAACTCCTTTGATATTATTCCGGCGGCCTATTTCCGGGAAGTGGAGAGCTTACAGAGGAGACTTGTTTTGGGACGGTCGTGCACGTATTGCTCTTGCAAAACTGACTCTCCCCTGGTATGACGGGGGCATCGCGCTCCCGGACATCAGGAGGTACTATTGGGCTTCCCAGCTGTCTGCTATTAACCATGCAACGTACGCACCTGGTCCGAGTCCGGCTTTCGAAATGGATAGATTTTTGTTGCCTGGCGGCAACTTTAACAGAGCACTAAGATTGCGGTACGCTTGTGGAAGGATGCGAATGTGGCCATGGGCTGGAATGATCGTTTGACGTGTGCAACCCCTTTGTTTGCGTCTGAAAGATTGGGAAGCCTCTGGACGACAAAAGGTTTTGAGCATTGGGACACGATTGGCATTAGCAGAGTAGGTGACCTCTGGGTGAAGGGTGCGGTTAAATCCTTCGTGGCGCTGCAGAGTGAGTACGAGTTGAGTGAGAGGGAGTTCTTTCGGTACGCTCAGGTTCAGCACGCCTTGCTTTCGGTCTTCGGGGCTAAGACTGCAGTCCCTGTGTCTTTGCCACTCGAGGACCGTATACTCGACGGTCACTTGCCCGACAGTACTATTTCCCTTATCTATAAAAAACTAATAAACAATCGGGCGGATCTTCTCGTGCGTCTTCGGGAGGCGTGGATCGGGGATGGTGTGGAACTGGACGATGAGGACTGGCAGTCTGCGCTGTCCTCCCCTAAGGAGGTGGCCATACCCGCGCGTCTCCGTCTTGTCCAGCTTAAAATTCTCCACCGTGTCTATGTGACGGGCCCTCGTTTGGTTTTGATGGGTTTTTCTGAAGACGGGCTCTGTAAGCGTGGCTGTGGGCTCAGCGCCACTTTTCTCCATGTTCTCTGGGAGTGCCGTGAGGTGGCGGAGTATTGGCGCCGGGTGCATGCTGTCATGGAACGTGTCACTGGGGTGGCTCTGTTGCCTGAGGTTCGCCGGTGTTTGCTGAATGTGTGGGAGCCTAATGATTATAATGCGGCTCAGACTCGGTGGGCGGCCGGCCCTTGGGAACATGATTGCTAAGAGGGACATCGCACAGCTTTGGGGTTCCCGGCGGCCTCCCACCGTGTCAGTATGGAAGGAGAACATGGATTGGTGCATGTGCAGAGAGAAAACTGTGTATGTGGCTCGGGGTAAGCCGGGGGCGTGGGGTAGAATCTGGGGTCAGTGGAACGGGTACCGAGGGAATATCTGCATGCCCCCCCTCGTGGACACATCTGATGCTGCTTTGCCCCCCTGATCCTGCGGTTCCCGGACTATTACATTTTCCCTTTGGATAGTTCTGGCTTTCCCGTTGCCCCCCCCCTCCCCCCCTGATCATCTTCATTGACCACCTGAGGATGGATTAGGTATCGTGTGGTCCCCCGGCTGTGGTTAGACGCCTTTTTTCGATGGTTTCCGCCTTGTTTCTTGTTTTATTTTATTTTTTGTTGTTTATCTTTATAAAACTTATGTATCCTGATAATCTCTGAGGTGCATTCAGTTTTGTGTCAATTCGGCTGAGCCCCAAGGGGCCTGTCGCTGCCTTGATGTCATTGAACATGTATAACATTAGCGGCCGGCCCTGGTGGTTGTAGGCCCATGTTTGTATTGAGGTTTTATTATGTACAATAAAGGTTTTTAAAAAAAATAAATAAAAAAAAAAGAACAGGAGGGCTGCCAGGTTGAAAGGGCTTGGTTGCCGTAGATGCTGGTGATATTGTTGCTGAAGAATAGGAACAGCTGCATGCAGAAGTCCTGAGAGGGAGATACATTGGTGGAGCTTGCTACTTGATTGGTAAAGTATTTCATTATTGCAAAGACTTCCTGTTGCTGTTCATTCTGCTTTTAATGTGGTTGGTGAGCACTGAGTGTTTGGTGACTCTGATTTGCCAATGGTACCATCTAGGGGCAGATTCGAAGTTGCTCCTGTCTGTGTTGTTCTGACTTTGTCTGCGTCTCTGTTCAAGTTGCTTGCAGTGGAGTTTGGTGAACCTGAAATCTTCCATTTACCCGCTTACTTGTGGTCTGGTTCTCATAGGATTGTTGGCTTTGAGAGAAGCTAGGGTATCTACACAGGATGCTGATCCAGGCATTGACGTTGGAGATGGCTTTGGAGAGGTTATTGTTGTGTCAAAGCTGGTGGTGTAGGAGTTCAGAACACCAGAATACTTCTGTTATTTTGTTCCAGTCCCATGGTGAAGATTTGATGAATATATTTATGTGATGGTGTGAGATGGGTATGCTGAAGTTATTGAGAGTGTGGTTGAACCAGGTGATTGGTGTGGATCTGTCTACTGTGATGTTGCTGAAACTGGTGAAGATGGGGTCCAATAATTGCATGGTGGCTTGTGTGTGGCCTTGCAGTTGCTGGATGACTGAGAGGTTGGATATGTCCTCGAGCAGGTTGAAGAAGCTGGGGTCCAGTAGGTGTACGGTGGCGTCTGTGGGGCCTTCAAATCTATGGGTCTGTCCAAGGTTCAATAGGTCCTCGAACTGCTTGGTTGTGATGCTTTCCATTTGTGAGGCATCAGTCAAAAGAACCAGTGGAGATGCCCAGATAATAACTCTGAAGCTTGTATAATGGATATATGTTCGTGTTACGGTGTAATTGTTAAATAGTTTAGGAATGTAATCATGTAATTGATTACAAAACAGGATGTGTAAGAAATTGGGTTATTAGTTGAGAGGGTTGAGAGCCCCACTCAAATAATAAATTCAATCCTTGTCAGGTTGAACCACAAAGGTCACTAAATAAGACTGTGCTTAACCCTCTGGTAGCATAACACAAATGCAGTCAGGCTTAACTTAGAGGTAATGTGTAAAGTATTTATGCAGCACTCAAACAGCAAGAAAGTAAAAACACACATAAAACAAATCCTGGCCTTGGGCTACCGAAACATTAAAAACCTAGGGGCAAGTGCAACATGGCCAACAAATGCATCGTATGGGTTTGGGCTACTCAAACAATAAAAAGCCTAGGAACAAGTACAACATGGGCAGAAATAAAGTATAAGATCTTCAAATATTCTTCTTGAGAGATCAAACTAGCCATCCTTCTAGGCCTTAGAAACCTTGTGCAAAATGGCAATAATCAAAGGTAGCAGTGCAGGTTCATATGGAACTAACCTACCCAATCACTAAAATTTTAGGGGCGAGTGCAATATAGGATAGTTCCTATCACATTTACACTAGAAAGTAACACGATTAACTACTCTCTAGCTTGGATATGCCAATCCAAACAGACATGAGAAATCTTGAAACTGAGTTTACCACAGGTCAAGAAGTGTCAGTGCTCAGGATCCTATAGACCTCAATATGCCGGCTCCTACCCAGTTTCGTGCACAGCGGCGCTATCGTCTTGCCGTATTTCTGCAGCATCTCACTTCCGTCCAGCCACAGTTGATGATAGCTTTTCTTTTGGATTAGTTTAGCATATGACACATTTATCTTTGCTAAAGGAGTCCTCTCATTTTGTAGTTAGCAACACTCTGTCAGGAGCTAAAGATCCTCTGCTACCACCTGCTTTGCTCATGTTTACAAATTTAAATCAACGGAAAACCTGAAACAAAAACAATATGAAAATAAATTACCAATATGATGGCTTAAACACATCAATATCGAGCCGTCATTTTGGAAAGTGACAGACGGGTTGATCTGAAACTTTATTTTCTGTCTCTATAAGACTACTTCACCCTCAAAACCTATGTTTTGACACCAAACTGAAGTATATAGGTCTCATGGTTCCTGAAATATCACATCATCACTGCAACCCATCCGCCATTTTTAAAAATGTCATCCAGAAAAATTTGGCTCGGATTAGCAATGTCTACCCAAGTGAAATTACTTCTCTAATGATGCGAAAAGACAAATCAAAAATGAAAATCTCTGGCGCCAACAAGGCATATCAAGGGGCCAGGACTAAAAGTAGAGTTGCAGAGTGGAGTGGCACAAAGTGCAGTAGAATGGAGTAGTTTTGTAGAGGGGAGTGCCATACAGTTGAGTGTTGCAGGGCAGAGTGGGGTAGATTGGCGTGGAGTTGTGGGGTAGAGTGAAGTGGCATAGAGTTGAGTAGAGTGGAGTGTTGTAGAGTAGAGTGGAGTAGAGTGTTGTAGAGTGTTGTAAAGTGGAGGGGAGTAGACTGTTGTAGAGTGGTGTGGCGTAGAGTTGATTGACATAGAGTGGAGTAGAGTTTCGCAGAGTGGATTGGCATAGACTGGAATAAGAGGAAGGAGGCGGTTTGGCAGCAGATTGGCGAATATTTAATTATTGACATGTATCATAAATAGTGGCCGCTAAGCAACCCTGCCAAGTGCCACGCATCATGCGTTAGCCTAACACATTTTTAGGCAGGTCACCGCATTCAAAATAATTATCACGCATTCTAGCACCTCCTCAGCTGTCAAGCTGGAGTGCGGCAGTATAGTAATTTAATTAGCACTCTGTCTGAGCAAAGCTGGCAGCCCAGTTCGTTTGCGCTGCTCACAGCTTGGGGGCTGGCTCTGCTACTTGTATTGGAAACATTACCCAACATTCTGATTCACGTGACCTAAATCTGCTTGAGGTGCACAGTGCTACAGTGTAATACTTAGGCACCCAACACCACGTGGCTTGAATGTCACTAGTGACTACATTGTGGCCACTCTTTAATTTAGTTCAACTCCTGCCTCTTGAGACGGGAGCGGGGGCGGGACAGCATTCCTAATGTTTTTATAATCTGCACAAGTGTAAGTGCTGATGGGGGTATGGGAGCCAGCTCTCACCATGCCACAGTATCCTGCGACTCACGGACTCAACCCCCGGCGGCCTTTTACGTACCTGCAGTGGCACCCACTTCTGCCCCAGCAATATGGCAGAGAGCTGCAGGCACGCGGTATCATTACTGGACCTGGCCCCCCACCGACTGCACCTGAGACTGTGTGTTTGCTCAGGGTTGAGGGAGAAATAATCATGCAGCCACAGCGTTAGGAGTCGTAGCAGCCACGGTGACAGGGCTGGCCGTTAATTCAACTGCACAGTGTGCGTTTTTTCGACGAGGAATGCAGGTACTTTTGTGGACTGAGTGAAGCTGTCTGTGCCCTGAGTGAACCGCGATACCCTGCACATGCACCAGTTTGTCTGTATGGGACCTTCATTTGAGGGCCTGGCTGGCCCAACTAAAACAATTTAAAGTTCCTAAAAGTTCATTTCACCGCCAGAAACATTTTAATCTTAATTTTGAGTTGACCTACAATTTTGTTGTCCGAGGACTCTCACAACTTTGACAGGTTGAGAGCAATGGCCCTGAATATTCTAGTGGTACTATACTTTGTTTATGGTTCCAAAGAATGACACCGCTAGTGCCCAAGTAAAAACTGCATTGAACAAAAAGTCAACATCACTGCCTTACTAGTGTTTAAAACTGGCAAAAAAACACCCCGACCGCCTAGACCCTTGCTCCACATATTACTGAACTTTGGTTATCAGAGATCACACCCCACCCCCCACTTTCTATATGTTGGTGCATTCAAGTAATCTTTTGATAGGTCTTGGCCCCCTTTAAAGGGTGCTGGGTTATAAATACAAGCCGTGGAGAGTGGGGCACACCTTCGCTCTGGCAGAATGGCTTCAGCTCAGCTGTTGAGTTCACATCAGTAGACAGATGCACATTTGATTAGAACTTATTTTATGTACATTACTAGTACACAGTACTTTTCTGGAGCCCTGAGCCACGCAACATAGTTGAAGTCGCACTTAACTTGACGACGGTGGGGTGAATCTGGTCAGTGGTGACGGAGATAGTGTCACTCATAGTTGTTGAAATGTCACTCATAATTACACTGAAATTCTGAAACTGTCACATTTAGCAATCTGAAACCTTGGCATCAATGGTGTTTGCCCTGGCTGTGGGCCAGTGACTTTGGGGGCAGATGGTTCCCGGGCTAGACAACCAGCGCAGCCCCCAAAGGCAGCAGCCCCTGGCCGGCACCCAGTCCCCCAGCGGGTGTCCAGTCTGGCAAAGTTAGTGGAGGGGCAGACCGCCATGCGGGCCGCCATGACCCAGCCACTCTCAGGGCCCAACGTGGACCGCAGACCTCGTCCCTGCAGTATCGCCCCCCCCCCCCCTCAAGGTGGAGGCCCGCCAGTCATATGTGCAAATACACAGCAGTCACAGCTAGTCTATGAGTTGTGGGCTGTGCAGGAGCCCGATGGTAAAGGATGGTGGACGGATTTTGTTTTCGGCCAGCACAGCCCTCTATAGAGCAGCCATGTTGCTGCCTGGCTAGGTGCCGCCCCTGGTATTATTTATTTTATTTACACTTTTCCATCATAATCCTTTTGTATAGCATCAGTGAAGATAGTAGTAGATGTAGAATTGTTTACATAGCTGGTAGCCCTACCAGTTTCAGTCTTGATTAACTGTGGCAATATATGAATCTGACTATAAAGAGAATTCTGACACGGCGCTTAGTGCTAAAAACCCTGCCTGTTTTGCTGGCCTTCGATACTCTAAACCTGAGCTATGTAGCTTTGACCGCCGCTGCTGCAAACACCCGACGAAAACTGATTTTGGGGAAACCGATGTTATCCCCACTTGTCCCTCCTGCGGCTCTCATGTGCCAATTATCCCACTGACTGTCACACCTAACTTGGCCAACTTACCTTCAGATAAAAAGGCGCAGCCTGCCTCAACAAACCAACTACAGGCTACCGCCCCAGATAACCGCTTTCATACAGTGCCACATAGGAATAGATCTCTCAAATGTTTACTACTTAATGTAAGATCTATGCCGAAGCATAAACATGAGATTGAAGCTCTACTCATCGATCACAGTGCTGATCTCATGTTCCTCACAGAAACCTGGGCATCTTCCGCCTCTGGCCCTGACTGGAACATCGCTGCGCCTGCAGGTTACTCTGTCGAATGCATGAACCGTACAGGCTTCATAGGTGGAGGTATTGGGATAATTTATAGATCACATCTTAAAATAATTGCCTGCCCTCAACCAGACTTAGAGGCTGAAGCTATGACCTTTAAGATCAAAGAGAACAACCATTTGATCTTCGAGGGACTATTAGTGTATCGTCCCCCTGGCCCTAGAAGTCCCTTCACTAAGGCCTTACTCACTTTTTTAGAAACAACGTTTGACGCAGTCACCTACAATATTCTAGGTGATTTTAATTATCACTTAGAACTAAATAACGACCCCGACTCAGCTACCCTTCTTGACAATCTCCTTAGCTTCGATATGAAGCAGCTGATTGACAAACCTACTCACTCGGCAGGGCATACCCTTGATGGGATCTTCTCCAACAGCAACTCCATTACAATTAGGTCTATCACCCCGGTACCTTGGTCGGACCATAATGCCATCTTTTTTAACCTACAAATAAAAAATCCTACAACTCAGCGCAGAAGCTACCTACCTCCTGAAAAAACCCGCCCCTGGAAAAAACTCGAATCCAATCTACTCACTGAAACACTGCATAGAAATCAGCCTGACTTTGAATGTGGTAACAGCGAGGATTGGGCCCTCAAGTTCAATAAATGGATCACCGAGGCTATTAATAAATTGGTTCCAACTGAACCAAAGAAATCCAGGAGACGGCTTGTCACCGCTCAATGGTACACAGCCGAGGTGAAAGCAGCTAAGATTAAGTGCCGACGCATAGAGCGGATCTGGCGCTCTGACTACAGCCATGGAAAAAAATTGGAATATCTAAAAACTCTACAGGAGTATAAAAATACAATAGTTCAAGCAAAATCTGCCTACTTTACAGGAAAAATTCTAAACTCCGCAAATTCCTCCAGGGAACTTTTCAAAACCGTTGCCCACTTAACTAAAACTCCTCGAGACACTGTCTTTAGCCCTGATCAATGTTTTATCGATGGAATGGCCACTTTCTTTCAAAAGAAAGTGCAAACAGTATACGATGATCTTCGTACCATGGTATCCACCATACCCATGAACGAAACTGAACATATCACTATAACCCCTCCCTATTTCTCCAGCTTCTCCGCACTCGAGAAGCAACAAGTGCACGATCTTATCACCCAGATGAAATCTGGTTCTCCGCTGGATCCCTGCCCCCCCTATGTACTGCATCTAATCCCTGAGACCATCGCTAATATCTTGACCCCCCTGCTCAATAAAATAATCTCTCAAGGAGAATTCCCAAAAAATTGGAAAATGGCCTGCATCAGACCCATTCTTAAAAAGGACACCCTTGACCCCTCTGAGCCCAAACACTATCGTCCCATTTCCTGTCTGATGCTACCCGCAAAAATCTTAGAAAAAGCCATGAACCAGGAAATAATGCGGCATGTGGAGGAAAAAAAGCTACTTGATTCATCACAACATGGCTTCAGACCCCTACACTCCACTGAATCAGCCCTTATCAGGGCTACCGAAAAAATTCGTAAAACCATGGACGAAGGCGGGAGATCGGCCCTGATACTGTTAGATCTTACAGCGGCCTTCGACACCGTAAATCACTCCGTCCTATTAACAAGACTTACCTCCCTAGGCTTCACCGGTCCTGCTCTGGCCCTTATCACCTCTTTTCTTACTACCCGCACTAACCAAGTGATTTGGAATGGACTACAATCTGTTGAATTCTCCCTTCCAGGTGGGGTCCCACAAGGCTCGGCACTGTCACCGACACTTTTCAATCTATACGTCACCCCCCTGGCTGCCCTGATTAGATCCCATGGTCTACAACTGGTGTCTTACGCCGACGACACACAAATTATTGTGTCCGTCTCACAAGCTATTGATGCCACGGCCGAGTGTTTTAGGAGCTGCCTCACTCAGATTAAGAACTGGATGAGTAGTAACTTTCTCAGACTGAACACAGATAAAACTGAGGTCATCGAGTTCGGTCATAAACCTTCCATCTGGAATGAACTATGGTGGCCCCCTGAAGCAGAAGCCTGCCCTCTCCCCGTAGACAAGGTCAGAAACCTTGGCTTCTTGTTAGACAAAGAACTCTCTTGCAAAGCCCAGGTGAATCAGGTAACTTCCGCCTGTTTCCATAACATCAAGATACTTAGGAAAATCCTACCCTACGTCCCGGACATGTTAAGGAAGACGGTGATGGGAGCCCTTGTAATGTCCCGAATAGACTATTGTAACTCCCTCTATTTAGGAGCAGGAGAAAAACAACTGTCCAAACTACAGGCAATTTAGAATGCGGCGGCCAGAGCCTTATTGAACCTCCCCAGACATCACCCTACGTCCAAAGCCATCCGGGAGTTGCACTGGCTCCCGGTCAGATGCCGCATTCAGTTCAAAGCTCTTTGCCTGGTACATAGATCGGTACATGGCAAGGGACCTGACGACCTCAACAATCTACTACCACGATATGTTCCCTCACGCACACTCAGGTCAGCCTCCCATGACCTAGTGTGTCAACCTATAATAAACAGAGCCCGTTGGGGGGAAAAGTCCTTTTCCTACCAGGCAGCTAAAATTTGGAACCGGCTACCCCCAGCACTTCGTGCACAAAAATGTAAAACCAGCTTCAGGAAAGACCTAAAGACCTGGCTCTTTACCTAGATCGATCTGCCTCCCGCCCTCCCCTCCGTTCTATATCTTCAGTGCCAAGACGCCGCGGCATTCGTGCGCTCTACAAATATTTCAGTCAGTCAGTGAATTTCTTTATTTGTAGAAGGCAATGCAGACAACACACCAGAAATAAGGGAGCGGTGCGAAGCAGTTGGCAGCTGGGGGAAAACTGACAACGGCCATCCAACTGTCATTGGATTCATCTGGCTTTCTAGAATGCCAGCTGATTACATCACAATGCTGGCGCGAGGGGAGAGGGGACGGGAACCTAAGGGGGGTCAGTAATAAGGGTAAGGCAAGAGTACATCTCAACACTACACTGACCGGCGAAATCACTCACATAATAAGGATCTCATCCTGTCACTAGGTAAAGGAACACAACAGTCATATAAATAGGATACTGTTTACTTCTTGGCATCAAGTACTGTGATTCAAAACAAAGTCACCTAAAAGGCACAGAGGCCGGGTCAACAAGTTTCCCAGAAGGACTCCACACTTGGCAGAATCATGGGAGAGTTTCAGAGAAACTTTACCGAGCGTTTCTTCTGCGTTGCACTTTACGTGGATGCCTTATGTTTACACTTGTGTCAGTATACTATCGAGTGGACTGTTTATAATTTCTATGATTATTGGGTACCAGGTGGACAAATTAGAAATCCCTGGAAAGGGCGTGCCTATATTTTTCGAGCCCGCCTGACATTGTCGAATAACTGCCTTATTGTCTGCCAACTGCACTGCGCGTGCCATGCGGAATGTTGTGTTTTCATCCTATAATCCCCACGCCCAGGCTCTCCAGTACTCCCTTCGATGTCAATGCTGCCAAAACGGTTTAACGTCGCAGTAAGTGGAGAGAACTGCTCTAATGATCAGACGTTCTCTGACAGCTGGCACGGTTCTTACACTATAAATCGTGACAGCAGTACAGTAGGGCACGGATCCTATTTTTAGCATTCGGAAAAGAGCATTGCTCAAATTAGAGTTTTCTGTTTTCGTAAACATGCAAATATGTCCTCCTATCAAAATAAGAACCTCCCATGTTCATCAACTACGATTCACCAGTGTGGGATGTCGATTACACCAGCGGACCAGCGTGCTAGAATATTGGTCCCTTTAAGAATTACCCTGGCCAATGCAGCCTCTGGGCCTCTCCATTCAGAACAATTTTGAATTTATGATAATTTAAGTCCTACTGGTGCCAGACAATATTGAATTATACATTTTACTTTAAAAAATGTGGGCACCAAAACAGCCGAAGAGACGGGGTTGGCAGGTACAGATGTAAACAGTGGTGGACAGAGGTAAGGGCGGGGAGCAAGAGGAGCGAGAGAGACAGAATGGTATTTTTTAATTGCCACATTTGCCTGAGACCACAAAGGTGAAGGTAGACCCAGCATGCCCGTTTGTTAAATTTAAAAAAATGTTTGCTCTGGGCATCATTTTCACTTTACCCAGATGACCCCAGAATGGTGGGGGTCCTGGGCAGCCTTAAAACGTCGGTGCTGTCTCCCTGAATTCTAAGTTCAGGTAGAGCCTGAAGCAAGGGTCATGAAGAGGTGAGTGCCTGTGGTGAAGGGTGTGTGTTTGTGTTGGGTGAAATCAAGGCGCGGTGCCAACAAACAGCTCACTTATCCATAGGCTCTTAGATGCTACCAGGTGTTCAGAGCCCTTTCCTTTCACTATGTATGCTTTAGCCTTTGACTCGCGCCACAATTGCGGGTGGCACAACTACCAGTAGTTAACGCCCACAGCTGAAAGCATTAGCCTCTGTTAAGTAAGCGAATGGCAATGATGCTTAAGTGGTGACGTGCCTATTTAGAAATGTGTTTAGCAAAATACAGAGCAGGTGGAATGCATGGAAATTGGAAAAAAAAAATACATTTCGAACAGGTGGTCAACAAGATTTTACCGTATACGAATTGAACTCTTATACAATACACATTAGAAATCAGTTCTGCCATACATTCAATGTAATGAGTAAAAACTAAAATGTGTAACCGCATCTCGTTTAGTTGGGAACCATGGAAATAAACCCACCATTTCGTGTTATTGGGTGCACCCCTTACCACCTTGTCTGTGTGCCTCATCACAGTATTTACTTTCTCATACTGAGGTGAAGACCCTGCAGGGTATGGACTGTTATGGATTTGGTTTAAGTGGTAGTGGTTGGTGCCGCTGCTGGGCTAACGTTATGTGGTTTAGTTGGCGTGTTGTTCTAAAGCGAGTATCTAAGACTGCAGGGGGTTAACCCCTTTAGTTTTACCACTGTGAAGTGAAGTTTGTGAGGCCTTTACTGGTCCGTTAGATGGTCATTGAGTATTTGATATGGAAACCATTTGTCCAACTACGTGGAAGCAAGCCCCCCATCCCTCCCCCCCCCCGCCATCTGTCTATCCTGTAACTTTAATATATATTGCTTCAATATAGAGTCTATTTTAGGGCACTCAGTTCATAAACGCTACAGGGTAATGCACCGCACTCGTGACACATAATTGCAAAAAACTGATTTTTGTCTTATTTTGTAGTTCTGTTCTTGCTGCAGTTTTTCTATATCCCTGAAAGATTTTTCAAGGTTTTACAGAAGTCACCACAGCGACTCTCGAAGAATTATTTTCCTTTCAATGGCCCAATTGCTCAGCAGTCACTCGGTCCACATCACAATGGCATTTATAATAATATCATATACCATCCAATTGTCTAAGATGTGATGTCACTTTTAAAAGGAAATAAATGCGTCTGCTCTGTCTTTTTTGAAAATGCATCACAGAATATTGAAACTTCTTGATTTAAAAAGCCATTAAAAATGACGGAAGCCATACGGGTTTTCCATCGCTGGAAAGGGTAATAGAAAAATGAACTCGGATATTGGGTTTGAAGTGGGGAGAAGTATTCATCAAGGAGTTACACCATGAAATGGAAAATATCTTTCACAATACTTGACTGTACGATAATGAAAGTAAGTAGCAGGGGCCTGAATGGAAGAAGGTGAGGGGGGCGAGACGTAGAGTCAGAGAGAATGGGGACTGCGCGAGGGACTTTGCACAGAAGGCGCACTTTATTATTCTCGAAAGGAGGTGGGAGCTAGCGGACGCTGTCTCCACAGAATCCTCACACCCGCATCTGACTGCTGTTTAATTTTTGATGGGCTGACTGTGAGGTGAAAAAATGAGACATTAACCTTAAAGAGAAAAAAAACCGTAACAAGGGGAAGAGATTCTCTTTGTTTGTGAGGCTGATGACTGCTTTTGTCAAATCTAATGCTGCCAAGAAGGAGACCAAACGCGCATTTTGTAAGTTAAAAAATCGTTTCTCAGTCAGCAGCACATAAGAGTATGTTTATGGAAAAACCTGCGTTGAGAATTTTTCATTGAGGATTGTGGAACTAGTTTTTGTCACTTGCTACAGTAAACGCGACTCACTTCTTTAGGTAATGCCAGTGGCCGTTCGTTTCCTTTTATTCTTCAGATAAATATGTATCAGCAGTCTGGAAAAAATAGGGCTTATGGAGCACGCAAAACATGTTTTGTTATAAATAAATTTATCATAATAAATCGCTGTGATTTAATTATCACCGTGGAATTTTTTTAGTTAAACCTTTTATCTCATTAGCCTCATCCACATTTTTCTTTGTGAAATTCGACGTTATATAAAGTAATGTGGTGTGAAGATGCATTTTGCATTTTTAAGAGCGTAAACGTGGGGAGCTTTCATTTGTGGAGTTGTCGGTAACAACATTGTTCCTGTGCTCCTGCTTTTGTCTGTATTTTCACAAGAGAAGTACACTGTTGAGCAATTTCACATCCACATGCTTCTTAAAATTCTATACAAGATTTCAGCAATTTTCTGACATTTTTGAAATACTTAAGTGATGAAATTTGAATGAAATGTTCCTAAAATAGGGCTCGCAATCAGAAAATCAAACAATGTAATGACGTACGAGTTTAAAAAGGTTATTATTGCTTGCTCGGCCCTATAGCACTCATTTGGTTGTTAAAAAAATGGCTATTATGTATTTTAAAAGGTGTTTAGCAACCTGCCAAAAACATGTTTTTTGAAAGGCCTGTAGGTTATTGGAGTTTAAACAATAGTTGGAAGTCATTTGTAACAAGTTGTAGTTGCTATTCTTCGATGACCAATCCTTTTGGAAAAAAAAACTCTAACAACTGTTATTAACTTAAAACGTGTTGATAAGGAGGAGTGGAGATGGTTGATCTTTGAGGTACACACCCCCCAAAAAAATCAGGGCATAACAGTATTTATGAGGCCCATTCGCCAGCCCTCCACGTCCTGCTTGATTTTTGTGTATCACATCATCTGAAGATTCTCTGAAATTTCCATTTTTGCTGTAAACAGAGGCAGAAAATGAGGGCAGCATATCCCTCTCTGAAAGGATTCTGGTAAAATGATATCCACTGATATATATGGGTTAGTACCCATTCCATCACTTTAGAAGGTGAAAGGCAGCCACAGACAGCCACTCCATACTGCTTCATCTTACTGTGTGCTGTGGGAACCATGCTCGTCTGACCATTCGTGCGTCCTCTAACCTTAGAGGGCGACCCTCTGGGCACAACGGTATTGATCACGTATGCAATTTTTGAAGTTCAAGATTATGTATTCAAATTTTGAAACAAGAAGGTTGAATGTTAGGTGTCGATTTTCATTCATGAACAAGTATTCTTGTGTTTAAACAAAGTTTGAATCATCTTCTGATAACTATCAGATTTTTTTCTTTATTCCCAATGCATTTCGGTCACATTAAGGCCCTTAATCAGGGGAAATCTAAATAGAAACAAAACAATAAACTAAAATGAGGGACCACGTCCTGAATAATACAATTAATTCTTAATGATGCTGGCACAGTATATACGTGTGCATCAAAGTTCCAGAAAACGTGCCATACACATGGTTTGTTTTCTACGACCTTACCATTAATCACATGTCTTACATTACAGATCTAAACGTGCCGTAATTCACTAGATAAGCGGTGGTGAGAAATCAAAATTCGTGAAAAAAGCGCGTATCATAGCAACGAGTGTGACTGTGAATGTGAACCGTGGTTTAAAAACATAGATGCCAGTGAGAATTAATAAACGAGTACACAGTTCCTTGAAAAACGACAAGCTGTTTAAAGAGTGCGAAACTACAGTGCGTGAGTTATCAGTGAGCTTAGCGTTATGGGTGAACGCTCCCAAGGTACTGGTTACCGCGCCAGTCTCTGCTTGCATTGCTGCTCGCGTTCATCGTTACCTTACGGTGTTTTTCATACCTGGTTTGACACTATCGGGTGGGACCACGACAGGCTAATTATTCACAGCCTTGTCCTCCCGCGGCTTGGCTGCGTGTGGTTTCTTGCCTGCCGGGGTATCACTTTATGTCATCCGGTGCCATATTGTATACTTCTTCATTTTGTGCACCCAGCCTTTATAGGCGGGGCACCTCTCTGGTTCATTTCGAACCCTTGGTGTACTGTTTGGACACGCTGATCTTCTGTGTGCCCTCTACGACTCCAGGTACCTTTGTCCTGGACTCTCTGTACTTTTCTCATGTATCAATTATGTCTCTCTTCGTTTTAATCCCCGTCTACTATTAGGACACTATACCTTAGTGTCTCCACTAGCCGGATCTGAAACACCATTCCCATGATCCTAATGGGTGAGTCTACCTTCTTTGTGTGCTCTACTTGCTGCATTTATTTCATGTTGTTTTTACCTCTCTGTTCATATCTGTATGACAGATACACTATTTTGCATGTCACGAGCTACCTTAAATAGCATGAGGTTTGCATCAAAATGCTGCATGTCCTGTCGTGTATAATTGAAGAATACATTGAATTGATTTTCTACTATTGTTAATCTGTTTTTACTTTGCAGGTTTTATGTTTTTTTGAAATCACAGGTACCACACTTTCTTTGGGTGCTGTAAGGGTGGTCACTTGTATATTATACTTTAGACCACCACCATTTAAGTGTAGGTAGTTTTCTCTGGTCCTGACGAATTGCCGTCAAATTGACTCAAGGGCAAGAAACATGTTGACTACTTGACAGACGCAATTAACCAGCATCCTTATACCTGGTTGTAGCATTGGTTTGTCTTATCATTTTTAATTGGGGCCACGTTCATTAAATAATTTTTCCTGAGTGGACCTCCTTCCCTATTTTAGTTTTCCCTACACACCACTATCACCTACACTATTTTTTAGGGCCCTCACACGCACTTCACCCATCGGCTTCCGGAAAAAAGATCTCCGCCAGGTAGGCCCCATCTCGGGTGCCGATCGGGGATTGCAGCGCCGCCCCGATAAGGAGCAGACCCGATGATGAAGCATGACACCTAGCTGGCTGGGTGTGTGAGGGTCTTTTTCCGACAAGGAGAAGTACCTTCTCCCCTCCTTTATTTCCAGTATTTACTAGAGTTCACTCCTTAATACATATAACCTGCTTGCACATTAGGAACTGCATACTCACTTTGTCATGGCAGCATATCCGTCTCTGAAAGGATTCTGGTAAAATGATATCCACTGATATATATGGGTTAGTACCCATTCCATCACTTTCGAAGGTGAAAGGCAGCCACAGACAGCCACTCCATACTGCTTCATCTTACTGTGTGCTGTGGGAACCATGCTCGTCTGACCATTCGTGCGTCCTCTAACCTTAGAGGGCGACCCTCTGGGCACAACGGTATTGATCACGTATGCGATTTTTGAAGTTCAAGATTATGTATTCAAATTTTGAAACAAGAAGGTTGAATGTTAGGTGTCGATTTTCATTCATGAACAAGTATTCTTGTGTTTAAACAAAGTTTGAATCATCTTCTGATAACTATCAGATTTTTTTCTTTATTCCCAATGCATTTCGGTCACATTAAGGCCCTTCATCAGGGGAAATCTAAATAGAAACAAAACAATAAACTAAAATGAGGGACCACGTCCTGAATAATACAATTAATTCTTAATGATGCTGGCACAGTATATACGTGTGCATCAAAGTTCCAGAAAACGTGCCATACACATGGTTTGTGTCTACGACCTTACCATTAATCACATGTCTTACATTACAGATCTAAACGTGCCGTAATTCACGAGATAAGCGGTGGTGAGAAATCAAAATTCGTGAAAAAAGCGCGTATCATAGCAACGAGTGTGACTGTGAATGTGAACCATGGTTTAAAAACATAGATGCCAGTGAGAATTAATAAACGAGTACACAGTTCCTTGAAAAACGACAAGCTGTTTAAAGAGTGCGAAACTACAGTGCGTGAGTTATCAGTGAGCTTAGCGTTATGGATGAACGAACAGTTGTGCCTTGCAGGTAAAACGAGGAGAGCGTTTGACTCATGATTTCAAAGATTCACCGCTTGAACACCGGATTCTTACCTTCCGGTAGGTTAAAAAACATCAAGCTGTTTAAAGAGTGCAGAACAGTGCGCTCGTTATCAGTGAGGGTAGCTTTTTAGGTGAACGTACAGTTGTGGCGTGATTTCAAAGACTGCACCGCTTGAGCACCGGATTCTTACCTTCCGGTAGGTTAACGCGTCTTAACGGCGTGTTCACAGTGTTCAGTGTTGAGTTGTGAAGCCGACGTGGGTGTAAATTACAGATCATGAAAGAGGACTTGCGGTTACGTAGAAACAGTAAACCGCTCGTGGGTGTTAAAGAAAACATGGGCGCCATGTTGTGATGGGTTAGTGTGACAAGTGACAAACGCAACAAAGAGAACAGCATACGTCAACTACTGTACCTCACCAAGAGGGAAATTAACCAACGGCTGCACACCAGCACACTGATCAAATATCACCGGGCCCAACGAATCCCGAGAGGTCTGAGAGTCACCCTGAAACCACTGCTATGCAAGAACAACTCTAAATTTGTTGAACGGTGGTATGCCATACTTAATAAATGTTCGCTAGATTTAATCCTGATCATTATAGAAGAACTGTCTAAAGTACTGGAGGAACTCAACAAAGAAATAGCACAATTCAAAACTGAACTGCAAGGGACGATGGAACAGGAAGATTGGCAAAAAACTTTAGATGATCTCAATATACAACTGGATAAGTACACGGAGGAAATTAATGAACGCAAAGTCCGCAAATACAAAAGGGACACCATTGACTAAAAGTTGGGAGAAGTTTATTCATGGGTGGAAGTATATGCCAGGAGACGGCAGAACAAACCCTATAATGCGAACACGGAAACTGAAACTTCTTCCTCTGAAGTTGACTCCAGAACTGTGATGCAGAGGGGAATAGTTGAGCAACCGTCCACTTCAACAACAACACGATCGACTACTGGCGTACCTTTTTTAGGGGAAGGCCAAAAGTACAGCGAAGACCCAGGAGGGGCAAAAGACACAGATCAAGCTGTATCCAATTTGAAAATTCTCACAGTAGCGGGCAGACGGAACAAGGAGAAGAGAACTTGAATGACAGCTAACTGGTCATTAACATCTCATCTTATAAATTAGATCAGATGGAAATTCAAACTTTACAGAAAGGCTCCTCCTATGTACCTACACATCACACCAGTAGGCTGGAACTAGACGTCAGTCTATTTAAGCTTATTTGCAACTTGAGACTGCAACATTTTTTTTGAGAATATTATACAGTCCCAAGACAAAGATGAAGACAGACAGCTAAAAAATCTAAGGAACAAGAGTACTTATCAGGCACCTGTGACCCATAAAACATTGGATTCATTTGAGAATTTAGTCAAAAATGACATCATGAAGTTTGACTTCAAAATACTTTCTAAACTACAGAATTTCTCTAAGAACGAATTTAACACACTCAAGAAACTCTCTAATAATCCCAACATCATTTGTCAAAAGGCAGACAAAGGGGGTGCACTTGTGTTAATGGACACATGCTTTTACAAATCACAAGTAGATCTGCATGTAAGCGACAGAGAGACATATATTCCATTGGGATATAATCCCACTGAACGTTTTCAAGAACAACTATCCCAAATCTTAACTAAGGCATGTGAAGAAGGAGTGATAACTGATAAAACTAAAAAATTTCTAACACAACTTCATCCAAGAACACCAACTCTTTATATGTTTCCCAAAATCCACAAGGATTTTAAATGCCCACCGTTTCGCCCGATAGTGTCAACTAAGGGGAGCATACATGAGCCGGTAGGCAAATCTTTGGATGTACACTTACAAGAATTCGTGACCAAGACGAATACCTATGTCAAAGACACCACTGACTTTTTGAACAAAATTAAACAAATCAATATACCCGAGAATGAAGAAATATGGATGTGTACCATCAATGTCAAATCCCTCTACATCTCCATCCCCCACAACTTAGGGATTGAAGCAGTTGAAGAGACCCTCTTAGGTTCACAATTGAGTCTTGATTTTCAAGTATTCCTTATGGAACTCTTAACTTTCACATTATACCAGAGTTATTTTAGATGGGAGGATGAACATTATTTACAACTAACAGGCACTTCGATGGGCAACTGTGCTGCTCCTGTCTACGCAAATACCTCTATGAATGTATTTGAGAATAGACACATCTTGAGTTTAGACACTTGGAAGAAACATGCCGTTTTATTTCTACGTTACATTGATGACATCTTTGTATTGTGGCGTGGCACACGTTCCTCTTTAACAGCTGCTTTGGACCAACTGAACATCATCAATGAACAGATACAGTTCACCTATCATATCGATAATTCCTCAATCGCATACTTGGATGTACTACTGATCAGAAATGGGAACAATATAGAGACCACCTTATTTAAGAAGCCAACAGATCGCAATAATCTCCTGCATTATCGAAGCTTTAACCAGCTCCCATTGAGGAATCACTTACCTCTCCCACAACTATTACGAGTAAAAAGAATAGTATCAGAGCATTCGGAATTACAGGCACAGACTGACAACATGATATGTCGTTTTCAAGAACGTGTTTACCCGAAAGAGATCCTTTAACAAGCAGTTATGAAATGCACTCTCAAAACCCGCAGAGAAGTATTGCAACCGGTAAAAAAACCTGAGCAATCCAGAATGATGGTGGTATCAAGATATTCCACCATGTGTCATCAATACAAGAGATCTATCAGAACACACTGGCCATTACTGGCATGTGAACCGCATTTTAAAGGCATTTTCTCCAATGAACCCATGTTTGCCTACACTAGGAGTAGAAACATTCAGGAAATCTTAAAACCAACTGTAAGACCACATTCAGTTTCGCATCAAGGGACCGTTACCTGTCACAATTGTAGAAACTGCCACAACATTATCGAGGGCAAACCATCACACACCCAATGAGAGGAACACCAATTAAGTTACACGTAACAGCCACCAGTGACACTGAGAACGTAATTTACCTCTTGAAATGCCCTTGTGGCCTTGTTTATGTTGGTAAAACCAATAGAAAAAGAAAGACTCAGATTCTTGAACACAAGAGTAACATTCAGACTAAGAACATAAAGTCAACTGTAGCTACCCACTTCAATGAAAGCCATCATAATATTGCACAGCTGAAAGTTACCATCTTGGAAGTCGTGGGAAAAATTGAAGGAAATGACAATAACAATTTCCTCTTACAGAGAGAGAATTATTGGATCTATCGGTTGGATTCTATGAAACCCAAGGGACTCAATGATCGCTTGGAATTTGCTTGTTATATATGACCACTTTAACTGAACTATGAACTTGCCATTTTGGCACCTACTGTCTACTCTCATCACACCTGATTTGTCTGTGTCTACCTCTCCTCTCTCATTTTATTTCCCTTCTTCTTTTGCCAGCCTCGTTCTTTATTGACTTTATTTTCCATAAGTAACTCACGAACAATCATTGTTCAATATTTTATTTCTCACTTGTCACACTAACCTATCACAACATGGCGCCCATGATTTCTTTGACACCCGCGAGCGGTTTACTGTTTCTACGTAACCGCAAGTCCTCTTTCACTTTCCATGATCTGTAATTTACACTGACGTCGGCTTCACAACTCAACACTGAACACTGTGAACACGCCGTTAAGACGCGTTAACCTACCGGAAGGTAAGAATCCGGTGCTCAAGCGGTGCAATCTTTGAAATCACGGCACAACTGTTAGTTCACCCATAACGCTAAGCTCACTGATAACTTGTGCACTGTTGTTTCGCACTCTTTAAACAGCCAGTCATTTTTCAAGGAACTGTGTACTCGTTCATTAATTCTCACTGGCGTCTGTTTTTAAACCAAGGTTCACATTCACAGTCACACTCATTGCTATGATATGCGTTTTTTTCACGAATTTTGATTTCTCACCACCACTTATCTAGTGAATTACGGCACGTTTAGATCTGTAATGTTAAGACATGTGATTAATGGTAAGGTCGTAGACGCAAACCATGTGTATGGCACGCTGCACGTTTTCTGGAACTTTGATGCACACGTATATACTGTGCCAGCATCATTAAGAAATAATTGTATTATTCAGGACGTGGTCCCTCATTTTAGTTTATTGTTTTGTTTCTATTTAGATTTCCCCCGACGAAGGGCCTTAATGTGCCCAAAATGCATTGGGAATAAAGAAAAAAATCTGATAGTTATCAGAAGATTATTCAAACTTTGTTTAAACACAAGAATACTTGTTCATGAATAAAAATCGACACCCAACATTCAACCTTTTTGTTTCAAAATTTGGATACATAATCTTGAACTTCAAAAATTGCATACTTGATCAATACCGCTGTGCCCAGGGGGTCACCCTCTAAGGTTAGAGGACGCACGAATGTTCATATGTTTGGACACTCTGTGGTCTAGAGAGTGAAACCTCCGTGGCACGCGACAACCTTTAAATCCGTTATAACTAGTAGCTTGTGGGCAGTCAAACTTCTTTTCTGCAACCATGCTCGTCTGTCATGTCTCCCACATCTTCCAAAGTCTGATCTTTGTTCTACTGCATGCTGTCCTCACTGTGTGTGGCCAACACTTCTACTCTCAATTCCCTTAACCAGGGGTCAGAGCAGGCTGCAGGGCTGCTGTCCCAATGCACGCAGATGCTGCTCTCTGCTTTGGGGATCAGACCTCTGTCTCTGGTCTCCTGCCTCGCTTAAAGTTCTCTATGCTCCTCTGATACCACTCTTACTGTCTCTACGATGTGTGGTGGGTGCTTCTGCTGCCCAACTCTGTGACTAGATAAACTAGAGCTAACAAGTTTGTAAGCAAAGGTGGGCTGTTGAGAAAATATGCCAACCCTGTGAGGAGGTTACAATGTCTGAGGTGGAAACTAGCATGACAAAACAAGTTCATATGTCGGCGGGAACCGTACGAAGCGAAGACACACTGCAGGTGTTGAACTTGGCCAATGGTAGGCCAATTGATGCCTGTCAATCAATCAATCAAATCCTTTATTCGATCTTACACGTAAGATCATAAAAGTGTCAGCAAAATATTTACAATCACATTTTAGAAAAAAGCACTATAAAAATAGCTTAAAACATGAATCTTTATAATATGCTACCATACAGTTTATATAAAAATTCATTTCATGTATATACAGAATACCGTAAAAATAATGAGTCGTTTTTAAGTTGTCTTATGTGCCAACCTGCTTCCTCTTTTTAATGCATGACCATAAAAATGACGCTAACGAAAAGCACACAAAAGAAATTTTCAAAGATTTGAAAAAGAACAATGCTACACAACAATATTTAAAAATGTAGCGCTTGCAAATTGGTACGATAAAATTCCGCCTTTCCTGATTGTAGAAGCTACACAAAAATAAAACGTGAAGATCATCCGGTGTAGATAAGTTGTCTCATGGACATAGGGAACGTTCTGAATGTTTATATTTCTTCCCTGAATATCCAACCATCAGAGGAATCAGATTTAATCGAAATCTAAGCAAGATATATTTGTGCTGTGGGAATGTAACATCAGCCAGATAACAATAGCTATTCTCCTCCAATACTGGGGTCAGATCATTCAGTCGTACCGACTGAGTATGTAAGTTTTTTCCCTTCTTAAATATTGGGCTTTCTTGATAAAGGTCTCACTTACTTTCCGCTTGGATAGGGATTTAAAGGAAGAGGGATCTTTAAAAAGGCGACTTAAACCGAGTGCAGATAATTCTGGCTCCACATATTTTATCCACCTAATCCTACTGCGGTCATCTGACTTTAGAATAGTTATTAGATTTTGCATAAGGGGGACTGTGTCCCTCCTCCAGATCGAATGCCACAGTAGGAGTGGGGCCATTTTAATAGAGTCAGTGATATAAGGTAACGCCAGTTCCATATGAAGCACATAATTCAACAAGCATTTACAATGCAATGGTCTCGGCAATATTATAGGTAGAGCTATTGGTATTGCTCATTATTTTTTTATCATTATTGTATCCCTAAATAAATGGCATTGTCATTTCTATTGGCATTAGCTTTTTTTTTGCATATGTGATACCTATTGCATTAGCAGAGAGAGAGAGTGAGGTAGTGAGATAGAGAGAGAGAGAGAGGTATTGAAATAGAGAGTGAGGTAGTAAGAGAGAGTGAGGTTGCTAGAGAGTGAGGTAGTGAGATAGAGAGTGAGGTAGATAGAGAGTGAGGTAGTGAGATAGAGAAAGTGAGGTAGTGAAAGAGTGAGGTAGTGAGGGAGAGTGAGGTAGATAGAGAGTGAGGTAGTGAGATAGAGAGTGAGGTAGATAGAGAGTGAGGTAGTGAGATGGAGAGAGTGAGGTAGTGAAAGAGTGAGGTAGTGAGGTAGTGAGGGAGAGGGATGTTGTGAGGTAGTGATATATAAGCATTGAGTGATGTTATGACTGGCCTTTCTTGTGAATGGACTCAATCCTATTTCACGTTGGATATTACATTTTACAACTAACCTATTATTCACTATGAATATATGCCAGCTACTAATTGCTCATCTTATCTTTCAGAATGACTTGTGTGTAGTATGAAGCCCACAGATTTTAATATCAGTTCATGAGTACATCTGGAGCGATGAGGCTCAGCAGACAGGGTGTACTGGCTGCCCGTGCATAATATGCGTACACGTGGATGCTGTGCTTTGTAGCCATTGCTGCAACCCCAGTACGCATACTTTTGAAATGTATTACGTGTACCTTTTCATACTGTACAGTGCGGTCATATCCCTATGTAATAAAAGTGTTCTAGTGAAATAAGGCAACTGTGGTCATATGTAAAACAGAACGATAGATAACACGGGGTTTTGGAAATACCCAAACCTCTCCCATCAGTTGTGCTGCCTCTTTTTCAGTGCATTGAAAAATAAAACCAATACAAAGAGAATAGCTGTGGGAAACAAAAAGCAGCGTGCTAACAGTATAATTTGCCACCCTTCCAAATAATCAGTTCTCACCCCCTCCCACTAACCTTTCCCTGTCAGATTGCGTTGTGACGTCCTTTGTTATTGTAGCTCCACCTCACTCCCATTCGCCCAGCATATCCCACGCCGCACCCAAGCACCGACATGCTTATCTGAGTGTTCTGGTGAGACGGGAGCGCAGCAGCAGGCTGCACTTACTCCTGTCTGGGGGAATGAGACTAACATGCACTTACTCCTCTTCGAGGGGGTGAGGCAGACGTGCAGTTACTCTTTGCTGAGGGGATCAAATGTACCAGGAGTGTACTTACTCCTATCTGAGGGGGTAAAACGGGCGTACACTTACCCATACTTCTCTCTGAGGGGGGGATGAGACGGGCATGCACTCCTCTTCAAGGGGGTGGGGGTTAGGCAGACGTGCACTTACTCCTCTCTGAGGGGGTGAGACGGGCGCGCACTTGATTTACTCCTGCCTTCCAGATTTAGCAGGGCATGCGCAGGTTAGGGGCGTATTGTATCCTGGGCATCTTCCCCTCATTTGAATGAATGAATGATTAAACACCAGAGGGAAGCTGTGCTGACTGCCGATGTTGTGTCTGCAGGGTGATAGTTTAAAAGCTTTTTTTCCCCAAAGGATAAACTGGTACGTGAAATCCTATCCTGGCGAATCCGGTGCCAATGCTGGGTGCCTGCAAGATCGGCCCGCTATACAAACACACTTCACAAACTGAATGCCACGGACGTGGAGTCATCCACACTGCTGGGGTGGGCACAGTTGGCACGGCGTGGCATCCATCTATTTGTTTATGTGAACATTCCACCGTTATAATGGATTTCCGCAACAGCCAATTGAGTCCAAAGGGTGGACTCGTCAGCGTCCCTTGATGGTCACCTGTAAAAGGGCGCCCCTGGAGTACAGCCCCAGCCCACTGGCACCCAGAACGGTGTTTCACGTGAAGATGAAACGCACATTCCCGAATTTTTTTCTAGAATGACTATATAACACCGTCAACACAGGCTCTGGAAACCTAGCACTAACGTATAATATACAATCTATATTGAACTCCTGCATATTACATTATCCAGAAACTATACAGTGGATCGGGCCTGCGCTCGACACCCTGGGTTGTGCATCCTATATTCCAATAGGATCAAAAGAGCTTCCACCGCATGTGTGATCCACTGCATGTGTGTGTGGCAAATATTGCAGATCACACACTGCGATACAATGCTCACGGTCTGCAGTACGGCTGTGTAGGAGTCTAGAAGCCACGCGCCTCCTATATATGGAACGCTCACAAACTGAAGGACTCATATGCTCTCAATGGTTTCACCGCGTGCCAGTGCCACACCAACTGTCAAAGATTTTTTTTTAACTCAAATACACAAATAGCACGATATCTCGTGACAAATCTGGACCATCATAACATCACCACAATACACAACATCTTTGCAAAAAGCCTGCAGGAAGGCTCGGTGAGCAGAGCGCTCCCTGCTGACAAATGCGGTGTTCTGAAGATCAAGATTTCGAATCCGGGAAGGCAGACTCAGCCTTTCAACTTTAAATGTATTGCAATACAGAATAGTGACATCTTTCATTTGCAGTGCTTAGAAATGGCACTAGTGCTGCTTGTAGCGCCCTATAAAGCGTTGGCTAGGGCGTCCGACCTCGAATCTGGGGAACTGGGTTCGAGTCTTGGCAATGACGCAGAACATCCTGTGATTCTGGGCAAATCACTTAATCTCCCAGAGACAAAAATGAATGTGTCCTCATGTAATGCAACTGGTGCTATGTAAAGCGCTCTGAAACCCGATTCGGGTCAAGTTTGCGCTATATAAAACTATGTACAAAAAATATATCTGAACGTAACACAATAACAGGTAACACATCCAACCAAAAGGCAGCAGCACAAACAGGCAAGAGATGCAGTGTGTGTGTGGACATGTATACGGGAGATCAGGTTGTGTGATCTTGGGCCTTTAACGATTGTGAGCGCTTAGAATTAGACTAAATGCTTGGTTGCCGTTTGTCCAAAACTGGATATTTACAATTACAATATATAATGGGTACCTTCATGCCCACTGACAGTTTTGTGACTGAGAACCCTGGCGTCAGGCCCTGTGTTTTTGAAACAGTAATGGTCTGTGTTTAAAATGGACAGCATCTCAATAGGTGCGCCAATTTAAAGCACTACTGTGGGTACATCCAATAATGCCCAGGTCTAACAAATGAACACAAAAAGAAAAGAAATGTGAGTGAAGGAGATACAGAGAGTTCTTCTCAATTCACCACCAGCTCTGCCGTAGTGACCAAAGCAGAGAAGATGGAGGCGTAAGCCGCGGGCAGCTGCAAAAACATAAAAACACGCTATTATTGCGTGTCGGATCACAAGGTTATTTTTTTTATACGTGAAAAATGAATTCTTTCATTTACTTGAAGTGCCAGCTAAGAAGTATGGATTACATGAAATGGAGAGTCATGGTTGATCAATTAAACACACATTTGTCAACGTTACTCATTTAAAAAAGCTCCCCTTTGGAATGAGGTTTGAGGTATTTAATCCTTAAGAAAACATTTTACTGTCAGTTTCCAAAAGTAAGGAATTAAATCCTCCCCTTTCAAAACCTTATCTGCAGCCTCGCACAGAGGCCTTTAATTCTAGTTTTTAGCTTGGCACAGCATGCGGCGAGAAGGGTGCTTGAAAGCAAGGACTGGAGGCGCTGGACACGGGCCTGCGCACCCCCTCCACGTGAGTGCTTTCTTCCGGGGTTGACGTGGGGTCTCACATAGAGTGTTTTTCTAACGTGCGCCTGAGGGTTTCTTGGCACAGTATAACAGATGTTTATTACACCTCAAACGTATTCATTTGATCAGCCTCAGGAGGATGAAAGCCCGAGCGGCCCTGCTGTGACAATGGGGTCACACACAGTCCCAGTGTCCGCTGAGCCCATCAGCCCGTTCGGCTGGGGAGGCTTCTCCGGATACATGCAAACAATATATATATATATATATATATATATATATATATATATATATATTACCTACTGGCGGTCGCCAGTAGGTAGTTATAGTTAGGACCACGTTTCCATAGGAAAACCTCAACATTCTATTTTGAATAACTTTGGCGCCGGTCGACGAATCCTCGCGAATTTCTCAAAATAGGTGGGGCGCTACGCTCCGCTCCTACCCTGAAAGTCTCGGGGGGATCCGTCAAGCGGGGGCTGAGATAAAAGGGGGGTCCCAAAACGCGTTTTTCCCATGCATTTTTCCATAGGACCTTTAGAACGAGCTACAGCCCGAACGGCTGAACAGAATTACTCAAAATTTGGCAGAGAGGTAGTCCCTAGGTCAAGGAAGTGCCTTTTGTAGGTCTGGTGTAAATCTGTTCAGTATTTCCGGAGAAAATAGCATTTAAAAGCATATATATATATATATGCGCGCAGGGTGCGCGCACCGTGCGAGCACCGTGCGAGCACCCTAACGTGCGCGAGCGTAATTCTGATTGGTGGTTACATGTTAGTCAACGTTCGAATCGGTCGAAATCAGGAAGTGTCGGCCGCCATTTTGTTTGTTTTCAGTGCGAGAGTGAAAAAGGAAGGTGGCGAACGTGAAAAGGGGGCAGGGTAGAGAGTTCCTGACCCCCTAGCCTTTGTCAGGGGGTCCCTGAAGGACCCCGAAGGCAAAAAAAAAAATTTTTTTTTTTAAAAATCGCGGGGGTGCGCGCACAGTGCGCGCACCCTGAAAAACACACAAAAAAAATTTTTTTTTTTTCAAAAAAAATAAAATAATTCGCAGGGTGAAAACCAAAAAAAAAAATAATAATAATTTTTAATACGTAGTTTATTGTAAAATAAATATATAAAAAATAATACATAAATAAATTAGCATTTAAAAAACCGTACAAATTCACTGAAAAAACCATAGGTTTCACACACGTTATAGTTAGGAATTAGCATTTAAAAAACCTTGCTAATTCACTGAAAAAACCATAGGTTTCACACATGTTATAGTTAGCTGGACATTTTACTGATAAAAAACCAATGAAATTCCCCCGTTATAGTTACTGTAGGCAACTATAACTCACGCGACCGTAATCCTCTGCTGATGACATATGTGTCTTTATGAAAAAAAAATATTTGTAATATATGTATAGCTAAAATTTAATGGAAGAAGACATGGGCAAATAAGTGTCTAAATACAGTATTAGCATCAGCAGAGGATTGCAGTCGCGTGAGTTATAGTTGCCTACAGTAACTATAACGGGGGAATTTCATTGGTTTTTTATCAGTAAAATGTCCAGCTAACTATAACATGTGTGAAACCTATGGTTTTTTCAGTGAATATATATATATATATATATATATATATATATATATATATATATTTTCTACTTTATCTCGCTTTGCTCAAGTTGTGGTGAAATAAATGGGGTGCCGAGTAGAAAGCTGCGGCGCTTGGCTATACGACCCATCCTTGGGAGGGCCTTGGGGGTGAAGAGAGCCTTTTGCATTACCTTTCCCTGGAAGGGGGGGGGCATGCCTCGGCCTGTGGGCACACACCTCCCCCATCTGTCATCCTGCCTCCCGGGGCCTCAGCAGCCAGGCCTCTTCACGGGACTTCAAGCTAATCCCGCGGCTCCTGCCTGTGACAGGTCATTGTTAAACACCCCTTCCCATTTCCACCCCCTCCCCATTGTCATGAAGGTGTGACTGCAAGGAAGCCCTCCCCCTCTCAACGCTGCCAGCAGCAGCTCTTGGGAGCCATGTATGCTGTTTTCTGAGGTTTGGAAGAGTTGCCAACTTGACACCGTGCCTTGAGACATCGGCTTTCATGTCATTAATCAGTGCATTCTGGGACTTGTAGTATTCCGTTACTTCACTAAAAGCAGCTGGTCAAAGTGATCTGTTAACAGTGATTTGTGAAACGAGAGCACACGACTGACTTTGGTTGCACATCCTGCGTGGGCCTTTGCTAAGTTTCTGGGGCTTGCAAGTGTGTTATGCGGGTACTCAAACACACATGGCAAGTACGGATCGCTTGTGACCTTCCGTGTCTAGTGTGTGTAATGGCGGGGTGTCCCTGGCGCTCATAAGAGCTCACTTTATCAGATCGCAGACTCGACAGGTGAACACCGCTGAGAAGGGCACAGGCTAGGGCAAACCACACAAACACGAGACCTGGACCCAAATCTCTACTTCCCCATCATACTGACCAAACTGTGTGCTCTTGGGCACCTCATCCCCGTTTCTCGTGTCAATTATATGCCAAAGTCAGCAGCTCTTAGAAACAGAACAGAACAGAACACACACACACACCGAGCAAGGAAGTGTCACATTTCCATTTATTAAGTGAAGGGGCGATAACTCCCGCCCTCACATCCTTGCATCTAGCGAGTGAGGAAACTCAGCGACGCGTTTATTCACTCTAGAGACTGGGTGTCGCGGATTTCAATTCTGGCAAAGCAAACTCCGGGTTTCAGTCTCCTGGGACCGCTTTCATTTAGTTGCGATTTTCCTGTGAACGCGCCTGCGGATTAAACGAACTGCAGATTACTCCCCAAAAAGCTTTTAATAGCTATAAAATTATTGTTTTACGTCATTTGGTAATGCCGGTGTTATAAACTTAAAGAAGACACGGAAAACAGCACTAAATACATAGTATGACAGACAACTACCTCTGCCCTCCCCCCGCGCATCCCAAGCGGTAAACATAGCATTTCAAGCGACTTTTACACTCCATTCCGCTTCCTATATCGATTGCTTCCAGTCTACGGTTTTACGTAGCATTCGCTGCTGTGGTTTCTGTTCATGCAGACCAATGTTCATATCGCACTGACGGAGGCTGCTACCCCACGTCCCCTGGTTCCTTTCAGTAATGTCCACTCCTTCCTTGTCTTCCCCCTAAGCCATTAGCAGCCAATTGATGTTTACTAAGGTGCTTAGTGTGCCGCGGCGCGGACGGCACTGGAAGATAGCGGCCGGGCTGAGGGTGGAGCGCAGCCACCGGGATCCTCGGGAGGAGGCTGTCGGTCTGTGATGCGCACAGGGCAGCCGGGCATGGAGCAGGCTGCACCTGGGAGCTGTGCACAGGATTCCCGAGCCCGGCGCCGCCGCAACGCACTCGGAGCTTCGTGTGATTGCTCAAAAATGGCGGATGGAAGCTTCGAAACTTTTTCGGATTCGGGGGCGTGTTCCTGCTGTTCAAAAGGGCGTGGCTAAAAAGTGGAAAGAACAGCAAGGAACACGCCCCCGAATCTGAAAAAGACGGAGCCTATTTGGAGGGACGGCTCTCTCCTCCAATGGCTGGCCTCCGTTTAGGAAGCCAGCCAATGGAGGAGAAGCAAAAAGAGAGGCGGGCTAAATAGCCACTCTAGGAAACATTAAATCTTCCGACTTCCGGTTCTGCCTTCGGCAGACCGGTAGTCCTCGACCTAAAAAATGACTAAGGTAGCGAGGTAAAAAGACTTAAAAAATGTATTCTCTATTACTTGTAATGAGTCGCAGGGAGCCGGTCCCCACACTGCTACCCCGTACACCGCTGCTGCCTTTGTTTTTGCTTGATAGATTTTTTTCATAGGAATTAGCGGTTTGACTCCCAGCTTTTTAGAGAATGATTCCAGTGCAGCTAGGTTTCTCTGTATGCCCATTACTCTGCCCTCTAACAGTTTGGACCAGGATTGTTTATTGTCAAATAGGACCCCTAAATAGGGGAATGAGTCTACCACCTCAATTTTAACAGAATCCATATTAAAAACATGGTGGTCTTTCCCATCTCCCAGCCCCTGCTATGAATATGAAGGATTTAGATTGATTGACCTTTAAAGCCAATGAATTCATAAAAACTGCGTAGGCTGCTATATGACGCCTCATTGCAGTTCAGGCCATCAAGACAGCGTCATCAGCATACGTCAAAATCGGTAACCGCTGATGGTCTGAGAGCAAGGGGACATCCAAGGCTGCGCTCTCAAGATGTTTTCCCTGTACCGTTGGTATAGATGGAAAATAAGAACGGTGCCAGGACGCAGCCCTGCCTGACTCCTCTTAAGATCTTAAATGTTCGGGTACATTCCCCGTTCTTCCCGTAGCGGACCAATGAGGATGCGTCAGAGTACAGCTGTCTGATGAAATCGACTAATGCCTGATTGATTCCCATCTCCTCCATTATCTGCCAGAGTCTAGGGTGGGACACACAGTCAAAGGCTGCGGACAAGTCTATAAAGGCAAGATAGATCTTCCCACCCTTGGCTCTGACGTATCTATCCACAATAAGGGAGAGGTTCAGGCATTGGTCTACCGTGCCCTTTCCCTCCCGGAAACCGTATTGGGACTCAATTAAAATATTCGTACTCCTCACCCACGCCGCCAGTCTTGTTAGAAGAAGGCGACCCATAAGTTTGGCTGTCGTATCAATTAACTATATTGGTCGATAATTTTTTGGATTGCTTTTATCTCCCTTTTTATACACTGGGATGATTATACTTATTTTCCACGACATGGGGGACCAACTATAGCGATTTTGTTAAAAACATTGTCAGTCAGTCAGTCAAAATTACTTTATTCGGCTCATATCAAGAACCATAAAAGTGCAAAACATCACATATATATACAATAAATAACGTTTAAAATAGACATTTACACATAATTTTAAAACACTACTTAAAATAAGACTAGGTCAAGTTTAGTCAAAATTCACAATTAATTTAAACAACACTATGTCCACTTGATTTTTTTCCTTAATCTCATCGCAATAGCCAAAAAATTTGCTATGTTAAAAATCTCCCAAGTAGTACCTAGCAGCTGGAGATACAAAAGAGCAGGTTTGACTTGTCTAAATCCTTTGTTCTTAATGAGTGGGATGATGAACTTTTTACGGAGAGGGGACAAATGTTTACAAAAGAAAAGAAAATGAGCAGTATCCTTGAGGGAGAATCTGTCGCAAGAACAGATCTCCAGGTCCCTGTCCTTCATCCAACCATCAGAATCAGTGAGCAAAAGATGGTATTTGTTCAGTCTAAACCTTGTCAATAAAAAGCGATGATTCATGTTATTTACTATGGTCAAATAGGGTTCTATGCTGCCTGTAGTTATTAATAACTGATGGGCCTTTACTGTGGGTTTTGTTAACTCCTTTTCTTCTCTAGCTAAAGTGGTTCTTAGCTTGTATGTATCTTTTACCCATTTAAAGTCTCCCTTTGATATATTGTTAGGATTATCAAATATGTCTGGGCGACCTATATCGTCACTTAGGTTCTTAACATAGCGCAGCCAGGGAATAGCCTTTCCGTACTCGAGCGATAAGCAATCTATTATAATTTCACGATTTAGCTCAAGTTCCGGATTTTGCCAGATTGATAACCATTTTAATAGGGGGGCTAGTGCTATCCGGTCAGTTAAATAGCCAACCCCACATTCTTGATGTACAATGTAACCAGAGGTTGCCTGGGGAAGTGATAGGATGGATTTTAGGAACTTATCCTCTACCACCTGAAGTTCCTTCACATTTTTAAATCCCCACAGGTCCGTACCATACATAGCTATAGAGATACATTTAGCTGCATAAATGTTCAATATAGCTTGCATGGGTTTCACCCCCAGTTTGCGAGCAAAGTCTAACACCCCTATGATTGATCTGGCAAAGGCATTTCGTTTTGCAGCTAATTGAGGAACCCAAGATGACTTATCATCAAAAATGACCCCCAGGTAAGGAAAACTGGTGATTCTAGATAAGACGTGGCCCTCACAGAGCATAGTCTTGGTTTTCTTGGGTTTACAACCTACAGTCATAACGTGAGATTTGGCAAAATTCACGCTTAAATCAAGCCTTTTCATAAAATCGGCAAATGTGTCTAAAAGACTTTGAAGCCCTACTGCTGTACGCGCTAACAGTGCAGCATCGTCTGCATATAATAATGCTGGAATATGGTACTTCCCTGCCCTAGGAATATCCTTACATGACTCAGTTAAGGCAGTGGCTAATTTGTTGATATAAAGTGTAAAAAGCAGGGGGGCTAAGATACAGCCCTGCCTGACACCATTTGAGATTCCGATCTTGCCTGTGCAGTTACCCAATCGGTCGAATCTAACAGTAGCAGAGAGATCTCTATGAAGATCTGCTAAAAAATAGACAAGGTTTTCATCTACTCCCTGCTTAAGGAGAAGTTCCCACAGTTTCGACCGGTTCACTCGATCGAAGGCCGAGGATAAGTCCATAAAGGCAAGGTATAACGTCCCTTTCTTAGCTATGGTGTATTTACCTATTAAAAGGTAAAGATTCAAGCTTTGGTCTATAGTGCCCCGGCCCTTACGAAACCCATATTGTAGGCACGAAAGGGTGTTGGTATCCTCCAACCATTCTGTTAATTTACCCAAGACTACTCGGCCCAGGACTTTTACTGCGGAATCAATGAGTGAGATAGGGCGGTAACAACATGGGTCCCCTCTAGTACCCTTTTTAAAAATAGGTATGATCACGGACTCGGACCAGGTGTCCGGAATGCCTGCGACACAGACCCTGTTAAAAATATTCGTTAAAACTGTAGACCAAGTCTCCATATCTGATTTAAAAAGGTCCGATGGGACGCCATCGGGTCCTGGAGCCTTATTGCTCGTCATCTTGCCGATGGCCTCAACCACCTCGCCCTTGGTTACGAATAAAGTATATTGTTTCACAGTGGGAAGAGGGGGATTCAATCCACCATTCATACCCACTTCGTAGACTGACTTGAAGTGAGAATACCACTGGTGTACCCCAATGCCGCAATCTAATTGATTATTACAGGGATCACGAAAGAAGGGTTTATTGACGACAGACCAGAACTTTGCACTATTACGAAGGACGTCAACGGAAGAAAGTTCTTCCCACGCGTCCTCCCGGATCTCCTTTTTCCTGGTTGCCAGGGTTTTAGTATATTCTTTCCTGAGTTGGGCTATGTTAGACCGGTTCAGAGGGTTACTGCTCAAGGCCGCCCTCAACTTTCTGTTGGCCAGTGAACAGTTTTTGTCAAACCAACCCAACTCAGCCTTGTCCGTTGTTTTAACTGGACACCGAAGATCTGCTGAGATCTGGGAGCAGATTACGGAGTACGCCCCTAGTACTTCCACGTTCCCTGCTTCTGGGTCAAGGCACATGGTCAACTCGGGGCCAACCTTCTTTTTCAAATTAGCAAAAAAATCATCAGGAATTATTTTGTTCCATCTGATCCTGCGATCCTGATCTGTGGGGCGAATGTGAGATTTGTCCGTTCTATCAGGGGCCGTAACAGGTTGTGAAAAGAGATCGGACAAAATGAGGACCACAGGATTATGGTCACTAAAATATGTCCAGGCTGCTGAATATTCCATAGTCCTGTCCTTCAGTACTGTGCTGATGAAAATATAATCAATCACAGAGTATTTCCCGTTCCCTTTGAATGTTGGGGTATTCTCATCCACCATGGCGGGGAGTAGCAAGCCATGGTCAGCAAGGATTACTTCCAACAGAGCACCCTGAGGTGAGTGCTCAAAATGGGCCTCCTGTGATTCTATTGGACCTAGGGGATCCGTCAAAGGACATTTCTCTGGACATCTATGGATATTAAAATCGCCCATGATAATGATGGGACAAATTATCTCGGTTTCCTCCTTAAATTTAACCAAAAAACAATTTAATGCGGTTAGGTGATCAACCGTGGTATCTCTGTGGTAAGAATTATAAAAATTAACAATTAAAAAATTACTACCCCCGTTGAGGGAAATTTGGACTGCCAGACAATTGCATGAACCTGTATCAAGTTGAGTCAGCGAGCCAGAAATGCTAGCTGAAATCAAGGTAACCAACCCCCCCTTAGCCCTCCCCATATTAGACGGTACAGCAGAAGCAAAAAAGGTTTTATATCCATCTATACACAGGGTATTATCCGTATCCCAAGTCTCTTGAAGACAGATTACTTCGCCTGAGCAGATGAGATCTCTCCAGGCTGGGTCATCTGTCTTGTTTCTCAGCCCAGCTATGTTCCAGGTGACCAATTTAGTTAAAGGACCCGTGGGTCCGTGACTAGGGCCATTGACTATCAATGGCACTATATCTGGAACTGCCGGCTGAGTTTCGGGCACTATAGTTAATTCTTGCTGCCCTAGTCACTCATTTTCGTCCAAGGTGGATAGGGCAGAGTATCTATTAGAGATAGGGACAGCATAATCAAGGGGGACACGACTTGGGAAGTTATTGGTCATCCTCATATCAAAAGCTGGGGGATAGAAAAAACCCAAAGGTAGGACGTTAACATAATCAAGGTGAATTCTAGCAGAACTTGCCTGCCTCAAAATGTCCTCAACCAACCTGGGGGATCTGAAACTTATGACAATACAGTCACCATCAAAACACTTGTTAATCTTACCCACCCAGGGAACTCGTCTTATCATCAAAAAATTACTATGTAAGTGTTGCCCCAAAACAGTTTTGTTCGATAAGTAGTGGAGGGCTTTGTTTTTTAATGAAGACCAGTGTTCCCTATTCCCATCCACAAGCTTTGGGACATTGGCTAAGATGATAGAGTAGGGGCAGGCCTCTGGTGGTAAGTGTAGAGTCGAATCCCTCCCTAGGAGCCGATCCGGAGAAGAGAGCCTCCCCCTTGCGTTCTGCTTATGCGTTTCCCTACCCTGAGCTATTTCTGCAACAGTTGGAGGTCGGGATGAGGTAATAGGACCTATAGCCGGGGTGGTGCAGGGAAATGTTGGTTGTTGGTGTATAGTGATCATAGAATCCAACATATTATCAACTGTAGCTGTACACGCAATTAGAGAATCAACTACCGCGGAGCTTGGCTCAACGTTTAAGACCTTAGTTTGAAGGTGTAACTCGATTTTAGTAATGCGATCCTCTATTCGTTTCAATGTAGCCATTAGTGGTACAGTCAGTAACTTAAAACGGGCATCGATGATTGTCGCTATTTCTAGCCCTATACTTTTATTACCAATATCGGGGCCCTGAGTTATACAGTTATTTGTTTCCCCACACGTTGACTCACCAGCTAAATGGGGGACACTAGGATTACCCTGAGCCAACCCCTGAGTGAAATTGCTCTTTCTAGGGATTTTTGCCTGTTTCCGTGCTCCCATGTGGTTATTTGCCTTTCTTTTACCAGCCATGGTTTTGCCCCCATATGATGGCTGATTTGAAATGCCTCTTGATTGTCTTGTTCTAACAGCCACAGGAGAGGGGGCAGAACTCGAATTAGATAGCAAGGCAGGTGTAACTATGGGAGTCTCCACGGTTCCTGACCCATTTTGGGTCATACGAGAATTGGCAACATCGGGGGGTGCACCAACAGCAATGGTCGTGGGAGGGGTACAAGACACAGCTAGCCTAGGTGGTTCAAGTGATAGTCTACGTTCCACTGACGCAATTTCTTTAACAATTGCAGATTCAGCATGTTTCAAGTAGCTGTCAAGAGTCCCCAAACCCACGGTCCTTTTGCATGTCTTAGAATTCATTTCCTGCTAAGATAATGTACAATAACGTGCCGTGGGAAACACAACCAACCCCCTGAAATCACCACTTCAATAATAACAGTGAAACTGACTCAGTATTACCCACTTCGTTCAGTCCGATTCTCGATTGTCAGATGGTGTCCCAATGTCACACGCCAAAGAGTCAAGTCCCAGCCCAGCCTCACTCGGCCTCTGAGGGCCTAAGAGGGCCCGCCCTTTGCCCGGGCTTAGCCCGGCGCCCGTGCGCGTCCCGCGATGCGGGAAGCGTCCCGTGCAGATAAGGGCTGTCAGCTGTTCCGGCTGGTGCGTGGCAGCGTCAGCGCGCTGGGGTTTCTGGGGATTGTGGTTTGTGCCGGACTCTGCCGTTCCCCTCACGGCGATATTGGAAAAAGACACGGGCAGTGTGCGAAAGCAACAGGGTCCCAGACAGCAGGGAGATAACAGCAAGCCCGCCACTTCCCTCGTGGCAATACAGAAAAGGATCTCAATGTGCGTCCCGCGATGCGGGAGGCGTCCCGGGCAGATAAGGGCTGTCAGCTGTTCCGGCTGGTGCGTGGCAGCGTCAGCGCGCTGGGGTTTCTGGGGATTGTGGTTTGTGCCGGACTCTGCCGTTCCCCTCACGGCGATATTGGAAAAAGACACGGGCAGTGTGCGAAAGCAACAGGGTCCCAGACAGCAGGGAGATAACAGCAAGCCCGCCACTTCCCTCGTGGCAATACAGAAAAGGATCTCAATGTGCGTCCCAAAACATTGGTTAATAGGGCAACCCAAATGTCCATATACTCAAAGGAAAAGTCCTTTGGCACGCCATCGGGGTGCGGGGCTTTCTCAGCACTACAGGCCTTAATCCCATTCTTAACTTCCTCTGTACGGAAAGAAAGAGAACCCCCAGAGGTGGTACAAACCAGAGGTCTTAAATAAGCAGTTGGAGCAAAAATACCTTCAAAATGAGCCACCCACTCCTCTTCACCTACGTTAACTTCGAGTGGACTACCATTTGGTGTTTTAAAGTGTGGGCCATTTATTATACCCCAGAACTCCTTTGAATTGCCTGAAGCCGCAGCTTGTTCTAATTTGGCCCAAGATTCTTCTCTTAGCTCCTTTTCCCTATTTTTTCTGGCCATTTTATATTCCCTACGGTAAAAGGCAATTTCGGAGGGATTCCTAGGGATACAGTTTAGAGGTTTGGTTAGGGCTTTCTTTGTTACAGTACAGGAAGAATCAAACCATCCCTTGATCTTTTTTGGGTTGTTCGTATTTTTCCAAGTGATTGAGTTCCTTATGTGTACTAAAAGTTCTATAAAGGAAGACACCACAAGTTGCGGTTGAATCTCAGTTTCCAAATGTGAGAAGTTGGCCTGGTATATGCTGTTCACTAGTTAAAGTGGACACCTTGCACCAGTACAATTCGACTGTTATGGTAGATAGGTTTAAGACAACCTTTTAAAGAAAGCTATCCTAGTGGTAGCTGTGGAGAGCAGCCTTCAGGCTAAGTCTTTAGAGGAATGTAAAGCAGCTTGTTTTACCTTATAATCTCTTGAATCACTTAATGAAAGGACACCACACAGGTATATATATCAAATATATATGTATTTATTACTAACAAAACTCTGCTAATCTCTTTATGAGATTAGAAGTCAAGGACATATGCACAAATCAACATTTCACAACAAGTTAAGCACAAATATGTCTGGGGCCCTAGGGGCGTACCAGACCATATACTAAAAAAGAGACTTCGAGATAACGACTTGCGAGGGGACAAGGCCTAGGGCCTCCAGAAGCGCTGGGGCCTCACTAATCCACCCAAGGCAGGTAAGTAAAGGACCCACGGGAGACGCATGCAGTGTGAGAACACAGCCGCGGATCCCAATTGACTTCAATGGAGCAAGTCGCGATTGTAAATTTAGAGTTTAAGGATTCTTCGGGAGAGTCTACAAGCAAGTCACTTACAGGGCAAGTAGTTCTAGAGCCAACACCCACAGGAGCATCATAGTGCTGGAGTTACATCACCCAGGGAAGCCGGGTGCATAGGTGTCTTTTGGTGTCGGGTCGCGGCGTCGTTTTCATTGGGAGCCAAAGAAGACTTGCTGCTTGTGAAGACAGGAGAAGTGTCCGGTGGAATCCAAGGCTGGATTCCGAAGAAGGAAGACCTGAAAGCAGAGGGGACAGTGTTCAAAGTCACTTGGCAGTGACCCGGGGCAAGGAAGATGGATGCCCACAGTCGTCGGGTGATTTCAGGTGATCCACAGGTGTCTTGACTCTTCAGCCATGAGGTCCAGGAGGTGTCGACGATGACCAGGAGCTGGATTCGGCGTGTCCCACGAAGTCTGCAGCTTACTGCGGTGTCGGCGACCAGATTGGAGCCAACAAGCCCTGGCAACAGCAAGTCTTGTGGAAAGTGTAAAAAGTCAGCGGTGCAGACCAGCAAGGTCTGAGGGACTCACCCAGCGAGGGTAAGTCAGGACAGGTCTGGAGCAACCAGGGGAGCCGTTTGAAACTGTAGAAAAGTCTTCTGGGGACCCACAAGCCAACCGGCAAGGGATCGCAAAGACACCTCAGGAGGATTCACTCAACAGGGGCCCACGGTCACTCGGGATGGGGTAGGCCTCTGATCTTCAGTGGAAATCTTGCTGGAGGCTTGGACCACACGTGGTCCAAAGCACAAGTTTGTAGAATGTCGTGAAGGGGTTGCACTCGAAAATAGCGCACGGTACCCAGGGATTGTGGTTCCTCGTCACTTGTGGGTTCCACTTGCCTCAGCGTCACTGGGGACTCACGATGGCCTTGGAGAAGTCAGGAAATCCTCTTTCTGGGATGCAGGGACTTCGAACTCCGGCGGGAGTGGGAAAGTTTGTGACCGTTGATTGCAAGATTGGGTGCCTGCCAAGCAGGGGAGTCACTCCTTCACTCCAAGGGAGATTCTGCCGTCTTCCAGAGGTAGTGGAACGTCGAAGGTCCAGGATTCTTCTTCAGAGCGTCGTCCAGGGATATCTAGTTTGCAATGGCTCCCTAACTTATACTGAAAGGAAGGAAGGGAGGGACTAGCTCTTTGACCCCACCTATGGGAAGGTCAGGGGAGTGGGTGGCTACACCCACTCCCCTTTGTCCAGTTTCGCGCCAGAGCAGGGGCAGGTAGCCCTTGAGCCGGTTTGAACTGGTGTATGCACAGAGGATCCTACTGCTATGTTATGTGAAAAGTGGTGAACAGGGTTACCCCACATAGCCTCTACACCGCAGACCCGCTCTAAGTTGTGGTGGCACGGATGTATATTAAAGTCACCCAGCCATATGATGTTTAGGAAGGCCTTTTGTTTCACCAGTTTGGATGCCTTATCGATTGCCCCATTCACCTCGGCCAGCACTTTATGCATGTTTGGGCCAAAATTGTTGTTCTAAAGTTTATTAGGAACCACTGATCAGAGTTAGCAAACTCTAAAGTAATCAGATGAAAAAAGGGGAAGTATCATGTAGCATGTTTATTTTTATCGCTAAGGTATTTGAAATTAAAGTTAATAAGCCCCTTTCGCTCTTCCATAGGGGGGCGGAGTGGCTTTCGTCTGATAAGAACGATAACCATTTATAAAGGTCTCCTCTGTGGCCCATGTCTCATGAAGGCAGGAGATAACATGATCCTGCCATAGTTTAAGCCAATCGAAATCCCCAATCTTATTGGAGATACCTGCGACATTCCATGATGCTATGTTTATTGCAGCTAAAATTCCACTATTTTCAACAATGCTGGGGCTAAGACTTGCTGCTCTACCATTATCTGTTGCAATGGCTACCGGGGGGGATAGAACCTGCCCCACTTGCCCATTCCTGGGTAGTCAATCACAAGTTTCTAACCCAGAAAGGGGGGCAAACCGATTCTCCAGTGGGATTCCCTGGTTTTCCATCTGATTATGATATCCTAAGTTTTGTCTGCTATAAGGTAGCGTTTCCAGGCTCAGTAGTGTAAGGGGCCTAAAGAAGTAGCTCAGGGACAGTGCAGTCATCTGCGTACCCACAGGAGGGATTCTATGCAAGTGATCGAGAATGGTTTTAGCGGCGTAGGGATTATTAAAGTTGATAACGACACAGTCACCTTGTGTCACTTTCGGAGATACGACCAGCCACCCTACCCTTCTAGCCATAATAATTTGGTTTACTAGATGTGGCCCTCCACAGCCGGTTCCCATTACATAACGATTCAGCCAATGAAGTGACTTGTCCATCAGCTGAACTGTGGTTTCCACTTGGCCCTCCCTCAAAGTCGGAACATTTCTTAAAACCAGTACTAAAGGCATTGCCGCCGGGGGGAGATGGAGAGAGGAGTGTACTGTGTTAGAAGATTGACTTAGGCTAACCACTTTGCCTTCATTCCCCCTTTGGACTGCTTGGATATTATTAGGGATGCTAGAACCAGAACCAGCAGATCTATGCACCCTAGTAATTGCATGGCGGTCAACTAGCAAAAAACTTGGTACTGTCATTATTAAGGTTGGAACCCTGATCGGAACCGACCAAGGGCTGGTGCTGGTGCAGTACATTGTCCCCCCCTTTGGGTGAGGGCAAAGCTATCCCCCCCCCAGTGAAACTTCAGTCCCAGGAATCTGGCGGGAGTCATGTCTAGCTATTGCATCCCCTATTACTATGGGTAAGACCTGAGCCTGGGCCATCGGCGCCTCTACACTATTTATCTGTAAGCTTTTAGGACAGGAATGGGACAATCGGCAACCAGCCTCTATAAGTTTCAACCTCTCCTCGATTCTAGATAATTTATGGAGGAAGGGGTTCAGCAATACCGAGACCATAGTCTCTACCCGCTTCAGAAAAATCTTGTCAGCCATGTTAGGGGTGAAATACTAGTCTCTGGGTCCTTGTGGATGACTGATTCAGTTTGGTCCACTTCCAATTTCAATTTGTCTGTCCTGATTCGTTTACCAGCTCGTGCTCCTTTAATGAGATTGTTCTTGGTGGATCCAGCCCCCCTTCTTCTTTTAACTGGCAATCTACTATGTATGGAAGCTGGATGAGCTGGCACCAGCACTGACTTACTATTCGTCACTCTATTGCTGGACTGTAATACTCTGATGGAAGAGGAAGGGGCAGGTGATGTAGCTGCATTCGGACTTGGGGCACTCTGTGTTGGAGACCTCACAGGTGAGGGTATAGACCTAATAGGACCAAGGGAGGAATGTTTATGTGTGGTGCAAGAGTCCAATGAAAGCCGTTGTTCAGGTAATTCAATTTCATGCGTTAGGACGGTCTCCGCTTTCATAAGGAAAGCATCCAGCGTGCCTACAACGCCACCCCCTGGTCTTTCTAATGGGCCCTTCCGTTTACTCATAATTCAATAAGGGAAGTATGGGCCATGTCAGTCCCACCTAAGACAGAACAAAAGGAAAATAACAGAGAAACAAAGACACACAGTACCTTGAAAACTATGGCAGATGTTAGGCAGTGGGCCCAGCCAGCCTCCTTTGGGCCCCCCAGGCACCAGATGACGCAAAGGGACACTGAGGCACTGCTGCTCCGAGTGTGGTTGTGGCAGTGATCAAATGTCCCAAAGGCATCTGTCAACGTGGCGCCCCCGGGATACTGCAGATCTTCCGCCTTTCAATACGTGAGCCCCCTCGTCTCTCTGTCTCGAGGCTCCATTTGCTAAAAGAGGCCAGCCGCGTGGGAGGTCCAGCAGCTTCAAAGTCTCATAGCGGGCAGAAACCTGAACTGAGTGAATGTAGCTTAAATTTGAATTCGGGATAAAAGATGCCTGTCAGTCCCAAGCCAAGCCTTCTGTAAGAATGATTGAAACGCATTATAGCATGATTAGGTATATGCTGCCAGCTTATTTATTTGTATGCCACATGCTGTCTTGTGTAGTAAACTTATGCTCCTCGCAACATGGCCACCTTTGGTCATTAGACCTTTCTCTATGTTCTCACCTCTTAAGCCTCCCAGACTACTTGTGTGCATTCTACTTTGTACTTGAATGTTTCACACTTGTCAGTTGATGGTCTGGTCAGCTGGCGAGGTGTAGTGCTTTGCTGTGTCTTAATAAACCTATCCTGTAACTTAACTGGAAGTATCCTGTGATCCATCTACTTCATTTATTTACATCAATTGGCGACGATTTGGCTGACCAGACCACGAAGAACAGCACAGCTCTGAGCAACACCTTGCACCAAGAACCCAAGACTGCAGGCCATCGCTGCAGCAAGAAACAAGAAAAGAAACTGGTAACCTGAGTAACGCAAGAAAAATTTAAAAAAAGAAACAAAAATTATCAAGAAACCTGTCGCAACTACCCCAACTGCTGTCAACCCTGAGTCAAGACAACCTGCCAGGTACGAAAGACAGTTGTTGTTTCAGGCGCAGCCAAGAACTCACCTCGGCAAAAGAAGATTGACACGACGTGACAGGTCAGAAAAGCGGTTCGCAAGGGTGACATTTTTTAAAGCAAGCGTATGCCTGAAGTAAATTATTGGATTAATTTAAAGCCAACGTGTGTCTGAAATACCATATTGGAGTAATATGTATCCGCAGCGGAGGCAAGCTGTGAGAGCTATCGTTAAGACATCGTGTGACAGGCATGGAGAGTGTGGCGAATAATTTATGAAGCAGCCCAGAGTGAGGGAACTCGGCATTGGCGAGACTGGTGAAGAGAGAAGTTATGCATGTGCAGAAACTCTGCCTTAACGTTGTTGGGCAGTGCGATCCTTCCCATGGTGCTGTCATACTCACACTGATGACGTTGTAGAATTTACTTGAGTACTAGCGGAGAGGCTGCATCTCCAGCGTCACACATGTGGAACTTTCAAGCTGTGCGTGTTCTTAACCGCATGCGCCATTCATGCATCGTTCGTTGCTAGGAAGCAGCATTTCGAGGAAGTTTTCCTCATTGCCAGGGAGCTCCGTGTTGACCTCCTCAGAGCGCGTCATCGCGCAACGTCAAGCAACCATTTTGTAGCATCGTTCTCTGTGTGTACTTTTGTTCCCATGGTTATGGAACACAACGCAACGGAGCGCATTTAAAAGAAAATAGGAATTTATCTGTCCTGTGTGCCACAAGCGGATAAACAAGTGAAAAACACAATTTATGCTGCAGAAGAATTGTGTTGCCCAGCAGATCTCAATAAACTGGTCAGTTTCCTGAGACGGCGCACATCGGAGGATCCCAAGATCGATGTTTTGTTTGTCGGAATGTGCTGCACTCTGATGTGCTAGTTACTGCCTGTCACTCAACCCGATGCCGCCATTCTGAAGGTAAAGTAAGGTAAAGGTAAACAAGCGCATGCTTAATAAAATATAACACAGATGGTCCCCAATTCTGGCAGCCAGCAATAACTTCTGCAATAGAAACATTTCCTGTGAGGGCTGAACACGTTTTGAATACAAAACTATCGTGCTTAAATGCTGCAGCAAAGATTCACACATCGCAAAGGTCTATCTCATGTTGCCATCACCAACAGTGCCACTTCTTTGTCAATAACTGTGCATAAAGGCAAACGTGTGCAAATAAGTTATATGAAACCAAACACGGCACTGTGAAATGAGTAAATACGATTGTTTAAGATTACAAGACCTCACTTGCCATCTTACAGTCAGGCATTAAAAATAAAGACAAATAAATTACATTGTTGGCACCGCGCCAGTGACAATTTGCGCAGGGATACTGCGCAACGTAAGGCCTTGAAAGCAAAGAAGGAAGAGGGATATGCAGCATTTCTCTATGGAAATTATGAACTAGCCTACCATTTGGAGCAATTGGAAACTGTAGTAGTGCAAGATCAGGTCAGGGGATCCAGAACTGAGATAGATGTCCCATAACTAGAAGCGGTCAAAGAACCCTGAACCTTGACGGACAACCAGAAGGGGATAAAGGTCATCTCACAATAAGGAGTAGACAAGCCTCTCAGAATCAGTACTGGGAGAGGACAAAGGTGGTCCCAGGACCGGAAGGGGACAAAGGCCCCAGAACCAGAAGTGGACTAAGGTCTCACAACCAGTACCGGGAGAGGACAAAGGAGGTCCCAGGACCGGAAGGGGGAACAAAGGCCCCAGAACCAGAATGGACAAAGGTCTCAGAACCAGTACCGGGAGAGGACAAAGGAGGTCCCTGGACCGGAAGGGCGAACAAAGTACCACGACAGAAAATCGTGACACGGAGGTTCCCAGAACAGGGAACCGGGCCTTATAGCCCTCAGTACTGAGACAGATAGTCCACAGATTTGTGATAAAGTGGTTCCTAGAAGAGCCAAGACAAAGCTTCCAGTACCATGATACAAAATCGCGACACAGCGGTTCCCAGAACCGAGACGAATGTTCTGCGTCTAGAACTGGGCTTTATAGCCCACAGTACTGAGACAGATAGTTTACAGCAAAATAAAAGAAACCTAGAGGGCCGAACCACAGGAAGAGGCCCATAACCCAAGAAAGAGAACCAGAACCGAGACACCTGGTCCAGAACTTCAGCTTGGACTGTGAGAGAACTGGCTCCAACCTTCTCTTCGGGAACATCCTTCCAGAACTTTTTGAGCATGGAGGCACCCGTTGAACTGTACATCTTCAACTATGAGTGGGAAGCCACGTCGGACAAGGACTGTTTGAAGAAAATACACTGTCTCTTCCTGTTTTTGCTCGTCAACGACGGATTGCAGAGAGTAGACAGTCTCCTCCTGTTTTGTCGAACGAAGGGGAGTAGCTGGTCATGATAATTCTGTTCCTTTCTTCAACCTTGACCCAAAACAAAATGCTTCTTTGCCTTCACCATCTGGTGACCACGACAATTGTACAACGGATCTTAAAACCCACACCAATTGCAATACAGTTAATGTCATCTACACAATCCTCTGCCCTTGCGATAAAATCTATTTAGGCCAAACGGCCCAAAAGGTCAAAATCCGAATACTGCAACACTGCAGCAGGATACGGTGCGGAACTACAGTCGAACACTTTAAAACTTTCAATCATCCCCCAGAATCCATCAAATGGTTGGTGATTGAGGAAATCACATTGGGAATCAGGGGTGGTGACTTGAGCTCAAGTTTGAATATACGGGAATGCAAATGGATGGACCGTTTCAATTCTGTACATAATGACCTTAACGAAATTGATGTAACGTATGCCCAACTATCTTTACTGAATGAGAATTAGGGTACACATCCTTTGACATCTAACATTACACATAATTGGTTATGAATGTGATACCATCCGTTATGTGTAGTATATACATTCCCAGATTGTGCGCCAAGTTTTTTAAGTCTGGACAGCATGATGCTATATTTGACACATGTCTTGGGGCTGTGACTATCCAGACAACAAGCATCTAATACACGCCCTCCATAAATGTATTGATTTTAACATAGACACTATCTGTGTTACAATAAGATATGGCGACAATATTATCTCTATCAATCTTAATCTGCCGTCATTATTTGTAAACAGCAAGTTCAAACATGTATTAATGGAATGGTTATACTCCCAACCTGGGCGTATTTCGTTTTTTGCAAGAGCATCTTAACTAGAAATGTTTGTACATTGCACTGTGTGAATTCCATGCTTTACTCGGCCTTTAAATTGTGCGCTGCAATTGGCAGACAGATTTTTGTCATACTGTGGGCAAGTCAATGGGCCATTACTGACTTCACCCTGTCAGCAGCCGGTACACGAATAGGTCATAAAAATGTTCTATCATGTACGTGCCCGACGTGCACGTTACATCCCGGTATTTAAGCCTAACCCGTGACACTGCCATGGTGTTAGCTGTCGGAAGAACGCACACAAGCAACCATCAGGTATGTACTGGCCACGAGCCCAGTAAGGCTGTTTCTGTTTTACTACGACCGATTAAGGATTTTTCGAGGAATCGGCTCCTTTCCACACTCTAGACGCGCGCTTTTATCTTTCACGGTGGTAGCATTGTTTCAATTCACTTCATGGCAGACAGCTTTATTTCACTGCTCGTTTACGTGGCAACACCTGCAGGCGCATATCACTACTTACAGCTGTAGAATCAAGGCACTGTCGTGCCCCCAGTGTAGTCTGGCTGCTTTTATTTCACCCTAGTGAGGCTGTTGTCAGTAAGCGCGTCCTTTTTCCACATTACATTAGACGTCCGCTTTGTTTTTCTCGGCAGTTACAATGTTGCAATTGAGTTCTCGTTAAACGGATTTCTCTGCTCCCAAGAGCGACTACGGTATTAGAAAATCACCACCAGCGCTCTGTCGAGTACAATTGTATCTGGCATTATCTCGAGCTTGGCAACCATCACGCTGCCATGCCTTTCTTTTAAATAACGCACGTTTCATCATCCTCCCTAATAGGTAGAGATGTACACTACTGTTACAATGCTTTTTAATAATACGCTTTGACATGGCAGATTCCCACGTGTTTGCTTTATCGTAGCAGTTTTGCTTTACTTTTGTCCGGTTTTGGCTTAAACCTTTGTAGTCATGGTGACATATCCATTCTGACATGGCAAATATTTTCTTTTCAGCCACAGGTTACTGATCAACCTTGGCCCACCCACCACGAATACCAATGCTAAACTTTGAGTAAGTTTATGTGAACCTTTGTTTTGGTTTATACTCCTCGCATCCGCTATTTGAAGTATCGATCCTAGTGGATCTTTTATATCTCCTTTCTCTCCCCCCTCTTTAGGAGCGAACAAGACCCACTTCATGGATCACTGACATAATATCGATAACCAAAATATCGACTACATAAAATATCGTTGGCAAATTGACTACAATATTATCGACTCACTATACTTATTAAAGAAAATACTAAAATATCGAGTACACAATATCGTCTTTACAAAATATTGTATATCATTATATCGAAATAATAAATATCGTTAACAAAAATATCGTCTAACCTTAAATAACTATCTAAATGACAAAATTATCGAAACCCGAAATATAGACTACCAAAATATAGAATATGTCACAATATCGACTATCTAAAAAACTATGAATAAAATATACTTTTAGCACAATACATACATTAGCATTGTAATACATAATAAAACACTTAAATAACATAAAACATTTTTGTTCAAACACATACATTTAAAAATAAACATTCCATAAGCAATATTAATACATTTCACAACATAAATAATTTTATAATTATTATACATGCATTAAACCACATTAAAAAATATCTTTAAAGCATTTAATACTACAAATAAACCATCACTTACTACTAATAAGTTGCTAATTAGCGTTTCCCTTACATGGAAACAAACAGCCAAAAAAGAAAAATACATCAAGGTGGACCAATGAAATGCTCACATTTCAAATTAAACCAATGAAATAAAGCAACTAAAACATTGCAAAAATACATAAATGTACGGATATTAGCTGTATCTCTACTAATGTATACTCCATTCCGTAAATAAAAAAAAGCAATAATCTCTCTACTTTCTTCAACAAAAATAAAGCTTATTTAAAAATATAAAATGTGTCATTTAATTTCATAATTTATTACTATCAAATGTATAATTTTGCTAATTTAATTGTTTAAAAATGTTAATTATCAAATTTTTTCCAACATTAAATAAAAAACATACTTCATTAACACAATACATATACATTCTGCACACTAACCCTATACAATTTACTATTCCCATTTCACATACATTAAAGTCTGGGAATGTGCTGGACACTAACCCTATATCATTTACTTTTCCCACTCCAGTTAACATAAAGTCAGGAAAGGTGCTGGACACTAACCCTATATAATTTACTATTCCCACTCCAGTTAACATAAAGTCAGGAAGGTGCTGGACACTAAGCCTATATAATTTACTATTCCCACTCCAGTTAACATAAAGTCAGGAAGGTGCTGGACACTAAGCCTATATAATTTACTATTCTCCCTCCAGTTAACATAAAGTCAGAAAAGGTGCTTGACACTAACCCTATATAATTTACTATTCCCACTCCAGTTAACATAAAGTCAGGAAAGGTGCTGGACACTAACCCTATATAATTTTCTATTCCCACTCCAGTTAACATAGTCAGGAAATGTGCTGGACAGTAACCCTATATAATTTACTATTCCCACTCCAATTAACATAAAGTCAGGGAAGGTGCTGGACACTAACCCTATATAATTTACTATTCCCAATACAGCTACATTAAACTCAGGAAATGTGCTGAACACTAACCCTATATAATTTACTATTCCCACTCCAGTTAACATAAAGTCAGGGAAGATGCTGGACACTAACCCTATATAATTTACTATTCCCACTCCAGTTAACATAAAGTCAGGGAAGGTGCTGGACACTAACCCTATATCATTTACTATTCCCAATACATCTACATCAAACTCAGGAAATATGCTGGACACTAACCCTATATAATTGACTATTCCCACTCCAATTAGGTTAAAGCCATGGAAGGTGCTGCACAATAACCCTATACAATTTAGTATTCCCAATTCAGCTACATTAAAGTCAAGGAATTTGCTGGACACTAACCCTATATAATTTAATATTCCCACTCCAGTTAATATAAAGTCAGGGAAGGTGCTGGACACTAACCCTATAAAATTTACTATTCCCACTCCAGAAAGATCAAAGTCAGAGAAGTTGCTGGTTATAACATCACTTAAAATATTAAATATATACATTAATTAACTATGAAATATATTTTAAAAACAATAGAATTTAACAATAATATCTTTAAAACACTACCCACCCCTATCCCATATTAACCCTAATTCCATATAAAAAATGTACAATATTTTTCCCTAAAAATTGCAAATATACAATTATTTAATTATAATTGTTCTTTAAAATGTTTAAATTCACAATATTTACTAATCAATTTAATTTTTTAAATATCTATTTTTAGACTATTATTTTTAAAAATTACTCCCCACCCTTCTCCCCTAATATCCCCACATCCCACCCATAAATACAAAATATAAATTGAAATTAGAATTTCCAATAAAAAGTATATAATTTGGATTTTACAGTAAATTTTCACAATTTTAAATTATTTACTATAAAAAATTTAGTAATTAATCTCTAATTTTTTTAGAATAATTTAAATACACTCCACACCCTTACACCCTAATAACACAACATCCCAACCATAAAACAAAAATATAATTTCTAAATTAATTTATTTTTATTTTTTTTCAAAATTACATTCAAATGTATAAATTTCTAATTCTTTAATATTAAATTGTATAAATTTATTATCTGATTTTACAGTAATATTTTAAAAACACTCCCCACCCTTATACAATAGTAATAACCCTACATCCTACCCATGAACCTAAAAAAAACTTTTCATAATAAATTTCTAATTTTAAATTATATAATTTCGAATTTACATTAAAATTTAGAAATTTCTAAATCTTCAATATTAAATATTTTTACATTATTATCTGATTTTACACTAATATTTTTAAAACACTCCCCACCCTTATCCCCTAATAACCCAACATCCTGCTGCTAAAACATAAATATAATTTCTACATTATTTTCAAAATTAAAAATATATAATTTCGAAATTACATTACAATTTAGAAATTTTGAATTGTTTAAAATAAATTTGTACATTATTATCTGATTTTACACTAACATTTTTAAAACACTCCCCACCCTTATCCCCTAATAACCCAACATCCCGCTCCTAAAATATAATTTCTAAATTATTTTCCAAATTAAAAATATATAATTTCGACATTTCATTACACTTTAAAAATCATAATTATTTAATATTTTTTTTTTACATTATCTGATTTTACACTAATATTTTTAAAACACTCCCCACCCTTATCCCCTAATAACCCAACATCCCGCTCCTAAAACATACCATACAATAAATTACTTAACACAATTAATTATATTTTAAAAAATAATAAAGTAATTTTACATATAATTAAACAATTTACTCAATATATACTAAATAGACATTTTAAACATTATATATATTATATTTCGATATTTCTAACAAAACTAATGAATCGATATTATCTACAAACGATATTACTACATCGATATTTCATACTTCGATATTTTACTAAACAAAAAAAAAACGATATTACTTACATCGATATTCTACACTTCGATATTAATGTTATAGCGATATTTTTACTTCGATATTATTGTTATTCGATATTAAAATTTCGATATTATGTCTATTTACCCCACTTCATACATTCTCAGCCTGAAGTTTATTCGCTGTAAATGGTAATTTATCCTAATTAGCATTACTATTGGATATGCTCACGACTGACACACAACCTCATTAACTCCATCCTATTATTCTTAGGTGCCCACTATTCCCCCTACCTCGGTCCTGATGAAGACCACATTCTCAAGGCGCGAAGTTTGCTGTTCCTTATAGGGGTCGAAACGTCAACACTGTTTCATTTGTTTGTCAAACATTGATGACAGAGAACATATATCTGCATCTTTTTGTTTTTGTTATGATTTGTCATTCATGCATATGCCACACATCTGGCAGGATAGATTGTCATCACTGATTGTTGATGTATATATGCACACTACCTTCCCTTTGCACATCACTTGCACATATCCCCGCTATGCACTTGTCACTTCACCTTGTGTGAACCTGTTTTTCAAAAATTCGTAAATGTTTAATACATTATACTTTATAATTTGATTAATTTCAATCTTTGTGATGTAATTAAATCATAACCATTGGTGGAATGAGTGAATTGGTGCTGTCATACTTAGTCTCTATAACCCCTTTGCTGCTAGGCCTTTCCCCCCCCTGTGCTAAGCCTTTTTTGGGCTATTTGGGGTAGTGCGTGCTTAGGCCCCTGTAACTTTTTGACCACATAAGGTATCCACGTCAAATTTGCGGCCTTTTCTTGCAACATCATGGGGATTCTAAAGGTACCCATGGTTTGTCGATTCCCCCTGGAGAAGTCCCAGAAATTAGTCAAAATACAGCAAATTATTTTTTTTGTGGAAAAATGGGAAAAACGGGCTGCAAATGAAAGCGTCTGAGTTTTTCTCTGCAAATGGTATCAAAAAAGAGTTTGTGGGGCTGAAATCACCATTTTCACAGCTTTTAGGGAATGACAGACTTTTGTCAGTAAACCAACATTTTTTACACAGTTTTGGCATTTTTCTGGGACATAGCCTATTTTGGCTATTTTTTTATGCTTTCAACCTCCTTCCAGTTAATGGTAGAAATGGGTCCGAAAGCAATAATGGATCCTGGAAAGCTATACATTTTTGAAAAGTAGACACAGTTCTGAATTCAGCAAGGGGTCATTTGTGTAGATCCATCAAGGTTTCTTCATAGAAACTAACAGTTAAATATAGGAAAAAATGAAAATTAGTTGAAAAAAACAGCCTTTTGTGTCAATATTTTTACCTGTAACTTCTTCTAATTATGACAGCTCTTTGAAAGCAATATACTGTTACATCCGCTGGACTTTCCTGGTTGTGGGGATATATAGGACTTGTAGGTTCACCAAGCACCCAACGAACCCAGAGTCAAGAACTGAGCAGCAATTTGAAATGGTTTTTTATTATGTTCCGGGCATATAGCAATTATTGTGGGAAAATGTATTCAATGGAAAAATCAGGTATGAAAGACACCTATGTATTTCTGAAATGGGAACAAATTATAGAGTTTAGAAACAGTACATATTTGCACATTTTCAAAATTGGGAATACTCATACTAGCATGAGAATTATCGGTCATTTTTCAAATGACTTCTTTTTTACACAAAGTCTTACATTTGGAAGGCAGAAATGCATCAAAAATCAATAGGTAATAACAGTTGCTTTAAAAATCTGAATTACCCCAAGTCTACCAATAAAAATGGTACCTCACTTGCGTGGGTAGGCATAGTGCCCACAACAGCAAATGGCTCAAAACCCAACGTGAACAAACCACATTTTCACAATGAAAATTTACCCTTTTTTTGCGAAGTGTCTAGCTGTAGTTTTTGAACACTAGCTCTGCCGGCACCTAGTGAAATGTTGCAAATCTATACATTTTTGAAAACTAGACACCCAGGGGAATCCAGGATGGGGTGACTTGACTGGTTCCCACCAGGTTCTGTTACCCAAAATCCCTTGCAAACCTAAAAAATTGTCAAAAAAAACACATTTTCCCCACATTTCTGTGGTGGAAAGTTCCGGAATCTGCGTGGATCCACAAATTTCCACCCACCCCGCGTTCCCCAAAGTCTTAAGAGAAAAATGGTACCTCACTTGTGCGGGTCGGCTAACTGTCCACAACAGGAAACGGCACAAAACGCAACGTGGTCACACCTCAATATTGCAGTGAAAAATGACCCTTTTTTGGCAAAGTCTCTGCGGGCACCTTGGGAAAGCTAGCAAACCTATACATTTTTGAAAACTAGATAAACAGGGGAATCCAGGATGGGGTGACTTGACTGCCTCCCACCAGGGTATGTTACCCAGAATCCCTTGCAAACCTAAAAAATTGTCCAAAAAAATGCATTTCCCCCACATTTCTGTGGTGGAAAGTTCTGAAATCTGCGTGGATCCACAAATTTCCACCCACCCCGCGTTCCCCAAAGTCTTACGAGAAAAATGGTACCTAACTTGTGCAGATTGGCCTAGTGCCCGCGACAGGAAACGGCGCAAAACGCAACGTGGTCAAACCTCAATTTCGCAGTGCAAAATTACCCTTTTTTGGCAAAGTGCCTAGCTGTAGTTTTTGAACCCTAGCTCTGCGGGCAACTTGGGAAACCTAGCAAACCTATACATTTTTGAAAACTAGACACCCAAGGGAATCTAGGATGGGGTGACTTGACTGCCTCCCACCAGGGTCTGTTACCCAGAATCCCTTGAAAACCTAAAACATTGTCAAAAAAACACATTTTCCACACATTTCTGTAGTGGAAAGTTCCGGAATCTGCGTGGATCCACAAATTTCCGACCACCCCGCATTCCCCAAAGTCTTAAAAAAAAAATGGCACCTCACTTGTGTGGGTCGGCCTAGTGCCCGCAACAGGAAACGGCGCAAAACGCAACGTGGTCACACCTCAATTTCGCAGTGAAAAATGACCCTCTTTTGGCAAAGTGCCTAGCTGTAGTTTTTGAACCCTAGCTCTGCAGGCACCTTGGGAAACCTAGCAAACCTATACATTTTTGAAAACTAGACACCCAGGGGAATCCAGGATGGGGTGACTTGAATGCCTCCCACCAGGGTCTGTTACCCAGAATCCCTTGCAAACCTAAACAATTGTCAAAAAAAACATATTTTCTCCACATTTCTGTGGTGGAAAGTTCTGGAATCTGCGTGGATCCACGAATTTCCACCCACCTCGCGTTCCCCAAAGTCTTTCGAGAAAAATGGTACCTCATTTGTGCGGGTCGGTCTACTGTCCGCGACAGGAAACGGCACAAAACGCAACGTGGTCACACCTTAATTTCGCAGTGCAAAATGACCCTTTTTTGGCAAAGTGCCTAGCTGTAGTTTTTGAACCCTAGCTCTGCGGGCAACTTGGGAAACCTAGCAAACCTATACATTTTTGAAAACTAGACACCCAGGGGAATCTAGGATGGGGTGACTTGACTGCCTCCCACCAGGGTCTGTTACCCAGAATCCCTTGAAAACCTAAAAAATTGTCAAAAAAACACATTTTCCACACATTTCTGTAGTGGAAAGTTCCGGAATCTGCGTGGATCCACAAATTTCCGACCACCCCGCATTCCCCAAAGTCTTAAAAAAAAAATGGCACCTCACTTGTGTGGGTCGGCCTAGTGCCCGCAACAGGAAACGGCGCAAAACGCAACGTGGTCACACCTCAATTTCGCAGTGAAAAATGACCCTTTTTTGGCAAAGTGCCTAGCTGTAGTTTTTGAACCCTAGCTCTGCAGGCACCTTGGGAAACCTAGCAAACCTATACATTTTTGAAAACTAGACACCCAGGGGAATCCAGGATGGGGTGACTTGAATGCCTCCCACCAGGGTCTGTTACCCAGAATCCCTTGCAAACCTAAACAATTGTCAAAAAAAACATATTTTCTCCACATTTCTGTGGTGGAAAGTTCTGGAATCTGCGTGGATCCACGAATTTCCACCCACCCCGCGTTCCCCAAAGTCTTTCGAGAAAAATGGTACCTCATTTGTGCGGGTCGGCCTACTGTCCGCGACAGGAAACGGCACAAAACGCAACGTGGTCACACCTTAATTTCGCAGTGAAAAATGACCCTTTTTTGGCAAAGTGCGTAGCTGTAGTTTTTTAACCCTAGCTCTGCGGGCACCTTGGGAAACCTAGCAAACTTATACATTTCTGAAAACTATACACCCGTGGGCTTCCTGGGAGGTATGGCTTGCGTGGATCCCCCAATGTTTCCTTACCCAGAATCCCCTGCAAACCTCAATTTTAGCTGAAAAAATCACATTTTTCACACATTTCTGTGTGGGAAAGTTGTGGCATCACCGGGCTCACACAAATTTCCCACCACCCAGCGTACCCCCAGGTCTCCTGGTAAAAATGGTGCCTCACTTGTGTGGGAGGCCCAAGTACCCGCAACAGGCAAGGGCCCAAAACGTAGTGAGGCGACATCAAAATTGCCTATCTCAAAACCACCTGGTTTTGCAAGGTGGGTTACCTGGATTTTTGGCCCGGTGCTCGGCGGCCATCTAGGGAAACCTACCAAACCCATACATTTCTGAAAACTAGACACCCGGGGGCTTCCAGGAAGGTATGACTTGCGTGGATCCCCCAACGTTTCCTTACCCAGAATCCCCTGCAAACCTCAATTTTAGCTGAAATAATCACTTTTTTCAGACATTTCTCTGTGGGAAAGTTGTGGCATCACCGGGCTCACACAAATTTCCCACCACCCAGCAGTCCCCCAGGTCTCCCAGTAAAAATGGTGCCTCACTTGTGTGGGAGGCCCAAGTACCCGCGACAGGCAAGGACCCAAAACTTTTTTTGATAGGCAATGTTGATGTCGCCTCACTACGTCGCGGGTACTTGGGCCTCCCACACAAGTGAGGCTCCATTTTTACTGGGAGACCTGGGGGAACGCTGGGTGGTGGGAAATTTGAGTGAGCCCGGTGATGCCACAACTTTCCCACACAAAAATGTGTGAAAAAAGTGATTTTTTTCAGCTAAAATTGAGGTTTGCAGGGGATTCTGGGTACGGAAACGTTGGGGGAAACCTTACCTCCCTGGAAGCCCCTTGTGTCTACTTTTCAAAAATGTGTGGGTTTGTTAGGTTTGCCTAGATGGCCGCCAAGCACGGGGCCAAAAACACAGTTGACCCCCTTGCAAAACCAGATCGTTTTGACATAATTAGTTGTTTGTTTCTACAGCGTGAGAATTTCGGCACAATATTGCAAGGAAAATGTGACAGACATTTTGAGGTTTGCAGGACATTGTGGATAAAATAACTTTTTGGAATTCACAAGAGAGACATCACCATGAACTCCCATGGGTTTACGACAATTCTACAGTTGGTGGGTTATTCTTACATGGAACGTACAACTTGGCAGAGAAACTAAAAAGACAAAGATTCCTGCACAGCCATCTATTCCTCAAACACACACACATACTGGTTGGATTTGGCACGAGGGTGAGTGATGGTTCAGTATATTAAATTTTATTAACAAGAGATTTCACAAAAATGAAATGCACTGTCAATAATTAAATGGACAAAAACCTGAACCAATGACTCGCAGCTCGTGAGCTGTAAAGGCACGGCAAGGCACCAACCGCTTTACAGGCCATTCACACACCTTTCATACGTGATACATACAAGACCATTCACACCACCAGGCACAAAAACAACACATTACAACATTCACAAAAAGGGACAAGGTACACCCTGCTTCAGAAAGACAAATATTACTGCACAGCCATCTAATCTTCAAGCACACACACATACTGGTTGGATTTGGCACGAGGGTGAGTGATGGTTCAGTATATACAATTGTATAGCAAGTGATTTCACAAAAATGAAATGCACTGTTAATAATTGAAAGGGCAAGAAACTGAACCATTGACTCACAGCTCGTGAGCTGTAATGCCACGACAAGGCACCAACCTCTTTACAAGCCATTCATACACCTTTCATACGTGTGACACATACAACACCATTCACTCTGCCTGCCGCGGGCCCATCACAATACAACACTCACACCAGCAGACAGCTCCATTCAAGGGCCCATCACTTTCACACGCCCACATTCCTGACACAGCAACCACACAAGCTAATGGATTGCGTGGAGTGGCACTCAGCTAGCAGTGTGTATAGTGACCAGCAGCAAGTCACTACTCACACACTGCCAGCCTGAGCACCAGTCCACGCACACCGCTAGCCGAGCGCCAGTCCACGCACACCGCTAGCCCAACACCAGTCACGCACACCACCAGCCAAGCACCAGTCCACGCACAACGCCAGCCAAGCGCCAGTCCACGCACACCGCCAGCCAAGCGCCAGTCCACACACACCACCAGTCAAGTGCCAGTCCAGGCACACCACCAGCCAAGCACCAGTCCACGCACACCGCCAGCCAAGCACCAGTCCACACACACCACCAGCCAAGCGCCAGTCCATGCACACCACCAGCCAAGCGCCAGCCTACACACACCACCATCACATTTAGGATTTTTTTTAGACAAAAATACAAACACAAACAAATTGAAATTAAATACATTGCACTAATGCAAAACCTTGAAACAGAATCACACTTTTAAAGAATACAGACCAGGCAGTTCACTTTACCACTCATGGATGCTCCCAAAAATGATTTTGCATGTGGTACGCTCTAAAACAAGCAGGGACACACAGCCCAGGGTTAGAAGGACACTCTGGGCAGTACATACGAGTCTCCTTCCGCGTACCTCTTCGCCAACAGACTCTACATCTCCTAGTGGGAAAGTCTTTTGAGGATGTGAGAGGAATGAAATCAGGGAAGTGGCGATCTTTCACTCGAGCCACATCCTCCACGACTCCAACTCTAGGAACACTTGCCTGTTCCACAACAACAAGGTTGCCTATCACAGATTGCTGAAACTGAACAAAAGTCAACTTTGATGCAGGAGAAGACTCCTTGAACACAACAAAAGCATTGAAAGTTGCTAAATTAAAGAGATGGATGGCCAACTTATTATACTAAACGTAAGCCTTACGAATAGCAGTGTAAGGTTCCAACATCTGATCTATTTTATCAACACCGCCCATGTGCTTATTGTAGTCTATAATTAGGCTTTCCTGTTTTCAGTTTCTATTTTTGGTAAATTCTGGTGGTGTTTTTTCAGTGTTTTCCAGTGATTTCAATACCTAAAAAAACAGTGCTTTTCAGTGGTTACTCATTTTCGCGCCATAAAAAACAACTGAAACAGTGTTTTACCGGTGTTTATGGAACGCTTTGCTTTTATTATTGCTTGCTTTCTTCATTGATGCATGGTATATAGACAGTGTACGTACAGTGTATTTGAGGTCCAAATACAATCTTACAAGTCAAACATAATTGTACTACACCATAAAATATTTCTTTAGTGAGTCTTTGGTCATTCCTGCTCTCTCTTTCCTTCCCATGTAAACTTTTACTTGTGAAAAGGCCCTCTCGACATTGGAACTTGAGACTGGCAACGCCAAAACATTTGACTACACAAGCAGTTTCCAACATTAATGGGGAGGTGCTGCTAATGTGCAGGGCACACATTGAGGGGTGCTCAAATGGGTAACATTCAAATGACAATAAAACGCATTGTTTAGCCAGCTAAGTAGACGAGGCCTGTGTATGGGGCTTGCATACAGATAACATGCCATTCTGTAATGCTTGATTTTGTCATCTATTGACAACTGTCCTAAACTACACAATTTCAAGGAAGCGAATAACACCAGTCACACCAAAAAGGCACATGATACAACAGGAGAGACAGCACAACTGATGCATAGGGAAATTAACAAATTCTCCAAGGGGTGACTCCAATGCCCTGATCAGATACCAAAATAAATCCTAAAGTTCCACCATGATACAAAAGTTTGGGGGTCTCAAAGGCGGGGGAGGAGTACCCGGCATGACGTAGAAAATGTGCTTGTTATGTCACTGTCCCCAATGGTTTAGCAAGACACATCTGTCACGAACATATGTCTACTGCTGTGCTGGACATACGTTCTACCTACCTAGTGACCTAACAAGATGGGAATATTCTATCCGCACATACACTAAAATTTTATTTACTACATGCATACATATCTGTACACAAAACCACGTGCATTTCCACGGTTACATTCAAATCAACTTTAGAATGCAAAAAAATGTATGCCAACACCATTAACAGTTACATATGGTAAGACGTTATTTTACAGAACTTCGTGCAACACAAGTGAGTGACCATGCATTCCTTGATCATATCATGACAAACATTTTTAGGCCAGATATCGCTGCAATCAAAATGTACAGCTAAGGAAAATGAAAATATTTAAAGTTCTGCAAAAAACAGAAGCGATGCTGTCACGTGACTGGGGGAAAAACACAGAAGGGGTGGCCTACGCAAACCGGATACAACTGCCAAGAGAAAACACAGAAGGCTCGCCGTTCAGGGACTCAAATGAAATCTAAATAAATGTAAATGTCCAGTATTTGTAAAGCGCGAACAATTACCCGAAGGCACGCACACGAATTAGAAAAAATAAATGAATTACCTTTTTTTTTTAGGGGCAGAGTGCTGGAGCTCTAGCTGTTTTCCATGTAAGAGTGTAGCTGCAGGGGCTCTAAGAAGGGGTGACGTACAACAAAGCCTCGTTGAGTAAATGGTCTGACTTGTGAAGTACTTGGGTGCGGCCGCAGTAAAACAGATGGCAGACCACAACAGCTCCTCTCCTCCCACGTGAGCCAAGCAGGGGGCCTGGTTGGTGAGTTCTCAAAGCTTCCAGGTGCTAGACTTAACGTCACCATGTGTACACCCTAATAAAACGAGACCAGTAAGGGCCGGGCCAGGGGTAACACAGAGCAAGTTACGGTTGAGTTGCAGCTGCCTTCTGTGGCAAAATGAGTGAGGCATCAATGAGCGAGCGTGCATAAAAAAGCACAGAGCATAGGAAATAAATTGCTGCCGCTCGCAATGGATTTGTGGCATGAAGAATGCGTTGGTCTAACTTTTAACGTTCTCCCTCCTCAATCATTTTTGAGCAGGCTCGCCTGTGAGTCAGGTTAGGTGGGGAAGGGCTAGACGTCCCGGACTTTCGAACATTTCTTTGTCAGTGTAATTGTAGCAGTCCCATTCAGGCGCGCAACACCCATTGGACTCACAGGGCTTCAGTCCCCCCCCCCCCCCGTCATGTGTGGCAGCCCGGGATGAGACAGCTTCCCGGGCATACACAGCCGCACCCGAGCACTTCACAGGTCTTTAAAAAGACCATTTGCATGTTAATGAGGCCTCGCTGTTATTTCACCCTTTCTAAGAGCCCCTGCAGCTCCACTCTGCCTATTGCTTAAAGTTTCAGCCCCCCCCCCCGAAATGTTTTCTTAGCCCCCCCGAAATTTGACTCTGGTTGCGCCTCTGGTCCCATCCCTCGGGGCCCGACCTGCTTGCCACCAGCGAGTGACTGTAGGGTGGGGCAGCACGAGGAGCTTGTTACCCACTCATCCGGGGAGTGCCTTAGTCTCCCTTCACTTTAAGAGGTTGGTGTAGGCTATGTGTTTCTGGCTGGCTGTTAAACTGTTATGTTTCTTAATAGCTGCGGCATAGGTATTGATCATTTATAAATCGAGCAACCAGTTTTTGAGGTTGTCTATTGCAGATGAATGCTTTTCAATTTCAAGATAGTGGCCATGTCCAAGCTGGTGGCCTGCTGCAGTGGTCTGCATCTACGGATTGTAGTTTTGGGTTGTGATGTTGGCGAATATAGTTAAACTGTAAGGCGTTTGCTATACATGGAATAATAACCAGTAATCGCCAGGTAAAATGCTCTGACTAACTGTACACAGCGTTTCCTACCTAAACAAAGTGAATATTTGGCCGCCCCTTCCCCCCCTCCCTCCCCCTTCAGTAGTTTATTGACCTGGGTTTATAAGCGGGAATGAACAGCATTTTAAAGCGGCGAGGCCTGTGCTGTTCAGTTCAAATTTTCAGATCCCTTCATTTACTCCTGTGTACTAATGAAGCAACCGATTTGCATTTCAGCCATTTTCGCACGGTCTGAAAACAAGTAAACAAGGGTTGGCAGCCCACTTCCTCACTAATTGTGGTTTTCACTTCCGTCATAGGGGGGGGGGAGGAGCCGGGGCCAAATGCCCAGTGGCCTAATACTTCGGCTCACAAGACTTGAGGCGCACAAAAAAATTATCAAAACCAGGGGAATATGGTCTGATTTTATTACCAGGAAAGGCCTGTTTTGCAGGGCCTGGCCAAGCATCTTTGGGGGCTCTAACGGCTCCTCCAGGCAACGTTAAACGCACTGCTTCTCTTCCACTTTGTATTGTGTTTTATGAATGTAAAGTATAGATGCTGGCAGCAGTTGCATTTCAAGAGGGACTATGACTCACGAAGCTGATCATCAAGGGGGACACGATGGCCCTCAGTCGGTGGTAATAAATGGCATATTCCATGCTGTGCGTCTGCGCACAGGGGTTTATGCTCTGCAATTATTTCATGAGCACGAGTCTGGAGAAAAGTACTTCACCCAAGCCAGGAGACAAGCGGTTACGTTTGTGACAAAATTATATTGAACATGCATCTGGCTACTAAGAGTTGTTTCCATGTGTGATGTAATTTTATCATGCCATGTGCAAGGCAGCAAACCGTGTTTTTCACTGGTAATTTCTCTGTATGTGGCAGTGTTTGCGCTAATTTGGGAGGATGACTCATTGTTTCCCGCTGTTTGCTTCGCATTGCAAGTTCCAGTATAGTTCTTTTTTGTACTCCTTTGGCTCCCTCAAGTGGCCAAGCGGTGCAACAAATATGTAAAAAATCAGTGACACTCGGTTGAAACCAGGTCAGCTGATTTTCAATCGGTAGTGTTCTGTCGTGTACACTCGGTTTTAACCGAATTCCGGACAGCCTATCTATAATGCACACAGGTTTGCGCACTTCAGAAATCTGACCCCAAACAGCCACAGGTGAAGTACTCTCATCATGGATGGTAGTCAGCATGTACACATCCCTCCTGTCCACAAATTTCACAGCTAGTAGTTCATCACTACGCAAGGAACTGCACTGTCCCCTCTGAAGTTTTCTGCAAACAAGCTCTTTTGGATAACCTTTACGGTTAGAGTGTATTGTGCCACACAGCAAAAGTGTCCACTTTGAACAATTCCTGCACAGCAGTGTAGAAGGTATTAAGGTACAAATGGTGGCCTCTGTTAAACAGTCCTCTAGCAAGATCCCACACAATTTTCTCAGAAACTCCAAAAGTGGACGGACAACCAGGGGGGTCAATAGTGGAATCCCTACCAGTGTACACACGGAAATTAAAAACATATCCTGTCCTACTCTCAGACAACATATACAGCTTAATTCCATAGCGTGCCCTCTTGCTAGGGATGTACTGCCTAAAAACCAAACGGCCCTTGAACAAGACCAAAGACTCATCAATAGATATTTCTTTCCCTGGAGAATAGATCTCTGAAAATCGATCTACAAAGTGATAAAGAACAGGCAGAATCTTAAAAAGATGGTCACAGTCGGGGTGATCTCGTGGCAACGCCAAAGAATTATCAACAAAATGCAGCATCCGTAGCAAAAGCAAATACTGATCACGAGTCATAACTGCAGGAAATATGGCCATTGCCATCAAGGGACTGGTAGACCAATATGAAGCCATGGACGGCTTCCTTATCAAACCCATCAATAAAGTCAAACCCAAAAACTTTATCATCTCTTCCAAATTTGTGGGAGTCTACCGGGTAGCTCTAGAGTGGGGCCTAAGTTTGTCACTGTTGTCCCTCAAAAACTGTTCAGCATAAAAATTGGTCTGCTCAACAATCTCACCCAAAAATACATCATCCATAAACAACTTAAAAAACTTTATAGGCAAAAAATCTTCACAATCCACTCTACACCCTGCATCACCACTAAAGGCAGGCAACACCGGCTGCACCATGTTTGCATCAACCCAGAGTCCAGCACTTCCAGTAGGAAGCCTAGCAGCCTCAGGCTGTAATCCAGATGCCTCTTGCACCATCGGCACAGCAGTATCCTCCTCTAAAACAGGCACTTCATCCGCACTGAGAGTACCTTCATCATCCGATGATTCCATGTGGAGAGAAAACTCACTGCCTGAATTTTCCCCTCCCTCCTCTCCCTCAGACGCACTGTCAGTCTCATAATCCTGCTCAGAGGAAGATTCAAGAAGCATAACAACCACCTGCTGAGCAGTCATTCTACGGCTAGCCATACTGCTTACTAATAAAAGTAACTTGTCAAACAAGTCAACAACAGCAAACACTTTGTAAAATAAGTAATAAACAAAATGCACCTTTATCAGAATGATACCACTCACTTGCCAGAAGCAGATAAATTCACCACCACCTTCTCTGCACAGGCACAGTATGGATCAACAATATCCCACTAAAAAAGAAAGAGAAAAGAAAATTACACATAAGACAATGCAAAACACATCGCAAAGAATTCCATGCACAAAACACTAACTAAATAAGCTGCCATTATGACACCACTTACAAAAAAAATTCATTCATACATGACAAAAATACTAACTTGGAGTATATACAACAAAAATGTTTTTTCTTACCAAAAAAATGCAACTACGCAAAACTGCAGATCACCACTGTCGAAATCGAGAACAGGAATCAAAAGCTTTACACAAGAATAAAAAGGAGAAACAAACATTACAATCACATATGCAAATAATGCACCAGTCCACACACAATCCACCAGCCAAGCTAAGGGGTAGGTGGGCCTTAGAGTATAAATAAAATATTCACCCCCGTAAAAGGGGAGCAACCCTTGCCCTTGAGGCCACTCCCAAACACAATTTTTTTTTTAAAAAACAGGTGGCTAGTGGCTTCTGCCCCCCTTGAGGGCAGATGGGCCTAAAACATACTGCTATTCTGCCACCCAAAGATGGCAGAAATGACCACAATCATCCTCCCATAAAAGGGAGCGACCCTTGTCCAAGGGGCCGCTCAATAACAAAAAAATCCCTAGCGTTCTAGTGGGCCCAATTTAAAAAAAAACCATGGCCATCTGGACCCCTGCGGGGCAGACACAGCCACAAAGATTGACCCCAAAGGAGAGTGACCCTTGCCCAAGGGGTCACTTTCCACAAATAACTCCATGGTGGTCTAGTGGGCCCTACATTAAACAAGCATTTACAATGCAATCGGTGTCGCCTTTGGGACCTTATATGTACTTAGCTATGCAGCACATTAGCCTGCGCCCTGAAACATTTGCTGTTCTTTGACATGGAGGGAAAGTAAGCACCAAACTGCGTGACATGCCAAGTATTGGAACACACGGGGAGAAATATTGTCTTTCAGCGGGAAATGGTATAGTCCAATGCTCTCTATGCTCTGTTTTTAATAGAAAATGTGGGCCTTCGGTGGTCATATCACTGACAATACAAGATTTAAAAAAAATATTATTGTCTATGGGTGCTCGTGGAAGACAATTTCTGTGGACTGAAAACTAGAGAATACTGAAGTGATTCTGGTAATTTACTGACCTCTGCTGGTCGTTTTCTATCAAAAAAGTTAAATAGAGTCAGTTGATCAGAAAGAAAAGTCCCTAAGCGGAAGCAGACAAGTCCTAGGGCTGATCTCCAAAGCACACAAACCATAAAAACATATAAGTAAATACTAAAGAATATACAAGAGGTCTCAAATGCTCAACCTAAAAATGGCGAAATCTGCCCCCCCCCCCCATGGGGGCAGCCAGCCAAAATCATAAGCCCCCAAAGGGGAGTGACCCTTGCCCAGGGGGGCCACTCCACTCTAAACAATCCCTGGCAGCTCCCCCAAACAAAACATACATCAAAACAACAAAACCTAACATCATAGGCATACTAAAATGGCCCCCAAAGGGGAGTGACCCTTGCTCCCCTATTTTCTTCTTTAACATCTATGATTGGAAAACCATTATGTACACCCTCTGGTGCAGATCCTTCAGCAATAGAAGTTGAGCATGCAAATGCATTCTGATGGATCCCAAACCCGTTTTAGACTTAAGAATGAGGATGAAAACCACCCTAGCATCACTTCATGCTTGGATCACTTCTTCTATTTGGTGATTGAAAATTTCCTCTGTGTGAATGCAGCTAATATGGAAATCCTGGTGATGGGAGTGTCTGAGCCTGGCTCCTTACCTTCCGCCTGGCTCCAAGTCTTGGAACAATCCGATGAACTAGGAAATTACTTTAAAAACAATGATCCTATCTTGGTTTTTCACTTGTTATCGGGCGACCTTCTTACCTCACAAAGAGGAATTTTAAGAGGTTTTTTTTTTTTTTGCACAAGGAAGCTGAAGTTTGGGCGTAGTAAAAGATGTTTGCTTTTTTGGGCGACCTAACACATGCAGGCCTAGTCTTTTACATTTTGGTGGGCCTCGGTCTTTATACTGTAGACTGAGAACGTGTGTAGCCAAAGAGAGTTATAACATTTTAGTTTACCATAAAATAACACTTTTATCTAAATTGAACAATTTTGTTATAAAATCGAGACCGCCCATAGGTTTTTTTAAACCTTAGGATCCGCAGGATTGGGCATAGACATTTTAAATTGTGTTCACTTTTAGTTTTATCGTTGATTCGTAGCCACGCCTCGCGAGACGCAGGTCCGCAGGTGTTTTTCTCAACAGTTCATTGCAACCTCGCAGTGCTTGGTTTGTAAAATAAGTGCTGGTGCTCAAGCTTTGGTCAATAAGCCCACTGGAGGCACTATCAAATTTCGGGCGTGTTGAATACTAAGACTGCTAGTCTTCAGTCCAACTCATTCTTTTTTTGGGGGATATATTTTTTTATTGGAGTTTCTTTTAGAGATTAATACAACAGCCTCCAAAGCATTGATACATAAATGTGATCGTGGTGACACAGGAAGCAACAAGAGGCACAAGGAGAAGGCATTAAAATACACAATTGTGCAATAATAAGTAAAAAGAAAGGGAAAAAGAAAATATATGATTAAAATCAAACAAGAGCCTCTTTCATGGATATACCCCACTTGCCGGGGAGGTGGGTCAATGTGGTTTAACTTCAGGATAATGCCATCATCAAATACCCGTATTATAACCGTGATTGTCAAACATTCAAGAAACATATGGAAACAATCAAGGTCGCGGGGGATGGGGTCCCAAAAGTATCAGTTATAATAGAACAAACAAGGATAAAGACAAGAAAGAAAACCCATTTGGGGGGTAGTGTCAAAGGATATGTGTACGTGGCCATGTATGGGCTAATGTAATGCACTTGGTTCAGTCCAACTCATGCCTCCTTCATCCACCACTAGACACTCCCACCACCTTTATCTCTCTGTTACAGGTTCTTTTTTTACCCCTGCTTTCTTTCGTTATCACTGTTTTTCTGTCTTTCGCTTCCTCCTCCTTGCCCCATTTTGAGTTCGCCTCTGTCTTCCTCTGGCTGAAGTGAACAGTGGTGGTGGGCCAAACTGGAAACCACTGGACAAATTAAGCTCTGCGTGCTCGGTCTTATACCTCGTTTTTACCCCAGTGGGGTATTGGCAAGCATACTTGAGGACTGGCTGAGGATAACTTATCAAGAGGGTGGTGGCAAGTGGCCATTAGGCAGCTTTTTTCATTTTAGTTTGCATAATTCTGAGATGTATGTAAACCTTGCTGTGTTTACTAACAGTGGCAGCTGGTAACATTTGAAAGTGGTAGAGGCTTAAAAGTTCAGGATGAGTGCCCTGTGGCGAGTGAGCGTAGCCCAACCTTCATAAGCGAGGTTCAAGGGGGAGTTCTATCCCCTGGGAAAAGTTTGAAAAAAAAGTGGGCAAATGGTACATTTTCAAGCAAATTTCAGAAAGCAAGAAGGTTAATAAAGCAATTGTGGAAGTGTAGTTATGACATCAATAAAGAGATTTATTATGCTAATGAAATAGGCAGCTGCTTATTCAGCATAACCAGAGAACATCATAACAGACTTTGCGATAACAATTCAGTGAGTATCTAACATATTTATTTATTTATTGACATACCTCTACAAATAAAATCTGCTGAGGAAATTAAAGTTGTGATTTGGCGGAGTGGACACAATGTGACAGTAAACATTAAAAGACAGTAGGGCAACCGACAAGGCACTTTACGTCTCATTCAGGTGATGAAGAAATATGATCACATCTCCCCCATCCTGAACTCCATTAGATCCCCTTGCTGGTCAACTACATCATCAAAACCAGCTGCATCATTTACAAACATTGCAAATGATGCAGCTGATTTTCATGATGTATGAGGCAGCAAAGCCATCATGACCTGCAGCACCCCTCTTACCTTGGGAGCACCACATATTATAAATACGAGTATAATAGACAAGCAGAACAAAGTTATCAAAAATGAAATGGGTGTTTTGGATCATAGAGATAGCAATTGCAAAGGCTGTATGAGCGTCCCAATGACTTGAACGTTAAAATCTGTTATTCTCTAAACAAGGTATCTCTCTATGGAGACCATTGCTAAAGCATTTAGTCCTTCCTCAATCATTATGTTCCTCAAGAATGTCTTGATTCTGTTTGACCATCTGGTATATGGCTATGCACACCATTCTCTATCTCCAGATCTGATATGCACTCCTCATCATCTGATGGGTCAATAGGTTCATTCTGCTCATACTGTTTTTGTTTTTTGGCTAGTGCTTTAGCCTTCAGCTCCATCCTCTGTTGCGCATTTCTCTGTCCTCTTCGTACTCCTCTTGGAGCTGGAGAGGGTGTGGATACCTGACCTGACATCTCTGATGTTTCCTTTCTTTCGTCTGTTTTGGACTGTTTTGTGCGCATTTTGCTTTTATGCGCAAGGGAAGAGCACGATCACTTCCGGGCCGAATCTATAGGTATACACCTATACCGGCAAACTATGAGAGGTCAGCCGGTATTCAGAAATTACCATTCACCTTGAGAGTCGTTCAACTTATGCTTCAGTTACTACTCTCTTCCATTATATTGTACTTGTGTACTTAAGTTTCTCACAGTGGGCCAAAAAATAGCAGGAAGGTAAAAGAGGCAGTAAGAAGTAGAAGTAAAAGTAGCACAATGCTATCTGGTGCGTGGCCCCCAGCCCAACAATCACAGCTCCTAAAACGTTTTTTCCTTCAAAATACTCCTTTTGTTTAAATCCTTTTTTCCCCTGTCTTTGGTTATATTTTTTTTCCCCAAAATGCCTCTTCTGTGTTCTGCATGCACGTGTCTCCTTATAGAGAGAGCAAAGTAACTATTCACCCTCATACTACTGTCCCTTGCCTAACATTTGGAATAGACATTAAACCGCCACTGTACTGTCTCTGACAGTGTCACTCCTCCCCTCACCTTACCTCCAGACTTCTGGATTATAATGAAGGAAGATCCGTCTGTGGTATTTTCTGCCTCAGCCCTCAGAACCAGGAGCGAAGTCGGAGGTCAGAGCTAGAGCCTGAGCCGGAGTCACCCTCTAGAGTGGAGCCGATGGGCACCAAGAGGATACACAGAAGTGGAGCTGCGCAACATCCCCCACGTAGCAGGAGGCCAGCGGAGGCAGTGTAGCCAGCCAGGAAACTGGAAGTGGGTGGAGCATAGGGTGAGCCTGCCGGCGCTAGCAGCTACGTGTGTGGGCCACGTCTGCCATCCCCATCACTTAACCACTGCTTAGAAGAAACAGAAACTCAATGGCTTTACACATTGTGTTTGATTTAAGTCTGATAGGTTTGTGATAAATTTAAAGGGAGTGGAGCCCAAGCAGCAATTGTCCAGCCATCAAAGCTTAAAGTACTGGCTAAAGGGAAATTGTATATCTTCTCAGACACTGATGATGCTCAGCTACTTCTTACAGAGTTCTCAGCTGGGTGGAAGTAAGACATGTTTGGACTAAGTAGAGGGTCGGGAAGAGGGCAGGCAAACAGTTTATCAGCTTAGTACTTTGTTTAAGGGTGGACGGGGGATGAGCCAAAAGGGGGCACAGGGATGAAAAAAATGGCATCCAGCAAGAGGGGAGGAAGGAAGGAATAGTGGGTAATTCCCTTCTTCAAAGCGGGGTAGGGAGGGAGGTGAAGCATTTACAAAAAAGAGAGTTCTTGAATGAGTGCTCCAAAAAAAAATCTATGAGTTTAAGCACTACAGGATCTACTGGCGTTATGTTGAAATGAGAATTATAATCAGCATTAAGCCTGTGTTGCTTATTGAAAATCCTAATGGGTTTTAGATGTCCTTGGGTGTTTTCTATCACCCACTCTGGATATCGTAGGATGTCTCAGGTCCATTGTAAATTTTTTATACATTCTAGTTACCAGCTGTTAGGAAGCATGATTAGTCTTTTTCACTTGCAGTATGAATCCGTCTAAATTCATAGCGTACCTTACGGTGATCTGATTATAAGTATACACAATTATTACACAAGGAATGAGAAGGATTTGGAATTTCTAAGCCAGTAGCTGTTGATTTAATCTTTAGCTAAGAGTCCTCCCTTATGTACAGCAAAAGCTGCCTCGGTATCAAAGAAGATTTCTTTGCTCAGAATTTACTGATTCTATGTCTTAATCCTGTGGTCCAATGTGCTAAAAGGTCTTGTATATCCTATGAGGTATTGAGGAAGCAAGACTCTGGCCAATCTTCTATGTTCCAATACATCACTCTATTTTCCCATAAATGTTTTAGCTTTACCAGGGCGATTTATACGTTCCACTATTCTATAGACTCCGGTTATCTCCACACAGCGGACCACGATTTTCCGATCGATGTATGCTCCCACTTTAGCACATTGGACCACAGGATGAAGACATAGAATCAGTACATTCTGAGCAAAGAAATCTTCTTTGATACAGAGGCAGCTTTTGCTGTACATAAGGGAGGACTCTTAGCAAAAGATTACATGAACAGTTACTGGCTTAGAAATTCCAAATCCTTCTCATTCCTTGTGTCTGTCCCCTGTTTGCTGTGATATTGATGTGGGTATCTGAAAAGGTCCTGATGAAGGTGGTCTAATTATTCCTTTTACTCCACCGAAACGTATGTCGACCCTGTGCTGAACCTAGTGCTCTGAACATAAAAATCTATTTGGTCGCAGAGGTTTTTTTGTTACACATAACCTCTACCTTGTACGGATGCTGATTGTATGAATCTTTTATGATAGTATGGATGTGTTTGAATGGTTGTGGTATGATTGTATTTATTGAAGTCAATCCAGGGGCTGTTTTCTACGGAATAGAATTGTTTATACAAAATTGTATTCAATGATTGTGTAATTGTTTGTCTTTTGTATGAATTTTTAAACCTAATTTTGTCATTTTGAATGAAGAAAAAAATATATAAATAAGTTGAAATGTTATGAAATATATAAAACACTGAAATAATAAAAATTATGAAAAAATACAATGTTAAGTGTCACTGTTGTGAGTAAATGTACAAAATAATTAGAGAATAATCAAGTCTTGATGTAAAGAACAGATAGGCTATGAGGGAGCATATTTAGTTGTTTGAGGGAAAGGAAGGACACCTTCTCAGATAGCCCCTGATCACTCCCTCGGTAGCTTGGCACGAGCAGCCAGGCTTATCTCAAAGGCAAATGTGTAAAGTATTTGCAACCACACTCTCAGTAACCCAATGGCAACACCACAAATGGACTCCACACAAGTTTCATCAAAAAACCAATTCTATGTTTATATAAAAAGATATACGATGAGACCACATGATAAAAATCCAACATATGCGTATTTGTAATATTCACCTGGCCGGTTATTAGGCCAGCCACCTATTGTTGGTTCTTGCAGTTTTAATGAGCAATTCTAGATGATCCAATGCAGTCCTAATGCAATGCTATGCAGTCCGTAATGCAAGAATCAGGCACTTCGTAATGTAAAAATAATGCAGTTCGTTATGCAACAATGAGGCAGTTCGTAATGCCAAAATAATGCAATTTGTAATGCAACAATCAGGCAGTTCGTAATGCAAAAATAATGCAACAATCAGGAAGTTCGTTATGCAAAAATAATGCAATGCATAATGCAACAATCAGGCAGTTCATTATGCAAAAAGAATGCAATGCGTAATGCAACAATTCGGCAGTTCGTAATGCCAAAATATTGTACTCCGGTACTGATCGCGGTGCTCGGGACGGTCTCTATGACACTCCGGCTGACTCACGGTCAGCTACTGCCATAATATGCCCCCAACACGGTTTACGATGAAAAACAAAGTTCAGCTCCACACTCCGGCCCCGGTACTGCCACTCCTCGGCAAGAACGGGCCACAATACGGACTTCAGCGGAGGCTCGCGCTGCCAAGGGAGGAAAGGCCGAGAGCGTTTCTCTTGTAGCCCGCACCCCGCCCCAGGCACGACACACGAACACTCGCTGAGCGTTACCTGGGGGGTGCAATCTCAATCTCCTCTCCTCAAGGCTGGGCCTCCGATGCGACTTCCGTTGATCTTGGGCAGTGGAACACCCCCCCCCCCCCGACGGGGATGGTTCAAGGTCCCTCCTTGGCAAAGGCCGGCTCGGGTCAGCAGTACAGCTCGTCTGGTGATGCCGGTCCGGGCCGATGGCCTTGACGAAGGTCTCAGGCTGCAACAGGGCACACGCACACACCGTCGCTGAGACTCACTTAAGCTCCAGATGCCCACGATCACAGGGCAATCCTCACGAAGGTCTCAGGCTGCACAAAGCACATGCACACAGCGTCGCTGAGACTCACTTGAGCTTCAGGTGTACACGATCACAGGGCAGTCCTCACGAAGGTCTCAGGCTGCACGAAGCATACGCACACAGCGTTGCTGAGGCTCATTTGAGCTGTGGGTGTACTCGATCCCAGGGCAATCCTGACGAAGGTCTCAGGCTGCACGAAGCACACGCACACAGCGTCGCTGAGACTCACTTGGATTCCGGGTGCACACGATCACGGGGCAGTTCTTACGAAGGTCTCAGGCTGCAAAAAGCACACGCACACTTTTATGTTCCTGAGTTTCCACAACAGGGAGCTAGCTCTCCTCTGGCCCTTGTGGACAAGTTACTTCAGGACACAGCACACAGCAAAGTCCTTTCAAGTAGGGGGACACAGCACACAGCAAAGTCACTTAGCCTCTCTTTGGTTAAATCAGCAAACTGCAGGCCAGCCCCAGAACACACAGCAAGGGTCAGTCCTTTCCTTCAGTCTCATCAGCTGTTTCTTCCTTGGCAGAGGTTCCTCTTGACCACGAAGTAGTTTTCAGTCCTTTTCAGTCTTGATCAGTCCAACGTTCAGGGGTTTCAGCTCTCATAGTTATTCCCCTAAATGTCTTTGAAGTCTTTGTGTTCAGAGGGCACTGACCACTGTCCAAACCAGTTCTGAGTGTCTCCCTGCCAGTGACACCTTCTTCCTTTGATAATGGGGGTCTGGATCCTTAATCACTTGGCTGGAGATGGAGCCATTGTTTTATGGTGGCAGCCAAGGCCTCTTCACCTCCAGGGGCTACTCCTCCCCCCTACACACCAGATGCAGGTCAGCCTGTTGCTGTCTCACCTCCTCCCCTGGGGCAAGACATTCTCCAGATCCTATCGCTTTCAAATCCAGACAGTCAATCCACAACCAGGCAGAGACACACAAAATTGTTAGAACACAAAAAACAGCCTCTTCTAAAAGTGTGGTTTCTAAACACACAGTGCAAAAACCACCTGCACCAAAAGATGTGGTATTAAATTGTGAGTTCAGGTATACTAAACTTCACCTCTCCATCTTAAGCCTATGGGAAGATAGGCTGGAAACATATTACACAGCCTCCCCATTCTGTCCTATGGGCAAGATGGCCTTTCAACAGTGAAAAACTGAATGGAGAGAATTTCACTGTCAGGACATGGTATACACCTCAGTACATGTCCTACCTTTCACATACACTGCACCCTTCCCAGGGGGTACCTTGGGCCTACCATAGGGGTGTCTGATGTGCATAAAAAAGGGAAGGGTAAGGCCTGGCAAGTGGGTGCACTTGTCAGGACAACAAGGCAGTTTAACAAACTACGCACAGGCACTTCAGTGGCAGGTCTGAGTTCCCTCTTTAAGGCTACTGGTGTGGGTGGCACAATTAGTGCTGCAGGCCCACTAGCATTTGTGTTACCAGCCCTGGCACACGTAATGCACTTTACTAGAGTCTTTACTAGTAAAACAAATATACCAATTATGGACAACCAATTACCATTACACTTTATACAGGGAGCACTTGCACTTTGGCACTGATCAGCAGTGGCAAATTGCCCAAAGCATTTAAGCTGACAACACGCAATCCACCACAGCATCAAAAATAGAGGAGGTAGAGGCAAAACGTCAGGGGTAATCACGCCAGGAAATGCCAGGTCTAACATGCGTCCCCTCCAGCCGAAAAGTGGGGATAACTAACCACCCTCATGGAAGTTCTCATCACTAAGGCGGGAAAAATCTGGACAGACCATCAGCATTGGCGTGTTCTGTTCCAGGTCGGTGTTCCACCGTGAAGTCTATTCCCTGTAGGGAGATGGACCACCTCAACAGTTTTGGGCTCTCACCCCTCATCTGCATCAACCATCTGAGGGGCATGTGGTCTGTCTGAACCAGAAAGTGAGTCCCAAACAAGTAAGGCCTCAGCTTCTTCAGCGCCCAGACCACAGCAAAAGCTTCCCTTTCAATTGCACTCCACCTCTGTTCCCTGGGAAGTAGCCTCCTGCTAATGAAAGCTACGGGTTGGTCCAAGCCCTCGTCGTTCAATTGTGAGAGTACTGCTCCCACACCATGCTCTGAAGCATCTGTCTGCACCACAAATTCTTTGGAGAAATCAGGCGCCTTGAGCACGGGCGCCGTGCACATGGTAGTTTTCAGGGCATCAAAAGTGGTCTGGCAGGCATCAGTCCATATCACCTTCTTGGGCTGTTTCTTTGAAGTCCGTTCTGTCAAGGGGCAACAATGGTGTCATACCCCTTCACAAACCATCTGTAATACCTAGTGAGTCCTAAAAAGGCCCTCACTCCTGTCTGGGTCTTGGGGGGTTCCCAAGCCAGGATGGTATCGATTTTTGTCTGTAGGGGCGCTACCTGGGCGCTCCCTACCTGGTGTCGAAAGTACACCACAGAACCCTGCCCTTTCTGGCACTTACTTGCCTCTATAGTTAAGCCTGATCTCTGCAAGGCCTTCAACACTTAACAGAGGTGTTGCAAATGTTCCTCCCAACTGGAGCTGAATACAGCAATGTCATCCAGGTAGGCAGTGCTGAATTACTCCAGCCCACACAGCACCTGGTTAACCAGTCTCTGGAAGGTGGCAGGGGCGTTCTTCAACCCAAAGGGCATAACTGGTAGTGCCCCTCTGGCGTTGAGAACGCTGACCTCTCTTTGGCCCCCTCGGTTAAGACAATCTGCCAGTACCCAGATGTCAAGTCAAATGTACTGAGGTAGCGGGCAGCTCCCAGTCGATCCACAAGCTCATCAGCTCTGGGGATAGGGTGAGTGTCAATCTTGGTGACCACTTTGAGCCCACGGAAATCCACACAGAACCGGAGTTCTGGGGTGGCACCAGGCGCAGCAGCTTTTGGCACAAGGACCAGTGGGCTAGCCCAGGGGCTGCTGGATGGCTTAATCACCCCTAGCTCCAGCATCTTGGAAACCTCCGCCTTGATGCTGGCCCTGACCTTATCAGCAACTCTGTAAAAAGTTTTGTTTTACAGTCAGACTGTCTCCAGTGTCCACATCAGGGACGCACCAATGGGTGACGCCTGGGGTCAGGGAGAACAGGGAGGCGAACTGACCCAATACCTGGCGACAGTCCCTCTGCTGCTCCGGGGTCAGGGTAGGCGAGACGTTTACCCCATCCACTTACCCATCCTTCTCTTTGTCTGACAGGAGGTCAGGGAAGGGTTCATTCTCCTACTCCGCCCCATCATCTGTAGCCAAGAGCATAGACATATTGGACCTCTCAAAGTGGGGTTTGAGGTGGTTCACATGGAGGACCCTCAAAGGGTTCCTAAGAGACTGTAAGTCAACCAGGTAGGTCACTTCGCTCCTGCACTCCACCACCTCATAAGATCCAGTCCACTTATCCTTGAGCACCCAAGGCTCCACTGGGCACCATCACCCACACTTTCTGCCCAGGTTGAAACTTGACCAGAGTGACATTCTGGTCGTACCACCGTTTCCTTTCTTCCTGGCTGGCTTCCAGATTTGCCTGAGAGAGTTGCCTGAAACGCCTAGTTTGGTTCCTGAAGGCCAGCATGTAGCTATATACATCCTGGGGGGGGGGGGGGATGACTAGGAGCCTTCTCTCAGCCCTCCTTCACCAAACTCAAGGGTCCGTTTTACAGGGTGCCCATACAGGAGCTCAAAGGGACTGAACCCTTAGGACTTCTGTGGCACCTCTGGGTAAGCAAACAATAGGCATGGTGAAAGGACGTTCCACTTACGCCTCATGGGTTCCTCAAGACCCATAATCATGCCCTTCAGGGTCCGGTTGAATCTTTCAACCAGACGTTACCCTGGGGGTTCCAAGGCGTGGTGAACTTGTAGTTTACAGCGCACTCCCTCCACAGATCTTCTCCACCTCTCCCATCTCTGTTGCACCCCCTCTTCCCGTCTTATGGTCGGACCATTCGTTACTAACTTTTAAGATTCAGTCCCTGTTCGCGGGGACGGGTAGGCCTGTCGGATGTCAGTCCCGCCTGTCACGCCCCTTTCATCTAGTCACACCTGAGATGATTGAGCACTATAGGCTATCTCACCCCTGTTCTCTCACCGGGGACTTAGAACTGGACCTCCTTCGCTTTCAAACATGGCTAGCACAGTGTTTGGAGGACTTAGCCCCGCCTAAGCGTTCCCTTAAGAAATCCTCACGTGCCTCTGGCCCCTGGTTCACACACGCTCTCAATACCAGTAGAAGGCTTTGTAAGAAGGCCGAGAGAGCTTGGCGTGCCAACTATTTAGATTCACTAAAGGAGGCCTATAGGTCCTGTATTAAGGCTTATCATAAAGAAATTTATGTAGCCAAAAAAATGTACTTCACCCATAGGATTGAAGAAGCTGCGAACACTAGCAAGGAAATTTTTGCTATTGTTAAAGAATTTACCTCTCCTGCCGCCAGCTCCCTCAAATGTTCCTTTTCTTAGACGTGGGTTTCTCAATTAGCCAGCTTCTTCTCCAATAAAATCAGGAGTATTCAGGCTACTTTTTCCTCTCTCGACCTGGGAGGACTGTCCTGGCCCAATACCCCGTCTGAGGTGCCTAAGCAGGGGCAACCCAGCCTGATGAGTTTCCCTCCTCTCCAACCTCTTGACTCTCTGGAATTACTCTTAAAAATAAGATCGGGCTCTCCGTTGGACCCTTGCCCTGCCAAGCTGTTGGCTAAAGTGGCCCATGTGCTAAACCCGATGGTGAACCCCATTATAAACCGCTCCTTAGAAACAGGCACAGTTCCTTCCATCTGGAAGCAAGCGATGGTCGTACCACTGCTGAAGAAGCCGTCCTTAGACCCCACTACTCATGCCAACTATCGACCTATCTCCTTGCTCCCAGCCTTGGCAAAAGTTGCGGAAAAGCACGTGCAGTCTGTCCTCTCGCTCTTCGTTGAGTCCCATGGTATTCTGCACCACACTCAATCCGGTTTCCGTGCCAACATGAGCACGGAGACGGCCCTGTTGGAGGTGACTGAGGCCATTAAGGAAGTCCTGGACTCTGGGGGGAAGGCAATGCTGATTTTGCTTGATCTCTCGGCGGCATTTGACACCGTCCCCCATGGCCGCCTTCTAGCGCGCCTTGAGGAGATCGGTATTGGTGGTACGGTACTCAACTGGTTTTCGTCTTTTCTGTCCAACCGCCAACAAACAGTCTGGGCACCCCCACACTCCGCGGTAGTGCCACCCATGGAGGTGGGTGTGCCTCAGGGATCAATCCTGAGTCCTACTCTTTTTAATATCTATATTTCCCCTCTGGCGGCACTTGCGGAGTCTTTCGGTGCCCAGATTGTCTCTTATGCTGATGATACTCAGCTCCTTTTCTCATGCGAGAAAGATATGGACTTCGATGGTGCTCTCATCAAAGGCTGTCTGGAGGCAGTCTTTAATTGGCTTCAAATGAATCAACTCAAATGCAACTCGGAAAAATCCGAGGTTCTCTTTTTTGGCTGTCCCCCTGATACGTGTTGGAAATCCTGGTGGCCGCTGGACATGTCCCCCCCCTCTAATGCAACACCGGTGGCAAAAAATCTTGGGGTTAAGCTGGACACCTCCCTCTCTCTGAAACCACAAATTATGAGTCTGGTTGGCCAGTGTTTCGGGGTCTTGAAAGCACTTAGAAAATTCCTTCCCCTCCTCCCCATTGCCCACAGGAAGACGACAGTGCAGGCCCTAATAGGATCCAGGCTTGATTATGCCAATGTCCTTTATCTGGGCCTCCCGAAGTCTCTCCTCTCGCGCCTGCAGATTGTGCAAAATTCGGCCGCTCGTGCGATTTTTGGTCTTGGTCATCGCGCCCATGCGTCTGGCCTGTTGCAAACCCTTCATTGGCTGCCGATCCAGAGGCGCATTGAGTTTAAAACGCTCACCCTTGCTTTTAAAACCCTTCATGGCATGGGCCCTAGTTATCTCAGAAAGAGGTTCATCCTCTATAAACCAGCCAGAGCTTTGCGCTCAGCGTCTCTATCTCTCTCCACGGTCCCAGCAATTAGGCGCGCCCGCATTGGTGGACGCTCCTTCAAGTACCTTGCGCCCCGGGCTTGGAATGCCCTCCCACTCTCTTTACGGATGAGTGAGAGCTTGCTGTCCTTCAGAAAAGAGCTCAAGACTTGGCTCTTTAGCCAATAAGCCCCCCCCCCCCCCTGTTTAGAGCTCTGTGGCTTCGGGTCTGATAGCGCCGGGACACTCTGCTTGAGTAGCTGAGCGCTTAACAAAACCCCGTTTAACATAACATAACATAACAGAGATTTCATATACCTTGATATGAAATTAGTACCCGGTCGGACACCACCTCTCTGGGGAATCCCCAGTGGGAGAAAATCCCCATCAGTGCACGGCTCACCATGGGGGCTGTCACCATCCGGAGAGGGATGGCTTCCGGGTACCGGGTGGCATGGTCTACAAAGACCAGGATGGACCTGTTGCCCATGGCTGTCTTGGGATCCAGAGGCCCCACGATGTCAATGTCCACCCTTTCAAAGGGGGTGCTGACTACCGGGAAAGGTTGGAGGGGAGCCTTGCACTTCCTTCCACTCTTACCACTTGCCTGGCAAGTCTGACTGTTCCTGCGATGAGTATAAGAACTCTTGCGCATTTGAGGCAGATAGATGTGGGTGACAAGCCTCTCAAAGGTCTTGTCCTGCCCCAAATGTGCTGCTAAAGGTACATCATGAGCCAACCCCAGTAGGAAGGCTCTGAAGTGCTGGGGTACCACACAGCGGAACCGCGGGATGGACAGACTTTGAGTAAAGTTTCCAGTCAGGGCACAATTGAGGCTCCATGACTATTCCACCCGTTCCAGGTTCATGAGGCAATAACCTCACATACATATAAATACGCATACATACAATTAGGTATTGTATATAAGTGCATTATTGAATGCGTTTCTCACTTCTAGTTTTATATTACTAAGCACATGCTTTCTAGTCAGGAGGGATCTTTTCCTGTCCTGATGAAGATGCTTTGCATCGAAACATGTTGACTCACAAGGAGTAACCACACATTACGTAGGCAAACTCCTTACCTCTGTTTTTAGTAGTACCAGCCTCCCATGACACATTAAAGTTTTTTCTGTCTTAAGGGGCCAGGTGCTTTTTAACAACACATACTTAAACTACATCAGACCCTCCCTTTGCATCACACATAGCACTTTATCATTAGTGCTCCCACGTAGCCGTAGGTCGTAGCACGCCCCGTCCCGCAGCGGGGCGGGAAGACCCCTATGATGAAGCATGACACCATGGGCCATTCTTGGTGTGTGAGGGGTATTTAAACAACACTGTGTGCGCCCAACCATATTGGGACACGCACTTACCATTACCCCACACTACCCAGTCTTCTTAGTACCTCTCTTTCCAGAGGTGGATCCTTTTGTTTACTAAATAAAAAAGTACCACCAGTGTACGGACTGACCCAGGCTCAGCAACCTTAGGCTCACTATATAGGAGATCATTCTCCCAGTAAATCAAGTGTGACCAGGGCGGATCACCTGCTGCCTGGTTTGCTGCAAACCTACAAGAGAAGGGCTATTTTCTGCTCCTCACAGAATTCCTTCCTGGAGGGCCCTCCCTCCTGCTGCATTTCGGTTAGCTCAGGTAGGTCCCCCAGTTCAGCTACTTGCTCTCCCGTAGGCTCCAGGGCATCTCCCTCAAGGTTTGCCTCCTCCTGGACCATTGGAACTTTGGGGCCGGTTTTCCGCGCCCCCTGCCTCTTCTTAAAGCAGGCACCTGGGCCACTGTTTCCTGGCTCCAGGATCTCTTGAACGCCTCTACTGGCTGCCATAGACGAGTGGTCACAGAAGCCCACGCAGGCAGACCCAACATCTCCAAATGCGCCTGGCGCTCCACCTCCTTCCAGGGGGAACTCTCCAGGTCATTCCCCAGCAGACAGTCTACAGTCATGGACGGACTTACACCGACCTTGAAGGAACCTGAGACCCCCCCACTCAAAGGGAACTAGCGCCACCTTGCAGAGGCTCACAGAGGTGTCTGCTGCAACTACAGGGTGAAGTATATTGGGAATTACCTGCTCCTCAGACACCCACTGACACCTGTCAAACTGGCTCCTGTGTCTCTCGGAGCCTCCACCCTCCTTCCATTGATGGTCACCCACTGCTTGTACTTCTCAGGCAGAGAGACTTCCTGGACCATCTCTTGATCTCCTAATGAGACCAGGGTCATAACTGCTTGCTCCTCCCCATTCCAAGGACTCAATTCCTCCCCCAACGCTACACTCGCTAAACCTGGAGGTGGTGCAGGTAACTTCTTGGGGCATTTAGGGGCAATGTGACCTACTTCTTTACAGAAATAACAAGTAGGAGGACCTCTGTTGTCCCGTTTGCCCTTATGGGGCCAGGACCTCTTAGCCTTGGGGGACTGGGAATTAATTTGGGGCCCTTTATAGAACCCCTTGTGGTTACCCTTGTCTTCCCCCACCTTCTGCGGGTACCATGTGCACCTTTGGTAGTGGTACCTCCAATCCCCTTGTGGAACCTGGTGCTGGTCCAGCGGTCCGCCTCTTCTGCAAGCTTTCCGGGATTAGTAAGCTTACTGTCAAAAAAATGCTGGTGGAGCTGAGCTCTGGAACACACAGACTACTCAAGTGCTCCCAACAAATTAAATTGCATAAGCCCTTAAAATCAGTTACCTTGCTGCCCTCCATCCAACCATCCAGTGCACGCGTGTATGCATTCACACAACTCAACCCAAGTACTGGATTTCAGTTTCTTGAAGTTCCTGAATTTCTGCCTGTACTGTTCAGGAGTGAGCCCATACCTGAGGCATAAAGCCTCCCTCATATTGGCGTAGGTCAGCGTTCCCGCCCTCTCTAAAGGGGGTAAAACATCCCTCCCAGGAGGCTCAAAGTGTTTCCATAAGCTTGCCCCCCCCCAATGCTTCTCATCCTCAGTGAGATCTCATATGCCGTGAACCATGCATAAATATCATCACCCCTTTGGTAATCTCGCACTAAGTCTTTGGGAATGTACTCCTTACCCGCTGGCACTGGTTGTGTGCTGCCACCATTCGCACTGGACTCCACTTGTTTAACCTTCGTGTCCTGTTCCCTCATGCTTAACTCATGAGCTAAGAGAATCTTCTTCTCTTCCAAGGCGAGAGCGTTCCTGCTCTCCTCTGCTCGCTTTTCACTTTCAATGAGCAGCTTCTTCTCTTCTGCTTGAGCTTTTAAGTTTTTAAACCTTCAACTCATGCTCTCTGATGCTTTGGTTTTCCTTCAGCTCCTCTGGGGAAAATCTCCTCCCTGAATGGTTACTACCAGCCCCTGAGGCTGGTCCTTCCACTGGCAAATCCTGTGGACCAAATCCATTCCCTTGGTCATCCTCATCCACCTCAACATCACCTGTCTCCTGAGCCTCTTTGGCTTCCCACCAGGCCCTCAAGGCAGTTTTCAGCTCCTCCTTCTTGGCGCTACTTTTCATGGGACATCCCAAAGTTCTGAAGAATTGCCTCAATTGATCAAATTTGTAGGTAAGCAATGCCTCAATGTCGAACTCAAATTCTGCAATCTCAGTCTAACACCCATTTCTCACTCTACATAGTTAACCAAATCACTTGATCTATACTCGGTACATAATGAAAAACTATTGTACGGTGCAGCTCAGTTGATTGCTCTTTCTTCCTTAGGTTCTTGAAGAACCTACAAACCCTATATATCCCCACAACTAGATGTGTCAAGCAGACATGATGGTATATAGCTTTTGTAAATCTGCCATAGTGACAAAAAGTTACATATGAAAACATTGTCACAAATGGCTGTTTTTTCCTACTCATTTTCAAAATTTCTTTATTACAGCAGTTAGTTTCTTTGGAGAAACCTCGAGGGATCTACACATATACTGAATTCAGAATTTTGTCTACTTTTCAGAAACCAATAACTTTCCTGGATTACCCATGGGTTTCACACTGGTTTCCACCATAAACTGGAAGTAGGTTGAGAGCACAAAAAATAAGAAAAATGGGGTACCTCTTTGAAATATGCCAAAACTGTAGTAAATCAGCTCTGCATGTTCGTGAAAGCTGGGAAGATGGTGACTTTGGCACAATAAACTGTTTATCGATGCCATTTTTTGAAAAAGAAACAGACACTTTCATCTGTAGCACTTTTTTTTCTATTTTCCCCAAAATACTAAAAATGTAGCTATATTTTGTCATCCTCTCTGGGGGAATCCACAAACCCTGGACACCTTTGGAATCCCCAGAATGTTGGAAAAAACAGGTGCGATTTTGGCGTGGATACCTTATGTAGAAATAAGTTATGGTGCCCTACGTGCAAACTACCTCAAGTAGCAAAAAAGGGCACAGCACTTGAGAAGGGAAGGCCCAGAATGGAAGGGGTTAACACTAAGGTATTAGTGTATGGTATCCATGGCAAGCTTTTTCCAACATCCTAGGATTCCAAAGGTACCCAGGGTTTGTGAAGATGCAGGACTTGTATTTTGAGCTCTATGCTTTTGTCCATTCATGAATTTTAACCAGAAGTTGGTTACGTTAAAAACCTTCGCAGTCCTGCTACGGCGTTTCGACTTTACCGACTCGGACCGTATTGAATTTGTAGTGTGCCGAGACCACATTGAATATCAACCTCATATATACAGGTATTTAAGTGAACTACCCCCTATGTTAGGACCTATCATTTTAATTTGGCTTGTGTCTTTCTTCTTTCCTCTTCGATATCGATCATAAGAAACTTGCAACAAAATACTTAAATTAAACATGTTTGCCTTGTCGGTAAGCGTTTGCATAGCTGATCAGCCTTATATGAGAAGGCTCTCTAACAATAGCATGTTTGGGACTAAACTCTAAGACTATCGCGGTCTCAAACTCTTTAAGCCGTATTTTTTCTTCTTCAATTTTTGTTTCTTTTTTCAATTTTCGGACAGATTTGTGCTCACCTTTTCCTCTCTCATATAAATGCACTCTACTATGAGGTTTGGGCAAAGAAATTACACACTACGAGATTAGCAGTTTAAGTATGTTTTGACAAATGTTTTCCCTATTGTTAGACTTGGGGGGGGGGGGGGGGTCTCTAGTTGGCACAGGTATGCACTTGTGAGAAATAGGGACCCTCACCTCTAGTCAGGGAAGGGGGGTACACTCCCAAAATAACCCCTGCTCACCCCTTGGTAGCTTGGCACGAGCAGACAGGCTTATCTCAGAGGCAGTGTGTAAAGCATTTGTGAACACATACAGTAATCAAGTGACAACACTACAGATGGACACCACACAGGTTTTATATCAAAAATAAGTATTCTTTATATAGATTAACCACAAGACAATTAAACAACAAAAATCCACAATGCTGTTACTTTAGATGGTAGAATTTAGCTTAGTTCTCTCAAGTCTTTAAATGCGACACTTTAAGTCAATGTACCTTTTGATGCGACACACAGGGCAACGAAAGTGTTGCAACGATGTTGATGCGATGAAGTTTTTGGTGCAAAGAAATAAAGACGTGAAGATCTTCCAGATGCGGCACGCTTCTGCGATGTTGTGAGAAGACTCGACGCGTCAGCTACAGCGGCGACATCCCTTTACGTGATGCGACGACAGCGGCCTTGACGACGACACTCTTCTCCGACGTTGCGAGACGCTTCCGCTCGATGCGATGTTGCAGCGGCGACACACCTTTACGCGATGCAACGACAGCAGCTCCGACGGTGGCACGCTTCTCCGTGGATGCGAGGTACTTTTCTTGATGCGGTGCAATGTGACAACTAAGATGGCTGCGATGGCGACACGCTTCTTCCTTGATGCAAGACTTTTCTCTTGATGCGGTGCAATGCGTCAGCTACGATGGCTGCGATGGCGACATGCTTCTTCGGCGTTGCGAGACACTTCTTCGATGATCCGAGACGCTTCCGCTCGATGCGATGCTGCAGCGGTGACACACTTTACGCCATGCGACGACAACAGCTCCGACGGCGGCACGCTTCTCCTTCTTGAGTCGCACTTCCAGCTCCTTGCGACACGCAGTCCCTCAGAAGGCCCAAGCAGCAGGCACTTACAAAGGACTCTGGGGAGCTGGGGGGTGAAGTCTGTTGTTCCTTTGACTTCAGCAGGGGGCAAGGTCTTTTCCAAGCCCTTGGAGATCCTTCACAAGTTGAGCAAAAGTACACACAAAGTTCCTTTCTCCTCTCTTTGGCAGTAGGCAACCCCTGCAGGCCAATCCCCCAGTTTCAGGGTTAATCTCTCCTCAGTTTATTCTTGGTTCCTCTCCTCAGCAGAGGTTTCTTCTTGTTTTCCCAAAGTGATCTAAATTCTTGGGATCAGGGTCCCAATACTTATATCCCAAAATCCTTTGTCCTCTGAGGGCAGAGGGGCCTTTGCCTTGTTCAAACCAGTTCTGGTCAGTCCTGGAGCACTTTGTTTACCTGACTCCTTCTTTCCTTTCAGAGTGCAGGGCAGAGACATCAGACGCACCACAGGAGGTGGAGCCAGCATTGTGGAGGGAAGGCACAGCCCTATTCAGGTCACAGGTGCAACTCCTCCCACCCATCTAAATGCAGATCTCTCTATTCACCACTGGGACACATCACCCTGTCTCCTGGAATTCCCCAGCCCTGTCACTCAAAACTCCAGACAAGGAATACACAACCTAGCAGAGGCAGGTTTGGATGGTTAGACAAGAAAATACCTACTTTCTTAAAGTGGTATTTTCAAACACAGAATGTTAAAACCAACTTCACTAAAAGATGTATTTTATCATTCTGAGTTCAGACATACTAAACTCGAATTTCTACCATGTTCCCTGAGTCAGTTACGATTATAAAATGTAATAATCAAACTGCCCATTCTGGCCTAAGGAGAACAGGTAGCCTTGCAATAGTGAAAAACGAAAATGGCTGTAATTCACTATTAGAACATGCCACACACACCAGGGCATGTCCTACCTTATCCTTACGATACACCGTGCCCATGGGCCTACCATAGGGGTGTCTGATATGAAGAAAAGGGAAGGTTTAGGGACTGGCAAGTGGGTGCACTTGCCCAGTCAGCATTGCAGTACTAGACTGCACACAGGCTCTGCAATGGCAAGCCTTAGACACACTTTTACAGGCTGCTTCTGTTGGTGGCACAACCAGTGCTGCAAGCCCTCTAGCAGCATTTGGATTTACAAGCCCTGGGCACTCCTGGTGCACTGTACTAGGGTCTGACAGGTAAACCAAACCAACCAATTAGGGAATCACTAATCCATACATCAATTTACAATAGGGAGAGCATATGCACTTTAGCACTGATCAGCGGTGGTAAAGTGCCCAGAGTCATAAAACAGCCAACAACAGGTCAGAAAAAATATAGGAGGAAGGCAAAAAGCTCAGGGATGACCCTGCAGAAAGGGCCAAGTACAACACCTATATTCTTCTTTTGCTTGTTGATCCTTCTTGAAAACATGTTATCAATAAAGTCTTGTACTTTTATACATACCTGATTCTGTACGTACCTCCTTTCTAATATCAATTTTCCATATGTTTTTTGCGTATTTGACTTCTTTGGGATCATGAAATAATGTCCATTGCATAACTGTGTTTGGATAATATATCTTTTCTGTGGAACTACAAAACTGTTGGATCATCATTAAATACGATATCAGTATCTATAGTTATGTATACTGTGCTACATGTTTAATGATGGACTGCCATTTGTTAATTTATTTTTATTAACCTTGTGCTATGTGCTTATCGATGGGTGTCCTATGGATGAATATTGTCTATAGATGAATGTATGTTGTAGATATGCTTACTATATACGTCTGGTATCCCTTATTCTGTCAGCTATCAGCCTTGAGAATGCCTCAGGCCTGCACGCCGGGAGGGGGCAAAACACGTGTTAGCTGTTATCTTCATGTGAGATCTGGTTCAATGTCTGAACCAGCACCTTTGCTCAATCAAAAATAAAAGCAGCTTTGGATCCATGAGTTTTCATATGGAATAAGACCAATAAGTTGAATAAACTAAATTCTGACCTCTAACTTTCTGTGATGTGCGTCTATTTTGTGTTGCTACACTTCTCCTGAGAAAAAAGGTACCTCACTTTTGTGGCTGACTTATCACCTGGAGCAAAAAAGACTCCAAATGAGACAAAGAAACATCAAGATTCTGTCTTTAATATTCACCTATTAAGGTGATGTGGTTAGCTGCAGTATTTGGGCCTGGATTCAGCCAGCACCCACGGAAACTTGCCAAAAAGATATTTTTGAAAACTAGACACCCAGGGAAGTACAGGGTGGAATGATTTGCATGAATCACACTATGTTCCAAGGTCTACAGATACCCACAAAATTGCTACCACTCAGCATTCCCACACTTATCTCAATAAAAATAATACAGCAGTAGTGTGGGTGGGCTTATTGCCCACAAAAGGACCCGGTCAAAACATACACTGCGGAAGTCAACTTGGTGGCAATGAGTTCTGTGCAAGTTTCAAGTTTTGATTCAGTCTAATGAGATGCGTAAGGGTCACATACACATAAGAGGCAGTGTTTCAATTGGGTGAAGTGTGGGATGCAGGGTGGTAGGACTTAGGCCATTGGTTGGCCAAGGTTTTCTGTCACAATGGTATTGGCAAAATACCCTATTTTGACCCATGCTTTCACAATCACAGGGTATTCTTGGGAAAAAAACATGCTGCGATCTATGAATGCCACACCACCATGGATTCCCCTGGGTCTCTAGGCTTCAGAAATTCCCTGGGTTGGTAGGATTCTTTGGTTGCTGCCGGACGCAGAGCCCAAATAATTCAGCCATTCACCACAACAAGTAAGAGGATATTGGGATTTCTTTGGGTGAAGTTTTGATATGAGGGCAGAGAGGTTGGGAGTGTAAACCCCCCATTCTGTCTCTCTAATAGCAGATTTAGTGTCTGGTACCAGTGTAGGGCCCTGTGCCAAGATGGTCCAGCACCCCACCCATCACTTTTCTCATATTTTCCCTGGTAGTCAGGTGGGCTTTGTGGGGAGACCGAAGTGTTTACCACCTACCTGCCCATCTTGGCAGGGGAGTGCAGGAGTTCAGAAAGCTCACCAGACCATCGGGGAAGAAAGCGAGACACTGGATATGAAGCAGGTTTGCCCATCCTGTCACTATGGGGCATTCCCTACCCTCAAGTAGCGGATTGTTTTTCTGCCACCGGAGAAGGGGGGACAGAATGGGAGGGTTAACCAATGCCAATGTCAAAACTACTCCCAAAAGAATTCAAATGTATTCTGACTCCCCATAGGGATGGTGATGCTCTAGGATCTGAAAGAGTGACAAATGACTGTTGGGGATTAAGGGGTGGGAGTTATGCCAGTATATGCTTGCCCCATCCATTTAAAACACAAAATACTATCTCTGGCATGCTCTTGGACTTCTGTCTCCTGGAGGACAGAAAGACGGTTAGGGCTGTAGGGGTGAAGGTATGGCCAGATGCCATAACAGGCAGCCCCCAACCAATTTTCTTTTTTAAAATCTGTCCCTGGTGTCTAGTTGGCTTTTTGACCTCCTCCTGGGGAGGCAGATTGGGAGTAAATCCCCCAATCTGCCACCCTGCATTGGTTATGGCCTGTTGCTAGGGACACAGCAACCCCATTTTTTAAAATGATCTATCCCTTGCTTCTGTTGTGCTTTCCACTCCCAGTGGCAGTTTAAGGATAAATGCCCCAATCTGACTCACTTGAAACAGAAATATTGTTGGAGATTCAGAGGTGTTGGGCACCATATATATAAATATATATATATATATGTATATATATATATATATATATATATCTACTGGCAGTCGCCAGTTTATAGTTAGGAGACCTATTTTCCATAGGAAATCCGCAACATTCTATTCCCAATAAGTCTGGCGCCGGTTGACGAATCTTCGCGAAATTTTCCCAACTTTTGCCCAGCTCCGCTCCGCTCCTACCCTGAAAGTTTTGTGGTGATTCGTCAAGCGGGGGACGAGAAAAAAGGGGGGTCCCAAAACGCATTTTCCCCATGTAATTTCCCAATTGGATCAGTTGTCGCAGCTACAGCCCGAACCGCTGAACGGAATTACACCAAATTTGGCAAAAAGGTAGTCCTCAGTTCAGACTCATGCCTTTTGCATAAATGGTGTGAATCCGTTCAGTAGTTCCTGAGAAAATTAGAGTTATAAGTACATATATATCTATGGCTGGGGAGGATCCGCGGACCTTACCCGCACCGTAAGCGCACCCTCCCCGAACCGAGCGCGCACCCTCCCGATCGCGCGCTGAATGCTAATTGGCTGTCGAGTGTCTGTCTACATTCGAAACCAGGAACTGTTGGCGGCCTTTTTCTGCCTCGGTAGAAGCGAGGCTGAAGAAGCAAGGGGAATAAGTGTGTAAAACATATAAAGAGGGCAGAGTGGAAATACTCTGACCCTCTAGAGGTGCTTAGAGGGTTCCAGAAGGACCCCCTGGGGCCCCCTTTAAAAAAAAAAAACGGCGAAATGCGCGCATCTTATCGCATTGGGTGCACGGATTCTCTCGCGTTGGGTGCGCAGATCCAAGGAAAAAAAAATTCAGTTGTTGGGAGATAAAGATTAAGCTTAAGTGTTTTGTTCTTGAGTGGCTCTAAAAAGAGCCATTGTGTTCATTGAGAGTTTTTGGTACTTATAAGTAAGTACCTATACAGAGTCTAAAGTTGTTGAGGAAGACTGTTTCCTTCATCAGTAAAGTGTACTCCATCTCTCCTATACATCTCTTGCATATGAAAGCGCAGATTGTTATTGTAAATGGACCCCATTCTATAGTCTCGGAGAAAAGCAGAAACAGATTTATTCACATGTTTCCTAGCTTTCTCAATCTGTGGACAAAAATGATTGGACCAGTTCCATTTCTGCCTTTGGCATATGTTAGAATACACAAAAGTAGTTTTGGGGAAAAGTGAAATCAGTTCTGCAAAGGTGTCCTTCATAAGCATTTCCAGACCTACCCCAGTCAAAGGGCCTAGGTCATTGCCACCACAGTGCACTATTATGAGGTCAGGGTGTTGGATTTGCATGAAGGATTTCACCAATGGCATCAATTGGTGCCACTTTAACCCTCTCTGTCCAATCCATTTAATGTCTACATTTGGCAAACCTAGGTCTTTGTGAATGCCTTTGTTTTCTGCATACCTTTGGCTCCAGAAAATATAGCTGTGTCCCACAATCCACACTCTAAGCATCTTGAAAGGAGGTCTGGATGCACTCAGATGGTCTCTGTAAATGAAATGGCAGTTTGGAAAGTAAGATGTTTCTAAAATGGTGGCTAAGATGCAATTTTGAAAAAAGACAAGAAATCATTGGTTGTTTGACAACCTTCTACACTAAAAGGTAGGGTGTATATTTCTGTTTTTTAAACGCATGATTCTTATTGGTTAACAAAAACTGATTGTAAGGATCATTATATATGATAAGCTGATATGTTGAAAAGTCAAGCACACTTGCTGTCTTGATTAGCAACATTGTGTGCTGAACTTGTGACCTGTGTCCTGAGTACAGTGTTCCATGACCTGTTTCTATGGTAACGGGCAGAAGGCAGATTGGGGGAAGGGTTCAAATTTATGTCATTTGGAAAGGGTTGAAATGTTTAACCAGTAGAAATGTGTGTTTGCTTTTGAATTTATGTGGGAAGGAATGTGATATGTGTGGAAAATGAGAGGGAAACTTTGCCATTCTTTGGTTCTGCTGACAGGTGCACAGTGCAGAGATTCTGTGTAAGAAAATCTGGTGTGTGACTGATATCTGGTGTGTGACTGATATACTTCTTAATCTACAAAACAACTTGAAAGGTGAGTTATTTAATTGTGAGGGGATGTATGTAGACTATTTTGATTTTAATCAGACTAATGTATTTCTCCTGCTAAAGTGTAGGGAGGACTTTTTTCTCTACAATCTTATTGACAGTGCGTGTGCATGTAGAAACCATTCTGTGATAAGCATTTGTGTTTTTCATGTGTTTGTGGACAGATAACTGTGCTGTTTTTATATTTTGGTAGAATTAGAAACCAGTCATTGTTTATGAATTTGTGAAATGAGTTATGTTATGTTTCTACACTAAAATGTAGTACTCCTTCTAGATGAAGAAATGTGTTTTGGTATAGTGCAAGGGATAGTGTTGTTTGTCTAGAATCACACAGTGAGTCTGTGTGCATTTGGGAACCACTGTGAGAGAAGCATTTGGTAACATCGTGTATTTGCTCATTTTGCTGACAGATAACTCTTTTAAAACCTGTCATGTTGTCAAGTTTTAGTAGCATTAGAAGCCAGTCTTTGCTTATGCGCTGATTAAATGAGTCAGGCTTTGACACAAAAGTGCAGTCCTGAAATATGTACATTGTGTGCAGTTCCCTTACCACTTCCACAGTAGTGAATGAGTTTTGGTAAACTCCTAGGGATAGTGGTTGTTGTTTAGAATCATACAGTGAGTCTGTGTTCATTTGGGAACCACTGTGAGAGAAGCGTTTGGTAACATTGTGTATTTGCTGAAAGATAACTGTTTTAAAACCTGTCATGTTGTCAAGTTTTAGTAGCATTAGAAGCCAGTCTTTGGTTATGCATTGATAAAATGAGTCAGGGTTTGGCACTAAGGTGCAGTACTTTAATATGTAGATTGTGTGTAGTCTCCTTACCCCTTGCACAGTAGTGAATGAGTTTTGGTAAGCTGCTAGGGATAGTGGTGCTCGTCTAGAATCACACTGTGAGTTTGTGTGCATTTGGGAACCACTGTGAGAGAAGCATTTGGTAACATCGTGTATTTGCTGACAGATAACTGTTTTAAAACCTGTCTTGTTGTCAACTTTTAGTAGCATTAGAAGGCAGTTTTTGCTTATGCTTTGATTAAATGAGTCAGAATTTGACACAAAAGTGCAGTCCTGAAATGTGTAGATTGTGTGCAGTTCCCTTACCACTTCTACTGTAGTGAGTGAGTTTTGGTAAACTCCTAGGGATAGTGGTGCTTGTCTAGAATCACACTGTGAGTCTGTGTGCATTTGGGAACCACTGTGAGAGAAGGATTGGGTAACATAGTGTATTTTCTGACAGATAACTCTTTTAAAACCGGTCATGTTGTCAAGTTTTAGTAGCATTAGAAGCTAGTCTTTGCTTATGCATTGATAAAATGAGTCAGGGTTTGGCACTAAGGTGCAGTACCATGTACTATTCTCTTCACTGTGCCAGAACTGAAAATTTTAAAGTTTTACCCAGGCACTGTCCTAGAAGTAGTCTGATGATTTAGTCAGTTTCTAAGTACTTATGTTGTGAACCATGCATTACCACATAGACTGCTTCAAATGTCTATGCAGTATGCATGCAGTCTTCAAACATACTATACACTTGTCTTTCACACCTTCAATTCGCTTTTCAGTATCCATACACTTCCAGAAAACACCCTGTCACTCCCTTTGCAGTCCTCTAGTGACCCATTCAGCACCATGTAGTAATCCATTCACTGTGCCAAAACCCAAACAGTTATAAATTCAGCAAGTCACTCTCTTTGCAGTACTCTAATCATTCAGTCAGTGCCTAGGTATTCATGCACTAAGCCAGGCCTTAGCACATGAACTGCTTCAAACCGCTATCCACTATGCATGCAGTCTTCTAACCACCTAGACACTTGTCTTTCACACCTTCAATTCCCTAGTCAGTATCCATACAGTCCAGCAAACATCCTGTCACTCCCTTTGCACTCCTCTAGTGACCCATTCAGTACCAAGTACTAATCCATTCCCTTCGCCAAAAGCCTACCACTTATAAATTCACCCAGGCACTCTCCTTGCTGTACTCTAATCATTCAGTCAGTACCCAAGTACTCCTGCAGTGAGCCAGGCCTTAGCACATGGACTGCTTCAAATGCCTATCCAGTATGCATTCAGTCCTCTAATCACCTACACAGTTGTCTTTCACACCATCAATTCCCCAGTTAGTATTCATACACTTATAGCAAACACCCTGTTACTCACGCAGTGTGTCTTCTTATAGTACTGTAATCATTCAGTCAGTTAGCATGTACTCTTTTAGTGAGGTAGGCTTTAGGGCATGAACTGCTTCAAAGTAGTATGCACTATGCATGTAGCGTTTTAACCATCGTCACACTTGTGGTTCAGGGCTATAGTTTCTTAGTCAGTTTTTATATAAAATGTGTTTGTACAGTAATGGAATAGTATACATTTGAAAGTTATTAATATACATTTATTTGTGATTATTTTTTACAGATACTTTTTTTCAACGTTAAAATGGAGAAATCATGCCAGAAAAAAAAGAAAAGAACAGAGACAGGAGGATTATTTGAAGAAAAATCAACCACAAGTATTGAATGTACAAGATAATGTGGCTAAAAGGAAAAAATCTTCTGTTAAGATCACGAAGCAATTTATTAAAAATGTTTGTAGGAGCAAACAGAATGTAGATAATGCTGGAACTACTGAGAATTCTTCAAGTAAGAAAAAAATTCAAAATAAGAGGAAAAGTAAAAAAGTTAATGGTCAGTCAAAGGAGATAAAGTATGGTAAAAGAAGGCAAAATCAGTATAAGGAATTACGCCCAAAAATATTTTACAAGAGAGTAGTGCATAATTTTCTGAAAGATGTAAAGAAATATAACAAGAGAGCTTTATTTTATAAAAAGAAAAAGCATATTGAAAACATTGTGGAAAAGGCTTTTGAAGTAAAAAGGAAACTGTGTATTTTAGTGTTAAACAGAATTCGATCACTAAATAAACCAATACATGTAATGAAGGCCAAAAGTAGGAGGAAGAGTTATTAATAAAAAAAAAATGTGTGATGCTTTTTTTGGGAGAAGGGAAACACAGTTCCAGTTCAGAGCCTTTTTTTAATGAAGAGAGTTATTCACTGAGCGAAAAATTATTGTATGCAGTTGACACCAGTGGTAGAGGTTATGAGGTTAACGACGGTTGTCCAATTGAGAAAGAGAAAATGGTTGAAAGAAATGCAGAAGAAGTAATAGCTGATTAAGTTTTACGGAGACGTGCTAAAAACCCTGTGTACACTTTGGATTGCAGTAGTGTTTGCAGTGTACGACAGGAATCTATTGAAAAATTATGTAGTTTTTTACGAGCCTATACTAAAAAAAGTGTAAAACAAAAGATTAAGCTGTTGCAAGGACTAGACCCTTGCAGAGTGAGACAACATACTGGTTTGCAAGGTCATTCTCTGGCTTGTCTTTCTAGGAAAGTTTGTGAAAGTGTTTTTCACCATTTCAGAATGCTGGCAGTACATCATACTCAAATGCGGAAGTTAGTGAGAAGGTTGTATTATGCAAAAAGTCCAGCACGAAAGTTAAGTAGGTTGAACAGTGCTCTTTTGCGTGGGTCAGTATCAGATGTAAAGCAGGTCTGTGATGATATTGAGTTTTGTTACTTTGGTCCTCAGCAAGAGAGTGAAGAAACTGACACATTAGTAGAGCAAAATGTTGAAAACAATGTACAAGCCATAATTACAGAAAAATGTGAGGATGAAATCACAAAGTTTAAGGTAATTTCAGGTGAAAGACCAAATGTTTCTTGTATTTGTTATCGGCGAAGTCACTATAAAAATCAGACTAGGGGTGTCAATCTGTATTTAAAAAGTGAAATAGAAGATAATGATAAGTGGATGGAATTTGCAACTTATTTGCTGGTAGAGGATTGTTTTGATTTGGGATGTGAGCAGCATATTTGCAAATATTGTTATAACAAATTAGATGAGAATAAAATGCCTGCTAGAGCTGTTCATAATAATCTAGAGTTGGTTGCTATTCCTCCAGAGCTGATAGATTTAAATACGTATGAGTCTATACAATGTGTTCACCCATTTCAGGCTGTTGTTCGTATGGAGCCCAAAACAAGTAAATTACCTCCATCAGAGTTGCAAAGAGGATTGAAAGGAAGAGTTGTGTATTTACCATTAGATTTAAGGAAAAATATTGAAACTATTGGTGTAGACCATGCAGAAAATGAGCCACTAGTCATTCTAGTTAATGGTGTTCCTACTAAGAATAAGAAAATCTGGCAAGAGTTACTCGATGTTAGAAAAGTGCAAAAGGCATCATTGTATCTGTTAAAAAATAATGAGTACTATAGAAATGTGTTTGTTGGAGAAGAAGAAATAGATTTAGCAGAAGATACTGAAACATTAAGTGGACAAATAGAAAAAGTGGACATGTCTAGATGTGAAGAGATCTATGAACATTACAGTGTACATCCACTTCATTCCAAAGAGGTGATGGGGAATACGATTGAGTTGTTTCAAATGAAAAAAGCAACAGGAAGTCCCATGAGTGTAAGGGAAGAGAGCTTGGAAGCTCGTTGTTTCCCGCAGTTGTTTCCAACAGGAAAAGGTGGACGATATGATGAACTTCCTGTGCAGATTCCTGCATCTGAATATCGGACAACAAGATTATATGCAGAAGATCCGAAATTTCGACAATGTATCCCTTATATGTTTCATCTTCTGTTTGAAAGTGACTTGTCTGGACTTTCATATGCAGTAAATCACATTTTAAAAACTGGAATGCATCTGCAAAATGTAACTGCAAAGGATTTTATGGATAAAGTGCATCAGAGAGATTATCATTTAGAATCTCAGTTGATTAATCTGATGGCATGTCAGCGTGGGACTAATGAATATTGGTACCGTCAACATGGAGAACTGAAATGTATGCTACGGAACTGGGGAACTTCTACATGGTTCGTTACACTAAGCTGTGCTGAGTATGCTTGGGATGATTTACTTGAATTTCTTCGAGAGGCAAATTCCAATATAAAAAATATTGAATACAAGACACCTGGAGAATTGTGCTCTTTGGATCCTGTCAATGTATGCAGATATTTCAATCATAGATTTGAAGCTATGATGTCTTTCAACTGCAATACAAAGAATCCTCCTCTTGAAGAAGTTGTGGATTTCTTTTGGAGAAAGGAGTATCAAGCAAGAGGTGCTCCTCACATACATATGTTATGGGTCAAGGACGCCCCCAAATTTGGAACAGATTCAGATGAAACTGTTTTGTCTTTCATTGAAGATTATGCTACATGTGCTCTTCCAAATAGCAGAGAAGACAAAAACTTAAAACAACAAGTCTTACGATTTCAAAGCCACAGGTGTGGAAAATACTGTCGACGAAAGTACAAGTCAAAGGATAAGTTCTATACCAAATGTCGTTTTGGATTTCCACGGCCTGTATTATCCAAAGGAAGAGTGAACAGTTTTATGTCAGCTATACGACATACCATCACAGGAAAGTCTCCGAAAAACACCTACAACTTAAGAAGAAGCGAAGAATCAAAATACATAAATGACTACAATCCAGTTATTTTATCCATGTGGAACGCTAACATGGATATTCAGTATGTTGCGGACAATTCCATTGCCGTTGCCCGATATGCAACGTCCTACATTACTAAATCAGAAAAGACTGAATTGAAAGAAATGTGGGAAGAGATTTCTCACGAGAAGACTCTAAGTAAGAAATTATACAGTTTCAGTTTGAAGATGTTATCGCATCGTGAAATTGAAGCATATGAATGTTCAGATTGGTTTTCATCTGCAAGTCTATATTCCAAAAGTAGAAGAATCATTTGGGTGAGTCTAGGTCTTGCAGGAATGCGAAATCGGGTACTGAGATCTGTTCAAGAAATTGAATATTTAGCAGAAAATGACCCAGAAAGTACAGATATTTTGAAAACGAATTTGTTGGACACATACTATCCAAATAGAAGTCATCATCTTGAGAAAATGTGTTTCTATGAAGTGCTGCAAAACTACACTTTTAAACGGAATACTACAGAGAACATCAACAATGGAAAATATGGAGTGATTGGTTCCGAAGGATGTCTGGTGAAACAAAGGAAAGGAAATTTAATTAATCACAGGAAACTGAGTTGCGGCACTGCTGACAAAAGGGAATTTTACTATTTAGCCCTTTTGCAAATGTTCAAACCATGGCGTTCAGAACTGGAATTACTTGGAGATTTTCCCAGCTATGAAGATTCATTTAATGCTTGTAAAGATAGCATACAATGCAGTGCTTTCGCAAATGATGTCAAAATGTTTAATGATGAAATTGATCAAGAAGCTATAATTGCAGCTGAGATTGCTAGAGACAGTTCTCAAGACAGTCAAAGTTCTGCTGCACTGAGTCGAGATCCACTAGGACAACCAATTGTTGAAAATGAAGCAGCGATTGCAATGAATGAGGTGGAAACAGCAATGTATCAAGCACAAAAAGATGCAATACAGTTAGGAAACTTGGAAGAGCAACTAAATGTTGAACAGAAACAAATAAATCAGCAAGTGGAAGAGCAGATTGACCATGGATTACTTCATGAAAAGAGAGGGTGCTCATGTACATCATTTCAACCTATCCGAATGTATGTGAGTGGTCAAGCTGGAACAGGAAAAAGTTTCTTAATTAAAGTAATTACAAGTTATCTGCAGAAAACAACTGATTCGCATTTGTCTTGTGTTGTCACTGCTCCAACTGGGTTGGCAGCTCATAACATTAAAGGAATTACTTTACATCGTTTACTAATGCTGCCAGTAGAGCATGAGAACAAATTGGAATACCACAAGCTATCTAGAGAAGCTTGCTGTGAAGTTTCAAGAGTCCTGAAGAAAATGAAACTTCTCATTATTGATGAGGTGAGCATGGTTTCAAATTTGATGCTTGCCTTTGTGCATTTAAGAATGCAGCAAATTCTTAAAACATATGACGTGTTATTTGGAGGAAAACACGTCATCGTTTTTGGAGATCTCCTGCAACTGACTCCGCTAAAAAGACAACCGGTATTTAAAACACTTGCCCATGAAGATACCAGAAAGTCTCTTGGCAGTGTTGGTAATGTGAACATTTGGAGTAATTTTGAATACAAAGAACTGACACCAAATATGCGACAGGCAAATGATGCTGAATATGGAAGTATTCTTCAAGATATAAGAATTGGAATTCTTTCAAAACAAGGGAAAGAAGCTTTGGAGAGTCGATTACTTTGCAATGTCTTTCCAAATGAAAATGCAGTTCCTGCAAAAGTGTACGTGGAAATTGCTAAAAATAAGTCAGTGATTTGCTTAATGCCAACACTGCGCGAGTGTTCAATATTCAATGAAGAATTATTAAAACTGGAAAATGAAATTGTAAAAATGGAAGCCATCGAGAAGATACTGCATGAAGGAATCACTATTATTTTGAAGGGAAAGTTGAGATCAAAACTGGATTGTTTAGAAAAAAAAATATCTAAAACTGCTGGTTTAGAAAAGACACTATATGCGTGTGTAAACTGTCGGGTAATTTTAAGGCGTAATTTGGATGTAGAGAAAGGTGCAATGGGCAAAGTGGTGGATTTTGTGAATTATCAGAAAAAAGAAGGAATTGAATTTTTAAAAATTACATTTGATCAGATTGATGAAGTTAAAGAAATTGGTCGTTGTTCAGTTTGTTTTTTGCTTGTTAAAGATTTATATGTCCGTAGGAAACAATTTCCATTTTCTCTGGCATATGCAGTGACTATTCATAAATCTCAAGGATTAAGTGTAGACAGTGCATTGGTGAACATTGGATCTACCGTATTTAAAGAGGGTATGGCATATGTTGCTTTGTTGCGAGTCAGAACATTATCTGGTTTGTTTTTGATTGATTTTGATGAGACAAAGGTTACTGCAGATGCAAACTGTGTAAAAGAGTATAATAGGTTAAGAAGGGTGTATGCCCCAAATTTAGGTCAATATCCTGTATTTGAAAAGCGTGTGGTTGGTCGAAAAAGAAGGTTAGAGAATATCTGTTCTGAAGGTGTCAAGATGGGAAAAGAACAAGATAATGTTGTGATTGCAGGTAAAAAGAAATTGGACACTGTTGGAGAGATTGTTGGTTATCAGTTTGAAAATAGTTCTGGTGTCAACTGCTATGCTAGTGGTCAATGTTGTTTTTTGTCTTGAAGGTTTGCAAGAACAAATTATGGAGAATCGGCAAAAAAGATTTTGTTCTCTGTTGCATTCTGTTTATGAAAAATTGACAACAGATAGAAGTAAAATACAATCTGTTTCAGATGTTCGTAGTCTTTTGGATGTGTGTTCTGGTTCTACACAATTTACACAAAATCTCCAACAAGATGCTCAGGAACTTTTTTAATGTATATGCTTACCATTTTTGAATATGAAGGTGTAGAAATAGAAAATATTTTTGGCCTTTCTTACAAATGGGAACATTATTGTGAAAATTGCTTGTATACATGTAGCACCAATGTAGACACTGAGAGATTTCTGTATTTAACATTACCAGACTGTAAATCGGTGTCTTTCAATAAATTAGTTAAAGGTGCAATTCAAAACATGGAGTGTAGCCAATGTAAATCAGAAATGTTATCCACATTATTCTTAACAAAATATGGAAAATACATAATTTTAATGATGCAACGTTGTACAGCTGACGGAAGAAAATTGGATACTTTAATAAAGCAATTTGTAGCAAAACAACTATCAATATCAGGAAGGACTTTTGTAGCAATTGCATTAATTTTCCATGATGGTCCTTCCACAACATCTGGACATTACACTGCCTATCTAAAATGTGACAAAGGCTGGACACTTTGTAATGATGCCCAGTTGGTTTTCAAACAATGTTTGCCTAGTGAATTACCAAATTCCTACCTAATATTTTTAAAGCCAAAGTTTTAGGAAGATAATTCACTGTCTGAGTATTTTATTATTATAATTTAATAGGACTACCATTGGACAATTTACATAAAGAAGAAGTGCGAAAATACCATTTGGCCTCAAGGAAAGGTATATTTTTGAATTATGGACTTTTTGGTGGTCATTCATTCGGTAATTATTTTAATGCGGCAATATTTACAGTTTATATAAGTTAGTTATAAAATTTTGTAAGCTGTAGGCATTTCATATATGTGTGATTTGTATTTTCTGATATTTTACTGAGAATAGTATGTTGGTTTTTTTTTAACAATCTTTCTGATTGTTTTTTTTTGCCCGCTGTTAAGTGATGAGTACGATTGAAATCACTATTTCTAGTGAAATTCAATATATTCTGAGAACAGCAAAAAAGGCAAACAAATTACTTTGTGGAAATTATGCTGTGTTGTAAAAAATGTATTATTACATGTTATAATTTTTTTTTTCTTTTCTTTCACAGATCCATATTTTTTAAATAAGCAATTTATATGAATTTAGATTGCAATGAAAATCTGAAAAAAATGTATACCATTTTTTATTCCTATTATTGTGAAGGTAAGTTTAACTAAGTCTCAATATGCAGAATGACGAGGTCTGCAAGAAGGTACAAAGTTGAAACACGTTTCTAAAAACACTCTGCTTATACCTATGTCGTTTTTAAATCTGACCATAATCAGATATCATGTGACCTGCAAAAAAAGAGATTTGAGGGGTTCATAATATTTCCCATTGTACCTATTGAAGGACTGCAATCATTTCAATCATTCTTCTTTGAGCATCTTTGCAGACAAAACTCTGTGCTTACCTTCTATCATTTGCAAGGAATTTTAAAACCGGAAATATGTTACTTTTTGTAACATAGTTATTGCGCAAGACACTCTTTTATATTTAAAAAGAGAGGAAAAGGCACTCTGTGTACTTTTTCTACTCCATGTAAATACAACCTCATCATACAAACCACTTTGCGTTGAAAGGGTGTTCTATAAGTGTTGTTGTGCAGGATTGCACTGAATATTCATAGAACAAGATACATCTCTAGATTTATCATAAATCATAAATCTCAATATGTATGTGAATGCTGCACCATTCTAAAATTGGTGTAGGAAAGTACAATAAGGAAAATTATTTTTATTTCTCCACATTTTTATATCTTCAATGCATGCTAAAATGTTCGGCATACATTGAAGGAGAAAAATGCATTTTCTCATTGTTTTTGTGCAGGAAGGTGTGTCTTCCTGGAGAAAAACAAACAGCACATGACACAGATATCCTTGCACTATGGTGCAAGGGTGCCTGTGTCACCACATGGCTGCAGTTTAAGCAGCCGTGCAGAGAGAAGCATAGATTTGCAACATATTTATGTACATATGTTGCATCCCTGTGCTTCGGAAGTACTACAGCACACTGTAGTTAAAGAGGTTACTGTGTGATGCTGCAGCACTTCCTCATAGTTCTGCACTTATAAATTCACCATACGCTACTAATGCATTCATTCACTCAATTACGCACTACACATACATTCATCTAAACTTTCACACACTAACAAATAAATGTATCTCTTTTTTTAAACCAGGAAAGTTAGTTCTTACAAGAACTTTTTTTTTCTTCTTTCTTCTTTTATATATATTTTTTTTGTTTTTTCTAACAATTTTGTGATTTTTTTTGTTTTTCTGGAAAAATATTGAAATTGAGGACGGATGTCCAAGTTTTGGGCTGATGGATGCACTCTTGAAGTGCTTGGCTGCAATGAGGTGGAAGGCGCAGGAGCAGGAGTGTTTCTCATCCGTCGGCACTCTTCTCGTGCAAGATTGTTCGGATGAAGGGTCCTCAGGTGCTTCATCATACTTGCCGTGCCGCACGAGTATTTCTTGTTAGGATCCCCTCGTGACAGCACTCTTTTGCAAATCTTGCACGTGACCAAAGTGGCATTGGTCTTATTCTGCCCCTCGGGAAAAGTTAAAAAATTCCACACCACTGAAGAAAAACGTGCCTCCTCCAAAAATTCATCCTCAGATGTATGAGAAGATGCAGCTGATGCCTGCTGCCCTGAAGCCATTTTTAGTTGAAAAAAGTTAGAGCTAAGTGTAAACTTAGTCTAAAAAATCTTCTTCTCTGCAAAGAGATGCTCCTCCAAAGAAGGTCAAAGAAGAATGATTGAATTGGGTGGGGTATTTCAATAGTTATAACAGGAAGTGTAATGAACCAATCCAATCTCTTTTTTTGCAGGTCACATGGGATCCGCGCACCCAGCGCGCATCCGCAAAATTGAATTAAAAAAATTATACGATTATATGTAAAAATATATTAGTTTTAAGACTAGTTTAGAGTTTGTCTTCAATTAATATTCACATGAAATACATATTAGATATGTTTTTAAAAAAATGTTAAATATTTCGCGGGATCCGCGCACCTACCGCACCATAGACGCACATGGCGCATCGCGGAAGCGCATAAACGTCGCATTACGTACATCGAACGTGTCGCGTATAGGCTGGGAGTCGCGTACCAGTCGCATTGTGATCGCGCACTAAAGACGTACCCAACTCGTACCATGCGCGGATGCTAACGCGTCGGGATCGAGACCGGTGCGCATAGGGTGCGCGGATCCAAAAACATGGAAAAAATATATATAAAATAAAGTTTTGAACATATAGTTAAAAAAATATTTTGAAAAATATAAAAAAAAATTGAAAAACCCATTAAATTCAAATAATATTTTTTTATTTTTAAAAGAATTAATTGAAAAAATAAGTTAAAAAAATGGTGATAAAAAAGTATTTAAAAAAAACATAATTAATTAAATTGACACACTGAATTTGAAAATTATAGAAATCCAATCAAAATCATTAAACATGATATCTTTAGAGATAAGTTATAGATAGGAATTAGCATTTAAAAAAGCTTTGAAATACACTGAAAAAACCATAGGTTTCATGCACGTTATAGTTACGAATTGGCATTTAAAAAACCTTTGAAATTCACTGAAAAAAACAAAGGTTTCAGGGGCGTTATAGTTAGGAATTGGCATTTAAAAAACCTCAGAAATTCACAGAAAAAAACATAGGTTTCAGGGGTGTTATAGTTAGCTGGACATTTCCCTCGTACAAAACCCTAGAAATTCCCCTGTTATAGTTAGTTCAGCTAACTATAACTCGCGCCCCCGCAATGCACTGCTGATGATGTCACATATTACATCACTCATGACATGGTCAGTGACATCACTGATGTCATCATCCAGTGAGTATGTGTTTCTGTACAGTTTTAATATGTTTAATATATATAGGGAAAGGTCTGTTGAAGAATGAGTGGGTGTACAAGTGTGTGAATGGATGATTTTCTAGGTGCGTAACAGACTCTATAAGTGAGTCATTAAATGTATCTTACTGCAGACTAGTGACTAAACTGTGTGAATGTCTGTATGTGTCTGTGTGTAGGTGTATAAGTGGCTGCATGGTTTTGTGACTAGCTATATGAGTGTCTATATGGGTTATTGATTGGTTGTCTGAGTATCTGTATGGGTGCCTGAGTGTTTGTGTGGGTAGGGTGTGTGTGAATCTATGCATAGATGTGTGAGTGGGTGATTCTATGGGTGCATGGTTTTAAGTGTGCATCTGTGATGGACTGTATGGTTGGGTGAGTGTATGTATGGGTGTGTTAGGGATTGAATGTATATCTCAGTGGTACATGTGTGACTAACTACATATGTGAAAGGCAGTATATATGTGTGTAAGAGTATATAAGTGGGTATATGTGAGAGTGTGTGATTGTGAGAGTGGCTGTATGGATGAGTGTGTGCTTGTATCAATGATTGTATAAGAGCGTAAGAATGTGGTACTATTTTATGAGTAAGTGAACTTGAGTGTGTTTAACTGTATAGGTGAGTAAATTGGACTGTGTTTAATTACTTGCACGACTGACTAGGTGTGTCGGTACCTCAATGGATGATTGGCGGTGTGTGAGTGTCTATATAGGTGTACAAATGCATATGATAGTCTTGTACGGAGTGACTGTAAGTATGAGTGACTGTACAGGTGAGTGAGTGGAGGTGTATGTAGACCTAAGAGTTAATGAGTGGGTATGTAGTTATTGGTATTGGAGTATCTATGGTTTTCAAAATGGCCGTCTAAAATTTTGAGTCGGTGTATCAAAGGTTATACTAGAGTGTGAGAAGATGCACTAATTTATCACATGGATGATGTCATCAGTGATGTCATTTGAGATGTCATCAGTGATGTCATCAGTGATATCACTGACCATGTCATGAGTGATGTAATATGTGACGTCATCAGCAGTGCATTGCCGGGGCGCGAGTTATAGTTAGCTGAACTAACTATAACAGGGGAATTTCTAGGGTTTTGTACAAGGGAAATGTCCAGCTAACTATAACACCCCTGAAACCTATGGTTTTTTCAGTGAATATATATATATTCACTGAAAAAACCATAGGTTTCACACACGTTATAGTTACGAATTAGCATTTAAAAAACCTTGCAAATTCACTTAAAAAACCATAGGTTTCACACATGTTATAGTTAGCTGGACATTTCACTCGTAAAAAACCAATGAAATTCCCCCGTTATAGTTACTGCAGGCAACTATAACTCACGCGACCGCAATCCTCTGCTGATGGCGTCAGATATTACATCACTGTATTTAGACACTTATTTACCCATGTCTTCTTCCATTAATCTTTAGCTAGACATATATCACAAATATTTATTTTTCATAAAGACACATATGTCATCAGTGATGTAATATCTGACGTCATAAGCAGAGGATTGCGGTCGCGTGAGTTATAGTTGCCTGCAGTAACTATAACGGGGGAATTTCATTGGTTTTTTACGAGTGAAATGTCCAGCTAACTATAACATGTGTGACACCTATGGTTTAAGTGAATTTGCAAGGTTTTTTAAATGCTAATTCGTAACTATAACGTGTGTGAAACCTATGGTTTTTTCAGTGAATTTGTACGGTTTTTTAAATGCTAAGTTATGTATTTATGAAATTTTAATTTTTTCAGGTTTTTCACCGTGCGCGCACCGTGAATTATTATTTTTTTTTAAAAATCGCGAGGTGCGCGTACCGTGCGCGCGCTGTGGGCACTCTGTGCGCTTCGCGCAACGAGCACCCACGGTTCGCAGTGCGTGCCGTGCGCGCGCGGTGCGCGCACCTCGCGATTTTAAAAATAAAATAAACATTTTTTTTTTCTCCCTTGGGGGTCCTTCTGTGACCCCCTGACCAAGGCTAGGGGGTCAGGAACTGTCCACTCAGCCCACTTTTCACGTTCTCCACCTTTTTTTTTCACCCCCTCAGACTGCGAGAGACAAAATGGCGGCTGACACTTCCTGGTTTCGACCGATTCGAATGTTTACCGACATCTAACAACCAATCAGAATTGCGCTCGCGCACGGCAGGGTGCGCGCACAGTGCGCGCACGGTGCATGCGTATGATATTGATATGCTTTTAAATGCTATTTTCTCAGGAAATACTGAACAGATTTACACCAGACCTGACCTTATGACTACCTCTCTGCCAAATTTCACGTAATTCTGTTCAGCCGTTCGGGCTGTAGCTGCGACTAAAGGTCATATGGAAAAATGCATGGGGAAAACGCGTTTTGGGACCCCCCTTTTTCTCAGCCCCCGCTTGACGAATCACCCCGAGACTTTCAGGGTAGGAGCTGAGCGGAGCGCCCCATTAGTTTTGAAAATTTCACGAGGATTCGTCAACCGGCGCCAAAGTTATTCAAAATAGAATTTTGAGATTTCCTATGGAAACACGGTCCTAACTATAACTATCTACTGGTGACCGCCAGTAGATTATATATATATATATATATATATAATCTACTGGTGGTCGCCAGTAGATAGTTATAGTTAGGGCCTCTTCTGTCATTGTCTTGCTTTACACTCCCAAATGAAAGAAATTCAACACCCTGCAGCAGAGGCACTTGCACAGCAGAGGCACGTGGTAAAGCCAGAAAGCACCCGGAAAGGGGGCAACACACTCATGAAATGAGGCACATCAAAATAGAGTTTTCAGAATAAAGCATGGGGTTTTATTAGTGCACCACTAACAGAAAGGCTGTCCCAGATGTCAAATTACTTATATATATGTGCATGCAAATAATAATGAAACACTCACAAAATAATCAAATGCATGGGACAAAACACAAGGAGATAATAATGGTAAAACACATGCAAATAATAAATACTTACAAGTCAGATACTAATGAAACATTCACAAGTGAAATGCAAGGGAATAAAACACAAGCAGATAATAGTGAAATACATGCAAATAATAAATGAATGTTGATATAGACCAAAACACATTTAAAAAAAACTATATATCAATTCCAATGATCAGAGAAAATAACTCACCGGCTGCAATATCTTCATCTTGTCCCTAGACTGGGGGTCCCAGATAACAGTCCTAGGGTCAAGAGACTTCTCAAGCTGGGAAATGTAGCACTGAGCAGATGCATCCGCCTCTCAGGAGAGATCCCGTTGTAGAGCCAAGAATCCCTAGTTTTATAAAATTCTCAATGCAGAAGAAGTTTTGAGAACACTCCCTCTACGTCAAGGAAACTCACCAGAGCTGGCCAAGCTCCTGCAAGCATTCCAAGGCAAAGGATTCCAAACGCATTCTCCTTGCATGTCCCACACTACATGTTCCAGCCTGTTTTCTTGGTGATGCTCAAGAGAGTAGAAAACACCTCCAAAAGTATTGAAAACACCCTCAAAGAGGAAAATAATCTTGAACGCAAATAACCTGAATAACCTTGAGTAACCTGGGGGCCTGCTTGTGTGTACTGAACCCTGGCCAGACAGAGTCAGCGACTTGTTTACGCCCTCTAACAGGTAAGGGTGTAATCCTGGATGATCTGGTCAGTGCTGCTCTACAATGCACAGGGCCTTCTCCGACTCCGATACTTGTAAAAACAGGGTCTTTTGGACCTCCACCGATTCAGATATACACTTCCCTCTGATAACTACATTAAATGCTTCCTACATACTAGGGGAGTGGACCCTGATCCAGTGTTATCTTCAAAGCAGTGGCCAACAGCAGTCCCCACAGTATTCTGAAAGACCATGTCTTCTAGCGTTTCCGGCTGAAGCCACCAGGTTGGGATTCAGGGTCTCTCTCACAGTTCAGGCCCACCAATAGGGGTTATGATCCAAGATGGTCCGGGAGTGATATTCTGTTGATCGGACTAATGCATGCAACTCAGGTGTTCAGAAAAGAGCATTCCATTGAACAGGCAAATTATTCAATTGAGAAAAAAGGAATAGTCCCATTAGCCCAAGTGGTGCAAGCACCGGAAATCAATGAGTCCCCATTCCCTCTGCCAAGCTTAGAAAGTGCGGGCTAGTCGCATCACTGGGGAATCTGGCAATGGTGGATGGGCTCGATCGAGAATGGGGTCTGCCACACATTTATAATCACCCCCCAGGATAATGGAGCCCACCAGATGAGTGGCCATTGTCCTAGAGAGTTCATCAAAGAATGCCGCCTGCTCGATATTCAGCCCATAAACACTAACTTTATTAATATCACGCCTATCCTATCTCCCATAGACCACTACAAAATGGTCTGCAGGGTCTATAAAATCACCAACATGTTGGAAAGGGACCCCTGCGCATATCCACACTGACAACCCTCTTGCATAAGCTGAATAAAAAGTGAAGTATGCCTGCCCCCTCCACCTTCGCTGGAGCACTGCTTCTTCCTTGGCTATTAGATGTATCTTCTGGAGGATCGGGATTTGAACCCCACATCTATTAAGATATGAAAATACTTTGTCTCCTAGCCATGGTATGCATCCGTTTAACATTCCCGGAGAGGATTTCATAATTTATGGGGGCCACCATTGAAGAGGACAATGATAGGGCGGGTGACAACAACTCAGGGAAGCATCTCACCCATAAGTGCTACTTGGGAACTTGCAAGAGGAAGGGCCTAATTATAGGGCAGGACTCAAGATGCCCCCCAGAACAAGAACCAATGATCATCCCAACACCCACACCTGAGAACAAGCAGGCGAGCACCACCCATCCAAAAAGTCAATCAACCCATAAGCGGTGGTAGGAGCCCCCATCAAACCTAAGAGGAATTCAAAAACATGGCGGTAATGCCCATCTTAATGCCCATACCCAGGTTTCCCCACCTGACTGAGGAACGAGCAAGGGGATGATTACTCTTGGGGCCGATCATTAATGCAGGATAGAAATAGGATAGCCATTACAGTAAAATGCAGAATACAAGAGACAGTGCCTTCAAATTATTATACATAAATTAATACTTCACCGACTTTAAATGAGTTCATTAGCGGTACCAGCAGGTGACCTTTGTAAGTTCATTGTCCTAGTCCTCTGAGGAGCTAGCACCCTGGGACCGGTCTGACTCTTGAGCCTCACCAACACCCACCGAAGAGGCCGGGCTCCGTGTGCTGCCACTCATCACTACAGCCACCTCTACTGCTCATTGGTGTTCCCATTGGGCCTCCGCGTCTGATGCCCCCCCCTCATGGGCCCCTACTCTTACACCTCACGGCTTTTCACTTGGGGTCCCACACTCGGGGTTCCCAGCTAGGGCCAGCTTGTGGGTGCATCTCGATCCACTCCCCCAACTCCTGTGGAAAGCAAAATACATGTATCAACTCCAGGGTCACCACTTGTAGGTGGGTCAGGAAAAAAATAGCATATTTTAGACCTGTCCCTCACAGTCAACACCTGGCATTTAGGAATGTGAACCGCAGCTTCTGAACCTCCTTTGTAAAGTCACTAAAAATCATTACTCTCTGACAGTCTACTTTAATGTCCCCCCTGTCTCTAACCTGTGCAAGGAGGTGGTCTCTATCCCGATAATAGAGTTGCCGGGCCAAGACTGGTCTTGGTGGCGCACCCGGCAGAGCGGTTCGGGCTGGAACTCTGTGTGCCTTCTCCAGTGCATTAAATGAGGATAGCCCCACCTTCTCGCACAGCCAATGTTCCAAGTAGGACAACATATTGTTCCCCTCAATATGTTCCAGGAGTCCGACTCTGCGGATATTATTTCTTCTTGACCTATTTTTGCTGTCTTCAGCTTGCTCTGACAGTGTCCGTACTTTATCCTCCATTACCGACATGCATCCTTGCATTGTCGCCTTGTCGAAGGGAATGTCCACCATTGAGAGCTCCATCGTTGTGACCCTTTCAGCAAGACAACAGTGGTCACCCTGCAGGATACTCAGGTCTGCTCTGAGTTTGTCAATCTTCATTTTCACAGCCTTGCATGATGCAGTGATGACTAGTAAGATGTGGTTGGAACCAGCACTTTCTGGTTGGTTGAAGGGATGCCCTCAGCCAGGCAGAACCTACCACTCCTGTCAATGAGTGATTGCACTTGCTGCATAATCTGTGCTCACCCTTGAGTACTGTGGCACTGAGCAATCAGGCTTAATTCAGAGGCAATTTGTAAAGAAAAGGCACAGCAGTCACACGAGCTAAATGCACTGAGGGTCATAAAAGAGACTTCACACAGGATGTTTGTAAAAACATTTGTATTCAGCACACATATTTAACCACTATAACATGAACATCATAAACCTTTGGGCCTAAAACACATTTGGAAATATTACTAGCAGTAATAGGCCCACTCGTATGGTTATGATATTAATAATATGCACACTAATCTAACCCCCAATAGAGAGAGCATTCTTACACGCTGTCTACACCAGGCCCACTCTAGCAATCCAGATAATTCAGTCCCACATGGCTATACGGTACACCCTGGGTCACAGTGACATCAAAGATATGCACATACATAGAAATAGAACATGTTTTAGCACCATCATGGGCCGGAGCCAAGCGGGTAAACGCGATGTCGAAGCTATTGTACTTTTGGCATGAAATTAATGTAGAACGCAGCACCACCGGCCTGTTATGTGGGTCACAGGAAGTCTGCACACGATCACTCTCACACACTCACTTCACACCACTACTCGGTGTGACAGGTATCAACCAGTCCGTATGGAACCCTCTTACACACATACACATGCAGCACCCTAGTGCGATGCCACTGATACCCAGAGGTCATGGATAACACCCAGCAGATTCCATGGCCAAAGCCTCCCTCCACCCTCTAGTTCATCCCAACTGTTCTATACCCCCGGATGGAAGCTAACCAGCTCCACCACCCAGACACTGGGCTGCACGCAGCCTAAGTCAAACTTAGTCTGGGTCCTTGGGAAGCAGGTGGGAATATGTGGCAGTTTAATTAGGAGTTAGACATAAACAAGGGAAGGCTAGCAGCCACTCTGGAAGTTCATCCACATATCTCAAAACACAAAGGAGTCATGCAGTATTTTGATCCACTTTGGAACCGTCTTGGAAGCGTTTCTTCAACCCAATCAATCTCTCTCGCTACCACCTGGTGCAAGATATCTTTGGGATGAGCCAGGTGTGGAGAATGCAGTTGATCCGACTGGGGTCAAAAGGGAACAACCGATTAATAGGGAGTAACATAGTGGAGACTCTTGATAGGATGAGACACTCCTGTCAGTGCACGATGATCAAGGTCATGCCCAGGCAATCCAGGCACAGCTTCTGGTGCTCAAGTGTCGCACCTGACACTTCAGGTCTTCAAACACATAGAGTTGCACATTCTGTACCTCCCTGAAAATAAAGCACAATGATCAGTGCACGTTGATATGAGTTGCACCAGGCAATTCTGGTGACACACACGATGAAGAGTTGCAATTTCTATACCTCCCTGGAAATAAGGCACAAAACTTCAATTAAGCATCAAAGAAGGATGCTTCATCGAAGCATCATTTCTTTCCCTGCCCACTTCCCAGCGGGCAGGGAAAGAAATGAGTCTACCTCCAGCATGCAGGAGCTTTTTACATGGCCCTGCACCCTGGGAGAGTTGATCTCAATTGGCTGGAACTTTTAAATAGCTCCCACCAAGCAAGAGTAAACAGAGGTTTTCCTGCCCACGGCACTGCGGGCAGGAAAACCTCTATGTCCCAAGGGTGATTACCTTGAGACATAGCAAGAGCCGACCGTGGGAGGTTGCGGTCCCCAATGCCATTAAATGCCATAGCAGGAGGGCCCTACCTTTTTTCATATGCACGGCAATGCTCCAGGGGGTGGTTGTCCCCGGGAGGGGGGCCACGCAGCCCCCCTCTATCCATTTTCAATAATGGTCTGGCCCCGGGGCGGTGGTAGTCCACAGGGGTAAAAATAGCCCAGGGAGGAGGTAGGTCTACCGACCCTCCTCTCCCTTTTCAATAAGGGCCCTGGTGTGGTGGTGGTCCCCGGGGCTGAAATCGGACTGGGGAGGGGTGCAGCCACGCCCGCTTAAACTACACAAACTTTATAGTTATAACTTTCATTTCAAATGTATCCACCATCTTCAAATTATTATTAGCGCATCTCATTACACGCCATACAACACTAACTATAACAGGCCACTCCAATTTTTGAAGTTTGTGTAGTTTACGCTTGCTTTGTGTAGGGGAATTATTTTTTTACTTACTACAACCAAGCTTCAACCTTTGGTTTTTTAATTGAATTCCAATTGTTTTTTAAAATCTTCTGATAAAAATGTGTTTCAAATCGTGTCCAGTGTCGCGAATAAAGAATTGGTATGTGGAGTTTTGTACAGTACAGTGGAGGAGAGTGTTCTGAAGTATTTTGTCATAGAGTGAAGTTTTGTAGAGCAGAAAGTTGTGTATCATACAGTGTAGTAAAGTGTTATATACTTTAGTGGTATGGTATCTCAGACTAGTGGAGTCAAGTATCTTAGATGGGAGCAGCAAATTGTACAGTGGACTGACGTGTCGAACAGTACAGTATGGTGTCATAGACTGTCATAGAGTAGAGTGTTTTAGAGTGGAGTATAGTGAAGTAGGGTGTCCTAGAGCAGTGTATTGTCAAGTAGAGTGTTGTAGAGTACAGTGGAGTGCTGTATTAAATAATGGAGTGGAGTATCACAGAATGAAATGGAGTGGCTTGTCGTTGAGTGTCATACAATGTAGGACAGTGGCATAGAGTGCAGTAGAGTGTCATAGAGTGTAGTACAGTGATGGAGAGTGGAGTTGCGTACAGTGGAGAAGAGTGTCAGACAGTGGAATTGCATAGAGTAGAGTATGGTACAGTAGGATAAAGTGAAGTAGAGTGGAGTAGAGTGGAGCAACGTGTCATAGAGTGGAGTGTCATAGTCTATTGTGGCATGGTGTATCATACAGTCGAGTAAAGTATCACAAATTGGAGTGCTGTGTTTTTAAAAAGAAATGTTTTTTTTTTGTTTTATACAGCACAAAATCGACCCGAAGGTTACGGGCCCTTTACATGAGCACCACTTTCATTACAGATGGACACAGAATGTTGAGCGCCCGTACCGAGACCTGGTTCCCCAGCTTCAAAGTCGACCGCTCTAGTCTTTCGGCCACATCCTACTGTATACAAGTTATTGTACAGTAGAGTGTAGTGGCATGTTGTACAGTATTAGAAAGTGATGTAGACTACAGAAGAGTAAGGTGGCATACAGTCTAGTTGAGCTTTGTAGAGTGGAGTGGTGTGCAGTACAGTGTTTCAGGGTGTGGTAGAATGGATTGGCATACAGTGTTATAGAGTACAATGTAATAAAGTGGCGTGGAGAGCCGTAGAATGTAGTAGTGGATTATAGTGGAGTACTGTGTCATAGTGTGGGGTAAAGAAGGGCGCAGTGGCATAGAAAGAGTTGGGTACAATGTTCTATATTGGACTAGAGTATCTTAGTGCGGCACAGAGTGGAGTAGTGTTGTACAGTGGCTTACAGTATAGTACAGTGTCATACAGTGGAGTGTAAGGGTAAAGACAGGAGTAACGTTCCAGAGAGTGGCATAGAGTGTAGTAGAGTGGAGCTGGATTGAGCACAGTGGTGTGTCAAGCAGTGGAGCTGCGTAGAGTGTATTGTTGTATAGTAGCATATCATAGGATAAATACTTGTACAGTGGAGTAGCGTGGAGTGGCGTAACATAGTGTGGAGTAAAGTACAATAGAGTGTATTGGTGTGTTGTAGAGTGGCATGGAGTGTAGTGGAATAAGGCGGGTAGTAAACTGTGATAAATTGGAGTGGGGCCTTGTACAGTACACTGGAGTGCATTGTCATATAGATAAGCATTGAATAGTCAAATACACTGTTGTACAATGGAGTGTACGGGCATAGAATGCAGTGGAGTTTATGGGTATAGAATGGCATAGAATTTTGAAGACTGCCGTAAAGCGTGGTAGTCCTTTATAGAATAGTGTTATATAGAGTGGAGGGGGCTGTCACAGTGGGGCGGCATAGATTGGAGTGCCATACACTATATTGGCATAGAGTGAATTACCATAAAGTGGAGTAGTATACAGTGGAATACTGTATAGTGGAGTGTAGAAAAGTGGAGTCTTATAGAGTGCAATAGTGTAGAGCGGAGTGGTGTACAGTAGAGGTGAGTAGAGTACAGTTGGTTAGCACAGAGTGGAGTGGCATACATTGAAGTGGTATAGCATAGTCGAGGAAACTGTTATAAATTGGAGTGGTATCTTATACAGTAGAGTGGAATGCTGTGTTGTGCAGTTTTTCAAACCCCCGTAGAGTGGAGTAGAGTGTTATACAATAGAGTATATGGGCAGAGAGGCAAGTACAAATTTGGACAGTGGAGTGTTTGGGGATAGATTGAAGTAGTGTCTAATACAGTGGCATAGAGGGTCGTAGAGTTTTGTAAGGTGGAGTTATATAGAGTAAGGGAGAGTGCACTGGAGTGGCGTAGAGTGGAGTAGCGTAGAGTGGAGTGGCATAAAGTGGAATAGCATAGAGTGGAGTGGCGTAGAGTGGCATAGCATATAGTGGAGTGGTGTACAGTGGATTGGCACACTGGAGTAGAGTAGACTGTAGTGGCGTACAGTTGAGTGACATACAGTGTAATATATATTTTAGCAGCATTCTGTGGAGTGGTGTAAAGTGAAGTATGTAGACTGGAGTGGTGTATTGTGGGGTGGTGTCGAGTGTAATAGCATCTAGTGGAGTGGCTTACAGTGGAGTGGGGTAGAGTGGAATAGCATATAATGGAGTGGAGGGGCATAGAGTAGAGTGGTGTGTACTGGAGTGGGGTAGAGTTGAGTAGCGTATAGTAGAGTGGCAGACAGTGGAATAGAGTAGAGGGGAGTGGTTATCAGTGGAGTAGTGTAAAGTGAAATAGCACATAAGGGAGTAGCATACAGTGCAGTGGTGTAATGTGAAGTGGTTTAGACTGGAGTGGGGTAGAGTGGCGTACAGTGGAGTTGCATCAATTGGAATAGCATAGAATTGAGTGACGTAGAGTGGAGTGGCATATACTGCAGTGGCATAGATTAGGGTAGCATACAGTGTAGTGGCATACAGTGAGATAGCATAGAGTGGTGTGTTGTACAGTGGAGTGGCATACAGTGAAATAGCAGAGAGTGGAGTGGCGTAGAGTTGAATAGCATATACTGGAGTAACATATAGTGGAGTAACATACAGTGGAGTGGCATACATTGAAATGGTGTAGAGTGGAGTTGAATGCAGTGTAATAGTGTAAAGTGGACAGGCGTAGGGTGGAGTAATGCACAGTGTAATAGCGAAGAGAGGAGTGTTATACAGTAGAGTGGCGTAGAGTGTGATAGCTTATAGTGGAGTAGCATACAGTGGAGTAGCGTACAGTGGAATGGTGTAGACTGGTTTGGCATACAATGGAGTGGGATAGAGTGAGATAGCATACACATCAGGAGGATACATTGGAGTGGCACCCAATAGAATAGCATAGAATGAAGTGGTGTAGAATGGAGTGCCGCACACTGGAATGGCACAGAGTAGAGTAGCGTACAGTGGAGTGGCATACAGTGGAATAGCGTACAGTTGAGTGACATATGGCAGAATGGAGTGGCATAGAGTGGAGGTGCGAACAGTGTGAGAGTATAAAGTGTAGTGGCATGCAGTGGGGTTGCATACAGTGTAATAACATAAATTGGAGTGGCGTAGAGTGGAATCTCATACAGTGGAGTGCAGTGCAGAGGTGTAGCATACGGATATATGTGAAATTTAGTAGCAGTGTAGATTATGGTGTGCAGAGTAAGGCAAAATATTCAATTACGCTGCCCTGCATATCTTCAGATTTAGCAATTAACACATGGCCATGCATGGTGGCCTTGCCTTACTTTTAAATCAGACTTACGAATTGTGTTGCCCATGCGCCACCATATATGACAAAAGGGTACCACAATCCATTGGACATTATACAGCTAGGCCTTCATTATATATTTTAGGCCATGGTATACCACCGCATCTTTGAAGTGTACCATGGTACACGGCAATGATGAGCCAGTATATAATTGCTGCTTTTAGAAAATGAAAAGGCAGCCATATTGTTTTTACCACACTTTGGCTTTGATCAGAGTTTTTTTTTTTTTAAACATTTTTTATTATCATTTTCTTACCAACATCGCATTGCAACCCCCCATCAGTCTCAGCCCTCCACCGGAGAGTGTTACACTTGATATGTCAAACAGTTGAACATGAGAAAAATCACCCTTCCCGTGTGGGCTCCCCCTACCCTCTCCCTCCCTCAACCCATGTCAGTGTGCCCCCCTCTGCCTGTCCTCCTCCTGTTGAGACCCCCTCCTTCCTACGAATCATGTACAGGTACTCAAACCGTTCCCTGGCAGCTCAGGGTTCCCCCCCATGCCTAGCCACGACTCATGTGTCCACTTCTCACCATGGCTGCCCCCCTACTCCCCACTTGCCGCTTCCTCCTGTTGATCGGACGTGCTCCCTTCTCCTCCCGTGTCAGACATCAGCCCCTGAAGTTCCACCACCAACGCCTCCCATGCACGGGCCGTCGCCAATGCCTTTTCGTCATCCCTCCTAAGTGCTAATTGTAACCGGAGTGTTGCCTCTGCGCCTGCCCATCTCGCAAACGCCGTCCTCCACCTCAGAAAGCTAGGCCCCATCCGTGATTTCCACTGCATGGTTAGTTACCTCTTGGCCATAATCAACCCTAAGTCATAAAACTTACTGGTAATCTTTGTGCGGCGGGTATGGGGAAACCAGAGCAACAGGCAGGCCCCCATTTCCGTGGCAATATTGCGGTCTGTCACCTGATTCAGGCAGTCTATGACATCTTCCCAATAGTCACCCAGCCTCACGCATGACCAAAACATATGTTGAAAATCAGCCCCCTCTCCCCCACAACGTGGGCACTGAGAATGCGCACCCCCAAAGTATCGCAGTATCTTAACTGGCGTCAGATAGGCCCTGTGTAGTGTGAAAAACTGAACCAGCTGAAACCGGGCATTACGCGTTCCCTTCCAGGCCCGCCGCACCAGCGTGGACCATGTCGACTCAGGGATGGGCTTCCCGAGGTCCACCTCCCACCTGTCCCTCAACGTGTCCAAGGGCCGCAAGCTTGCCGTCGACAGCCTGCGATAGAGGCAGGTAATAGCCTTGGACGTCCCTGCCGCCATAACTACGTATTGGCAGCCCGCGGCGACCGGCGGTTCCGAGAGCCCCATATTCCAATGCCTCTGGAGGCCCGCCACGAGGGCTGCGTGAAGTAGATAGTCTCCCCGCGGGAGCCCATAAGAGTCCTGCAAGTCCTGGAAGGGCAGCAGTACCCCCTCCTTAAACAAGTCCCCCACTACTTGTATGCCCAGCTCCTCCCAAACAGCTAGCCCTGACCAGTCGCCCCCGTGCGGGAGCGCCGTACACATGCCCAGGGGGATCTCTGGGGCATAAGGGTGAACTATGGCGGCCCTCTTCTGACATCGGTTCTAGCACAACCGGAGGGTGCGCTCATCCAGAGTAAGCTGAGCAAGATCCATCCGCTGTTGAAGGACTATGAAAGCGATCACATGACGTGGAATCAACCTGCCCTGCGGGCCCTCTGGGCCTCTATACTCCCTAGCCACCGCCTGAGTGAGCCATTGGAGCTGTGCTGCCAGATAGTACCATTCAAAATCCGGGGCCGCCAGTCCCCCCTCCGCTCTTGGCCGCCGCAATGTGGTCAAAGCCACCCGCCGCCGTCCCGAGCCCCATATGAAGCCCGTCGACAGTGCACGAAGCCTCTCAAAGAACGATGCCGGTATCCATATGGGCAATGTGCGAAAAAAGTATAGGAGGCGCGGCAGCGCCACCATCTTCAGCAGTGCCACCCTTCCCGCACACGAAAGTGGGAGCGTACTCCAAAACCCCATGCTGCCACGCAATCCCCGAATGGCTCTGCTGATATTCCCTTACAGCAGATCAGGCTGGGTGTGGTAGATATTAACCCCCAGATAGCGCAGACATTGACCCTCCCATCGTATCACTCCCAGCGAGTGGGGGGCCTGTCCATTCGGCAACAACAGGAACAAGCATGTCTTGCCCCAGTTGACTTTGAGCCCCGACAAACGACCAAAGAACTCCAACAAGTCAGTCGCTCCGCGTAGTGCGCCTTCTGTGTCTGCCAGAAACATCAGCAGGTCATCCACATAAAGGGAGATATAGTGGGCCTCTCCCCGCAGCTGTACTCCAGCATAGGAGCGCCCCAGTCGGGCATGCGCCGCCAACGGTTCAATGGCCAGGGCGAACAGCAATGGGGACAACGAGCAGCCCTGCCTCGTCCCCCGCCGTACCCGGTAGGGGGCTGAGATGGTCGCCCCAGTCTTCACGCGGGCCGTGGCATCATTATAGAGCAAGGTGGTCCAGCGTACAAAGCCATCCCCCAGGCCAAATGCTTGCAACACTCGGTATAGATACGGCCACTCTACACTATCAAAGGCCTTTTCTATGTCGACCGAAAGCGTTAGGGCCTCCGGATATTCATCCCGATCCACCTCCATCACCCGCAGTAATCGCCGAACGGAGGTGTCCGTGTTACGCCGGGGAATAAAGCCCGCCTGATCTGGATGAATCAGGGCAGTCATATGGGTCAACAGACGCGACGCTAATATTTTACTCAGTATTTTGTAATCCACCGTCAGCATGGAGAGCGGGCGGTATGCAGCGCGCGCACTAGCATATATCCCCCAGTTTTCAGCAAAGGTACCACAATCGCCTCCCAGGCGGAGGCGGGTAAGCGCCCAACCCGCCATGCCTCACCGTATAGGGCTTGGAGCTGTGGGACCAGCAACTCCGTGTACGCCGCATAAAACTCGACGGGCAGTCCATCCGCCCCCGGAGTCTTACGACGAGGCTTTGATCAGAGTTAGGGCCTTAGATATAGGTAAGTATTAGGTCCCTACTAATTACCTATTTATTAAAAAGGTTATAGGTAGGGAAATGTATTTATATTTTTGACATATTTTTAAATACGTTTACGGCCAAGTACTGTGATAGGTTCATGAAAGGTTGTGGAGTTTCGCGAAAGTACTGTGGTGACAGATTTCACTAAGTGTAAATGCCTTATAACTTAACAAAAATGCACCCTACTTAACAGCTTTCCCGAAAAGCATAATCTGTGCACCCTAATAATCCTGCAAATTTCATGTAAATCTGTTCAGCCGTTTTAGCTCTACATCATATAGAATAGTCTATGGAAAATGCATTGGTGGAAAAACAAGTTTTGGGTCCCTTTTTATATTTGCATCCCCTTTACGGCTCATCACAAAAATGTGCATATTTTCATAATGCAGAAAGTGCTGTAGGTCTGCAAAGTTTTCTGGTGATCTGTCAAATGGGTTGAAAGTTACAGGGTGCTAAATTCTTAGGCATTCCTACCTGTAGGAATACTAACAGAGTGGCAATCAGATTTCTTGTGATTTCTATCTTTTTATCTATTGTATATATTATATTAGCTTATTGGTTTGTATGATGTCAAGTTATTAATTGACAAAAGTTAGAGTAATTCCAATCTCTGGTAACCTTTAATATGACTTCAGAGTGGTTACTGAAACTATGATATATATATATATATATATATATATATATATATATATATATATATATATATATATATATATATATATATATATATATATATATATTCACTTAAAAAAACATAGGTTTCACACATGTTATAGTTAGGTGGACATTTCACTCGTAAAAAACCAATGAAATTCCCCCGTTATAGTTAGTTCAGATAACTATAATTCGCACGCCCGCAATCCACTGCTCATGACGTCACATATTACATCACTCATGACATGGTCAGTGGCATCACTCATGACATCACTGATAACATCATCCTTTTAATAGAGTGGCGGTCGCGCGAGTTATAGTTATCTGAACTAACTATAACGGGGGAATTTCATTGGTTTTTTACGAGTGAAATGTCCACCTAACTATAACATGTGTGAAACCTATGGTTTTTTAAGTGAATTTGCAAGGTTTTTAAAATAATAATTCCTAACTATAACGTGTGTGAAACCTATGGTTTTTTCAGTGAATTTGTACGTTTTTTTAAATGCTAAGTTATATATTTATTATTATATTTTTTATATATTTATTTTACAATAAACTACGTATGAATTTTTTTTTTTTTAATGGTTTTTCACCGTGCACGCACGGTGCGCGCACCCCGCGATTTAAAAAATAAATAAATATTTAAATGTTTTTTTCTGCCTTCGTGGTCCTTCAGGGACCCCCTGACAAAGGCTAGGGGGTCAGGAACTCTCTACCCTGCCCCCTTTTCATGTTCGCCACCTTCCTTTTTCACTCTCGCACTCAAAACAAACAAAATGGCGGCTGACATTTCCTGATTTCGACCGATTCGAACGTTGACTGACATGTAACCACCAATCAGAATTACGCTCGCGCACGTTAGGGTGCGCGCACGGTGCGCGGATTTAGATATTTATGTACTTTAACTGCAATTTTCTCAGGAACTACTGAACAGATTGACTCCATATATGCAAAAGGCACATCCCTGACCTGAGGACTACCTCTTTGCCAAATTTCAAGTAATTCTGTTCAGCCGTTCGGGCTGTACCTTCGACTAAATGTCCTATGGGAAAATGCATGGGGAAAACGCGTTTTGGGATCCCCCTTTTTTCTCGGCCCCCGCTTGACGAATCCCCCCGAGACTTTCAGGGTAGGAGCTGAGCGGAGCGCCCCATTAGTTTTGAAAATTTCACGAGGATTCGTCAACCGGCGGCAAAGTTATACAAAATAGAATTTTGAGATTTCCTATGGAAACACGGTCCTAACTATAACTATCTACTGGCGACCGCCAGTAGATAATATATATATATCTATATATACACATAAATATATCCCAAAGGTTGTCCTGTGCATGAGGAAGCACTCAACTGCAAGCGCATTCGGCTGAATTCTTTAGTAGGGGAACCAGCAAATTACATCCAGATTGTTATCGCCTGACGCGTTTCAGGACCCCCTGGTCCCTTAATCATAGGCTGTCTGCATCAAACACAAAGACGCATCCAAGGTACACTTTTATTCATAGTCTACGCCCTCTGGTGGGCTCACAGGTGCATTCAATTATTTCAAGGATTCTGGTATCCGTAGTTCTTGCCTTGGACTGCAAATAAAACCCTTCAGTGAGTTTTGCATTTCCACAGTTATTTATTACAATTTTACAAGCCCTCCAGTGGGCCTCCAGATGTAAGATGCACAGTTTAATTTTCAAAGCGCTGCAGTCTCGCATGTAAAGCTTGAGAGGAATTCTCTAACCCTGGGACCCCATATCTGTTTTAGAGGATAATGCCGTCCCTCCACGGCCGGACTGCCGTGTACAAATAAAGCCCAAAGGTTGTCCTGTGCACGAGGAAGCACTCAACTACAAGCGCATTCGGCTGAATTCTTTAGTAGGGTAACCAGCAAATTACATCCAGATTGTTATCGCCTGACGCGTTTCAGGACCCCCTGGTCCCTTAATCATAGGCTGTCTGCATCAAACACAAAGACGCATCCAAGGTACACTTTTATTCATAATATATATATATATATATATTTCATCACCACCATCCAACTGTGCAGTAAAGACGAATACGGACCCAAGTCTTCGTGCAAGGTATTTATTGATTCAGACACCCAGCACTACCGCCATGGTGCGTTTCGTCCTTCGGAGAGGTCTTGATCACATGAGGAGTGACCTTGTTTTTAAAGTGACAGTATAGCAGCACATGACGCTTGTGGCGAATTGGAATAAACATAGAAAAAATATGCATAACTTAGTATACCAGCCACTTAGTAGCATATGAGCAGCAGCAATCCAAGTATTATGTGCAAATATAGCAATAAATACATTATAATACTTATAAAATGTGCATTAATTCAGTCAGAAAACTTTATTTCGCCAACACAATGTAGGCATAAAAAGTATACTACGTATAAAAAACAATTCACAACATTACACCACACATGGAAAAGATCATTACTTTAAAAATACAGATACAAATTCATGATCATTTACACAATAATAAAATCATTTCATTTTGTAGGAATATAATTTCAGGTGGTTATTGATCTCTTTTTAGTGCCAATAATAAAAAAGACGCTAAAGAGAAACAGATGAAAGGATCAGTTAGTAGCTAAAGATAATAAAGTGCTACGCGACACTGTTTAAAATTCATTTTTCGCATAATAGGGATAATGAAATGTTTCCTTTCATTATAATAAAATTTACAGAAAAACAAAAAATGTATATCATCTTGCATAGATTGATTATCACAGGTACAAAATGGGAGTTCAGAAACAACATAAACATTGCGAGGAGTACCCAGCATTAACGAAATATAATTTAATCAAAACCTATGTTGCAGATTAGTAACGAAGGTTAGATATGTTCTATTTGCATTAATTCATGAACATTTTAAAATTGACTAAAAGCAATATCTTACGTAAACAAAAAGGAAAAGAGACTGAGTTATCCACGGTCATTGTTCATAGGTAATTTACTGGATGACACCCAAGTGGGTGTACAAATTTGCTGTTAGCAGTGCAACAACCACCGACAATTACCTTAGACCATATCAGATATTTTTAAAATGCGCATTGATTCATGAACATTAAAAATAACAATCTTAAAAGCGAATTTTACTGTGTGAATGTGCACAGATAAAAACCAATCTTTCAAGAATATTAACATCCAATGGTACCTAAACATTTAATCCCCAGTTTAAAGTAGATATCTTGAAAGTGTATAAGCTAGCCTGAAATATTAAAACACCATAAAAATTCAAACATGTATTAATTAATAAATAATTAAAATAGTTCATAGTGCAAATAGGTAAGTCATGCAGGAAAACAATTACATTTCAGATAACAGCATGATAACAACCTTTGATTGTTAGAGGCTAACCTGGCTTGCTGAGATCACCCCACTAATTGGATGCTACTATCAGCATAGATGCTGAATTGGTCTCTACGTTAGACTATTAGTGCTTTCGAGAGTGAGAGATATGGCCCTAGTGGGCTGCGGCTGCATCTCTGTTAGTTAAGACAAAGTGCGTATATATATGGACTGTTGCCGGTTTGCATACCCCCTCTCAGGAAGAAGGCTCCGTAGCTAGCGGTCCGTCTGCCCATCAAGGTTTCCTGTCAGCTGTATCACAGGCTCGTGGTAGTGCTTTGGCGAGGACCCCAGGGGCACCAAAGAGTGTTTGGAGGGAAACAGACAGAGCCCCCCGGTTGCTGCACAATATTGACCAAGGAATAGGAAGTGTGAGAGCGCGAAGCAAGGAAGCCGCCACTCACCGGAGGATTGATTCAAGGAGCTAGAAATCTATTGAAAATCAAGTCTAATGTCTGCCGACACGCTCAGGAACCGCGAGCTCGCCGCGCATGAAATGTTTTCAGATTCCAGAAAGAATTCAGTAAATGCCATAGCAGAGGGATCCAATGACTCCAATGCCAGGAAAAATGGTCTAAAAGAAAATTTCAAGCTGCTGGAAAAATATAAGCGCCAGGAACAGTCCAAATGGTGGGAGGCGCGCTCATTGAAAAGATACCTTTATGTAGGGAGAATTCCCAGGGGGCTGCGTATTATGATAGCCCCCAGCTACGAGGCGCCAAACCCCCTGATGATAGCTGAGTGGGGTGAATGTAACCTCGAATCATCGAAAAAATTGGTACAAATACTGGTAAAATATCCTGAAATCGACAGGGCTGAATTACAAATTAAAATTGAGGCCCTAGAAGACAGTATTAAACAGCAGGAAGGAGAGTCCAGGGTAGGACAAAAAATGAGGGAAGAAATGACCACTAGACTGGCAAAAGAGGAGGAAAAAATAAAAATACGTAAATTGTACAGATTCAAGAGAGACCGTGACGATTATGCTAACGGTCAAATCTTCACATTTGCACGGCGCTATGATGCATTAAGGGCAGCAACAGCTAACAAGCGTATGCAGGGGGAAAACAGTACAAATAGTCAACATGTTGAATTATCCTCACAGTCGGGGTTGAGTTCGGCACCGGAGAGTGATTCGAACAACGAAAATGCTAGAAAAAATATAGAACATGGAATAAAGTTTACATTGGGGGAAGAATTGGACATTTTAAAGCATACCCTGCAGCCACGCAACCAAGGAATGGTCACAAAACAAAATCTCAAAGGAGAAGGGGGAGACGCCAGGCCCGCAGGAATCGGAGAATTCAAGAAGCGGGGCAGAGGCCGAGCCAAACGAAAATAAATAATTCAATTGATGAACAACAACGCTCTGACAGTGCAGTGGGAATACAGGAAGCAAATACTATTATAAACCTGACCAATATCAACCTGTCAATAGCGGAAAAACAGTTACTCTCCCTGGGACTCTCCTTCTGCCCAGAATCCAACTTCCAATACACCAGAACCAGAGCAGATGTCTACCAATTTATACGTAAACTTAAAAAATTCCACTTGCAAAGATCATCTACTGACCCAAAATCCTCAGTTGCTGCAACTGTACCTAATAAAGCCACATTGGGGTTAGTGGTTGCAGATATCAATTTATTTCGAGATATGTGTCAACTGGAGAGTGGGGATAAATCCAACAGTCAAGATATTGTGTCCCCATGTGGTCAGATTAGGCCAGAAACACTTTTTAAAACTAAATCAAAGTTTGTCCCCCTAGCAGTACGCGATGGGCTGGATTCCTTAGGTGATCATGTGGTGGGCCAGATTAAGAAATTAACCCACGCCACCAATAGATCAAAAAGAACGTACACCAACAGTGAAAGAAAATATAATCAACTAATGACAAAACTGAAAAGGGAAGACGTGGTAATACGAGCCTCTGATAAGGGCGGAAACATTGTCCTCTGGCCTGTGAAAGACTAAAGGAAGCATACAGTCAGCTAAATAACCCTCAATGTTATAGGAAAAGTACTCCACTTAAGTATAAAAACATCCAAGACACTCTGTTCAAGAATTTGCTGGCCTGAAAGAGTTTAGGACTTTTGAGCTGGGACGAATATAAATGTATTAAGAAAGAACACCCGCTGGTGCCATATATTAATTTTTTACCAAAAGTTCATAAAAGTATGGATGCACCGCCAGGCCGGCCGATCATTGCAGCATGTGATGGGCCACTGGAAAATCTCTCCAGGTACATTGATTATTTTCTGCAGGTGCATATGAAGCAATTAAAGTCATACGTCCAGGACACAAGTGACATTTTAAATAAAATTAGGAGGTGTCTTGGGATAAAGACTTATTATTAATAACACTGGATGTATGTTCTCTTTATACCTGTATCAGAAACCAGGATGGACTGAGAGCAGTGGAGAATTTCTTAAACACTAGAACTATGATGTATGCAGGACACACTCGAATGCTGTTAGATATGCTGCTTTTCAGCTTGGAAAACAATTTATTCCTTTTTAATGGCCAGTTTTATCAACAGACTCCGGGTGTCGCGATGGGGTCCAGTTTTTCCCCCAGCTATGCTTGCCTGTTCATGGGCTGGTGGGAAGAACTTGTCCTCATGCGAAAATATGAATATGTATATACCACCAATGTCATTTCCTGGATGCGTTTTATTGATGATCTTTTGATTGTGTGGCGAGGAGGAGAGGAAAGTGCCTTGGAATTTATAAATGAAATTAATCAAAATGATTTTAACCTTAAATTCACTTTTACTATAAGTAGGCGCTCAGTGACCTTTTTAGATGTTCAAGTTTTAGTAGAAAATAATGTCTTAGCTACTACCCTTTTTAGAAAACCGACTGCAGGTAATACACTTTTACATGCGTCGAGCGCACATCCTTCTCACTTAATTAAGAGCATCCCCTATGGGGAGATGCTCCGTATCCGTCGCATCTGCAGTAACCCAGAGGATGCGAGGACAAAACAAATGGAAAGTCGTGCCAGATTTCTAGCCAGGGGCTACAGTACTGAAATTGTGGATGCCGCCATGAGAAAATCACAAGCGAGGGCAAGGGAGGATCTCCTGGTCTATAAGTCTAAATCACCACAGCCAGCTGTAGAGCAAAATCCACAACCTGTAAGGCTTATTTTAACATACTCAAAACAGGAAAAAGAACTAAGGAGCATCATTAGACGCAATTGGCACTTTATCCAGGATGATCCTGTGATAGGTGAATTGATGCCCTCCAACCCTGCAATTTCATTCCGAAAATGTATGAGTATGGGGAACATGCTAGCCAGAAACAGTCAGGATGGCTGCCGAAAAGACATGTGGTTGACTATAAGAAAAGGATTTTTTAAATGTCTATCATGCAAGGTCTACCAGTTTGGGACCAATACAAAAACCTATACTACTGCTTTTTCCAAAACTGTTAAAGAAATCAAACAACACCTAACATGTAAGACAGAATATTGTGTTTATGTTTTGGAATGCGACTGTCATTTGAAGTATATAGGTAGCACCAAACTGGCAGTCCATAAACGCATTTTGCAACATATCAGGGCAATAACCAACAAAGATCAGAATTACCCTGTGGCAAGACATCTCCAGATGGTACACAATATTTGAGTTATTTTGCTATTGAAGCTATACCCATAACAAAAAGAGGGGGGATAGGGTAGCTAAATTGGGTCGCTTGGAGACAAATTACATATTGGAATTTGATTCAAAGTCACTGGGAGGGCTCAATATAACGGAAGATCTTCATACCTATCTTTAATTATCAAATCTAGTCTTCTCTAGCACATAATGGTGGATATGTCAACCTCAAGTAGAATGAATCCAAAGAAATGAAATTGCTTTTATGTAATGTAAGAACAGAGGACAAATGATATAGGACCCTTTAGTGTTATGTGAATTCACTCTACGAACACTATACTTGGCAGTTCTTATGGGGGGGCCTAGTTTTTAATGAATGGTTTTTAGGACATAGGGTAGTTTTTACCTTTTTGTCTTATTTTCATTTGTTTTAAGCCGGGTTACTGCATAATTGCCTCAATATTGTCTTTTAAGATCCTCTCTACAATCCTTATGAAACTTGGTCAATGTGGAGATACAGGTCAAATGCATTGACTATAACAACAATATATTGTGATTATTTGCACACTTGTGAAAATATGAATTTTAGATCTTTTATACAGGTGCACTCTAATGGCATTAGTCACCTTAATCCGAAGTACTGTAGCACAATGTCACTTTAATTATTTTGTGGGTGGATCCAAAACTAATAAGGAACAGTAATAAAAATCAATGAGGTACTCAATAGGCATTAGCCATGTATAAGTATAAATGCACAGCATTGAATTAACCCCAAGTGGTATGGTCAGAATATGACCATACAGTAAAATCAAATGATGAAAAGTAGACAACATATATAACTGGGTTTAACGGATCTAACATGACTATGATATACATTTTCTCTTTCTTTTTTTGTTTCATATATATATATATATATACAACAATTCTTTTTACTTTTTGTTTTGAAAAGTATATGTCATTATATGTTTATTTTCACGGCTAGGGAGCACTTTCAACATTTTAATTCACTTAATATAATATTTATGAATTGTACAAATAGGGTCAACTTTGCATTTATGTCACAATTTTGAGAGGTTTTGCAACATTGGATTGTGCATTTCTAAAAAATTATATGTATATTATTAAATGTGGACATATTTTAAGTTAAAAATGCAAGAAATGCAATGCTGTTAATTAAGAACATTTACAAGCGTCTAAGAGGATATGTTTGTAATGACCCGCAGTATTTTTACTATGTTCATGAACGATATGCACTGGCACTTTAAATAGTAGGACGGTATGCTGAGCGTCGTCATGTGATCAAGGCCACTTGAACGGCCGAAACGCGTTATGGCAGAAGACTACGATAAATAAAGTCTATTAACTATTAGCACCATTGGAGGTCTGCACTCGTCATTGATGCGCAAAGCAGTTACGAGGTGTTAAGATCTTCAGAGATATATATATATATATATTTGTTTACCACTCCTCTCTCTCCTTACAGAAGCAAGCCGACACTCCGAAGGGTTTTCACTCGGATTGATTTATTGTAGTATGACGATATCTATGCGTTTCGACCGCTTCACGCAGCCTTGTTCATATATATAGATATACTACAATACATATGTACACACACACGCTTCTGGCAGTCACCAGTAGGCAGTTATAGTTGAGACCTTGTTTCCAGAGGCAAAGCAGTTTTTGACTTGTCTATATCTTTGACGTTGTTTCACGAATCTTCACAAAATGATCACAAAAAGTGCCCAGGTGATTCCTGTTGCACATGGAACGTTTCACAGTGATCTGTCAAGCGGGTACTGAGAAAGGGAGGGGGGATCAAAAAGAGTACTTTTCCCATGTAAATTCCCATAGGATTTTTAGACACGACTACAGTCCGAACTGCTTAACGGAACTACACCAAATTTGGCAGAAAGGTAGCTGTTGATCCAGAAAGTGACCTTTTTGCAAATTGGCGTAAATCAGTTCAGTAGTTTTGGAAATATTAAGGAAAATCCCAATTTGTGTGTATATATAGGGACTCAGATCCTCCAAGGATCCTGACAGTTCCGTACTAAAATCTGATTGGCTGACAACACTTCAAACTAGGAAGTGTTGCCAGCCATCTTGGGACCTTTTATTTTAAATACAATTTAACAGGAGCCATGCTGGAGCCCCTGCTTCTACCGAAAAAAAAATAAGCAGTGCTTTTCATGGTCGTGAGTTCTAGTTAGCTCAGGTAACTTTAACTGCTGAATTTCTATGGATTTGCATGAGTGAAATCTGAGCCTAACTATGACGTACCTGTAACCTTTGTGTTTTTCAGTGAATTTCTATGGTTTTTATAATTCTATTTACTACATATCATAAACCACAAGGCCAAAGGCCAGGGTATTGTAAAGGGGTCACACTCAGTACCCATGCACTCATCCATAGTGAAAATTAGGCAAAAGTACAGAAAAAAGGCTGAACAGAATCACACCAAATTTTGCAGACCAATAGATCTTTACCCAGAGAGCGTGCTTTTTGTGATTGGAGTAAATCTGTTCAGCAGTTTTAAAGAAATGAAGTTAAAACATGTATAGATATCTGGTGCAACCAATACATTTCTCAGGGACACAGTCCCTGAGTCCTAAAATGTTTTAAAAAGGATATAAAGGGGCACAGTAGAGAAACCCTGACCCTCTAGCCCTTATGCTTTCTCCCTTCAGGCAATTAAACCCCATTAGGTCACCAAGCCCCTACTATGCACAGCTATCACTATGTGAAAAATGTTTCACGAAGAGGCCACTACCTAGTGTTTCTCAGACCTTGTTAGGATGTGAAGGTTCTAATACTTAGAGGCTTTGTCCAGTAGAGAGCCAACATCCTTCACAAATTTAAACTCCCTTAGGAGGTCAAGCATTGTACAAAAAGGTTGCAACAATTAGCAGTACAGAAGCTATTGAAAATGTTCTCTATATGTAGCTTGCTAAATACCTCTGTGACAGAAGCATATAGCAAACTGTCACACTCATTGGATGATATCAGTGATGTCAATAACCATGTCACATTAGATGTCATCAGTGATGTCATTGAACATGTCATGAGTAATGTAATATGTGCAGTCATAAGCAATGCATGGCAAGGACACAAGTTATAGTTAACTCAGTAAACTAAAAATGGTGAATTTCAGTGTTTTTTAGTTTAAAATGGTATTTTGTAAGTGATATTTTCATCTAACTATAACCTTTGAATTTTTCAGTGAATTGCACATTTTAAAAAAAAGTGTAAAGTAAGATAATATTACCAGACCTAACTATAACATCACTTTAAGCTTTGTTGTTTTCAGTGAATATATGCATCTATATTTCCCAGTAGTGGTCACCACTGAGTAACTATATTTTGGACCACATTACTACGGGAAAAGTATTTTTTGTTTTGCTTATAACTTTGGCTCCATTTGACGAATCGTCACAGAAGTTTCTAACTAAAAGTCTCATTCTCCTCAGTGCCTCCTGGAAAGTTTTGGGGGTGATCTATCAAGCGGGGGCTGAGAAAAAGGCTGAACAGAATTACACAAAATTTGGCAGAATGCTATATCTTGGTCCAGAAAGCATTTATTTTCTGATTTGGTGTAAATCTATTCAGTAGTTTTAATAAAATGAAGGGTAAAAAACTTTGTATATTTCACGCAGTGGAGGATCCATGTAGCCGACAGATCTCTAGATAAGATCTGATTGGCTGCCACCACATTAAGAAAGATGTGGTGGCTGCCATCTAAGGACTCCAAGACTCAGTTCTCTGTCCTGGATAAAAGTTTAAAAAAACATTTTGGGGCGGGGTAGTAATATCCTGCCCCCCTAGGCCTGGTTTGGGGGTCAAAATGGACCTCAACTAAGGTTAAGAAACTGCAGTTTATTTATTGGTGCAGTAGGTCAGTAGAGGATCTGCAGCTCTGAGAAGAAACAAATGGATGGGACCCCAGGCCATATTTAAAATAAAGGGAGGGCACATGTGGCTTCCCTCCCCAAGCCCTTGAATGGCCCCAGGTACCCCATTCCCTGATGCCGTATCTGGAATTGAGGGAAGGGGCATGCACGCCTCCCTCCAAGCCACTGGAAGGGGCCCTCGGTACCCCTTCCCCTGAGTCTGTATCTAAAATTAAGGGGAGGGGCATGCATCCCCTCCCAGAGCCAATCTACAGCCCTGAGGATCTCAACCCCTGGCGCCCCTCCCTGAGCCCATGATTGGCCTTGGGACTCCATCCCACATGGCCTGATATGTTGTGCAATGCCCCGGGAAAACCCATTTCCAAGACACTGTAGTTCCCTGCACTGAGAGTGCAGGCATTACCTACCTGCACTCTCCCAGGCAGGAACCAGAATTTAGCTTTTGCCTGGATGGGAGTCATGAATGCTGAAGACGGACTCCTGCCAGCCCCATTATGGAGCTTTATATGAGTTGGCTGGGTCCGCAGGGGCATTGAGGTATTGGGCCACTTGACCCCCAATAATTCTTATATTGTGGGTGCCCCGAGTAGGCACTGTGGCACGCATCCATAAGAAATATCATGCTGGCCCCATGTTTAAACAAAATAGGTGTGGGTTCCCTGGAGGGCATCGGGGTACCCAAAAATATAATTAAAAAAACAATAATGAGAATACTAAATGAGCAGCAGGAGCTGAGTTATTATTCATTCCCCCAGAGAAGGCATGACCCATATGCACTGTGAGGGCTTTTTTCTTTACATTTTTGTTGATCCTGGTGGGGGCCCTAAAAGGGGCAGGTGCACCACCAACCATGTTTGTGGAGTGGTTAAAGCACTCCAATCCGAAGCTGTATGGTCTTCAGCTGGAGTGCAGGGTCCCCTTGCGGTGGGTTCCATGGCTGCACTTTGTGGTCTGTAATTTTTTATAAGAAAGACTCAGACATGTTGATATTTTTTCTTTTAAAGTTAGATTTATTTTTAAAATAGTAGGACAATCCATTGTGTTAAACATTTAAATATGTGAATTTATGAAATATACATTTGACTACTAACGATTTTGGACAAAAATAATAGATCTACTTTGTATATGTTGATCTGCTGACCCTTTGATAAAAACCTGTAGGTCCAATGTATTTTGTTTGCAGTTCTTCTAGAGCGCGAACTCGACCTGAAGGTATTGAAGTGCTTTGCATGAGCACCTGTTATTTCACACAAGGACACATTCATATTTTGGAGGCACGAGGCGATTAAGTTATTTGCCCAGAAACACAGGATGTGCATTGAGACATTTACTTTGTTTTTTTTTTTCTCTGCTGTGAAAATATTTTTTCTTGTAGAGAATTATCCTCCCCTACACCCCAGTGCTTAATTTGCTAAATATTAAGAGCCAGGGCTCTGTCCGGGAGGCCACCAAAGCTTGCACCACCCATCGCCCTTGTCATCACTGCCAAAACAACTACTAACCATTTCTCTCTTGCATGTAAATGTAACAGTTCAGAATATTACAGGTCCCCAAAGCTAAAGGGATGGCTGGGGAGACCGGTATTAGCAATCCTAATATGCATTTTATTCCTAAACAACCGTTTTTCTGCTCATCTCTAAATTAGATGAGCAGCGCCACCATGTGGTAGACTGTTCCAAGTATGGTGTTGACAATTAGGTGTCGGTGCTGAGCACCGGAAAGCACCAGCTCAAATTAAGCACTGCTACACCCCCACCAAATTTGGTGGTGATCCATTCTCTTTGCCACTATGGTAGGAATTTACATCACCACGTTGCTGGAGTAAAAGTGTGACCTTTCAAAGTGGTAAAGGGTAGTTCTAGGAGTAATCCTTTAAACAATGCCGTAGATTTTACATTATGGAAAAATGTAAATGAAAAATTATTTCCATCACCAAGGAGGCATGGAAAATGGCCCAAAAAGTAACAAAAAGGTTGGCTGTGATAAAATAGTGATTTTAATGAAAAACACCATCTCATGGCCAACATTTTGTGACAAGAAACAATGCACCATTTTGTGCTGAAGATCGCAACCTCCTCCCAAATTATTTATTAAAATTGTTACTACAGTAGGTACATTTCAAATTATATGGTTAAATGATGAGGGATTTTGTATGTGTATAGTGTTTTTATTGTAGTGTTTGTATTGTATATGTGTCTGTGTATCTTTAAATGAGAAAATGTGTAGGGTGGGTGTTTCAATTGTTAGGTCTTTAGCTCAGTAAAAGTTATTTATGAAGATCGTTTGTCTACTTTGCATTTTTTGTGTGTTTCTATGTGTATATTTGTTGTGTATAGCATAAGCTTCCTCTAAGCGTTCATTTTGCCTGCTGCCAGTGCTTTGACAGTGAGGCTGGGTATGCATGGCAGAAGGCTGTGTATACTGCTGATGTATTAACTTATAAACGAAGTTGTAAACATAGGTGCAATTTTGCAAGCTCTGTCTGCACTGGACTTAATTGCTAACACCCTACCAATTTTGATGCAGATTCACTAAACAGCACTAGAGCACATGAAAAGGTTTCCCCCACCCCACTTTTAACTTTAATTCCCTTGATTTAGCTAAAAGAAACGTGCAATTGCCATAGAATACTAAACTAATTGTCTGTTGGCGTCACTGTTATCAGCAAATGAGCAATTCTTTGCCCCCCCTTTCTTTAACAATGCCCCCAGAAGTATCTGAAGGACTTCAAAACATTAAAGTTGCTAAGCATCTACGCAATTTCATACAAATCTGTCAAAGGGCACTAGAGTTATAGGAAAACCTCATAGAAATCTCATTCAACTGTCAAGGTATCTCTCATGAACTTCAATCTCTTCCACAACACTTTTTCAAGTGTCATTTTTCAAAAACTGCTAAACAGATTTATTCCAAAACAAGCATAGGGCTTTATTAAGAGTCTGGCGGTCCACGGACCACCGGACTCATAGGGGTGCAATGGTGGTGGTCTTCCAACCACTCCATTATGACCTTGGTGGTCAGGCCGCCCTGGGACCACAGCATCCGACAGGGATCAGAGATCACTGCTGGTGTTGCAGTGGTATTGAGGCCGCAATATGTTTGGCGCGGCTACTGCGGGTTTCCTCATTGCAGTGCGATCACCATGAAAAGTGTGCCAGTGAGGAAACAAAGGGGACCCTACATGGCCCACTTGTGCCTCCTGCCATGTGAATGCACACAGGGGGGCACATGTATGCACACTAGTACCTGCATGGCATAGACTGCAGTTTCATAGTCACTGCCTTGGGAACTCCAAACAACCGTCCGCTAGACAGGAAAAAACTCCAGATCTGGCGGATAATTTGTAAATGGGGTTGGCGGGCGGTCCAGTGCCTCCAAACTCATAATGAGGTCCATAGACTTCTTTGAATAAAGTTTTGCCTTCTAGCCAAGATTTGTTTACAAACAGGTCCAACCAAATTGGCCCAGATAAAACATGTTATGGCCAAAGGCATGCGTTCCCAAAATACCACAATAGTAGATGCCGCATAACGTTAGGAACACTCAGCCAATCAGGACACAGCATATACTCCACATGTAGAGATCACCTGCTCCTCAAGCCGTACACATGCACACTGGCCCACACTAGCTCTCCCCGAGGTCGAGAGCCACTTGTGTCCCCCTTATCAGATGGTTGTACTTCTTGTTTATGACTAGGTCAAGAATGCCAAATCAGTTTATTGTACCTCACGGACGATATAAATGGTCGGCCAAAACTTCTGTATAGGGAGAGACTTTCTTCAGACACTTCTCTATCGATACTCTCCTGGCCACTTCTTTTAATTAAACCAACTTGTTCCTGTTTTGCCAAACCCCTCTTGTGTTTTCATTTTTTAAGGTAAAATCATATCCTGGCAACATTTCTATACCTTATACAGACATGCAAGAGCATGTTGGCTTAAGAAATAAACAACAAAAGAGTGAAGCCGAGTTGAAGAAGGCTAAGACATGGAATCAGTCATGTTTTGTAGAAGGGTCCGCACTCACCAACCTAGTTGGTGACATACCTCATCATAGGACCCCCACCAGAAAGGGCAAGTGCCTCCCTGGTGTGCTACGACACCTGATTACAGCGGAGCAGGATTTTGTGAGTGTTGGGTGCAAGTGATGGTGCAGTAAGTGATGTTAAAATAGCCTATACTACTCCTTAAAACATTTTTAATAATAGGGTAGCATGACTACAGTAGTGAATGGGGATGTTCTAACTGATTAGATTGGTCAGTTACATCCGTATTTATAAAACAATGTGTCGGCCTGTTTCAGCCTCTGTATGCAATCGGGGAGGCTTTCCTCAGGACCGTGGACCATGGCGCTATGCGCACGCTAAGGCGCATCCTGACCTATGGCCCAAATTAGAACCGGTCTACTCACGGTTCTTACACTAGAACGCCTTCAGTGCTTCTGAAAGCGCAATCAAACTGTAAAACAAAATTCACGGTGACAAGACATCAACATACAACATAACACGTCTGTCAATAAGCTTTGTTGCATGCTGGAAACATAAAGTGATTCTGAGTGACCAAAGGTATGTGACTTTGAATATAACCACCATCTCTCCAGCACTACGAGAAGTGCGGTGTGAGCAGCTTAAAATAGCCCCCTTCGTGGGTTTTTAAGTGTATTATCACGTACTCATGAGAGTACACTGCTGTTGTGATATTCATGGTTAATTATACCTTTAAGCCAGTAAATCGATCATAAGTGCATTATATAATAACCAAAAAGCGGCGTGACATATTACTCTGAAAAACTCCTTGGAAACACGGCCCTAGTGGGACTGGTGAGACTACCCAAAAGGGGGACGATTGAGAAACAAAGTACTGACGCTTACATGTTAAGGGAGGCGGAAATACCGAAAACGCCCTTGCGGGGGACGCAGACCAAACAACACTGGCTGGTGAGGGGGAGACAAAAAACAAGGGTAAGTGCGGTTTGGTCCCTCAGAGAGACAAGGCTCTCGTTGTGCATAAGGCGACCTGCATTACTTACTGTTTTAGAGTCAACTGTCCGCTCTGCCTATGTTCAGCCCGTCTCCAGAACCCGTCACACTCAGACGTGCTCTCAGCGCGGCTCTAAGTACCGGAGTGCCGACTCTGCTGCAGGGGCGCGGCCCGGGTCAACTCGATGACGTCAATGCAATAGTGCGGGTGTCATACAAGTCAGACGACTAGACCGCTAACCCCGTGGCAGGGCCAGAGAACCAATACGTGTATGCGCACACCCGGGAGGGGAACCAATATGCGCGTGCGCACACCCAGGAAGATTAGCGGCTGACAAAGCATCCACCTTCACTGTTTAAACAGACTCTGCGCATACCTGGGGTGCAAAAGGGGGACTGCGGGAAATATAATTACAGCCTCCATAGTGGGATAAGAAACACCAAGAAAGGGTTTGTGATATTCACAAGAGTGCCAGGCTTATCTCAGAGGCAGTGTGTGAAGCATTTGTGCACACATACAGCAATATAGTGAAAACACTTCAAATCAACAACGCACCAGTTTAGAAAAACAAGTAATCTTGATCTAAACCAAACAAGCCCAAAACGACAAAAATCCACAATACAGTAATCATAATATGATTTTTAACGGGTAAAAATAGTTCTGTACATGAAAAATGATGGATGCGACACTTTCAACACAAATACCCTGGATGCTTCAAAACCCCAAGCAAAAAGGGTCACAGGGAAGGTGATGTGTCGGTTCCTTACACACTGAGAAGGTGATGCGTCGGTTACATGCTCCGTGCAAGGGGGATGCGTTGGGCACCTGGGGAGCGACCACTGCGCCTCTGGCCTGGTTGCCCCCTCGCTCCTCTACGCTCCTGCTCCAGAGCTCCTTGCTGAGTGGGATCTTCACCGCCGCCGATAGCAGCGCCCCAGCCGCCGCAGGGCCGCCCGCTCAGCCTGTTCACGTTTCCCGCCGCTTCCTGCCTGCGGCCCCGCCCCCTCGCCAGACGATTGGTGGACGCGACCCCGCCTCCCAGCTGACCCGCCCTCCCGTATCCCTTCTTATGTCGCCCCCTCAGCGACCGCGCAGCGGACGCGCGCAGCGGGAGCACCGACTGAGCGCCGAAGGTGCGCCAAAGGTAAGCCCGTCTGCGCCCGTCCGCGCCTGGACCGCGCCCAGTGCCAGGACCCCTGGCCCCCGCAGACCCCAGCCCACCCGCCGGACCTACGACGCCACCGAACTCTACGCACTCAACGCCGGAAGAATCCCGGGCTGCTACCGAGCCACCCTGAGACGCACCCACGGACCCTTCTGCTGCAACGCCTGCAAGTTCACCTGCATATGGACCTGCACCAATCCAGCAGTGCTCAAGACCTCGACGAGCAACAGCAGCAGCCACCTAAAGTGCATCCTGCTCAACACCCGCTCCGTCCACAGACACGCCGTCGAGCTCTGGAACCTGCTCGACACTACTTCACCAGACGTCGCCTTCCTCACGGAAACCTGGATGAACACCTCTTCAGCGCCCGACATCGCCATCACCATCCCAGACGGCTACAAGATCATCCGAAAGGACCGCATCAACCACACCGGAGGAGGCATCGCCATCGTCCACAGGAACACCATCCGCATCACGACCAACACCAACGACACCCTCGCAACCGCCGAGCACCTGCACTTTCAGGTCCACATCAACCCCATGACCACCCTCAGAGGCACCCTCATCTACAGACCCCCGGGACAACGCACACAATTCAGCGAAGACATCGCCGACTTCATCAGCCCGCACGCCCTCTGCTCCGCTGACTACATCCTCCTAGGGGACCTCAACTTCCACCTGGAGAACAACAACGACCGCAACACCACGACCCTGCTGGACAACCTCGCCAACCTGGGACTCAAGCAGCTGGTGACCACCCCCACCCACTACGCCGGACACACACTCGACCCCGTCTTCTCATCCAGCAAGGACATCGTCTTCAGCCGCGCCACCGGACTCCACTGGACGGGCCACAGCTGCGTCCACTTCAGCTTCGGAAGGACCACGACCCACCACCACCAGCAACAGGTTGCACGCAGGAGCTGGAACAAGATCACAGCCGACCAGCTCACGACCTCCTTGAACATGAACCCTCCCACCAGCACAACGAACCCTAGCCAGGCGGCCACCAACCTCACGAAGTGGATCAGCGACTGCGCAGACGAGCTCCCCCCCCTGAGGACCCCGCCTAGCAGACCCGGCAGCAAGAAAGCCCCATGGTTCACCGACGAACTCAAGAGCTCCAAGAAGAACTGCCGAGCCCTCGAGAGAACCTGGCGCAGAGACCCAACACCGGACAACATGACTGCCCTCAAGCTCGCCACCCGAAAACACCACCAACTGATCCACGCCACCAAGAAAACTGCATTCAAGGAACGACTGGACAACAACGCACACAACAGCAAGGAACTCTTCAACATCGTTAAAGAGCTCTCCAACCCCAACGCCGGAAACAACGACATCACCCCTTCGCAAGACCTCTGCAACTCCCTCCCCTCCTACTTCCACAACAAGATCGCGGACATACACAACAGCTTCAGCACTCAACCGATGAACGCCACGACCGAACCACCGCCCCCCACCACCACCCTCCGCACCTGGACTCCGATCAGCACCGAAGACACCGTCCGCACGATGAACTCCATCCACTCCGGATCTCCGACCGACCCCTGCCCTCACCACGTCTTCAACAAAGCCGACGCTGTCATCGCACCCCACCTGCGGGACATCATCAACACCTCCTTCGACACCGCCACCTTCCCAGAGAGCTGGAAGCACGCCGAACTCAGCGCCCTACTCAAGAAGCCATCGGCCGACCCGACCGACCTCAAGAACTACCGCCCCATCTCGCTGCTCCCGTTTCCTGCAAAAGTCATCTAGAAGACCGTCAACAAGCAGCTGGCCGCCTTCCTCGAGACGAACGGATCCCTCGACCCCTCGCAGTCTGGTTTCCGGGCCAACCACAGCACCGAGACCGCCCTGATCACAGCCACCGATGACATCCGAGCGCTGCTCGACAACGGAGAAACAGCGGCCCTCATCCTCCTCGACCTCTCCGCGGCCTTCGACACTGTCTGCCACCGTACCCTAGTACAACGCCTCAGCAACGTCGGAGTCCAGGAGAAGGCACTGGAGTGGATCATCTCCTTCCTCGCCGGAAGGACACAGAGAGTCCGTCTCCCTCCGTTCAGATCTGAAGCCACTGAAGTCATCTGTGGCGTTCCTCAAGGCTCCTCTCTCAGTCCAACCCTCTTCAACGTCTACATGAGCCCCCTCGCAGACATCGCACGCCAGCACAACCTCAACATCATCTCATATGCCGACGACACCCAGCTGATCCTCTCCCTCACCAACGACCCCGCCACCGCTAGAGCAACCCTTCACGAAGGATGAAGAACAGCCGCCTGAAACTGAACTCGGACAAGACGGAAGTCCTCATCCTGGGATCCTCACCCGCCGCTTGGGATGACTCCTGGTGGCCCCCCGCCCTAGGCAGCGCACCCAAACCAACAGACCACGCACGCAACCTGGGCTTCATCCTGGACTCCTCCCTCTCCATGACCAGACAAGTCAACGCCGTCTCCTCGTCGTGCTTCAACATCCTGCGCATGCTACGTAAGATCTTCCGGTGGATCCCCACCGAGACCAGGAAGACGGTCACCCAGGCCCTCGTCACCAGCTGTCTGGACTACGGCAACTCCCTCTACGCCGGAACCACCGCCAAACTCCAGAAGAGACTCCAGCGGATCCAGAACACCTCAGCACGACTCATCCTGGACATCCCCCGTCGCAGCCACATCTCCGGACACCTGAGAGACCTGCACTGGCTCCCGGTCAACAAGAGAATCACCTTCCGTCTCCTCACCCACGCACACAAAGCCCTACACAACCAAGGCCCAGGATACCTCAACAGCCGCCTCGACTTCCACGCTCCCAAACGCCAGCTTCGATCGACCAGCCACGCCCTCGCCGCCGTCCCCCGCATCCGAAGAGCCACCACAGGGGGACGGTCCTTCTCCTACCTCGCCGCCAAGACATGGAACTCCCTCCCCACCCACCTCCGCCTGACACAGGACCACCTCGCCTTCAGGAAGCAACTCAAGACCTGGCTGTTCGAGCAGTAGCGGACCCCCCTCCCCCAGCGACTTGAGACCCTCTGGGTGAGTAGCGCGCTATATAAATGCGATGATTGATTGATTGATTGATTGATTGGTTCCTTACTGCTGCACAGGGAAAGTGATGCATTTGTTTCTTACTGCTCGGGGAGTTGATGCGACAATTTCTTACTGCATCCCCCAGTGATGCGACAGACCTGGCGCATTTATGTGATGTGTGATGATCCGATGCGATGCGTGAACATCTGGGATGCGCTGCGACAATTCCAGCCGCTTCACCAAGATGCGTTCGTTCTTCCACAGCAGGGCCTGCATGAGAGTCTGTGCGGTGATCTCAGACGTCGGAGCTCGGTGCTCAGGACTGGCATGCGGCACTTCAGCCACGGGCAGGCGCTACGTTGGTTCTATGGCTGCAGCGATGGATCAGAAATTCTTCCCGCACAGCTGAGATGCATCGATTTTTTACAGTTCTTCAGTCTTTTGCAGTTCCCAGCCCCAGAAACAACCTCCAGAGGCCCAGAACACTGGCAGGCATCTCTTGGCAGGTCAGAATCCCCAGCAAAGGAGGTCAGGGAGGCCTGGGGTTGAAGTTGTTGCGTCCCTGAGACTTCTGAACAGGAGGCAAGCTCTACTTCAAGCCCTTAGAGATCTTCCTCAAGGAAGGGACACAGCACACAGCAAAGTCCTTGTCCTTTCCTTGGCAGAAACAGCCATTGCAGGCCAACCCCAGATAGCAAACAGCAAAGGTGCAGTGCTTCTCCTTCAGTTTCTCCAGCTCTTCTTCCTGGCAAACGTTCCTCTTGAATTCCAGACGTAATCTAAAGTTCAGGGATCTGGGCCCCAACATTTATGGTCCATTTCTCTTTGTTCTCTGGAGTCAGAGAGACACTGTGCTCAGTCCAAACCAGTTCTGTCCTCCCTGGTGCAGCTTCCCGGCAGGAGGGGGAGACAGCATTGTGTAAGGCAAACCAGGACCATTCAGGTGAAAGGAAATCTCCTCCCCTACTCTAAATACAGCCCAGGTCTATTCAGCCCAGCCCTGACTCATCCAGGAAAGGCAGGAAACACTTCAACCCCCCCAGTGGCTGTCTACAGTGAATGCACATACCCAGCCCCTATCACTCCACAGCCAGACAGTCAATCCACAAACCCAGCAGAGGCACACAGGATGGCGAAGCAAGAAAAAAACTACTTTCTAAAAGGGGTATTTTCAAACATAGAATGTAAAAATCATCCTTCCTAAAAGATGCATCTTTACATTCTGAGTTCAGGCATACTAATTATATATTTATAAGATGTTATAAATAAACTTCTACTCTATCCAGTGGGACAGATAACCTTTCAATAGTGAAAAACGACGTTCAATGTAGTTCACTATCAGGACATGTTACATACATCAGGTTATGTCCTACGTTTTACATACACTGCAACCTGCCCACGGGGGTACCTTGTCCTACCTTAGGGCTGACTCAAATGTAATAAAAGGGAAGATTAGGATCTGGCTACTGGGTACACTTGCCAGGTTGACATGGCATTATCAAACTGTGCACAGAACGTGCAGTGGCAGGTCTGGGAACCTTTTGCAAGGCTGCTTGTGCGGGTGACACACTCAGTGTTTCAGACCCACAAGCAGCATTTGACTTACAGGCCCTGTGCACACACAGTGCACTGTACTAGGGACTTAGTAAGTCAAACAAGCCAATCATGGAAACACAAATCCATAGTCACAATTTACAGAGGGAGCACTTGCACTTTGGCACTGATCAGCAGTGGCAAAGTGCCCAAAACATCTAGACCAGCAATAACGGAGTCCAGCACACAGCAAAAACACAGGGGAAGACCACGCCATGGATGCCGGATCTAACACATGCCCCCTCCAGCTATAAAGTGGGGAGAACTACCCACCCTCCTGGGAGTTCTCTTCACTAAGGTGGAAATATCTGGAAAGACCATCAGCATTGGTGTGTTCTGTACCAGGGTGGTGCTCCACTGTAAAGTCCATCCCTTGAAGGGGAATGGACCATCTCAACAGTTTTGGGTTCTCACCCCTCATCTGCATCAACCATCTGAAGGTCCTGTGGTCGGTCTGAACCCAGAAGTGAGTCCCAAACAAATAAGGCCTCAGCTTCTTCAGGGGCCCCAGACCACAGCAAAAGCCTTAACCTCAATTGCACTCTACCTCTGTCCCTGTAGAAGTTACCTCCTACTAATGAAGGCTACAGGTTGGTCTAGTTCCTCATCATTTAGTTGTGAGAGAACCGCCCCCACCCCATACTCTGAAGCATCTGTCTGCACCACAAATTCTATTGAAAAGTTGGACACCTTGAGAATGGGTGACGTGCACATGGCAGATTTCAGGGCATCAATGCTTTCTGGCAGGTGTCAGTCCAATTCACCTTTCTGGGCTGCTTCCTGAAAGTCAACTCAGTCAAGAGGGCAACAACGATGCCATACCCCTTGACAAATCTCCTATAGCATCCACTGAGGCCTAACAAGGTTCTCACCTCTGTCTGGGTCTTGGGGGTTCCCAAGCCAGAATTATGTCAATCCTAGGCTGTAGGGGCGCCACCTGGCTGCTTCCTACCTGGTGTCCTAAGTACACCACGGATCCCTGCCTGATCTGGCACTTGCTTGCCTTGATTGTGAGGCCTGCCCTCTGCAGGGCCTGCAACACTTCCCAGAGGTGGTGCACATGCTCCTCCCAAGTGGCACTGAACACTGCGATGTCCTCTAAATAGGCGGCACTGAAATCCTCTAGTCCAGCCAAAACCTGGTTGACCAACCTCTGAAAAGTGGCAGGGGCATTCTTAAACCCAAAACGCATCATTCAAAATTGGTAGTGCCCCTCTGGGGTTGAAAATGCAGACCTCTCCTTGGCCCCATCAGTGAAGGCAATCTGCCAGTATCCAGACATTAAGTCAAACATACTAAGGTACGTGGCAGCTCTCAACCGATCAATGATCTTATCAGCTCTGGGGACAGAGTGTGCATCAGTCCTTGTGACTGAATTGAGCCCTTGGTAGTCCACACAAAACCAGAGTTCTGGTGTGGCTCCGGGTGCAGCAGCTTTTGGGACCAAGAACACTGGGCTTGCTCAAGGGCTGCTTGAGGGCTCAGTCACCCCTAGAGCCAACATCTTGGAGACTTCCTACTTGATGCAAGCTTTGACCCTGTCAGTCAACCTGTACATTTTGTGCTTCACAGGAGGACTGTCTCCAGTGTCCACATCATGGACACACCCCTGAGTGACACCTAGCGTTAGGGAGAACAGAGCAGCAAACTGCCCCGCCAGCTGTCGGCAGTCCCTCTGCTGTTCAGGGGGCAGGGCAGGGGAGAGGGTTACACCATCCACTGACCTATCATGTTCCTTAACAGATAGGAGGTCAGAAAAAGGCTCAGTCTCCTCCTCCATTCCAGCATCTGTCGCTAGGATGCCCACTTCGGACCTCTCCAAGTGGGGCTTAAGGTGGTTCACGTGTAGGACCCGCAAAAATGTTTCTGGGACACTGCAAGTCCACCAGATAGGTGACTTTACTTTTATCCTCCAGCACCTCAAAGGGCCCAGTCCACTTATCCTGGAGCGCACAAGACTCCACTGGGGCCATTACCCACACTTTTTGGCCAGACTGAAACTCGATCAGAGTGGCATTCTGATCATACCACTGCTTTATCTCTTCCTGGCTAGCTTCCAGATTTGTGGGTCAGACTTCCTTGGCAGGATATGCAGTGCTTAAGGATCCAGTTGATAAAAAGGTGGATGCTTCCCTCAAGAAGTTGTTCTCTGGTTCTCATCTGGCCCTGAGGGCGGGCATTTATGGTACTTATTTGGCTCAATCACTGATTTTGGATATAAAAGCTCTATATCAGTTTAGGGGTGATGCTTCAGACTGTTCTGTGCATTTGGAGCATATCGAAAGCCCAAAACAGTCCTTCGATGTGGGGCGGGCCTCGACCCTGTCCGGTGGTGTGGGGGTGGCTACCCACCACAATTTGGTGCTGAAGGACTGGAAAAAAAACTCCACTAAGAAGGCTTGCGCTCTTCACCTGCCTTTTCAGGGAACTATGATGTTTGGGGAGGAGTTGGAGGGGAAATTGCAGAAATTGTTTAAGGAGCAAAAGCATTCTTCTTCCTTTAAGCAGTCCTCTGCTGCTGGCGTTTTCTGTAAGCCTAAATCTTTTTTACATCTTCCATCTCGTAGGCAATTTTCCAGGGACCACAGGAAGTTCTCTTCTGGCAGGGGTCGGGACAGGAAGGCTAAGTCCCCCCCTTCCAAACCTTGTTCCTGACTATATGTCTGCAGATCACGGATTGTTGGTCGGAGGTCAGCTGCAGTTCTTCCTTCTGGCTTGGGTGCAGTCATGTTCAGACGTATGGGTGCTGAACATTGTTCATCAGGGTCATGTCATCGAATTCTCAGAGCCTCCTCCGGAATCTGGGATTCGTCTGACTCCTTGGCCGTCATGTCTGGCCAAGAGGTCCGATCTTTCTCTGTGGGTCGAGTCTCTCCTGCACAACGGGGCAATTCAGGTTGTTCCTCCTCTGGGGGTGGGGAGGGGGTTTTACTCTCTGATTTTCCTGCTTCCCAAAGTGACAGGAGGGTTTAGGCCGGTCATGGATTTGAAGGCTCTGAACAATTGAGTTCATCTGCCTTTTCGGATGGAGACTCTTCAGCGGGTGATTCAGTTGGTTCTTCCAGGTCATTTCATGCGCACCCTCGATATCCAGGACGCTTATTATCACATTTCGATTCATCCCAGCTCTCGGCGGTTCCTGAGGTTTTGCATTCAGGGCCGTCATTTTCAGGTCCAGCCTTTTGGGCTGAGGTCAGTTCCGCAGGTGTTGATGGCAGTGTTCCGGGCTATGATGGGGTTTCACATCCAGTTGTCTGGGCGCAATGTGGTGGTGCGTTCAGTGGCCTACCTGAATCATCAGGGGGGTTCCCAGTCCAAGTCTCTGAATGCGGTGGTGGTTCCCTTGTTTTGTTGGGCAGAGAGGCATCTGTTGTCTCTGTCTGCTGTTCATTTTTGGGGTGTGGACAACTGGGTGGCGGTTAGGCTCAGCTGTTTTTTTCCCCACCTCTCAAGAGTTCTCTCTGACTCCAGTGGCTTTTCAGCTTGTGTGCAGGAGGTTTGGTCTTGCTCATCTCGAATTATTTGCTTCCCGGCGCAATGCCCAGCTGCCTCGGTTCTGCTCCCGGGTTCGTCAAGAGCGCTCCTGCTAGGTGGATGCTCTGACTATTCCTTGGCCATCTCGCCTCCTCTATGCGTTCCCTCCACTGGCTCGGATTCCCCGGTTTTTGGCCAGCCTGGACCGGTAGTCCCAGGAGGTGATGGTGGTGGTTCCGTTTTGGCCTCCTCGGTCGGGGTTCCCATCTTTGCTGCTGTTGGTTGTGCAGGGTCCCTGGTTTCTCCCTTGTCATCCGTCTTCCCTGTGGTCTGCTCCTATGTTGTCTCTCCCTCAGCTATGGCTGTCGGTTTAGAAGTTGAGAGGAAGGGGTGGCAACATCGGGGTTTCCGGAGCATTTAGCGGTGTCCATTCAGCAGTCTCGTAAGCCTTCTACCTTGAAATCCTATGGACGTCATTAGAGTAATTTTCAGTGCTGGTGTCTGGCTCTGGATCTCTCCCCTTTGGATTGTTCTTTGCAGGGGGTTCTGCAGTTCCTTTGGGAGGATTGGCGTTTTTCACTTTGAGGGATCAGTGGGTAGCTATTCGAGCCTTCCATTCTCCTTGGGGACATTTTTCAGATGTGGAAGTTTTGTTGTCTCATCTGTTGCGGAGTTTTTTCTTATCTTGTCCTGTGGTATGTCCTTACTTCCCGTTGTGGGATTTACCTTTGGTTCTGAGAGCTTTGGTGGCTCCTCCTTTTCAACCTTTGTCTGAGGTGGACATCAAGTGTGTTACTTTTAAGGTGGTCTTTCTTGTGGCCATTACCTCGGCTCGGCGCCTGGGGGAATTGGGGGGGTCTGATGGCTCGGGAACCGTTTTTGTCCTTTTCAGAGGATGGGGTGGTCCTTCGGATGGATTCCTCTTTAGTTCCCATGGTGTCTTCTCAGTTCCATTGCTCCCAGGAGTTGGTGTTGCCTGCTTTGAGTGCTGATCTTGAATCTCCCGATTACCTTCCTTGGTCTCTGTTGAATGTGTGCAGGGCTTTGTGTGTCTATTGGGATTGCACAAGCTCCTTTTGGAAGTTTGACTCACATTTTGTTTCCTTTGGGGTGGCCTCTCGTTGTTGGAAGGCTTCTTGGGCTTTCATTGGTTGTTGGCTTAAACAGTTCATTGGATTGGCTTACTCACTTTCTGGGTCTACTATTCCTGCAGGGGTGGTCAACTCGGGGGGGTGGCGGCTTCCTGGGCTGAGGTTCGGGGGGTTCCAATGACCGAGATCTGTGGGGATGTAACTTGGGCGTCCTCTAATACCTTTGTGAGGCATTATCGGCTCTAGAATTTGCTGGGGGGATGATGCTAATTCTGGTTTGGGTGTACTACATGCTGTGTGCTCCTGAATTTCTTGTTCTGCTGTTCAATAAATCACTGGGTTTGCTGTATTGTGTCCTGGTGGTTTGTTTGGATGAATGCCAATGATTGCTTGGGTATTCTCACTTTGTTAATGAAGGGGACCTGGGGGTAATGCCCTATTACTTATCGGTAATCTTCATTACTCCTATGCCCGTTGTCCTCCTCCCCTTCCCCCTGTTTTGCCGGCCTTCATCTGGGCTTGGTATCCTCAGTAGGAATGCTGGGAAAGGTGCACTTATGTACTCCCAGAGGGAGGGGGTGGGGTAGGGCCAGCATTCCTTCATTCTTTTTTTTAGGTAGGTTATCTCACTTTGTAAATGAAGGGGAGGAGGACAACGGGACCAAGAGTAATGAAGTAATAGGGCATTGTATGTTTACTAAAAAAAGTAAAATAAAATAATTTTAGAAAAAGGCATGGAAGAAAACTGGAAAAAAATAATGCATTCAACCATATGCAACTCAGTCAAATAAAATATGTGATGTAATGCAAAAATGTGAGGAACTTCTTGACAAGCTTATCGAAACAGTGAACATTAGATAAATGCAATGGGGTTCCTCTGCTCGCTCTCCTGCATGACACAGATGGTGGTTTATTTCCCTACCTGCAGCGCCTTTCAATGGGCTTGTGTGTCCTGATTGCCGTCCTTCCCCTCCCGCCGTTGCAGTGTGAATCACGGCGACCGCTGTGAGGAGGGTTTACGAGACCACAACATCCAGGCTCCCTTGCTACAACGCCCGGAGGCGGACACCCTGCATTTCGCGCCAAGAGGAGATTTAAAAATCTCTCCGCCCTCGGCAGAGCGGGTTCCTTTGCTCGCTCTCCTGCATGACACAGATGGTGGTTTATTTCCCTACCTGCAGCGCCTTTCAATGGGCTTGTGTGTCCTGATTGCCGTCCTTCCCCTCCCACCGTTGCAGTGTGAATCACGGCGACCGCTGTGAGGAGGGTTTACGAGACCACAACATCCAGGCTCCCTTGCTACAACGCCCGGAGGCGGACACCCTGCATTTCGCGCCAAGAGGAGATTTAAAAATCTCTCCGCCCCCCGCATCGCGGGACCGCGTGCGGGCGGCGCCGGGCTAAGCCCGGGACAAGGGCGGGACCGTCTGTGGCCGTCCGGGGCCGGAGGAGGCTGGGCTGGGCCCCCTCCCTAACATCAAAGGTTCCGTGTCGAGTGTGGTATTGACCAATGTCCTGCCCATTCTACTACAAGGTACTGTGCTGCCATTGAGGGGTCCTTGCTTTGGTGCTAATCAGGGGACATTGTACAATCTGCGTATTATAGTGTTCTTGGGTGAGTGTTCAGGCGAGTGCTACAATGGGCAAAAGGAAAATATCTGATGTGAATGGGGGAGCGGCCAGCTCAACTGGCAATGTGACCAAAAGGAATAAGGCCAGAAAGCTTAACAAAAAATCTACGCCTGCTACTACACTAGACCGAATTGACTCGCTAGTAGATGATTGTACTACCATCCTAGATTCTGACATTCCTCTTACATCTCCACCTTCGCCACTTTCATCTAATCACCGTCCAAGTCCTGTCATTATCCCGCAAATGTTTAGTAAAAAATTTCCAGCACGGGACATCTCGCAGAGTGACAGTGACAATTCCAAACAAACCACTGAAGATGCAAGCTCCTGCGTCCCACCTCCTAACTCAGTACCCTTTGATCCTATTGTCATTGTTTGCTCAAATCGCTTTGAGCCACTAGCCGACATTGATAATGACTATGTTGAGCCTATTACCAGTATTGGTAGCTCTGATGTACCTGCAATATTTAACTTGTGTTCAGCTCGGGGCTCCGAATCTGGGTTACAGACAGAAGGGGATAGGTTGCGCCAAGAACCACTAGGAAGTACCACAACAGCTAGAGGTTCAATTACAGAAACCATTATGTCCCTGAAGCTTGAGATCAGCGATTTAAAAGCATTAGTCGCGGAATTATTGCTTATAGTCAAAAAACTCCCTAGCCCATTATTACAACCACCACCGACCTTACCTACTATTGCGCATAACCTAAAGACAAAAATATCTTCCCTCCAAACACCTGACCTCAGTTTATCTATATTGCCCCAGATGACATTTCTACCGACACAGGATAGATTAAACCATCCACCACCCATTAGAGCTCGGCCCAACCACTCTAATACTAACACGAAATCTCAGTTAACTGCAAATTCCTATGTTGCCACTAGCCAGCCTTTTTCTGCCCAAAGACAACCAGCTCACGCCCCGTCTCTTCCACCCCCTGTAGTGCAAAGGCCGAGAGCCAGCTCACAACCTACTGTTTATATGGTGGGTGTTCCCATGACTGTCGGTCATGAGAACGAAGAATCCTTAAAAAATAAGATCATACACTGGATTCGCCATGTCAGAGGCTGCCGATCCCTCATAAGAGATGATCTATTGGGGGTCCGCAGACTCAGACTTGACAATAACTACACGGATGCAATAGAGTTGACCCTAGCTAATCATCACCTAGCTGACGGCCTTATAGCACTAGAATATAGATCTTCCTCCCCTGACTCGTCTGCTATTCAATTCAGACGCTTCCTCACAGCAAGCCAAGACAACACGAGGAGGTGGGGTGGATTGTTAAAGCATGGCTTTGAGGGTGTATCTAATTTGGAACTAAATGATTGACTTACCCCGGCAATAAATACTCTATCAACTTCTGGTGGAGTACCTCAAGTAATCTCGGCTGCCAATTGCAGGATGTCTACCCAAATAGGACTTCCTCCTATTCTTAGTGGGGCTCAGGGGGAAGGCGGGACACAATTCTTAATTCCAACTTCATACACTCTGGACCCTGACCCTACTCCACCTCTAGCTCCACCACTGAATTATAAAATCATCTCATGGAATATTGCCGGCCTGAAAGCTAAACTCACTTTGCCGGATTGGAACACTTTTATTTCCACCTTTGACATCTGCATATTCCAAGAGACTTGGAGCTTAACACCTCTGTATCAACCTGGCTATACCTGTTATTGTGTTCCTGCCCGATCCATCGGCCGTGGCCGCCCTTCTGGAGGCCTCATAATATGGATAAATATCGCCCTTCCCTGCAGGGTCCGTGAAGTACAAAGCTCATCACCGGACATGATGCATATAACTTTGAGTGGTCTGAAAGGGGGGCTCTGCATTGAGCTTTTCAACATATATGTTAGAGGCACCCAAGGAGGATCTAAATCACCAATTGTCACTACACTGGAAGAACAGCTTTCCTCTTGTCCATCTAGCTCACTCATTCTGGTCGCAGGGGACTTGAATTGTACCTACGAGCCCCTTGCCTCTGAAGACATCTTAGAGATTGACGAAGAAGACGCCAGATGGGGGATACCTTCTTTATCTATTCCCCCAGTGAAGAGATGGACACCGGTGATAATCCAGCTAAATGCTTTGGTCTTGGAATTTGGCCTGAGAGCTGCCAATGGTCGACTCCCCTCCGACCTCCATGCAGCCTACACTTTCAATAGAGTCTCTAGTCCATCCCGAATCGATTATATTTTAATCGATCGTAGACTGTGGCGCCATGCGGTGGATTTGGTCATAGCTCCAACCATTGACAGTGACCATAACCCACTTTGCTTAACGCTAAAGAACCTGTGGCCACCAGACCAAGCAATTTCCGATCCTTGTCCCCTATCGTCCACCAAAGATATTATTCCATCAAATTGCAAAAGGTTCCTGAAATGGCCCAAAATCGCCTTAGATGAACAAAAAATTCATTCTATAAAAGACATATTGTTATCTAAAACCGCTGAACTTAGGGAAGCTTATGAGGAATCTGACCAGTGCTCAAGGGCCACATCTATTCATGTTGCCACCACCGAGTTGATTGGAGCACTTTTTATATCCTCTTCTACAACTAAAACCAATAAGTATAAGTCACCTGGCTCCTGGTTTAACTCTGAGTGCAGGTCAAGTAAGAAGGAGCTTATATCCGCTATTAAAATTAAGGATTGTTCCCTTATTAAATATGCCAGGTCTGCCTATAGGAAGGCTGTCATCAAAGCAAAGTCTGCTTGGGAGGAATCTCACTGGCAGGCTTTAAAAACTGCTAGCTTAGCCAGGGATGGAGTCACTTTCTGGAACCTGTGCAGATACTCAAGAGGCTCTGACCCTGATGTAATTTCTAACCACATCACAAACCATGAATGGTTTGCTCACTTTTCGAGCCTCTATTCGGGCACAGATAATGAAACCTTGAGTACATTTTCTCCAATTGCTCCAACAGATCCTATCCTGACCAACTATGACCTGTTCACAGAGGTAGAAGTTGTGACCGCCATCAATAGATTAGTTCCAGCTAAAGCTCCAGGTCCTGACGGCCTGCCTGGTGATTTGTTCCGCTCCGATCCTAAATCATGGGCTGTTTATTTTACCATCTTACTCAATGCCATCCTTAAGGGGTCACCCATCCCTGAATCATGGAAAGGAGCGGAAGTAGTACCAATATATAAGAAGGGCTCCAGGGAGGATCCTGCCAACTACCGACCAATAAGTCTTATTGACGTTGGTCAGAAAGTCGTTGGCAGGGTTCTGCTGGAGCGTATATTATCATGGGCTACTGAGCATAGTGTTCTTTCACACTTTCAGGCTGGGTTCAGACCAAGGACGAGCACGATCGACCAGGTCTTCAGGCTGCTCTTGCTACACTGGAAGGTTGTTTTGATTGGTAGGGGCAGCCTCCATTTGGCCTTCATAGATCTGAGATCTGCTTTTGACCTGGTCCCCCGTGCCCGTCTTTGGTCTGTCCTCCAGGAAATGGGTTTGCCGTCCCCTCTTCTGGACCTTTTGGTCCGTCTACACGAGGGTAACTTTGCAAGGGTCCGGTGGGGAACTCAGGCACAGAAAACTGATAAGATTCCAGTTAAAAGAGGCGTCCGCCAGGGCTGTGTATTGGCGCCCACCCTCTTTTCCCTGTTTGTGAATGGAGTGGTGAAATTCTTACAAGATGTTCCAGCTGACGCCCCCGCCCTGGCGGGTGAAAAAGTTCCCACGCTTCTTTTTGCGGACGACACCCTCTTGATTTCGAAGACACCAAAAGGCCTACAGAAGCTCTTAGACAGGTTTCATTTGTTCTGTTCATTGAGAGGTTTAGCTATTAACACATCAAAAACCAAGCTCCTCTCCTTCAAGTCACATAAATCACCCAGCGTATCTATTGTGTCTGACGGAACGCCCCTAGAATATGTCAAATTATTTGACTATCTAGGAATCAGAGTTTCCGACACCTTAAGCTGGAGACCCCATATTACTAAGATGCTACTAAATTTCAAACGAGCCACGGGAGTGATTGCCAAAGAACATCGATCCTCCAGGAGTAAGCCAATCACTCCCGCATTAGAGATCTATCAGGCCAAAGCAGTTGGTACGGCCCTATACGGTGCCGAATTATGGGGTTTTGACAATCTTGAAGACATCACCTTGTCCGAGAACAAATTTATGAGAGATCTACTCTCAATGCCTAGGGGAACCCCTCTGAAACCGCTTTTCAGTGATCTGGGTAGGCGTTCGATCAAAGATATTGCTAGGTTGCGTCCTTTGTTATTCTGGGCTCGTCTTTGGCGCACTCCGGAGCTAGAAAAATATTCTGAGGGCCTGAGAGAAATTATGAACACTCCAGGCTCCCATAAAATAAGCTGGCTCCGTAACATCAAAAAATCCTTAAAGCAACTAGATCTAAACGATGCCTGGGAACATGGTGTCCCCGTGAGTAAGGTGGACCTTAAAAGAGCATATTGGGCCAGGATTGATAATGAGGATCTTAGCAACCCTAATGTTGGCAGGCTGACTGAAGCTTTCTACATCCACAAGCAGTCCATTTGCTTTGAGCCCTATCTCGAGTTTGTACAAAAACCAAGGGATAGATCTTTGTATCTCCAGTTCAGACTAGAGATTCTTCCAACCCGAGAGTTCACTAGTAAATGGAAGCCTCCCCACCAGACACCTGATACTTGTCTGATTTGTGTGGAGAAGGTCGAAAGCATTGCCCATATTATGTTTGAATGCCCAGCGTACAGTAATCCAAGAAGGAAATGGCTAGGCCCTGCCTGTCGCCTCCTGGGCACTACAAACTACCGTGTTGCTTTACGTATTCTACAATCTGATACAAGACTGATGCTAGTTTGTGCAGTGGCCAAATTTCTGGGCTGGTCTTGGATTATCAGAAGTAAATTCACTAGCCCCAGTAGATGATTTCTGTCTATAGCACTTTCGTCCCCTTTTTTAACCTTTTTAATAGATTTTAACACTTTTTAATGAATTTATATAACTAGTCATTAAGCTACCAAGTTGGAGAGTATTTTCATAACTATTGTGACTTCTTGTAAATATTGCTCCCTTGATGAATTGTCTGCTTGTTTTTATATGTCTGTATGTACATGCTTTTATGATAATTCTTTTATCGAAATAAAGCTTTTTGACTTGACCTGACTTGATAAATGCAAACTAAAGCTAAAGTAGAGCCCTAAACTCCTTTCCATCCTTAAAGATTCCTGAAATCTGTGCTGAAAAACACTGGGAGATTGTCTGCATTTTACAGCTTGGATCCTTACACCAATGTTTGTTGTAAAGAGTTGTGGAGCTAGTCTCCTTCACCATCTGTCTTGTGGCTGGTGGTTACTGAATGCCCTTAAACAGAGGGAGCTGTTGCCTGACTGGAAGATGTACATGAATGATAACTATCAAATGCATTCAGCTAAATCAATCATCAATTCATAAATGCATCTATCACTATGCATCTATATTAGGCCTGGGTGGAATTGTGATTACACCAGAGTAATTTAAGTAATTTCTGTAATTCCATGTTTCATTTCAGCACAAGATGACCGATAATTATGTAATTACTCTTCCTCGCATAAGGAAGAGTAATTTGGGGAAAACATCCTACCGCGTGAACACATTAAAATAAACATGAGTGGATGCTTACGCTATTTGTGTTCTGTTGCATTTAGCCCGATTATTTTAGCCCAAAATGCATCTTTGTATCCATATTAGACACGAGGGGGGCATTTTTGCACTAAGAAATAGTGCTGATTGCTGAATTACTCTTCTCTAGTAATTCTGCATAATCACGTGCAGTGGCGGCTCCCCCATTAGGGCGTTGGGGCGTTGCCCCACTGCTTTCTCGCGGTGCGAGAAGGCAGAAACATAAATGGTAAAAACGACCATTATGTTTCTGCCTTCTCGCATTGCGAGAAGGCATGGGGGGAGTGGCTTACCCACTGTTGTAGATACTGACTGTTTGGCCGTCGGCCCTGAGCCGACCAAACAGTCAGTACCCACAACAGTGTGGGTAAGCCACTCCCCCCTGCCCTTGCGTAGGACCGCCCACACACACTATTTCTCTATGCAGAGAAAATGTCCCGGATGGGGCGCTCTCCTGCTGCGCCTGCGCCTGCGCAGCGATTGACTTGCGATGAGGAGGAAGCAGCCTGCTGGCTACTTCCTGTTCCTGCAGCAGGAACACGTGGACCTAACCGCCGCTGCACCAGTACAGCGTGACCGGCCAGGAGCTGAGACGGTGAGGTACCCAACACTCAGGTACGTATTTTATTTTTAATTGTTTTAATCCCCACCCGCGGCCCCCACCCCCTCCCTCGAGCATGACGGCCGCCGGCAACACATCTCCAAAACAGAGGTGATCTGTGGTCTAAAGCATTTATGTCATAACTCGCTGTTGGACTCTATGATCACATGTTCAAATACTAACTTCCCCACTTAGCCTTTCATTTTTCGAAGGTCGATAAAATAAATACAGTTGCGTTGGATAACAATAACATCCGCCTTTCCGCATTAAGATACCCATCAGTGAAAGTGGTTTACCTATGCATACGTATTATATACCTTGTTTTATTGACGACTACATCACAACTGTAGGTACCTATGTCTGCATTTCATTCATGAACCCTAAGCTTCCCTTCTAATAGGATGAGTAACGCTGTCTTTGTCGCAGGACCTCTCAGCTCCAACAAGTTTCTTGCCCATGTTTATGAAGCTACGAGTTTCAGACTGTTGAAGTTATGTACTCCGTGTTGGGAGTAAATACATTTCGTGTTACTTCAGTTCACTCTTATCTGCCTCATCACTCAACTGCAAAGAAAAGCCTGCGTGTTAGCCGTCAGTCAGAGCGGTCTGAACGTCCCCAGTTGTGTTACATTACATGCGTGTCTGACGAGATCATTCCTCGTAGTATTACAGAATGCCTCAGACTGCGCAGGTAAAATGTCTCCTTGTATTGGTCTGCACAGATTTTTCATGGGTTTGAATGTTCTCTCTTTAATTTGTTTTTATTAGTGACTTGTTCTCAGTCAAGTCAAGTCAAGTCAAAGAATCTTTATTCGGTGATTAAAAAACACCATAAAAGCACACTCATATTTACATGTTAAAAAGTCATTAAACATTTCAGGGTTCTTTGTACAGTGAATTAACAAAACATAAATACAACAATATAGCCATATTTAACACTTAAAAGTTAAAGTAAAAACATTTCAGTCTTCTCCTCTAGTAAGCCTTAAACGAAGTGCTACCTTGATAAAGTTCATAATACTACACAGTGTTTGGGGTTCCTCAGCTTTCTGTAAGAATACAAGTGCCTCCCTAGCGTGGACCAAATTAGCATTTTTTAAAATATTTACAAGGTATCTGCGTCTGGGCATTGAGTAAAAGGGGCAGAGTAGAACAAAATGAAGGGAGTCTTGCGGAGACCTGTTGTCGCAGCCGCAGGGCCCCTTCTGTTCTATTGATATAGCAAACCCCGCTGGTGATGCCAACATAAATGGGAGAAGGTTCAATCTGAAACGGCACATCAGGAACCTATCCTGTGCATTGTACATGAGGAACAAGTATGGCTCCATACCTTCCACACTCTTCACTAGGTGATGGGCCCTCACTGTCTTTTTACACCCTTCAGCCTCATCTCTGCGTAGGTTTTTCCGCTCTAGAAAAATTCTCCCTACATGCAGTTTATTCTGGGCTACAATAGTTACAGGATGAGTAAAGAGGTTCCCAAAACATAGCTCCTCCAGGGTATTCTTCACATAAAGGAGCCAGGGGATGCGCATACACTTGTCCCTTTTTAGGCAGTCCAATAAGATTTCTCTACTAAGTGTCGCATCAGGATTGTACCAGATTTTTAACCAAGCGATAATAGGCCTCAATTTTATCAAATCTTCTATATATGGTCTCCCTAGCTCCCTATGGGCAATCAAACCAGCAGTACTTTGTGGTACCCTCAAGAGTGATTTCAGATATTTATTTTCTTCACGTTGGATACTAGTGGTATTGACAAAGCCCCATACTTCTGCCCCGTAAATTACCTTGGAGCATGATACTGAGCTGTACAGATTTATCACCTGTTCCGGGGACCATCTTCCTAGCCTCCTGCCATAGCTAGCAATTGCCCCGTTAGATGCAATCATTTTACCACAACGTTCCTCCACCAGGGTATCAAACCGCAGGGCACCATCGAATGTTACACCAAGGTATGGAAACGTTTTGACCTCTTCCACAATGTGGCTCCCTATTTTGTATGTAAATTTAGAGGTGGTTTTTTTCCCCGCCAGGAGCACATAGGATTTACTCAGATTTACAGAAAGGTCCAAGGCACTCATGAACCTAACAAAACCATCAATCAGGATTTGTAGGCTCCTTGGTGTCCGTGCGATCAGTACCGCGTCATCTGCATAAAGCAGAACAGGAATATGACGCGACCCAACCCTTGGGCAATCTGCCTTCAGACCCAACAGAAACTGCTCCAAATTATTAATATAAAGGGAAAACAAAAAGGGAGCAAGAATGCAGCCTTGTCGGACTCCACTCTTACAGGGAAAAGAACTAGTCAGCCCCCCCTCCCTATTAAAGCGGACTTTGGCGGTGGTGTCACTGTGCAGTTCCCTCAATATATTAATTAGACCACTCTCTATCCCCATACTAAGCATCATGCCCCACAATTTTTCCCTATTGACGTGATCAAATGCTGCTGCCAGATCCATGAAACCCATGTAAATGGATTCATCACTAGCCATGGTATACTTGGCAGTCAGCAAATAAAGGTTCAGGCACTGGTCACTAGTGGACCTCCCTGCCCTAAATCCGTATTGAGTGTCCGAGAAGATGTTTTTTTCCTCGGTCCACTCGGACAGTCTATTAAGAATTGCCCTCCCCAAAAGTTTTGCTGACACATCAATCAGGGAGATCGGGCGGTAGCACTTTGGGTCATCCCTGTTGCCCTTTTTGAAAATCGGCACAATTACTGCCGTGGACCAAGACGGGGGCAGGCCACAGATGATAGCAGTATTAATAACCCTTGTCATTAGGGGAGCCCAGAGTTCGATGTTACTCAAAAACAGATCAGGGGGGATTCCATCAGGCCCCGGAGCTTTATTTTTGGTCAGGCCCTCAATCCCTGCAATGATCTCCTTAATGGAGAATTCTACCAGTGGAGCCTCAGTTGGAATGGCCGGTAGGTCTACAGTAGAACCAGGCTCATGATTGTACAGGCCCCTATAGTGGTTGACCCACTGCTCTGGGAGAATATTGGCCCCTATATCCGGGGTATCTTTTTCCTGGAAAGTTGGGTTATTAATTATTTTCCAAAAGCCTGCTAGGTCCTTTCTTTCCCCCGCTTCTCGTAAATCTGCCCATGCTTCCGCCTGCAAGGCAAGTTTCCTCCTCTTAATTTCCTTTTTATAAATTTCTCTGCACACCTTAACTTTGTGGGGGACCCTCTGCCTCATCACTCAACTGCAAAGAAAAGCCTGCGTGTTAGCCGTCAGTCAGAGCGGTCTGAACGTCCCCAGTTGTGTTACATTACATGCGTGTCTGACGAGATCATTCCTCGTAGTATTACAGAATGCCTCAGACTGCGCAGGTAAAATGTCTCCTTGTATTGGTCTGCACAGATTTTTCATGGGTTTGAATGTTCTCTCTTTAATTTGTTTTTATTAGTGACTTGTTCTCAGTCTTTCTTCCGACTTGACTCTCACGCTTCTAAAATGTGGTGTTTCGTTCCCTGTTTTGATTCATAATTGTCAGTTGTATTGCTTCAGATTTCCCTGTTATCTTATCTGAGCAGTTGCTTTTAATCGGCACTTCGCAGTCCCTTTAAGTGGTGACGGAAAGACACTTACAGAGAAAAGGGAAGTTGTTCTGAAAACCATTCCCAGGGGGTAGTGGTGACCCCGCTTCAGCACTTATCCCTGTAGTGTCAAAGCACCGGAAGGAAGTGGGTGAGAGCGTCTGGGCTTTGATTGACATTTCATCGTCACTGCCAAAGAACACATTTCCACCTGCTAACATAGCTAGGACAAACTTTTGTGAAATGAGATTTTGAATTGGCAGTTGCTAGTGAGGAGCCGGAAGGGCTGGGGCAGTGTTAAGATTGTGTCCTATAAAGCTATTGGGTTTTATGTCAGAACACCAGGAAATAAATCAATTTATCAGCCTTCTGGCTTCCTGGCATGTTCAGCACAGCACAGGGTGAGGCCCTGTGTTTTGGAAGTGGTCTGAAATTTGTCCTGGCATACAGGGATAGTGTTGGTATCATATAACTGGAAACATCACCCAAGCCCACCTGTCCCTGGCATTGATTTACTTGTTGCAACCGGAGCAGCCTGTAGAGAACTGCAAAGAATATTCTGTGAAATTAGTCTTGTTTACGGGGGATGTATAGGTGATCATGCCATTTTGGGCATGCTGTCGCAAATATATTACTAAAGGATTGTGTGCAAATATATTACTAAAGGATTGTGTGCAAATATATTACTAAAGGATTGTGTGCAAATATATTACTAAAGGATGGTGTGCAAATATATTACTAAAGGATGGTGTGCAAATATATTACTAAAGGATGGTGCAGTAGCACACTGCCATTCACATAATGCACATTTTCACTGTAATGGACATTACATTTTAACAACCATGCACTTCTACTAATAATTTTATAAAGCAATGATTTGCCCTAAAACTCTCCAGAACCTCCCTTATGATAGTCAGGCTACCTCGCTTAGCTGGCAACATAACACTCAGCCACGACTTTTACGCCCTACCACTTTCAAATGTCACCAGCCGCCACTGATCACGTGGGATTCCTGGGTAATTCTGTGTGATTACACTAAACAGAATTACTCAAGTTACGCCTATCCCTAATTTATATTTAAACATAAATAAATAGTTCAGCCTTAAAGCAGGTGCAAGTTTAACATAAAAAATAGTAAACCAACACTTCATATTATGATAAATAACCAGATAAATCCTTATGATTGTTACATGTCTAGGAAATATATTGCTGCCTGCTCCATAAACATTAATGCATCTTAAAAATCTAAAAACAGCAATTTCTATGCTAATAAAAATGTACATAGATAAACAAGTCATTCATTTTTCTCCCAAAGCAATGGTTTCATTGAATTTGTAAACAACCTCCTTTTCAGGCGGCTGCTATTTCCTGAAACAATTGTTATCTTTCACTGAAGTTAAAATATTTCTCAGTTTAATCAATGCTTTTTCATGTTCATGGCTTTCAGTAATAATTTCTGAATTCTTATTTGAAATTATAACTCTTCATGTGGTCATTCACAATTAAAACAGTTCTTTTCATTCACCAGGTAAGGAGGAGTGTGTATGTATTGTTGAATAAGGACTGTAACTGAATTTCATAAAAAACCAAAGCCAACTTCTCTTGTGTTTCTTTCTGTTGGACCTGACCCTCTCTGCAGGGTCACCCCCAGACCTTTTACCCTCCACTTTTGTTTCTGAATTTGTTTTGGTTGGCCTTAGGACTCTGTGAACTTTACCACTGCTAACCAGTGCTAAAATGCTTGTGCTCTCTCCCCTAAACATGGTTTGATTGGCTTACACCTGATTTGCATATTAAATTTACTTATAAGTTCCTTTTAGAGTGGCATCCCACATACCCAGGGCCTGTAAATTAAATGCCACTAGTGGGCTTTCAGCACTTATTGTGCCACTCACTTTGCTGGCACCCTAAAACATGACCCACGCCTGCCATTTCTGTCTAAATGCAGTTTTAAACTGCCACTTCTACTTGCCAATAAAACCCCCATGCCAAGCCTTAAACTCCTATTTTTTTGCATTTATATCACCCTAAGGTAGGCCCTATGTGGCCCAAAGGGCAGAGTTCATTGTCATTAAAACGTTGGACATGTACTTTTAAGTTTTACATTTTCTGGTACTGAAAAACTTCTAAAGATGTTTTTCACTACTGTGAGGCCAACCTGTTCTTTTAGATAACTTGGGGTTGCCTTATTACATTTATTGAGTGCTAACTTTTTATTGGTACCAGCTATCCATTTCATGTTTTTTATCTAAGAAATTGTGATGAAAAATCATCTTTAATGGTAACATCGGATTTTTAATTACAATTTTGAAAATGCCACATTTAGAATGATGCAAAAACAACAATTGATGGACAGAATGCAGAACAATGTCACACATTCACCCCAGTCCATCACCACCCCCCTTTTTTACCGCTGTGTTCGCCATAAGTTGGCAGGGTATGCTCAGACGTGAGTCCCTTGCTCACTTTGCCACTGGATTCAAGCAAGCCTGGCTGAAGACGGCTGAAATGCCAGAAACCAGTCCTAGGAAGCTTGTTTCCGTCCAGGGAAGACATGGCTTGGCAGTTCGGGCTGGACTGTTCCCATGAGGTACAGGGTCAGACTGATTTGCATATGGCCATGTCTGAATTGGGGTGGCAGAGTGGGCTAAAGAACGGTGATGGATCAAACCCGGATCTGTTGACTGGGTGTGAGTGTTTGATTGGTTCTGATGCTCCGTCCATCACCACCCCCTTTTGTACCACTTTTAGAATGATGGCATATTCCTGCCCTTAGCACTTTTGTGTCTGCAGCCTGTCTTGGGCCACATGACTTGGTGTAACTGACAGATTTTGTGTATTCCTCCCAGACACACGCACAAATGAGGTACTAGGGGTGCCTGAATGGGCTATGTACTGGCAGGGTGGGAGGGGCAGAAGTGAGAACATTCACACTTGCAACTAAATAGAGTGTGCTCTGCCTTCACACAAAAGACTCATCACCTACACATTGTCACTAAAGCCAGCTTGAAGCCAGGGCAGGGGAATCAGGAAATTCCATGCACTTCAAAGAGCCTTTCTTTGTTATACTCAGGGCTGATCTTCATACCTACTCTGACTTTGGTATTGGATCCTAAAATCAAATAAATTATTCTCTGGCAAAATCCATTGGTCTGTATTTTTCAATGTAAAAACATTCCTTGTAAATTAAAATATTTCAATTTCTCAATTACAATATGGTTATCTGATTGTTTACATCACTATACAAGTTTCAACTTTCTAATTAAAAATATACAGAAACATTTTTGTAAATTACATTATTTTAAAATGTATGACATGTAGGAAACATTTCTTATACTCCTTTTTTTTTGTTTAGGTCTGATGCATTTTTTGGTAGGTTTATGCTACACAACTACCACATTCATACATAGAGGTTCCTACTAGTTGGGTGGTCCTTTTGGAGCTCAAATTATTAACCTGAGTAAATTGTATTTTTCTTCTAATCAAAAGGTGTTAGTCAAATAGAGACCACTCTCAAAGAGGTTTAACAACCCGGATGTGTTTTCCACCCGTGCTATGCAGATTTAAGTGAGAGGCCTTTGAAAGACAATAGACTTACCAGATGACTCGCAGGGAACAAGACAAGTCTAACCCTGTCTCGACTACTTCAGTGAACACAAAATAGGCAATAAACATAGTGGGGATTCAATGGGCCATAGACTATTGTAGAAACAATGGATTAGAATAATTTCCATTATAATGTAAATACTAAGAAATACATACAAATCCGAGTAAAAAGATTACAAACGTCATAGATTATTGTCTATCGTTTTATACTCGGATCTGCAGAGCCATGTTGTCAAGAATTCCTGTCATACAAGGGAAACACGCCCTTATGTAAACAGGAGAGCTGTTACATAACTCAAGGAAAACACGCCCTATAAAGGGAGGAACCGGGAGGTACAAGGCTGTCGGATATTGTGTTTACACCGACGTACCTGCTTCGTGAAGAGCAGTGTTCCGGAGTGGTGCTCCAGTAAGGCAAGAACGGAGGTAGGTCGAGTCGTTACTCCCTGGGCCGTGTCTTGCCCCATCGTCACCTGTGAAGGACCCGGAAGCTCTACCGGTCAACCATTGAGCTTCGCTTTTTGACTCGGCTGAGTCCAAGCGCAGTGGCGCTTTTGCTGGTTGGAGTCGTAACTCCCAGCCCGACCAGAGACACAGGGACTGCCAGCTGTAACGCACACCAGGAGGTGTTTGCCGCGTTACAGACTCGGAAGTCCACAGGATCGATCGAGCGGCTGCTCTCGGTTCAGTCTTCTTGCTTGTGATTGGGGTATCGGTGACGCATCACCAGGAGGTGACTCCGCGTCCCGGTGCAGTCTGAGGAAGAGGTTGAGCGGCTGCTCCCTTCAGGTAGAGACCCCGGCTGGGTGTTTCCCTGACTCCTCGATTCTCCCCAACACTCTTCGTGCCCCTCACAGCCTACCGATTGGCATTGTCGGCCATTTCATTTCTGCCCTCTGTTGGCATACGCCGGGATCGGCGTATATGCAGAGGACGGTTAGGACCATCCGTGCTGTGGGCTGGTAACGTACTTAGCCTGGAGGATTCCAGTGACTATAACTTTTGTTTGTTCTTTGTATTTTATTTGCCTTCATTAAAAGAACTAACCCTTCACAAGTGGTTGCGTCCTCATTGTCGTGTCTGTTAAACGATCCTGAGACGTTCAGGGCGTTACAAAATATCCGACCTTAATAACACTAACTGTCTCCCGGTCGATAACAGACTTGGCAACACTTGATGATGTGCTGGCTGCTTTAGCGGCCATGCAAGTTGAAGTGGCTGCCTCTAGGCAAGAAACAGCCGATGTAAAAGCCAGACTGGATGCTATCCAATTGGACCCGCTCACGCCCAGCACCTCCCTCACGAACCAGACCCCTGCGGTAGTAGTGGAAATGCCGGTAGCCATCCCCTTGGCAACACCAGAGAGGTACAGTGGGGATCCTAACACAGTGCAGGTATTCCTCACACAAGTGGCGCTACATTTATCGTGCAAACCAAAGGCGTTCCCCACGAGTCAGGCTCGTGTGGCTTTCCTTATATCCTATTTGGCTGGAAACGCGGCACAATGGGCCGTACCTCTGGTGAGCAGGGACGACCCCCTCTTATGTGATTGGGGTGCTTTTCGCGAGGAATTCCTGAAGGTATTCGACAGAAGGGCTGACTCGTACACGGCGGACCGTGAAATGCTTGAGTTGAGACAGGGATCCAACGACCTGGTGCAGTATCTCAACGCGTTCCGAAGGCTGGTTGCGGAAACCAAGTGGCCTGTTGCTAAACAGACGGCGCTCTTCCATGCAAGGGCTGTGCGATGAGCTCAAGGACGCCGTGGCTCATATTGACCCTCAACCCAAGACATGTGAGGGCCTTATCAACCTGGTATTACGGCTGGAACATAGGCTAAGTGAAAGAAAGGGGGATCATGGGAGAAAAGGAAAATCCCTTCCATCCTATGTGACGGTGGGAAGTCCTGAAACTTCCACCGCATCCAAGGGAGAACCCATGGACATCAGCGCAATACGAGCGAGCCTCACAGCCACGGAGAAAGAGTCACGCCGTAAACAAGGATTGTGCCTATATTGTGGCAAAAAAGGCCACTACGTACGTGAATGCCCTGCCAAACCGAAGACGTCACGTTATCGGGCCAACCGGTCGGTAACAGCCGTGGTGGACATACCGGCGGAAAACTAGAGGACTCCAAGACCAGAGAAGGGGCATCTCGGAGTCACTCATCCATCCCTTCACTTTCCAACTCGGTCACTAAGGGACAACGACACCTGTTTATCACGGTGCACGTGGGAGTGCATGACCAGTGGATACCCGTTGTGGCCATGGTGGATTCAGGGGCCACTGGAATGTTTATGGACCACAACGAGGCATGCAGGCTAGGGCTAGTGCTTCTTCCCAAAGCAGTACCCGAAGACGTCTATGCGGTAGACGGAAGGCGATTGGTGACGGGGCCCATCGGACAGCACATGGGGGTCCTTCCGATGAGATATGGGAGGAACCATTTGGAACAAATCGATTTTAACATCATCCGAGCGCCCCAATATGGCGTCATATTGGGATTGCCGTGGCTACAGAAACACAACCCCTTTGTGGATTGGCCAACACATCGCATCGAAATGACGTCACCGTATTGCATCCTGCATTGTGGAATAAGAACGGAATCCCTTGACGCAGATGAGAGCGGGAGTCAGACGGTGGCTACAGCGGCAGAAAAAGATGTGGCTCTCCCCCAGGCTTATCACAGTTTTGAGGATGTATTTGATGAGGTGAAGGCGGAAGTGCTACCACCACATAGACAGTTTGACTGCCAGATCGACCTGGTGCCAGGGGCCAGCGTTCCCAGCGGCAGGCTGTATGCCCTGACGGAGCCTGAAAACGTGCATCTCCGGGGGTACCTGGATAAACTCCTCAAGCTAGGATTCATCCGCCCGTCCAAGTCTCCGGCCGCCTCGCCACTCTTCTTCATCCCGAAGGCTAATGGGGAGCTGAGAGCCTGTGTGGACTTTAGGGCATTGAATGCGATAACCATAAAAAATCGGTACCCCTTGCCTCTCATCAGTGTACTTCTGGAACAGGTCAAGAAAGCTCGTATCTACACCAAGTTGGATTTGAAAGGGGCATACCATCTGGTGCGCATGAGGGACGGAGACGAGTGGAAGACCGCCTTTAAGACCAGGTTCGGCCTTTTTGAGTACCTCGTCATGCCGTTCGGTCTGTGCAACGCCCCGGCAGCCTTTCAGTACTTTTTGAATGAGGTATTCAGAGAGGAGTTGGATATCTACGTGGTCGTATATATCGACGACATCCTCATCTATTCGTCCAGTGTGGAGGAGCACGTACACCACGTCAAAGCTGTGCTCCAAAAGCTGAGGGAAAACATGCTGTTTTGTAAACTCAGCAAGTGTGACTTCCACGTCACATCCGTGGAATTCCTCGGAGTGATGCTGAGTCCAGAGGGACAGGAGATGGCAGAACGAAAGATCAAGGCGGTGAAAGAATGGCCGGTGCCCCAAAGCGTGAAGGACGTCCAAAGTTTCTTTTACAGGCGGTTTATAGATGGATTTTCAGGAGTGGTGGCCCCAATCACACAGCTACTGAGGAAGTCCAAGGAGTTTGTCTGGTCCCCTGAAGCGAACAAAGCCTTTGAGGCCCTGAAAAGCGCCTTTGGTAAGGCGCCGGTGTTGGCTCACCCCGATCCGGATCTCCCCTACGTGGTGGAAGCGGACGCGTCGGATGTGGCGCTGGGGGCTATCTTGTCCCAACGCAACCACGACACAGGGGTGCTTCATCCCGTTGCGTACATGTCCCGCAAACTCAACGACGCCGAACGCAACTACCATATTGCGGAGAAGGAGCTTCTCGCAATCAAGGACGCCTTCACCGAATGGAGGCATTGGTTGATGGGGGCAAGACATGTGGTATCGGTGTACACGGACCATCGGAACCTACAGTTCATGACGGCCACTAGACACCTTTCTCCCAGGCAGCTGCGGTGGATGATCTTCTTTGCGGGGTTCAACTTCCGCATCACATATCGGCCGGGGACGGAAAACCGGAAGGCGGACGCCCTGTCCCGTCAATCTGCAGTTAAGGAACCATTGCCTGCAACCGAGCGTTCCATCATTTCCCCGAGGATGGTATTGGGGGTTATCCAACCGGATACTTTCCTGAGGGGAATAAAGAGAGGGATCAGGTCATTCGCATGGCGGAGGTGGCTCCTCAGTCACAGAGAATGGCAGCTGAAGGACGGGATACCCCTGAAGGGCAGGTGCCTATTGATACCCACGCCTAGGCTAAGGAAACAAGCATTCATCTGGTGCCATGACTCTCCATGCGCAGGTCATTTGGGCTTTGAAAAAACGGTGGCTAGCATGGGACGGCATTTCTGGTGGCCAACCATGAGAGTGGATGTCAGGAGGTGGGGACAGGAGTGTCCTACGTGTGCTACCATGAAGGCCGACCATGGCCGAACCCAAGGGCTCTTACATCCACTTCCGACCCCGGATAGACCATGGGATAGCATATCACTGGACTTCGTGGTGGGCCTACCGGTAGACCAGGGGATGACGGCAATACTGGTGGTGGTGGATTACTTGACGAAAATGGGGCACTTCATCCCCTGCAAGAGAGTCCCTACGGCCGGGGAATTGGCGTCACTACTCCTAAAGAATGTGGTACGACTGCATGGATTACCTGGGGTGATCGTGTCGGACCGGGGGTCGCAGTTTACTGCGCAATTCTGGAAGACTTGGTGCACTGCGCTGCATGTTAAGACCGCCCTGTCCACCAGCTACCACCCTCAAACGGACGGCCAAACCGAGCGCCTGAACCAAACGCTCAAACAGTATCTGCGATGTTTTGTGGACCAGGGCAGGGAAGAATGGGTCGACTTGCTATGGGTTGCAGAGATCGCCTATAACAACGCCACTCACAGCTCCACACAGTCATCTCCGTTCTATAGCAACTACGGCCAACATCCCAGGTTCTTGCCATTTCTACATCCGTTCAGAGAGGACAGGATTCCCGCCACAGCGGACAGGGTGGCACACATAAAAGACACGTTGATGCGCTCAAGGGCTGTCCTAATAGAGGCCAAGAGAAGATACAAGGCTGCGGCAGACAGGAAGAGAAGGCCCGGGCCACTGTACCGCACTGGAGACTACGTCTGGATATCCACAAGAAACATGAGGTTTCGAAAGAACAGTGTGTTCCATCCCAAGTACATGGGCCCCTATCGAATTACCAAGTGTATGGGTCCCGTGAAAGTGAAGGTGTGCTTGCCCCAGTCATTGCGGATACACCCTGTCTTTCATGTATCATTGCTCAAACCAGCACCCTCCAAGCCGTCTGGGACACCTAGGCCGGTATGCGTGGAGTCGGAGGTGGAGTATGAAGTGTCGGGCATACGGGCGTCCCAATGGCGCAGGGGGAAGCTGTGGTACCTGGTTGCGTGGAAAGGCTATGGCCCGGAGGAGCAGTCATGGGAACCGGCTGAAGGGGTTCATGCTCCGCGCTTGGTCTCCTTGTTCCATCAGCGTTTTCCTGCCAGCGCTGGACCCGTGGGGAGCCGCTGAGAGGGAGGATGTACTGTCAAGAATTCCTGTCATACAAGGGAAAAACGCCCTTATGTAAACAGGAGAGCTGTTACATAACTCAAGGGAAACACGCCCTTATGTAAACAGGAGAGCTGTTACATAACTCAAGGGAAACACGCCCTTATGTAAACAGGAGAGCTGTTACATAACTCAAGGAAAACACGCCCTATAAAGGGAGGAACCGGGAGGTACAAGGCTGTCGGATATTGTGTTTACACCGACGTACCTGCTTCGTGAAGAGCAGTGTTCCGGAGTGGTGCTCCAGTAAGGCAAGAACGGAGGTAGGTCGAGTCGTTACTCCCTGGGCCGTGTCTTGCCCCATCGTCACCTGTGAAGGACCCGGAAGCTCTACCGGTCAACCATTGAGCTTCGCTTTTTGACTCGGCTGAGTCCAAGCGCAGTGGCGCTTTTGCTGGTTGGAGTCGTAACTCCCAGCCCGACCAGAGACACAGGGACTGCCAGCTGTAACGCACACCAGGAGGTGTTTGCCGCGTTACAGACTCGGAAGTCCACAGGATCGATCGAGCGGCTGCTCTCGGTTCAGTCTTCTTGCTTGTGATTGGGGTATCGGTGACGCATCACCAGGAGGTGACTCCGCGTCCCGGTGCAGTCTGAGGAAGAGGTTGAGCGGCTGCTCCCTTCAGGTAGAGACCCCGGCTGGGTGTTTCCCTGACTCCTCGATTCTCCCCAACACTCTTCGTGCCCCTCACAGCCTACCGATTGGCATTGTCGGCCATTTCATTTCTGCCCTCTGTTGGCATACGCCGGGATCGGCGTATATGCAGAGGACGGTTAGGACCATCCGTGCTGTGGGCTGGTAACGTACTTAGCCTGGAGGATTCCAGTGACTATAACTTTTGTTTGTTCTTTGTATTTTATTTGCCTTCATTAAAAGAACTAACCCTTCACAAGTGGTTGCGTCCTCATTGTCGTGTCTGTTAAACGATCCTGAGACGTTCAGGGCGTTACACATGTAAAAGGTTTCCCATATACCTTATCACAGCCCCAGTAAAAGGGCTTCTGGCTTTTCAGTGGGAATTATACTATGGCTGGGCATGAATCTCAGGCATGTATTTGGTCCAGCTCGATTATAAGAGAAACAGTTTTTTAGAGTTTTTGTACCTGAACATGGTGGTTGCATGGTAAGTATTTCATAGCAACCCATTGCTGGGTGCAGGTGTTTGTTAATTTCTTGCTGGGCAAGAGAGCACTTGATAACCTGCTACTGGACTCAAGCACTTGGGGACCTGATAGTGAGGAGGATGTCAAGAAATAAGTAATCATAGGGTATTTTCCCAGAACTCAGAGTAGAATCCATTAAGCAATAATTTATTGTTATTATTATTGCTGTTGTTGTGTCTATTAATAATATTCAGTAAGCACAACCTTCATATATAGCTCTCTGTGAGAAAGCATTGTATTAGTTATGACAATACGCACTCAATACATATCTTTAGGTCCTACAGGCCTCAGCGAATGAGGTAGTTTATTTACGTAATTAGTAAAGTAGGATACCTTACATTATAGGCAGGACCACTGGAATTATGCGATTGGCCGGCCGATGGGATTTTCGCATATGTATAGATGTGCCACATTAACCACGTAATCCATCATCTGCCACATAATCTGCAGATTTTGGCAAAAACATTTTATGTTTCCAGCTCAACTGGTTCAAAGGTTTCTAAAAATGCAGCAACACGTGTTGCCTCGCAGTGGTAGGGCCTTTGCACAGCTGGACTGGTCACCTTTATGTTGCTTATTACTATTTTTGGGTGTTAAACTGGTACTAATGAGGTGCAACCAATGCCCATACAGTGTTACCAACTTTAAAAATGACACTCATTCAAGTTGCTGGTGATCGTAAGGAGGTGTAGCAGTACTGGAGAACTGATGTGCTTCTGCCCGTGAATTTGATCACTGCTCGCCGGACCCGCTCCGCGTGTCCTGCTTCGTTGTTTGGGCTTGCCGACTGTGTTTGTACCGGGACTAGCGCAAAGGCGCTGTGTTTGGGAAAGGTGAGGGTTCAACTGGCTACAGGGCTGCGAGCGTGTTTACAGGGACTTCATCTCCCAGGAGTCCCTGCATGACCAATTAACACCACCTGGTCCGCCCTCCCTGCATGCCTGCCCCGCCCCCTGACCACGAAGGAGTAAAACCTGCCGCTTCCTGTGAGACCGAGGGACACTCATTCAAGTTGTTGGTGATCGTAAGGAGGTGTAGCAGTACTGGAGAACTGATGTGCTTCTGCCCGTGAATTTGGCCACTGCTCGCCGGACCCGCTCCGCGGGTCCCGCTTCGTTGTTTGGGCTTGCCGACTGTGTTTGTACCGGGACTAGCGCAGAGGCGCTGTGTTTGGGAAAGGTGAGGGTTCAACTGGCTACAGGGCTGCGAGCGTATTTACAGGGACTTCATCTCCCAGGAGTCCCTGCATGACCAATTAACACCACCTGGTCCGCTCTCCCTGCATGCCTGCCCCGCCCCCTGACCACGAAGGAGTAAAACCTGCCGCTTCCTGTGAGACCGAGGGACACTCATTCAAGTTGTTGGTGATCGTAAGGAGGTGTAGCAGTACTGGAGAACTGATGTGCTTCTGCCCGTGAATTTGTCCACTGCTCGCCGGACCCGCTCTGCGGGTCCCGCTTCGTTGTTTGGGCTTGCCGACTGTGTTTGTACCAGGACTAGCGCAGAGGCGCTGTGTTTGGGAAAGGTGAGGGTTCAACTGGCTACAGAGCTGCGAGCGTATTTACAGGGACTTCATCTCCCAGGAGTCCCTGCATGAACAATTAACACCACCTGGTCCGCTCTCCCTGCATGCCTGCCCCGACCCCTTACCACGAAGGAGTAAAACCTGCCGCTTCCTGTGAGACCGAGGGACACTCATTCAAGTTGTTGGTGATCGTAAGGAGGTGTAGCAGTACTGGAGAACTGATGTGCTTCTGCCCGTGAATTTGGCCACTGCTCGCCGGACCCGCTCCGCGGGTCCCGCTTCGTTGTTTGGGCTTGCCGACTGTGTTTGTACCGGGACTAGCACAGAGGCGCTGTGTTTGGGAAAGGTGAAGGTTCAACTGGCTACAGGGCTGCGAGCGTATTTACAGGGACTTCATCTCCCAGGAGTCCCTGCATGACCAATTAACACCACCTGGTCCGCTCTCCCTGCATGCCTGCCCCGCCCCCTAACCACTCTCCCTCCCTTCATAGCAAGCTGATCATACCACTGCGCGGGAGCGCCGTGGGAGCGCCGCGGGAGCGCCGCAGGAGCATCCCGGGAGAAGCCCGGGACAAGGGCGGGACCGTCTGAGGCCGTCCGAGGTCGTTTGAGGCCGGGCTGGGCTATTCCCCTTAAATCTGGTTTTTAAGTTGTTCATTGTTTGCGATTCATTGTATTCTAGTACTGCCACCAACCAGAGCAACAGTGATTTTAGAGAAAGAGATTGCTCTTACTGAGAAACGTCTGTCCCTAGATCTCAATACAGGGAAACGCTCATCCTTAGGCCACATTGGGACTGTGATTTCCCCTGACCCCTCAAGATTACCTAAACCTATTATTACCCAGGAATCTCGATCCTGCTCGGGCTCAACGATTCTGGTTGTGGTCAATTCACCGGATTGCTCTACCCCCAATCATTCTCCACCCAGTATGATTTCTAGTAGCCTATTCAGTAGAGTTTCTAGCCCTTCTCCGTCACATAGACCCACTACAGAAACCCAAAAAATAGGCTCACTGGTAAATACCAAACCAAGCAAAAGGAAAAGAGGGGGTGGTCCTCAGAAGGGTGGAACTGCTAAAATGCCCAAAATCCCTAACAAAACTGGGAAAACTTTGATCCCTAATGATACTACCCAGCCAACAAACCCAACTTTGGTCAAAAGAGGTCCAGCCCAACAGACCCCCACGAGTAGTGCTGCTGATGGTCTTTTGGGTAAACTGGAAACCCTAATCAAATCCTTGATCGTACCCCTAGTGGAGAGAACAAGGTTGATTAATTCGAAATTAGACAAGTTGGAGAACCTTGTTTTATCAAACACAGACGTACTGAACAAATTAGTTACAAGAATGGAAAATCCTAACGTACTGATTGTTGAACCCCAAAAAACAGGGTTAGATAATGGAACAAGTGCTTTAACATCAGTTGTAAATGACATTCCTAATTCCCAAGAAGTACAACATAGTACGGATATTCCCCAGGTAGGCAAAACCATTATAGTTACCACACAGGCTAGGCATACTGGGGTGGGGGCGGTGTCTAAAACAAAGGTTGCTCTGCAAGATCCAGTTCCAGTTAGTGGGCTAACTGGGTATTCTCGGTTGGAGAAGGAGAAAAACAAGCAGCGTTTGCCTTGTGTTAATCTTCCCCCAGAATCCACACCCTACACTATCATTCTGGTGGGAGTCCCTTCATTGGGGGAGGATAAACAAGAATCAGATAGAGAGCTAAAAAATAAAGTCATATTTTGGCTTAATAAGAAAAGAACTCTCCCTCCCTTCTCTAACACTGAGATACTCTGTGTTAGAAGGGTGAATTGGGTGGGACAATGTCCAAAAGACTTAGAGGGTGACTGTATCATTGTGAATTTTAGGGACATTTGGGTGGTTGATTTTATCCGCAGAGAGCCAAGATTTAGGAGGGAGGGAGATATACAATCCTTAGGTCATGATTATTTCTACCCTCGCTCAACTAGTGGCTCTTCCCACTTACCTTTCAATCCATATAGGAGAAGACACCCGGGGGGAAATCCTGTAGTCCAGATAGAGCGACACCTTCCCTTGTCTAACCGGTTCGAGCCCCTTATAGGTCTAGAGGGGGTAGATTGACTTTCATACAGGCACGGTAAAAATAGTTGGCCGATGAATCCTGAAGCGGTCTCCATAGGGACTGGTACCATAGGGGGGGAAGTAGTTGCCCCTGATGGATTAATTTTAGGTAGCCCATTGGAGTTGGTGCCGGCGATATCGGAGGGTGTGCAAGGAAAGGGGCAGTCCGCATTTCCAACCAGGATATTTACAGACAGGGATTCCTTGTTGGAGAGTGGAGGGTTATCGAGTATTAGTCTCCAGGCTATCGAACATTCTCAATCCCCTAGTATGAATACCCCGCTTAAAATAGCTTCCTGGAATATTGCGGGGCTGAAAAGCAAGGTAGGCCTAGGAGAGTGGGCTGATTTTGTGGACAACCAGGACATTTTAATATTTCAGGAAACCTGGGCCCTTGATCCTATTTATAGACATGGGTATATTAATTTCTACAAACCAAACCCGCCCAGAGGGGTAGAATGGGCAGAGCTTCTGGGGGATTAACTATTTGGGTGAGCCAGTCACTCAGTTATAGGATCAATGAAGTGTTAGTGGATACTCCTGATATTCTTGGGATTATGCTGACGAGTCCCAACCTCCAGGAGATTTTTATTGTCAACATATATGCTCGCGGACTCCCTGGGGGACGTAGTCCGTAGGTTATTAGAAAATTAGATCTCCTCCTTAATAATATTGGTAGGGATAAGTTCGTGGTAGTGGCGGGGGATTTTAATTGTACCTTCGAACCACTCCAATATGAGGGAGTGGACATATTTGCTGAAGAAGATGTGCAATGGAATATCCCTCCCCTCGAACTAAAACCGATTAAGCGAGGGACAGAGGCTGCACTACAATGGATGGGTTTGTGTCTTGAGTGGGGGTTGAGAGCGGTTAATGGCCGATCACATTCTGATAAAGAAGGCCGGGCCATATTTGACAACGGCACCAGTACTAGTCGAATTGACTATATCCTAATCGGGGTTGAGTACTGGGTGCTATTGGAGGATATGTTAATAATGGCTCGACCTGAGAGCGACCATAACCCGTTAGTGCTTGGTCTAAATCTAAAGGACTGCCTAAGGAGATTATTCCGACTGAGTGTACAACTGCAGAGGCAATTCTAACAAACGACAGTAGCAGGCTTAGGTGGAGCAGGATAGTGGAGGATCCTATGATATTAGACAGAACTTCATCAGAGGTCTCTTCCACTTTATCTGCTTTGCAAGCGCTGGTTGACCCGTTGAACCAATTATCATACATAATTGGTCAGCATGACAAGCTCTTTGGTGTCTTAAAATGTCTTTTCACTACAAGTTATAAACCCATGAACTTAAAGGTCCCAAAAACAGGAAAAAAATGGTATAATAATTCCTGTAGACAGGCACATACTCACCTGATTAAAGCCTTAAAATCTAGAGATGAACCAGAAATTAGGATGGCAAGGCTTGCGTATAAAAAGGTACAAAGAGAGTCAAGGAGAGAATGGGATGATTTGCATTGGCTGGACTTGTATGAAGCCAGTAAATCAAAGGACCAGACTAAGTTTTGGCAGATAGTCAAATGGGGTAGTAATCAGGACTGTCAGATCCCGACGAATTTTGTCTCGCCAGAAGTGTGGGTAGAATATTTTGAGCACCAGTTTAGGGGTAGTGAACCAGAAACTGTGAGTGGCTTACCTGCTCTTTTTTTAAGTGAATCTGTTCTGTCCACCTATAGTTTTTGAGAATACTGATGCAGAGTTTGCACTGGGTTTGATTAAAGCAGGTAAAGCCCCTGGCATTGATTGTATCCCGTCCGACTTATTTAAATTTGATTTATTGAATTGGGTCCCTTATATCACTTTTATAGCTAATGCCATTGCAAGTGGTGCCCAAATTCCGGATTCATGGCGTGGGGCGGAAATTTTACCTATATTTAAGAAGGGGGAACGCTCGGCCCCGGAAAACTATCGCCCTATAAGTCTAATAGATTCAATTCAGGAAGTTGTAGCTAGGATGGTGTTGGTTAAAATCCTTGGAGTTTGAGAATATATTATCTCCTATGCAAGCAGGATTTAGACCCAATGTCAGTACAATTGACCAGGTGTTTAGATTCCTTCTTATATCTTGGAAGGTGGTGACCTTGGGCGGTGGAACTATTTACGCAGCGTTTGTAGACTTAAAGTCTACATTCGACCTCGTACCAAGAGAAAAGCTATGGGCTGCCCTAAGGAACATGGGAATGCCGTCAGCACTCCTGGATATAATAATAAGATTATATGTGGCTAACTTTGCCCAGGTGAGATGGGGCAGGCAAGAACACATAACAGAGAGGTTTCCAGTCACCCGTGGCGTCCGCCAGGGATGTGTCCTTGCACCGACTCTGTTTTTGTTATTTATCAACAGGGTCGTACAGTACTTTGTAGACACTCCCACTGATGCCCCTATTTTAGGTGGTATTAAATTCCCACTTCTCATCTTTGCGGATGATACCCTCATTCTATCCAAGACTCAAAAGGGGCTCCAACTCGCCATAAACAAGTTTGAAGAGTTTTGTAAAGACAACGACCTTCAAGTCAATGTCAGCAAGACAAAATTTATGGTGTTTACTAGAAATAAGCCACAGAAGGGTCATGTTAGGATGAATGGTGTCGAACTTGAACAGGTGGAAGTTATGACATATTTAGGGATTGTACTTGAAAATAAGTTAAGATGGAAACCACAGGTTGATGTCCTGTCATTGAAATTTGCCCAACTATCTGGTACCTTAATCAAGGAACAAAGAACCTCTACAACCAAAAGGATTGGCCCTGCATTAAGAATTTATAATGCTAAAATAAGTTCAGCAATCCTGTATGGTACAGATTTATGGGGCTCTTCAGACTTGTCCTCCTTGGTTAAAGTCCAAAATAAATTTCTACGTAATCTAATAGGCCTGCCCCAATCTAGTTCCTTGAAGCCCTTGTTACTAGACCTGGGTTGTTATCCTATTGACGAAGTGGCACGGTATAGATCCGTTGCTCTGTGGAGAAGGATCTGGTCAACACCTGAACTTGCTACTTTTGCAAAGGAGATATTAGATGTTAGATCCATTTTGGGATCTGCTAACATCCCTTGGTTTAGAAATGTGAGATCGATACTGGTAAACATGGGCCATGATCAGTTATGGTCGGATCCCGGTAATAGCATTTTTCCTTCAAAAAAGGATTTTAAAGAACAGTACTGGGCGAATATACGTTATCAACATATTGTCCAGACAGATCCCACTTCTCTTTCTGGTAGATTCCTGGAACACAAGATCACTCCCTCTTTAGAGGAGTATTGGGATGTAATTGCAAAGAGCTGTGATAGAAAACTATACCATCAGTTTAGGGTGGGGTCACTTCCAGTGAGATCCTTTACATCTACATGGCGTGGCCAGACGAATGAGTACTGCCCTTGGTGCAGGGATAAAAAAGAGTCCTTAGGCCATGTATTTTTTGTTTGCCCAGCCTATTCAGCCCCCCGAGGAAAATGGCTCACACCCATCTGTAAAAACATGAAAACTCGGGTGAGCCAGGAGGCATTATGGCTCTAAGGACTAATACATCGATTCCAGTGGCCATAGCCGTTGCAAAATTTCTGGGTTGGACATGGATTATTAGAGCCAGTCAACATTGCAATAGTGGCTAAATAGCCCCTTATAGCAAGTACATATTTTTAACACGTCTTTAACCAACATTTTTAAATACCTTTTAATCAGTGGCGGCTGGTGACATTTGAAAGTGGTAGGGCGTAAAAGTCGTGGCTGAGTGTTATGTTGCCAGCTAAGCGAGGTAGCCTGACTATCATAAGGGAGGTTCTGGAGAGTTTTAGGGCAAATCATTGCTTTATAAAATTATTAGTAGAAGTGCATGGTTGTTAAAATGTAATGTCCATTACAGTGAAAATGTGCATTATGTGAATGGCAGTGTGCTACTGCACCATCCTTTAGTAATATATTTGCACACCATCCTTTAGTAATATATTTGCACACCATCCTTTAGTAATATATTTGCACATCATCCTTTAGTAATATATTTGCACACAATCCTTTAGTAATATATTTGCGACAGCATGCCCAAAATGGGATGATCACATATACATCCCCCGTAAACAAGGCTAATTTCACAGAATATTCTTTGCAGTTCTCTACAGGCTGCTCCGGTTGCAACAAGTAAATCAATGCCAGGGACAGGTGGGCTTGGGTGATGTTCCCAGTTATATGATACCAACACTATCCCTGTATGCCAGGACAAATTTCAGACCACTTCCAAAACACAGGGCCTCACCCTGTGCTATGCTGAACATGCCAGGAAGCCAGAAGGCTGATAAATTGATTTCTTTCCTGGTGTTCTGACATAAAACCCAATAGCTTTATAGGACACAATCTTAACACTGCCCCAGCCCTTCCGGCTCCTCACTAGCAACTGCCAATTCAAAATCTCATTTCACAAAAGTTTGTCCTAGCTATGTTAGCAGGTGGAAATGTGTTCTTTGGCAGTGACGATGAAATGTCAATCAAAGCCCAGACGCTCTCACCCACTTCCTACCGGTGCTTTGACACTACAGGGATAAGTGCTGAAGCGGGGTCACCACTACCCCCTGGGAATGGTTTTCAGAACAACTTCCCTTTTCTCTGGAAGTGTCTTTCCGTCACCACTTAAAGGGACTGCGAAGTGCCGATTAAAAGCAACTGCTCACATAAGATAACAGGGAAATCTGAAGCAATACAACTGACAATTATTAATCAAAACAGGGAACGAAACACCACATTTTAGAAGTGTGAGAGTCAAGTCGGAAGAAAGACTGAGAACAAGTCACTAATAAAAACAAATTAAAGAGAGAACATTCAAACCCATGAAAAATCTGTGCAGACCAATACAAGGAGACATTTTACCTGCGCAGTCTGAGGCATTCTGTAATACTACGAGGAATGATCTCGCCAGACACGCATGTAATGTAACACAACTGGGGACGTTCAGACCGCTCTGACTGACGGCTAACACGCAGGCTTTTCTTGGCAGTTGAGTGATGAGGCAGATAAGAGTGAACTGAAGTAACACGAAATGTCTTTACTCCCAACACGGAGTACATAACTTCAACAGTCTGAAACTCGTAGCTTCATAAACATGGGCAAGAAACTTGTTGGAGCTGAGAGGTCCTGCGACAAAGACAGCGTTACTCATCCTATTAGAAGGGAAGCTTAGGGTTCATGAATGAAATGCAGACATAGGTACCTACAGTTGTGATGTAGTCGTCAATAAAACAAGGTATATAATACGCATGCATTGGTAAACCACTTTCACCGATGGGTATCTTAATGCGGAAAGGCGGATGTTATTGTTATTCAACGCAACTGTATTTATTTTATCGACCTTCGAAAAATGAAAGGCTAAGTGGGGAAGTTAGTATTTGAACATGTGATCATAGAGTCCAACAGCGAGTTATGATATAAATGCTTTAGACCACAGATCACCTCTGTTTTGGAGATGTGTTGCCGGCGGCCGGCATGCTCGAGGGAGGGGGTGGGGGCCGCGGGTGGGGATTAAAACAATTAAAAAATAAAATACGTACCTGAGTGTTGGGTACCTCACCGCCTCAGCTCCTGGCCGGTCACGCTGTACTGGTGCAGCGGCGGTTGGGTCCACATGTTCCTGCTGCAGGAACAGGAAGTAGCCAGCAGGCAGCTTCCTGTTCCTGCTGCAGGAACAGGAAGTAGCCAGCAGGCAGCTTCCTCCTCATCGCAAGTCAATCGCTGCGCAGGCACAGGCGCAGGCGCAGCAGGAGAGCGCCCCAGCCGGGACATTTTCTCCTCATAGAGAAATAGTGTGTGTGGGCGGTCCTACGCGAGGGCAGGGGGGAGTGGCTTACCCACACTGTTGTGGGTACTGACTGTTTGGTCGGCTCAGGGCCGACGGCCAAACAGTCAGTATCTACAACAGTGGGTAAGCCACTCCCCCCCTGCCCTCGAGCACGACTGCCCACCCTCCCGCCCCCAACCAAGCACATAGGCACTTCTGCTTTCTCGCAATGCGAGAAGGCAGAAACATAATGGTCGTTTTTACCATTTATGTTTCTGCCTTCTCGCACCGCGAGAAAGCAGTGGGGCAACGCCCCAACGCCCTAATGGGGGAGCCGCCACTGCTTTTAATCCTATTTTATTGTGTATACTATGTTTAACTCCGCTTATTAGTGATGATTTGTGCTAATTAACTCTTGTATGTATTTTATCTTATTTTCCTGATCTTTTAATATTTTATGTAATTTTGACATCTGGAGTTTTTAGTCATGAGTGGAATGTTTTATCGCATGTCTTTTATGATGAAATAATATCGAAATAAAGACGTATGAATTGAATTGACAAAATAATGACGTGATACTATTACAGAATGTGTCACATTATGCCACATAATTTGGCTTTTTGATGGCATAATTCACTCAACCCTGCTGCATAATTTCACCTTCATCTGCCGCATAATTCCAGTGGCCCTGATTATATATTATAATTGTTCATGTATGGATGACATAATGATGAAGAACCTCCCTACCTTTGCGGTGAAAAACACATCAAACATCAGTGTAATGCACATTCTCTAGTTGGAGAAGTATAACATTAAATTGGTGATTTATATTAAGTAACATAAATTGCAGGAATAATTAGAAACAAAAGAATGGGCAAAGAATCCACTGAAACGTGTTGTGCGTTGTTTATTGGATATTTGAAATGCTCAATTATCAATTGAAAACACAAATCCCATTACTCTGTTTTTGTTTTTGTCTCATTTTAGAAACCTGCGCTGGTGTTCCAATTTTGTATGAAGATGCTACATCTCATCTAAAAAAAGTGGAGGTTGAAACAACAAAAGTAGCTTCTCCGTGGCCTGCTCTTCATATCAATATTAATAAGGTACAAGAAGGTCCTTGAAAGTGACATATTGTTTATGAAGTGCATCACAGTATCAAAATACTCCTACATGCCTGTCTAACTGGAAAACCTTGCTTACCATAGTGCACCCATTATTGCTTCATTTGACTGTTCACTGCATTCCCTTCCTAAGAATACAACTGAATGCCAGATTTTAGAAGAAATGATGAGAAAAAAAAGAGCGCAATTTATCATTCTCAAGCAGTGTTATAATCATGAGCAAGGGGGATGAACAAAAGGGTTCTGAGCCTCTGGGACCCTTTTCGACCCTAACATTATGTAATGAAAGACACCCAACAAGAAGAGTTGATTTTGAACATCTAACCTGAGGGTAGCAGCCATTGTGTGATGTGACACCCACCACATGAATATGTCTACTGAACTGGTCGCTTTTGCGTAGCACTCCATGATTTGTGGTCATAATTGGATGACCACACACAGTAGACATTTTCCAGGAAAGCCAGGGAAGATAAGAGAACCAATAATACAGGTGTAATTTGGTGAATTGTTGAAAGATGGGGGCGAAAACATGCTGATGCCTGTGAGCATCGGGAAATACTCTGGCTGTGAGCAGACTACAGGCATCTACTGAGGCAGAGGTAATTCTCTGCTAGCAGGGTATTACTTTAACAATTGAAGAAAAGTGGTTAGCACTACACTGGATTTGCCTCTTGCTCAGCTTCAGCAATCATTTAAGATACCCACAATTGATACAGATGAACAATGATAATAGAGGACATTGATGGCAAAACATTTTCTGTCTGTAGCATTACTGAAGAATTTGAGGACTATTCACAAACTCCATTTTGTAGTATATATATTAGTACTACTCATACTACAAAATGCAATTGACAAACCTATGTGCTTAGAGCTTCCACTCCTCTTCTTCTCTTTTCTGTGTAAAGATATCTACCAGCTGTGCAGAGATCTTCACACACGTAGGTATATGTTTTGGTCACAAATTTTGATAGTAAATGCCGGGAAAACTAAGGGGAGTGGCTAGAAAAGTGGGAATACTTACCCTTATCTGTAAGGGGTTTAGGGCGGGGTAAGTAGTGTTTAGTGTGGGAAATGCAAATTCAAACACTCACCCACAAAAGAGAGATCGCATTGCTATTCATAAACTACATTTCTAAAGTTACTATAACTAAAAAAAAAAAAAAACAGTCTATCCTTAGAATATGTTATGCAGCACACATGACCATGCAAAGGTACTGAAACCCACTCTTATAGAAAATAATGGAGACACGAAGTAAAAATAACACCCCATAGGAAGTAATTATAAAATAATTCATTATTTTTACTTTTTAAATAAGTATATACTATTTTAGTGTTCAAAAGTTCATAGTACACTAAAATTTAAATGACTTACCATTTAAAAGATAAGTAACTTTAAAAAAATACTTTTCGAATAAAAAATAAAACATTATTTCCAATTAATTAAACATAACTATTAATTAAAAATATAGAATGAAAGATAAGGTAGGATTAAAGGGACCTTCTTAACTATAGCTTTTATTCTTGTTAACTCTGACCCAATATGGTGTTCTAACTAAGGCACTGTGTTAGCAGGTTTGAAAATGGTCTAAGAACTAGAAAATCGTACCACTTTTCCAAATGGGTTTACTTCAAATCATCCAATGTGTCAAAAGTGACTTGAGTTAACAGATTGGGCAGGATTTGCTCTTTGATAAGACTGCAGCCGCTTTATTGTACATTATAGATTTTCCATAGGTGTTCAATACTATTGATCGGTCATTTGTTTGGTGAAAACGTGAGGTGCTGAATATGACTGAAAAATTGCTCAATTTGCTCAAACCTTCCACCATTGCTGAGTAGTATTTTCTAAAACAATCATAATAGTCCAGCTGAGTCTGGGATTAAGTAGGGGGGGTGTTCTAGTGCCCCAGCCTTTAAATTTGTGTTGGTCTGACTGGATTTAGCCATAAAAAGCCAAACTATCCCACCAAATTTAGGTTTGATTATGGTTCCCACCTTATTCTGTGTAGATGTCTGCGCTTTTATCACATACTTTAGTTGGAATGCAACATAGATTATAATGTGTGCAGGCGTTATTTTACTGATAATGAGTGAGAAATCATGCTACATCAACATGTATGTAACTGAGTGGGATACTAATATGAAGCCTGCAATATCAATAGTTCAATTTAGTACACTAGTATTGCTATCTAGGATTAGTAGATGATCAATTATGCTTGAACTCACGGATAGTTGTCTAAAAACACAATGAGAGGTCTGAACTATTGTAGCCTCGTTCTTGGTGGCTTATGTACTGTATCACTAAAATGGGTCTGTGTGGTATATTGAATAATAATGATATTCTATGATGGTCAAATGTTGTAGGTGGAACAGGCCTTTTGTCTACATTTAATTGAGATCCTTCTCTGAAGAGAAGCTTTGGCCCTACCTAATTCCATCCCCATACAATCCATCAGAATGAAATGAGCATTGAGATCCGCAAATGGGGCAGCCCTCCAAGCAACAATCTTTTGTTGGAACAAAATCCAGAAGGCAGTTTTGAACGAATGAAATTTATACATTTTCGAACATGTGGGACAACTTAATATCTACATTAATCTCAAAAATCATTCTTATGATTACGCAGCACTTAAAAAGGGCTTTCAAGTTAACTGTTCAATTTCTGATAGTAGATTGAAGTAAAATGACTGATCATGTTCATGTTAGCTCTAACCCCGGGCGTAGCACTACGCTTCGCCCACGTAGTGTACGTAGCGCTGCCTGCTTCGCACTTTCCGAAGTAGGCGAAGCAGGGCAGCGCTACGCACACGCCGAGGGCGAAGCGTAGCTGCTTGCCACCCACCACCCACCTCCCGCCTGCCCTCCTTTTAATATTATAAGCATTGAAAAATAAATTAAAGTAAGTCGACTTACCCGTAAGCGCGGCGTCTCCGGGGCTCCCTCTTTCTGTTTCTAATTTCTTCTGGCAAATGCGCATGCGCGGACACCCGCGCATGCGCATTTCTCGCGAGAAATGCGCATGCGCGGGCGTCCGCGCATGCGCATTTGCCAGAAGAAATTAGAAACAGAAAGAGGGAGCCCCGGAGACGCCGCGCTTACGGGTAAGTCGACTTACTTTAATTTATTTTTCATTGCTTATATTATTTAAAAGAAGGGCGGGCGGGAGGTGGGTGGCACGTAGTGGGGCTACGCGAAGCGCGTAGTGTGCGTAGATTTGGGCACACTACGTGCTGCTTCACGTAGCCCCACTACGCCCACTACGCCCACCCTTAGTTAGCTCAGTATTTGGATAAAATATTGGAAACACAAATATCGTGGGACAGACTATCATGTGAAAAATATTGAGGACAAGAATGTCATGTAGGCCATTTTATATGGGTAAGTAAAGTTCTACTATATATACCCCCACACATATGTACCTCAACGTTAGAAATTGGGTTTTTGGTTAGCTAGGTTATACACCTAAGCAAGGCAGAACCCACCACTCTAGTCAGGGTAAGGAAGTTACACACCCAAGATGACCCTGCTCACCCCGTTGGTAGCTTGGCACAAGCAGTCAGGCTTATCCCAGAGTCAATGTGTAAAGCGTTTGCACAACACCCACCCACACACGCAGACACACTAAACAAACCACAAAAGATAATCCACACATGGATCACAATCACATAAATCACGTTGCCAACTAGGCAATTGTCACAACATCACAGTTAGTGCAATAAAGTAAATACTTATAGGTTGCCCACATCATGAAAATACCGTACACCATGACTGTACACATTATAGAGGTCCTGCAATGATATTCATTATCCTATCATTGCAAGGTAAAAACAACATAAGGGCATCAGGGCACGAAAGGCAGCAGTTAGGTAGGGAGAGAAACACATGAAACATAAGGGCCATCCTGCATTAGCACTCCTTATACTGACTGAGCAAGGCATAAACCCAACATACTTCCTCACATCAAGGCCCAAAAATGCTGCAGGTTATGATTAAAGCACATTTTTCACCATAAACACATAGGGTGCAGCGTCCCTGCACTCCTACTGCACTTCATATGGTAGTTCCAATACACAATGGTCGGCACTGGAACTTCTGCGTACCTTTTATAGGTATTATGGTAATTCCAGCATGGCAAAAAGTCGAGTGGTACCTCCGTGGGGGATTCCTTCCCGCCTGACTAGTCGGCCGAATAATGCCCCAAAGGTATGGTGTACGTGGGGAGGGAGCCCCCCTCCGTGCAGCGCTGTAGGGAGACCTCCCTGGGCCTCCCTGCCTCATCCTCAGAAACGGCGAGGTGGTGATTTCTCAGCTTGTCCCTCTGACATGAGTGTGAACATTTTCCACAAGATCTGCTGCGGTTGTCCTCTCGCCCAAGATTGGAGGAGCGCAGGACAGGTTCATTGCTTCCCCCAGCCCCACTCTTCATCAGGCTTCCTCCGGGCACGGGTGCCGCGTTGCAAGCCTCCAGGGACTCCTGCAGGTATGCTGTTTTCCGCCATCGGGCCGGCCCAGCAGCTTCTCACTAGCCCCACCCTCCTAAGCACGGCCTCGGCTGGCATTGAGAGGGAGGGAGCTGACCTCCAGATTATGCCAGGAAGAGAAATCCCTGGAGGACTCGCTGTAAGGGATCTCCTCTGGCACAGCAGCTTCTTTTGTTGCAGTCGCGCTGCAGCCAACAGTCGGCACACCTGCATAGTGCCTCAGGTTGCCCACAGCAGGTGGGGAAAGGCAGGCCCGGCAAGCAGGAAAAAGCACTTACCACACGCTTCCATTTACAAAGGTGAAAATCAGGACAGTGCTTCTCCTGTGCCAGATGGAAGCAACAGCTGCAGGCCACCCACCTCTTGCACATCAAGAGGCAGCGCTCCTAACACTGCTCTCCTAGCTTTTCTTCCAGGCAGTTTTCTTTTTGTTTTAGAAAGGATTTTTTGAATTCTTTGATTTCCCTGAGACTTCCAACAGGAGGCAAACACTGCATCAAGCCCATTGAGATTTCTCCAGTAGAATACCACAGCAGGGCAAAAACCGTCAGTCCTTTTCATCCGCCCACAGATAAAAGCAACAATTGCAGGCCAACCCACCCCTCACACATAAAAGGGCAGCACTCCTCACACAGCTATTTAGCTCTTCTTCTTGACAGGGTCCTCTTGTTTCCAGAAGTGATCTAGAGTTTTGGGTTCTTAGGTCCAATACTTAAACCTCTCCAGTTGCACCTTCTTTCCGTCGAACTCCGTGATTTGAAAGCTCTCTCATTTGAACATTTTCCCTTGATTGGCTCCCTCCTCTCCTCTGCGAACTTGCCCAGAGGGCCCCCCCCTAGTGTTAGAGTTCACCCTGGCCAAGCCCCCCCATATCGAAAACCACACCCCTGCCTAATGCCCCCTCACGCCCCAGAAGACAGAAGACCTATCTTGCGTCTAATGATATTGATGACCTACTCAACTCTTACTCCCCTACTCTAGACATCAACACGATCCCTCCGGGGCAAATTCAAGCCATCCACCCTAATCCGAGCAGAGAATCCCCTCACAATCTTAGTCATTGATAATGACAACCTCATGAGAGTGAACATCATCCAGACTCTGTCCCCCCTTACTCCGGTACGACTTAAATGCGTACCACTCAACTGTAGGTCAGCCAGGAAACACGCCTCCGATATCTTCGGCCTCATCCAACACGAGTTAGACATAATCCTCAATGAAACATGGCTCAACCCCTCCTCCACTCCTATCCTAGTGCCTCCTACCCACAACATTATTCGGCTAGACAGAGCTTTTGAAGCTGGTTGGTGGCCTAGCTTATATACATCGGAGCTCACTCTGTTTCCCAATCGTAGTCTTCTATGCCACCCTCCTGCAAATACCTTTGTCTCAACATTTCAAGTAACAACCTTCCGGTGTGCAAACTTCACACTTTTTATCACCCCCCGGGGACAATCTCCCCTTCATCGAACATTTAACGGAAATCCTCTCTGGCAATGTCAACTCCGGAATGCCCCAAATCTTCCTCGGTGATTTCAACCTTCGCTGGTCTAACCCCAATGATCAAGCTTGTAACATGCCTTCAATCATTCATAAGTGATCATGAGTTGATTCAACATTGTGACCGGCCAACCCATATTAAAGGAGAAACTCTAGACCTCATCATCACCAAAGGACACACCATCACACTGGATAGCATTACCCCTTGCGATTGGTCCGACCATCACAGCACCATCTCTTATATTAACAGGGAGGTGTCTTTGAGGAAGGCTCAGCCAACGAAATAAAAGATCTAGAAAAGGGACCTCGGATCGATTGATACAGAAGAACTAGCAACACACTGTAAAGATGCCCTCTCCTCCCTAGCTGACATGTCTGAGGTTCAGGTACTCACCAACTTCTACAACTCTACTATATCTAGCATCATGGATTCCATTGCACCACTCCAACAAAAAAATCCCTCATCAAAAATATCCAAACTGTGGTTCAACGACAATTTAAACTCGGAACGTAACATCCTTTGGGCAATTGAACTATCTTGGAGATCCAAACCCTCCTCTGATCAGCTAAAACTCCTTAGAGAGGTTAGAAGTTCCTACCACAAACTAATCAAGAGCGCTAGGGCAGACTACTTCAGATCCCAACTTGATCAAGCCGCTAATCACCCCAAGAAGCTTTTTGAACTGGTTAAACAGAAATCAGTGGAATCCCCAAACTTCTATGACTCTGGAATCAGACCACCCTCATGCGACGAACTGGCTGCCTTTTTTACTGAGAAAGCAAGACTCCTCAATATTGAACTTGCTTCTAAGAAGGCTCTATTGCCATCCTATGGCAGCGTGTGTCTGTCTGCTCACACTGTCCTGCTACTTGGAAGGATTGCCACAGGCTGCAGTTGATTCATTCTCCATAAGAGACACCAAAGTGAGAATATTCTCACCCTCCAATGAAAAAAGTATGGCCTCGTCGTGATTGACAACAGAGGGAAGTAGCCTGCTTTCATGCATGCGCTCAGAATCGGAACTTGACCTGTCTTGACAGCGCTTTGATTGTGCCATCTTCCACACACGTGGATCCTTACATTTTGCGCATTCACGGAATAGCCTGCTCACCACCCACCTCCACTTGGACTCCCGGCTGGGACCCATGTGAGTATCCCTTTCTTATCCTTTGCACGGTGCCAAACACTCCACACGAGCCAGTCCATTACCCTTCAGGTGACCCTACACTGCACACAGGGTCGAAACGCCATCGGCAAGTTGCATAAACAAACCATTATTCACCAGCACTGATCACTGTATCTAGCGCTGTATACTGTACATATATGTATGGTCGTCTATATGAAGCATTGGAAACCTTGTATATATTTCACATATATGTCACTAATTTTCTATGTTCCGTTTTTCATTGGGACAACCTTTCACTCAGAACTATATGTTCAAATGTATTAGTTTGTAACTGTATTTAATTTCAAGGATTATATAAATATTTTTGATTTAAAAACATATCAGAGGTGTATTTGCTTCCTTCTCTCTCCAATATCACTATAATCCAATATATTGCCATTGTGCTCATATGCATTGAGATTACTTCATTAAGTGTCCACAGGAGCCTCTGTCTTTTGATAATAAGTTTATTACCCTGGTTCCGCGTGAGTAGGGTTCCCTTGTTCCTGTCCTACTACAAGCCAACTAGTAGCATTTGATTTACAAGCCCTGTCACACTCACAGTATACTTGCTAGTAAATCAAATATGAAGATCATGGATAACCAATCATAATCGCAATTTACACAGAGAGCATATGTACTTTAGCACTGATCAGCAGTGGTAAAGTGTCCAGATACTAAGGCCAACAAAAAACGGTCAGAAAAATAGGAGGCAAAAGGCAAAATGTTTGGGGATAAACCTGCAGAAAGGGCCAGGTCTAACACTTGATGATATAGATATCTTCAAGGTACATAGATTTGGAATTAAGAATAGTACATTTATACTTACCTATTTGCACTTACCTTCTCAATATTCTTGTCCTTGATATTTTTGACATGATATTCTGTCCACTGGATATTTGTGTTTCCAATATTCTGTCACTGATCCGTCGGCTCAATGAAGCCACATCAGCTATAACCACACTTAGTTAATTCGGGAAAGTGGTGCATTTCAAGGTATCAGGTATCACATTTCTACCAAGGGCATCACATATTCCCAAGTTACCTATCTAAAGTCCATTACTTAAAAATAGTCTTTTGTGCATTTGATGGTCTGGAAAGACACACATTTATATTTTTAGCCCCTGATATTCTTGTGGAGTGAAATCAATGAATTACTTTGTGGGATCTTGATCCACTAGCATCTTCCTTCTGGCACTCTCAGTGATTAATTGTAGTGAGGTAAGAATTTTGATGTCATTTTCTCATCCTTGGGGAGGGTATTGGAGGAGGATTTCTAACAAAGCAATAGCTTTCTGGGTTGATATATATATATATATCTTACTGGATTCCTGTGTTTCCTCCGGTCGCTTCCACCAACCAAGGTCGGTGCAGGGCTTCAGGACCCTGTATAAATGAACCAATTGCTCGAGCAACAGCACAAGTGCTGCCTGCACTTCGAGAGGTGTTCAAAATTAATTTATTGCAGCTCACGCATTTTCGGCCGAACTGGTCTTTCTCAAAACCTCACTGCCTAAAATTATTTTGAACACCGCTCAGAGTGTGGGCTTTACTTGTGCCAGTGCGAAAGCAGTTGGTTGATATATATACATACATATATATACATACATATATATACATTTCTTACCTACTGGGTAGTGATCGTTAGGACCCTGTTTCCATAGGAAAAACGTTTTTGACTTGCCTATATCTTTGGTGCCATTTGACGAATCCCCACGAAACTTCGAAAAAAAGTGCCCCGGTGATTCTAGTTGTACATGGAAAGTTTTTGGGAGATCCATGAAGGATGTGAAAGGGGGGAAAACAAAAAATGTGTTTCCCCTGTTAATTCCCATAGGGGCTTTGAAAATGCGTACAGCCCGAATTGCTGCATGGAATTACACCGAATTTAGCCGAAAAATAGCTATTGGTTCATCGATCACACTTTGAGTTTATTTGATGTACATCCATTCAGAAGTTTGCAGGATATTGAAGTAAATCCACATTTGTATATTGGGGTGCGCAAAGCCTCATGCAGATATCTGCAGAGCTCTGATTGGCACTTCCTGGTTGAAGAGTTGGCAGCCATCTTAGGACTCGGCTTCAGTCAAGTCCCAAATAAAAATGCAGCAAAAAATATAATCCCGTAGCCTTGATCCTAGGGTCCCAAAGGGACCCCGCCAGCGCAAAAAAGCATTTAAAAATCATTTGCAGCAAAATCACGAACATTCACAAATTTGTGGCAAAAATTGAAAAATTGAAAAAAATAACAAGTGCAGTCTCACGCATTTGCTTTTAAAGAAAGCCCCCTGGTGGGCCAAGTCCTTGGGACATTCTAAGATTTGTTCAAGGGCTTATTTATGACCCAAGGACCATCCCCTCCCTGGGTCATGTTTATAATAATGGGAGGGGCCTCATGGATCCTCGGGCCTTGGGACGACCACGTCCCTGGGGCTCTAAATGAAAAAAGGAGGGGGCACACGGGCCCCACTCCTGAGGCTCCTATGTCTTTACTAGTGCAAGCTCCAGTAGGCATTCCCCCATAGTCCTCTTCAAGTGCCATACAGATGAGAGGTCTTCCATTAAACCTACTTTAAAGCCTTATTGTGTCACGAGGACCACAAGGTAATGCCAGATCGCAGCAAAGGGTCCCACAAAATGCCCTTATTTCTAAGAGGATGGGTGCAGAAATGGCCATCTCTCTTTTAGCATGGTGCTTGAATATCTTTACACTGGAACTGTCTTCAAGATCTATGTCTGAATTAAGGGTGGAAAAGTGTAAGTTTCACCATGGATGTTACACTTAATTTACTAAGTTGTAGGCACAGGTGTGTGTGAACTATGTGCACGAATGCCTCAGTTGTACAGTTTACGGCTCATACTTTTAAAGCTGTGGCACTTACAGTGGAGTGCCAAAGGAGGAAAGAAATCCTATGAAAATGTTATGACCAGCCACTCGGGGTAAATTATTGAATTTTCACATAAAAGTGCAAATGCATTCCTCATTTGTTATTTAAACCTATGACATGTTACTTAAACATATTATCTAAACCCGAAAGATCCATCTGTATGTGATACTGGACGTGTGGGAAAATGCACCTATTAGCCACGCTTTCTTCGAAAGGTCTAGGAAGAACAAACATATGAGAAAACAGTTTACATTAAATAAAATTGACAGTTAAAATAAAAAATGTTCCAGATACTTAAGATTAGCATTTAGGTCATGTGTAAAATATGGCAGTTTCGTTTTGGGAATGCAAGCAAAAGTGTGTTTAATTTTTAAATGTCATACTATTAACCAGCTTCTTTCAACTGGCAAAGGAAACACTAAAGGAGGGAAGTTTTGCAAATGACTCAAATAGTAACAAAACAAAGTTACTATTTTGGAAAATATTAATCTGTTTGAGCTAGATAAAACTTTTTAAAGTTGAAATTAGCAAATTGTGCAGGAGGTGGAGGATTTAGTGGCAAGTGTGGTAAATTCTTAATTAGGCAGAAAACTCGACTTTTGCAGCACCACATAATCGTAGTGGCTCTGATCAATTTTACTTAAGTTTTAAATCAGACAGGTTACGTTTGTGTATGATGTAAAAGGGGGCGGGTACTGAGTCGATATCAACATTTTTTTTATTATGTTGTATATGATCCCATGTGGCCTAGCACATAATTCCACATTAGAACAACGTGCTAGATATGGGTGTATAATTAGACTGCCAGTCCCAGGTTTATTGTCGTATAGCATATGTGTGTCTTCTCGAAACGCAAAAATACATCCTACATAACGGCACTGGAAGTTGTCACTTTCACGCACATCGGAAAGCCATTTGTTTTTCCGTGTTTTAATGTGTTGAAATATAAAATGCTGCCTGTTGATTAGTCAAGAGCCTGTTAAATTGTCATTAGCTGATGTTACATACTTCTGCTTAAGATATTTGATATTAGCGATGTGGTGAAGCAGGCTATAATATACCACCAGGGTTGCCAATATCAAGCCCTACTACAACTACTTGCTTACTTCAAGGTTGACGCCGGACTGCCCCTGCACATCCCAGTCGTTCCAGTGCACAGCGCCAGCAACTCGCCGGACCCGCTTCGCGGGTCCCACTTCGCGTTCAGTCACCGCGGAGGATTGCTGATTGGGACTGCCTGCCATCCGGGGGAAAAGATTCAGGACCGGGGCTGCGAGCAGCAGGGACTCCATAGTCCAGGAGTCCCTGCGAGCCCAACCACCAACACCTGGGCTGCTCTCCCTGGCCGACACGCCCCCAAGCCCACGGGAGTAAAAGACGATTGATTCCTCCCCAACAGTGGGACAACTACTTGCTTACTTCAAGGTTGACGCCGGACTGCCCCTGCACATCCCAGTCGTTCCAGTGCACAGCGCCAGCAACTCGCCGGACCCGCTTCGCGGGTCCCGCTTCGCATTCAGTCACCGCGGAGGATTGCTGATTGGGACTGCCTGCCATCCGGGGGAAAAGATTCAGGACCGGGGCTGCGAGCAGCAGGGACTCCATAGTCCAGGAGTCCCTGCGAGCCCAACCACCAACACCTGGGCTGCTCTCCCTGGCCGACACGCCCCCAAGCCCACGGGAGAAAAAGACGATTGATTCCTCCCCAACAGTGGGACAACTACTTGCTTACTTCAAGGTTGACGCCGGACTGCCCCTGCACATCCCAGTCGTTCCAGTGCACAGCGCCAGCAACTCGCCGGACCCGCTTCGCGGGTCCCGCTTCGCGTTCAGTCACCGCGGAGGATTGCTGATTGGGACTGCCTGCCATCCGGGGGAAAAGATTCAGGACCGGGGCTGCGAGCAGCAGGGACTCCATAGTCCAGGAGTCCCTGCGAGCCCAACCACCAACACCTGGGCTGCTCTCCCTGGCCGACACGCCCCCAAACCCACGGGAGTAAAAGACGATTGATTCCTCCCCAACAGTGGGACAACTACTTGCTTACTTCAAGGTTGACGCCGGACTGCCCCTGCACATCCCAGTCGTTCCAGTGCACAGCGCCAGCAACTCGCCGGACCCGCTTCGCGGGTCCCGCTTCGCGTTCAGTCACCGCGGAGGATTGCTGATTGGGACTGCCTGCCATCTGGGGGAAAAGATTCAGGACCGGGGCTGCGAGCAGCAGGGACTCCATAGTCCAGGAGTCCCTGCGAGCCCAACCACCAACACCTGGGCTGCTCTCCCTGGCCGACACGCCCCCAAGCCCAAGTACTGCACTACTTAAAGAACCTGGTTACCCGCTGCGCGGGAGCGCGCGGGAGCGCCCGGGGCTAAGCCCGGGCAAAGGGCGGGCCGTCAGAGAACGGAGGAGACCGGACCGGGCCCTCCCCATAACAACGAGGTACTTTCAGAACCTAACCGTTCATTAATCCAGCACATCGTTTGAGAGCTCTCAGTAGCCTGGTGTAAATTCTGTCTACCAAATTCTGTTGCCGATTAATTGTTCCGCCTGATTGAGGAGATGGTTCTTACGAGAGGGTCTAAAGATAAAGTAAAGGGAGGTGGGGGAAAACGTTTAGGTCCTATGGACGACTTTATTACCAGGGCGAACAATTTTATTGACCAAAGCATCACCCTAATAGAAGGTAGGGTCTCTTTAGATCTAGCCCTGGCAAAGCGGTCATCCATGGGAAACTTGAAGAATGCAAAAACCCCCGAGTCCCGCCGAATTGGGGGCTGTGGCCCATCTCCCACAGGTAGGAGAAGTCTACCAAATAATGTAGATCTCTCAGCTTCACAACTTTCCGATTTTCAATTAAGTCTTGATTTAGAAAAATCCCCAGTACTAATCCCCGAAATAACCCCGGATGAAATAAGAATTACTAGAGGGAAAAGGGAGGGGGCAATTAGGAAAAGAAGAACAAATCCTAATAAATCGATCCCTCATGACTCTAGTACTCTAGACGAACCAAAACCTTCAACATCCACATCTGACAATCCCCACTCTGGTAAATCAGCCATTAATCATCTCACGCATGAAAATTTAGACTCGCTTAGCGCACTTAACTCGATTTCTTCTTCACCTATTCGCTTGCAAAGAGACAATTTAAACCCTGTGTCAATAGCCAACATAGCAGACCTTCTAAAAATTACCATTACCCCACTCGAATTAAGGTTGTCTCGGATGGAACAACAATTACAGCTCCTTATAGACATCATGAAACCAAAACAAGTAATAGGGGGGGGGGGATAAACAAAAAGAGAAAAGAATCAAACCTCCCCTTCAAAAGGTGTCATATACGCAAAAAAAAAACCTCTAAAAACGACCCTTCTGACTCTACATCTAAATTACCACTTCCCGAAACAACCATCATAGAGAGAACAGAAGATCCTATTGCTAACCCCAACACTTCTCATCCTTCTCAGAATAATGTTTTGGGAGCAGCGAAGCCAGGGCCAAAAAACTCCCCTCTCAAGGGAAAAAAGACGCTCCAACAAAACAAACAGGTCCCTAATCAAGTAACAACTGATCACACCATAGCTGACACGAGGGGCTGCAAAAAAAGGTTGGCAGTTGACCTACCTCCAGAAGCAAGCCCCTATGTGGTAGTTATGGTAGGAGTTCCCGAGCTAGAAGACCACGTTGTGGAAACTACCTGGTCACTGAAAAATAAGGTGCAGTTTTGGTTAAATAACAACTGTCCCATTACTGAACCCGGGTCATCTAGGATCTTGATGGTCCGTAGAACCCCGTGGGTGGGAAATAGAAGGAAATCAATTCCGGGTGACTGTATTCTGATTTCCTTTGACCACCCATGGGTGGTGGACCACATATGTTCTTGGGAGCGTCCAAATACCCATGGCGAAATAGGTATTAGACGTCTCTCCTTTTTTTACCCCTCCAGGTCGCCCAGGGAGGCTCAATTCACCAATGCTCCTTATTGGGAAACTATAGCCCCAGTCCACGATAATTACTTCAATCGTTGGAACACAGTGGGCCCCCGTTACCACGAGCATGGTGGTTATAGGCCAAATTCAGGCCCACAATTTCGGGGAAGAGGAAATGACGACTGGGGCTTCCATCAATCGCGGATGTTAAATAGAGAGCCAATCCAAAGGGAAACCTGGTTTGGGTTTCCCACGGACAACAGATTTAGTGTTCTTGAAATGGTCGATTGACCATCAATCAATTTCAAATTCATCGATCATAGCTCTTCTCAATTAACATCTAATCCCATAATGGATTGTTCAACCCAAGAAACAGTGTATAACGTAGATTCGCATTCTCTATCCATTTTTTCTGGAATATAGCAGGGCTCCGTTCAAAAATCGAAGACGGTTCACTGATACAATTCTTGGAAGGGGGGAATATCATATGTCTCCAGGAGACTTGGTCCCTGACAGAGCTTCACCTCCCTGGCTATAAAACGTATTTTACGCCAGCGTTGAGGGGTGGTTTTGGAAGACCCAAGGGAGGGTTGACTACATATATTGCCAACACAATTAATGATCTTAAAACATCCTTGGTGCTGTCTGATCCAAATTTCCAACTATTAAAGCTCCTCTATAATAAATTTGAGCCTATTCTTTTGCTCAATGTTTATAATAATCTTGAGGAGGAAATTTTTTTGGCTCTCATCGATTTAATTATGGAGAAATTGGGTCATAACTGTCTACTTGGTAAGGGGCCAGTCCACCTCATATTTGGAGGAGACTTAAATATCCACCCATGCCCTCACGTCGGGAAAAATAGATGTGGAATTGTGGATGAAGAGAACGCTCCTATTATGCACTTTAATCATAGTAAAGCGGGGATTGCAATGAACAATATGCTGGTTGATTTAGAACTGGAAATAGTAAATGAACTGACTCCAGACTCCAACTTTTTACAACCAACGTATGTGGGTAGAGGCTTCAGTACCACAGTGGATTATATTCTTCTCTCCCCAGGCTTATTACCTCGAGTAAGGTCCTGTGAGGTACTGCTAAATACTTTTAGCGACCACTCCGCTCTTAGACTAGAAATCCAACAATTGAAGGGACAACCGGAAACTAGTGTAATCGCCTCTACGCTCGCTCAAAATAAATTGGAGTTGGGCAGGACAAACGGTTATACAGTAAAGTGGGAGACGCTGGATCCGGAGATAATCACAGCGAAATTGGTAATGGAGTCATATTTAAATATAACCAATTGCCTTGACCCAACGTTACCTGAAGAAGCTGTTTTAACCAACTTTTTACTAATACTGGAAAAGATTAAGGAACTTCTTACAATAACATCTAGGAGGTCACCCTCGATCAAAAAAGGCTGGTTTAATCATTCCTGTACCATGGCCCTGTCCAACTTAAAAAAGGAACTAAAAAAAACAGTGAGAGATTCAGAAATGATTCAATTGCTGAGGCGACAATATGTCGCTGTACGAAAGCAAAGAATCACTGAATTAAAAATGAAATTGTGGGATGATTTACACTCTAGCGCTGTATCTAAGGATAGTTTGGCTTTTTGGCGTACTGTCAAAATTCCATATCTCTTGGGCGCAGACACCCCTAAGATAGAAGTGGCTATCGATGAGGCTACGTGGGTCGCACATTTTTCTAAAATTTTTAAAAACCCAGTAAATACCAGTAAAAGAATAGAACATAGTCTCCCAAACGTCAACTATCCCATCTCCCTAACTTTTGATATCGCTGAAGTTATAGCGGCCTTGAATGCTAGCAAAAGCGGGAAAGCTCCAGGCCCCGATGGGGTCCCAGTAGACTTGTTTAAATTTAACCCTGACCTCTGGACCCTCATTTTAACTAGAGTATGCATAGCAGTGGCAAAAGTGGGACTGTTGGACTCTTGGACAAAGTCTATCATGGTCCCAATTTTTAAAAAAGGTGACCGCCAAGATGTCAATTGTTATCGTCCCATTTCCCTTTTAGATTCGCTAGGCAAAGTGGTCGGTAGAATCGTTCTCGAACGACTACAGCAGTGGGCTGAGGAGGGAAACATTATTTCAGACCTTCAATTCGGATTCCGGGAGGGGTTTGGAACGGTAGAGCAGGCCCTGAACCTTAGTCTGATCCTGGGAAAATACGGTCAAGGAAAAAAAGAAACTGTGTATATGGTATACGTAGATTTATCTGCCGCTTTTGACTGTGTTTCACACACGAAACTTTGGAATATCTTGTTACTTATGGGAGTGGACCCATCTCTCGTAGATTTTATGAGAGAATTATATTCGGGCGCCACCGCTAGGGTGCGTTTTGGCACAAAGGGTGAATTGACCGCGCCGTTCGGAGTGGAGCGAGGCGTCAGGCAGGGATGTGTCCTTGCCCCCTTCCTCTTCTCCCTCTACACAAACGGCCTGGAGGTGGAGATGTTGAGGGGGGCTCTGGACCTACCCCGGGTCAAACGGCGATTGATACCCGCCTTGCTCTACGCCGACGACGCGGTCATTCTGGCCCGCACCCCACGCGAACTCCAAAAATCCCTAAACAGATATGTTGAGTTCATGGGTAGCCTGGACTTACAAGTTAACGTGAAAAAAACATTTGTCATGGTAGCCGGGCTAGCCAAAAAATGTGTAAAGAATATTTTTCTTAAAGAGCAAAAACTTGAGGTGACTACGAAGTACTGCTATTTGGGGATAATGATTGATGATAGGCTTAACTGGAGAGCAGCAGTGGAGGCCAGATGTCACTTGTTTAAAAGAGCATCATTGTCCCTGATAAGTTTTTCACAGAGGCTAGGGATAAGGCCTCCAGTGGAGCTGTTAAAAATTTACGTAGCTAAATGCCAGGCAATTGCCCTTTATGGAGCAGGCCTGGGGGGAATCGCAGAAATCAGCACCCTTCAGGTTGCCGAAAATAACTTTTTAAGATTTCTTTTAGCAGCACCAATGAGCTCCTCAGTATATGCCCTTCATCTCGAGCTTGGTATTCCCTACCTTGAGGACCTGATAAGACTTCAACCGCTATTGCTCTGGCGCCGTATCTGGTCTTCCGAGAACAATGTGTTTTCACAAGAAATTCTGATGGACACAATGGCCATAGACCACTCTGTATCAATTCAATGGTTGTGCTATGTAAAAAAATTTTTTAAGGATCTAGATTTGGAGATCTATTACACAGATCCAAAAAAAATTAACGAATTGTCAAAGAAAGGACTTAAAAAACTGGCTTTAACGCATCTGGAGTCCTTGAGGCTGACTTCCGTGGCATCGAAACCCTCGGTTGTTCATGCTAATTTAATTCAGACCACTTACTCCATTCAACCTTATTTGACATTACAGATTAGCACTTATCACAGAATGTTGTTAACAAGATTTAGACTTGACTCTTTTTTTAGGCTAGTATCCTTCCCCAAGAGAAACAGCTGGGAGAAGGGTTCCACTCCCTGTCCGTGTGATGAAGTGTCAACTCAGTCAAATTTACACACTATTCTGTTTTGTAAATTTCATCACCCACACAGGAGGGTCTGGTTACTACCTTTATTAAAGAGTTGGGGACTAAGACAGTGCCGACCGGCGATGCTACGCCTTCAAAGCCTAGATTCCGAATTGACCTGTTATCTTGTTCTTAACTTCCTAAAATGTATTCTGAAACATAGGAATAATTTGTAAGCAGCGGTTTGATCCCAGTATCTGTAGATGAATTGAATCTTTGTAAATTCTTGGTTTTAACTATTTGAGCTGATAATTGTTTAGTTTTAATTTTCATTATTCTCTAATCTATGTGCGATGTTGTATTTGTAACTGCTCTTTTATGGTTTTTTAATTGTAAAAACCGAATAAAGAATTTATTATTATTATTATCAAGCCCTGTTTGTCTGTTTGATATTGGGCTGCCAATGTCTGTAAACTGTTTCTTTCCTTTTCGTTTACACTTCTGAAATAGCAACAAAAAAGGTTGAAACAATGTTGGGCTGACAATGTCTGGAAAAGCTGAAGGCAAAACAGAGGGCAGAAAAACAAGCAGGAAAGGCAAAGCAGAGCAGAAGAGGTCAAAACGGAGAGCACTCATGTAGGAAGGTGGAATCTGACTAATGGTTGCCCCCAACTTTTTTCCTGGTATTTGAGTGGTTTTTGACTAGTCTGGCTGGGATCCTGCTATCCAGGACCCCAGCCTATCTGCTTTCTCCCTAAAACGAATGTGAAGTACCCTAGGTACAAACCAATTGGATGCTGAGGATGCCCTAACAGTCCCTTGTAGACGGTACCCTAGGTACCCAGGGTCCCTCAGTAGGCCTACCAGGGCTGCAGCACTTATTGTGCCACCCTGGGACAGCCATACAAACTGACACCACCAGACCGCTACTGTAATCTGGGTAAGGTGGTGCTAGCACCCCTTACAGGGATATAGGTACCCTATATCCCACCCCATTACAACACATGTACTCTCATAGGTCACCCCTATAGCAGGCCTTGCTAATCCTACAGGGCAGGGTGCTGAGATGTGTGAGGGGGGACCCCTACCTGAGTAGGGCCTCTCTGCAACCCTCGTAAAATCATTGCTGGGTTGTTTGTAGTGTAGCAATACCATATACTCTTAACCGCATTATAAGTCTATCGCGATAGCGTGATAACTTGAGAATGGCTACACATAACCATATCGTGTTTGGTGTCAAACATGTAAGAATCCTACCCCCAGTCCAGCCATGGGCATGAGGGCACGATTCCCCCCTGCTAGAGGGGCGATATGGGAAAAGCGGCAGAATTCGAAACACCAATTTAAAAGTGCACAAGTAGTACAAAATGGCTACTACCCGCCACCCACACGACTCTGGCTGGCTGTTGCTGGGGAAAACCCCAGCCTCGCCAGCTGGACAATAGGGCTCCTGTGGCAGGGAGGTGCTAGCATCTCCCCAGACAGGATATGTGGATTGGAACAGGGTGGGTGCACCAAATGTCCTTTCAGAATTGCACGTAGGCAGGTGCAGTGCCTTAATTCTACATACACCGCTTGGAACCGGTTCAGGGGCATCCTGCCCCTCGCCCAGGCGGGAAACACACAAAGGGGAGAGGGTGTAGCCACCCTTTCCCTCCTCACCACTCATTGGTGGACACTACTCTGGACACTCCCCTAATCTTGGGGATAAAGGTGAATAACGTGGCCCCAGAGCCTCAGATTAATCTTGAACTTTACAGTCTTGACCTTCGACTTGCTGCTGCCCAGGTGACGGAAGAAATCTCCCTTGGGATAAAGGAGTTATCCCCCTGCTTGGCAGGCATCTGAAACACTGCAAGTGACCCGGTTGGAACTTCTCTGCTCTCATGAACTTTGTGGACTTCCAGCACCCTTGAGGTGGGTTTCCTAAGCATCCCAGAGGCCAGTGAGTGTGCACAGCAAACCTGTGTACCGTGGACCACGTGGGTGCCGAGATTCCCAATACCCCAGGACACCGGCCACCTCTTGCGTAGCACATGACCCTGACCAGTGGGGAAGTTGTGCTTTGGCCCATTATTGAGCCAACCACCAAGCAGCATCCGTGCCAAAGATCAGCGCCCTAGCCTCCTCCGGTGGCCCGTGGGCTCCCTTTTACGCACTCCATTTTGCTGCATTCTATGGTCCCTTGTCTCTCGACTTGTGGGCCAGAGCGGAGGACAATCTCGACAACTAAGAGTTCCCCTGGTTGCTCCAGGCCTGTTCTACAGTCTCTCCAAAGGAGACCTCTCACAGACCTCGTGGGTCTGCACCAGTAGCTGATTTGTTCATCTTGCGTGGGTTGCGGTTGCCAAGGCTTAGTGGATCCAATCCGGACACTAATACCGCAGCAACCCTCATCCAATGTGGGACAGTTGCCCTCCCGAAGCTGGCCTTCCTTGAAGCCTCCCGGAGCCCGTGGCTGCAGATCCAAGCTACACCTCTTTCCACTTGAAGCACCCGACATTGAAGGGCTCTTTGCTTTGAGCTCCCTGGTCACTGTGCCGTGACCCAGACTCTGTCCCCTCTGCTTTCAGGTTCTTCTCTTCAACTTCTACAACTTCAATCTTCACGGCATCATCGACGCTTTTGGCTAGCAACACTTTTGAACATTTTCCCATTGAAAATCAGCCCGCGACCCGACATCAAAAACGACCTATGCACCCGGCTTCCCTGGGGCAGGTATCAGTGGTACCTCGGTACTCTCGTGGTAGTGGGCTCCTCAAAAGCTTAACTCTAAATTTTTAACTTTGTACTCCTGCTAGAAGTGACTTTAATCTGTGTAAATCAAACCGCGACATTCTCCATAGGCTTTAATAGAGATCCCGATAGCAGCTATTTCCACTGCACGCGCCTCCCGTGGGTCCCCTTCCTCATAACCTGGGGTGGATTCTTAAGGGGCCAGCGATCCTAAATGCCCTAGGCATTGTCTGTAGAATTGTCGTGGCTCTTATACCACTTTTTTGATATATGGTTTGGTCCCCCCCTGGGGCCCTGTGATTCCTGTGCTATTTATTGTGTTTATAAATGCTTGTTTGAACTGTAAATTTGCCACTAGCCTCATAAAGAGACTGTGGGATTCTGTCTAGAATAAATACATATATTATATATATATACCGGTATGGGCTACTCTTTTATTTGGTTATTCAAGAGGTTATTATGGTAAAACAATAAGCTTAACACTCCTTCAAGACTTAGCCTGAAGGCTGCTCTCCACAGCTACCACTAGGATAGCTTTCTTTAAAGGTTGTCTTAAACCTATCATCAATAAGAGTCGAATTGGACTGGTGCAAGGTGTCCCTATAACTAGGAGACAGCATATGCCAGGCCAACTTCTCACAACTCAGACACTCATACACCTACATGTAGACCTACTCTGAGACCCACATACCCACTCACAGAACTACTGAGACACTCATACACCCACTCAAGGCCCGCTCAGACACTCAAGCACCCATCCACAGACTCACTTAGACACTCACACACCCACTCACAGATCCACTCAGAGATTCACAGACCCACTCAGAGACTCATGCAATCACTCACAAGCCCACTCAGAGACTGATGTAGTCACTCACAGACCCACTCAAAGACTTACAAACCCACTCACAGACCCACGTACCCACTCACAGACCCAGACAGACATTCACGCACCCACTCAAAGACCCACACCCACTGAGACGTTTATGCAGCCACTACCAGACCCACACACATACCTATTGAGACACTCGTACACACACACACACACACTCTCTCTCTCTCTCTCTCTCTCTCTCTCTCTCTCTCTCTCTCTCCCCTCTCTCGCGCTCTCTCTCTCTCTCTCTCTCTCTCTCTCTCTCTCTCTCTCTCTCTCTCCCTCTCTCCCTCTCTCCCTCTCTCTCTCTCTCTCTCCCTCTCTCCCTCTCTCCCTCTCTCTCCCTCTCCCTCTCCCTCTCTCTCTCTCTCTCTCTCTCTCTCTCTCTCTCTCTCTCTCTCTCTCTCTCTCTCTCTCTCTCTCTCTCTCTCTCTCTCTCTCTCTCTCTCTCTCTCTCTCTCTCTCCCCCCCCCCCCCCCCTCTCTGCCCTGCAATGCACTGCTTATTACATCACTCATGAAATGGTCAGTGGCATCACTGATGACATCTCAAACTTACATCACTGATATCATCCAGTGATTGTGAGTGTTTTCAAAATGTGTATGAGAGTTTAACATGTATACTAAGGTACTACTAAAGTAAATTACTATATTGTTTTACTACTAAGTGATACTATTTCTAATATAGATTATGTGAGTTGCTGTTTGACTGTATGCGTCTGTGTGTGAGTGATTGTTTTATACAAAACTAACTTAACTAAACAAACTTTAGAAATTCTCAATTTATAGTTATAACTTAGTTATAATTTGCACCCCATCCAAATACTACTATAACTTATGCATCTCCATACATAGTGTTGTCAGCACACAAGCCAGACTAAATTAACTATATTTCAAGCCTTTCCCATTCATAGCTTACACCTTTCATATTACATCACTTATAGCATATTAAATCATAGCATGCATAGCAACACTCATGCCATCTGAAATGACATAATTTATAAGAAGAGTATGCATTGTAGAGGGTCGAGTTATAGTGTTTCTGTATTTCATGTAATCCCATTGAGCCGTTTTTGAGACATTAGTGTTAAAAGTCCTTGGAAGATCCCCAGAGCCATGTGGGTAGGTTCCAAAAGGAGCCTTCTTAAATCAAAATATTGGAAAAAATATGGTGGGCTACAGCTACCTTAATACCTGTGCCTTTTACCTTGGAGCTCAGGATTTTCCCTCTGTGTAACTTTTGTACCAAGTTTAAAAAAAGAGAGAGCGAGGGGTCTGGTCTTTAACCAAGAATGTACAGGCCATAGCTTCTGTATAGTGGGGGTTGGCTGTCTTCAGGGTTACCCCTCTGCAGTGTTCGACTGGAGGCTGTGTGCATCAGGGGTTGGACACCTGTGGGAATTATGAGATGTACAGTTTACAGACCAGTAAGGAGTGGGGTACAAGTAGTACTCCATGCTGAACAAGGTAAAGGCTGAGTGCACCTAATGTTTGTTGCGGAGGCCCATTTCAAAGTAAGATCTGGCTTGAAGCCAAAACCATATGCAAAAATCTGTGAGAAAAGTCAAAGCTTTAGTTCACAATAAATTATACACCAGTAGGTAGGCGGTACATGCCTATGCTAGATAGATTGCCATAGATAAATTATATTAACAAACCTGTTTATATGGTGTGAATGTTCATTTCCAGACCTTCGCTGAATATTGTAAGGCATTGCAAATTGTTGAATAATGGAGAATGCAAGGGTAACCCACTTAGGGTTGGTTTATCTCACACTAGGTTTTTAAGCATCGCTCTATGGTTGTGTGCCATGTGCCTATCCCAGGAATGTGTGTAATGTATTTTATCAAACTAATGAGGATTGCCCATATGGTGTGGCAGAAAATGTCTTATCAGGGCAAATGCATGCCTGTCAAACCCTTGACTTAAAATTGGAGGACATGTGAAGCTTTTAAGAGGGTGATCCCATTTAGATAAATACAAACCCTTTTTGTATTGTATTCAGGGTTTGTAAAGGGGGGTGACCCTATTAAAGTCTATGGATACATTTTGTTTGTTGCTTGAACACCAGTAAAAATAAGGTAACATGCACAACATATGAATGACTTGATAGATATGCTATATGTCCAGCATGTAGTTAAAAGTTATATCCATTATCACTTTATTGGTGATAGAAATCTGGGCATAGGTATAGCGTGTTGAATTACTTCAGTGAGTGATTGAACTTGCCTGCAGGGGGAGGCCTGGGGAGTCTAGAAGGCTGCCTGTATTTATTTGCAGGGTCATTTGTGGGTTTGCATTAACTGAGCATATCTTCTTTTTTGTGCACAGTCAATGTGCCTCCTGGTGGTCTTGTTGCCCCTGTGCCCATGTCAATAATAGGATACGGACTGTAACAAACTGGGATGCTTGTTGAAAGCAGTGAGTAGCCATCTCAAATAATAATCTACGGTCAGGAAATTAATCTGAGCTTAACCCCACAGTCATTATGGCACAGAGCTAACAGGCTTAAGTTAGAGGCTGTGTTTAAAGTATTTATGCAGAACCAAAACAGTTATAAAGTAAAAACAAGAAAAATCCTAAACTAATTTCGAAAAATAGTAAATTTTAATACATGAACAGAAACATGGCAAATAGCCAATAAGCGAAACCAGATATATACATTTTTAAAGATTAAGTGTGAAAAAAGTGCCACCTGTGCTCATCAAGTTGCGCTTGACCTATAACTTGGTGCAAGATAAGGCTGACTGAAATGTAGTTCAGATCGAATACAGAAACTAGGAGCGACCCAGTCATGAATTTTAACTTCAGAGTTAGGGCCTGATTTAAATCTTGGCAGATCGAGTCCCGCTGTGCCTTTTTCAGGGGTCTTCCTGCCCGCCGGCTTAGTAGTCCGCTCACCCTATTGAGATGTTAGCGGGTTCATAGATGAAAGACCACCGTGGCCCTGCCGTCACCGCCAAGAATCTCGACCACGTCGATGGCGGGATAGTCAAAGCTGGCTGTCAAAGTGAGGACCCCCAGTTTCCCCACCAGGCAAGCCATGATGTGCCTTCCCGCCAACATGACTGTGGCAGTAAACCCTTCACACCTGAGTTGGTGGAATGGAAGAGTTATAAGTTAGAAAATCACCTTTTTTCACTTACACTACCATGGATCCAATCTTCCAGGTCCTTCCGCTGCTGCGTAATGGCATACAAGACCAACACCGTCGTGGACGCAATCGATGGTAAGCACCACTTTTACCTATTGACGTGTCTGTTAACATATGCACAGGACTTGTGCATTTATAAATCTCTCTCACAAGCAATAGCATATCAATGTGAGTATGTCTGTACTGTTGATGTTAAAGAAATGTAAAGAAACACACCTGTGTGATCACATTATATGTATAAATTTGGTGCAAGCTGCCTTAATAACAAATGGACACTTGCACAATGAAAGATATCCAAATAAAAATCAAAAAGTCACCATGTGTGTTTAAAGACATTCTTAAAATTCCCACATTAAAAACAAATGCAACACACATCATAGGGACAAGGGCAATGTAACAATGAAGAAATTGCACTAGACAAAAGTGTAACCTTTATCTTGCGAAATAACAGTTAAGTTACATCAATGTCAATCACAAATTAGAAGAATTCAACATATACAACAATGTAACATTTCCCCTTCTCTACTGCATGCCCTGTAATGTATCTAATTTCAGGAGGCAGAAATATTTTTCATTCTGATCAGTAATCTAGGTGAAACAAACACACCTGTTGCAACACATCCCCAAAAATTTGGAACATTAGGTAGTGGGTGCAAGTGCCTATTTCTATAAATGCCTGCACCTAATGTCTAATGATTGTCACATACTATGTTACCCAGTGTATGCACTCAACAAAGTCCACAGTAAAAAAACATGTTGTATTGCCAGCCATCATAGTAAAGCTAGATCAGTACTTCACATTTTACTCAGAAACATTGCTAGGAATTAAACAATTGTTAAGGAAAATTAATGCCAGGACTAATTTGGTGAACTTGAAAGTGTGTATTTATTAGGAAGAATGAGAACTCCCTCAAAATGTTCAACAAAGCCAAATGGCAGTACATAAGGTTCCAAAATCCTGCGCACAATTGTGTGGTGCTTCAAAGCTTGCCTCCTAATGCACTGCCAAGGGGAACTTCAGGAAGGGGCATTTAGTGTGCAAAACAGACACCTCACAAATTTTACATGGGAGGGATTGAGTTAGAAAGGGGTGCCCTTGAGTTTGGGTGGGGAGTGTGGCTTTGGGAGGGGTGCTCTTGTGTTTGGGTGGTTTGGGATGTGGAAGGGATGGGTTTGGTGTGGAAGGGGTAGCTTGGCGTTCGATAGGGGTGGATTTGGAAGAGGTTTTTGGGATGTGGAAGGGGTGGGTAGGGGTGTGGAAGGGGTAATGTGTCATTTGCTAGGAGTGGGTTTGGAAGAGGTTGTTTGGGATATAGAAGGGGTAGGTTGGGGTATGGAAGCATAGATTGGCTTTTGCTAGGGGTGGGTTTGGGTTTCGAAGGGGTTGGGGCAAGGGTAAAAAGGATATCTTCAATGGGATTATGGGTAGGGTGTTTGGGAGGGAGTTGGGTTTGGGAGGTATAGGGAGTGGCAGTGTCTGATGTGCATGTGTCTGTTCAGGGTGCATGTGCCTGTGGGTCTGGTGTATATTGTGCACGTTTGTGTGTATCTTGCATCATAGGTGTCTGATGTGTGAATGAGTGTGGATGTTTTTTTTTTTGTGTGTACATTCTGGTGTGCCTGTGTGGTTGGGTGTGCTGTGGAGGTGCTGTGTGTGGTTGTAGTGCTTTTGGGTGTGGTGGTGGTTATGGTGTTTGTGGGGTGCTGGTGGGAGGGGCTGGGCATGTGTGTGGTGGTAGAAGCAGTGTCTGTGGTTGTGCTGATGGTGCATCTGTGGAGGTACTGGATGTTGTTGTGTTGCATGTGGGTGTGGTGCGGAATGCAGTGTCTGTGGAGGTCATGGGTGTGGTTAAGGTGCTAGTGGGTGTGGTGGTGGATGCCATGTCTGTGATTGTACTCGAGAGGTGTGGCTCAGCGGCCAGAGCGGCTGACTCCGGATCGCAGGGCTCACGGTTCGATCCCTGGCGCTGATGGCGGCAGCAGCTCACTTAGCACCATGTGACTCACTTAATCTTGCTGACGGCCTCCCTCCGCCTTGAAACCTTATCGGGTGATATGTTTGCGCTTTACAAATATGGATGATTATTATTACTTGTGGTGGGGTGGTGCATGTAGGAGTGGTGGTAGCTGCGGTGACTGTGGATAGGCTGGTGGTGGTGCATGTTGGTGTGGTGGTGGCTGGGGTGTCTATATTTTTGGTTGTGTGCCTTTTTTCTGTAGTTATACAGTAGGTAATGATGCAAGGGATTTTATTTAAGTACACTTAGACATTTCATATACACCCATTTGAACAGCATGTTCAGTCGATTGACTCTGATGCAAATTAGCAAACTTAGTTCTTGATGATCAGCTACAAGCTACTAGACGGAGCTTGCATTTAACATATTGTATATGAAATGTCTAACTAAGTGTACTTAAAAAAATTCCTTGCAGGCACCATTACCCACTGTAATAAATACTGCCCAAGCCTTCAAGGGTTTATTGGGTCCTCCACTTTTTCTTACAGTATTGTTGTGCAGACAACTGTCTATTGGGGGTCACTTTTTGAGAAGTGGTTTTGTCTTAATCGATTTTGATTATCTGTCCCAATAGGCCTCACTATCTTTATGTCTGAGGCCGAGACTCTTTCTTATACTGATGAATACATCCTTCAAATAGCTGCTGGCCCGTCCCTTTTTGGGAATAGGTGCCCAATAACACAACTTCTGTATGAATCTGATCTAAATCAAGTCCAAAGGTTGAAGAAAAAATTGGGGAGAACAGAGTTACATGCAAATTTTTATATGGACTGTCTCAATGCGAACATAATCCCTACAGGGTTACAAATTAGGAAAATACCTATTATCTTCACGGATGATGAAGACTTTAAAATAGGATTTAGTTACTCTGCCAACAAGTGCTCACGCACTTGGATGGTGTTGAGCATTGAAACAGCTCTAAAACAAATTAAGTTACTTTCCAAAGAAATCGAGAATCTAGAGAAAAAAATCAACGTTGACTCGAGCATTACAAACACTAAGCTCCTTTTTGGATAAAATTACACTAACAATAAAGGAATTTGAAGAATTTAATGCACACAAGAAAACTGATAAATTAAAAAAAAACATTAAGAGACATAGCAAAGAAAGAACCTATCGATATCTCAATAAAGATTTGTATCTTCCTCAAGGCCCCCAACCAACCATCTTGCAAAAGAACAACATTTTCTTATACTAATTCGGATTCAAGCAGCGACCAGACCTCAGAGAACTCATATCGCCCACAGTTTGATCAGCAGCCATCCACATTCCTGTTTTTTTAGGACAGGATTGGAGGGGGACGGGCCCCCCAGACCGCAAAGGATAACGAAACGAGGATACACCAGGGTTCAGACGGACGAGGAACCAATACTACGAGTGGTAGGTCCTCAACAAACCATCCCAATGTTTAATCTGTCTAAACACATACTATAAGAATCAGAGATCTCTGTTCTTTCGGCTGGATTTTTCATTTGTACCAAATTACAGAAATGACTTGTTCCAACAGTTTATCAATATCTTCAAATGACACTACAGGTCTCCACAATCCATCCACTTTCTTTCTAGCTAACACGATGGTTGCAAAGGAGGTCATAAAATTTGAAAATGCCATCCTGACTGAAATAGACAATCTATTTAAGAAAGCTTAATTTGTCCAGTACAATCTTACCAAAAATGAGCAGAAGGCACTGCAACATCTACAAACTCTCCCTGAAACTATCATCAAGCTGGCAGATAAGGGTGGAGGAATAGCTAACAAGTAATCCCACAAACAAATTGACCAATATCATCTCCACTCTTAGTCGTCAAGGTCATCATGGAGGTTGGTTGAGTGAGAAGGAGGTTTCCTTTCTCGTCAATAAAGCAACAACAGTACCGGTAACATATGTATTACCAAAGATACATAAAAATGCAACCACAATTGCATCCAATTGTAATTCAATTCTCAAGCCTCTGGCCCAGTATGCGGATTTTTTTTATTCCCCCCTTTGCAACAGAAGAAGAGACGTACATTAGAGATAGGACGGCGATCATTAATATAGTTGAGAAACATCCGTTTGACCCTGTCCATGATCTTTTGGTGTCTATGGCCATAGAAAGTCTATACACAATTATTCCACAAAATGAAGTCCTCCTGAATCTGTAGAAATTACTAGAGTGAAGAACAAGGCGGCATAATGTTCCAACTGCCTTCATTATTGAGTGTGTAATAATTTCATTATGCATAAAACTTCTTCCTTTTTGAAACCACGTTCTACCAACAACAGAAGGGCGTGGCCATGGGTGCAGTTTATGCCCCGTATATAGTAAACATTTATATCTCAACCTGCGGAAAAAAATTCTTCTATGATGTGTCTAACCCATTTTCATCTAACATCATTCGTTGGTTGAGATACATAGATGATGTATTTTTAATCTGGAGAGATAGTTAGGATCTCCTTTGTGCTTTTCATACATGGCTCAATTCCAGAAACCCCCATCTAAAATTTACACTTGAATCAGACACTAATAAGTATGAACTTCTTGGATATAACTATTAAAGCAGACACTAACAATCTTCTTTACTCTAGATTATACACAAAACCCACAGCAAGAAATACTCTGATACAACAGCCACCACCTACAGGCTCTCAAAGATGGGTTGCCATTCAAGCAGTTTCTGTACCCACAAAGAGGATTATTTCATAGAAGAAAAGAAACTCAAAGAAAAATTGAGAGCACGATGATACCCGATTAAACTGCTAAAAAGATCTTTAAAACGTGCATGGTACAATAACCGGGAGGCTCTATTGGAAGTCAAAGGAAAACCAAAAGAACCACAGCTAGTCTGTGTATCAATGTTTGGTACCCTTTCAAACAAAATCAAAAAAATAGTGAACAAACATTGAACATTACTGAAAGGTTTACCTGAACTAAAAAATAAACATATGTTTTCCTTTAAGAGGGGCTCCAACTTAAAGGGCCTTCTTGTCCATGCCTATGCAACACCTATTACTAACAATGTAGTTAACATGCAACAGTTGGTCCCAGTGGTGGGACACTCAAGTGCAACATGTGCCCAGCCTGTGGAACTAATCATACCACCCAGTCATTTGAAATCAATGGACAAAAGGTGGTACTTAAACAATTTTCAAATTGCAACAAGAGTAATGTGGTTTATTGCATAAAATGTCCTTCCGGCCTACATTACATAGGCAAAACCACACAAAACGCATATCCTCCAACATCGATCATGGATCCGCTGTAAGGTTGAGAATGCTCCTGTAGTGGAACACTACATTAAGACCAAGCACTCAGAGAAAGACATGTTATGGTGGGTAGTTAAGGTTGTAAAACTGTCCAAAAGACAGACTAACGTCGATCATGTGCTGACTTGTAAAGAGACCCAATCGATCTGTCCTACTTACAACATAGCGAAAGGTTTGATTTTAGCGACGGAGTGGCACACATTAGCCTGTGTTCTGTAATCCCTTCAAATGGCTTATAGACATTCAGATATTCCAACAAGGTCCTTGAATATGTGTGATGTAAATTCCAACTATTTGTCGATATGCTATCTTAATCTGTGTAAAAACATGCAGGACCAACTAACATGTCGTGTTTGATGTTCCAACTACCCTTATGAGATATGTTGTATGAATTTAATGTATATCTATTTAACAAGAGATTCCTTTAAATTGCCAACTGTTGAAAAAGAGGTCATGTATAATCCAACATATTTCCAACAGTAGTGTTGTCGCTCTTCTTTTTTTTTTTTATAGTTTGAATGTGTAGAACACTGGTTTGATACTGGCATGTAGACAGTGTATGTTTTCTTATATTATTATTGCTTGATTACATATTTACTGGCGTAATTATTGGTCATATGCATATATATGATAATTCATTTGAATAATTATGCCATGTTACAATTGTATTTAGTATTGAGACAGTAACATTCTGTTCTCTGAGCGCTATGAACTCTGCCCCCTTTAACAAACATTCGGTGTTCTGAGCACTTGAACTCTGTCCTCTCTTTCCAACTCTAACGTCATCAATATAAAAGGAGAATTGGATTATTATGACACTTTTTGTACAATTGGACCCATTAGCACTAGTTAGAGATGCAATGTGGCTTTAATTGATTATGCCCATACGTCATCTTTTCATATCAGTACATCTACTGAATCAACTTTGTTGGTTCCGTTAGGTAGAACAGGATTCAACATGACTCGTTGGCATTAAACAATGATCAAGGATTACATCGTAGTCACTGTTTAACATCTCGATCTTCGACCAATGTGTGAAGAATATGCCTGACCATCTCTCTGTGTATAGAGACATAAATAATGGGTTCCGATTTTTTAATTCCTTTTAATTGTTTTTTTTTTACAATGAATACCCAAAGACATTATTTTCTTAAAGAAGATCACAAGCTGTGGTAATCACCACCCTTTAAGAGTTGAGCGGTTTGCTAATTTCAAGATGTCCGCCAAATTTTAAAATTTCCGATGATGGGCAATAAACATAATCCTCATTTCACATGGGGTACATGAAATTGACACATAGTTTTCTCCTTGTTCCTTCAGGATTCTAGGTCAGTTATTATATAATTCACCACGGCTTGATTTAACTTTTGAAGATCAATAGGAACTGTTACTTCAACACTCGAATATAGCTGACATTTGACAATACCGGACGGGATGAAATAAGATACTGTTTTTAATGTTGTTTGAATAACTTGTGGCATTTTGATGCGACAGTGTTTTCATGCTCCCACAGACGCCGACTGCAGGGACAGTGGCACGTCGGAGGAGCAGCACCTGATCTGATTGCTAGGTGAGCCTCGTGCGGTTTCTTGCGATCTTAACACGGGTTACCAGCGCTTTGTACAAATCTCTTTTCTGTTTTCTTTTAGACTGTTGTCAGCACCAAAGTAAATAGGTCGGGATTACTCCGTTAAGGGTTACCGAATTGGTCTCATGAATTGGTTGTGGGTTCATATTATTACCTCTCAAAAATCCCTTTAAAGTGCACTAGTTTTTTAAATTATTGAGAGCTACAAACCTCTATAGGATATAAACCGTTAACTGCGTTTAGGAGTGTTTAGTTACCCTCCTTTAAAGGAATTTGTTTTCACACGGCATTAATGTAACAGTGGGTAACACCCCTCTTTAATAAATTGTGTTAACCCTGCGGTTTCCATATACAACTTGACAGTACTGAATCGGTTGGTCAGTACATTGCTGTGCTTCCCTGATCAAATATTCCTACCTACGCTAACTTTTGGCCTCTGGATATTTTAAGACTGCATGTCCAGCTATTGGCATTTCCGATTCATTTGATGATGTACAACAGTTCACCTTTGCGAACCTTTTGAGACCTAAGAGTTAATTCCCTTTTTATCCACAGGCAGGTGGTCCCGTGACAGCTCACATGAACATCTGTCTGTACTCTTGCGGTTTCACAATCAGCATGATGTCACTTTCTCTTTTTGTTCTCCACCCCAGTATGGACCTACAGAACAAAGAAACTTTTCAATTGCTCCCCCCTTGATGATTAAGGCTTCAATATAACTAGGATTTCATCAACAATTACATTTACTCACGGAATTTTCTAAAAGTGAGTCTTTAGTCATTTTGACCATGTACTCACCATATCTTTTTATTTCTCTACTTACTGGTATCTCTAAATTCTTCTCAAAGGTAGTAGTTCTAAATCCCATCACCTTTTTTTGATGTTTCTGAAATGGGATGTCATTTATTCTCTTTTTCTTTTTGTTCACGGGTATTTCCTTCTTTTTCCTTATAATTTTTTGATGTTTTATTGATTTATAATTGATTGAATATTCCATTAAAACAGGGGGTCATTCAACATTAAATCCATTGTCCTGAAGATGGTCTGACAGATGTTTCCACCAACAAGACCGAAACGTTGACAACCACATCTACTTCCGCTGTTTTTCATTTGCCATAAGGAATTGTTTTCTGCCTTGATCAGTTTCATTTTCCTTATACATATTGTGTTTGGAATAGATGTTCACATTGGTGATTATGAAGTGTTAGGAAAAACGAATCATTTGTAAACCTCATTCGCCTTGTGCTGTTTTAGGCTTTTGTACCCTTCTAATAAATTTTGCTCTGTCATTAAGTCTGCATTCTTGAAGAATTTACACCTGTTTGAAAAGCATTTTCAGTAGATTGACTCTGATGCAAATTAGCAAACTTAGTTCTTGATTGATCAGTTACAAGCTATTAGACAGATTTTGCAATTAACATATTGTATATGAAATGTCTAACTAAGTGTACCTAAACAAAATCCCTTGCAGGCACCATTACTCACTTTTATATATACTGCCCAAGCCTTCAAGGGTCTATTGGGTCCCCCACTTTTTCTTACAGTTTTTTCTGTAGTGTTTGCATTTCTGTGTGGGTGTGCTGCTTGTGTCTGTTTGCGTGGGTCCATGCAAAGATGTGAGCATGCTTGGGAAAAGGCTGGGAATAGGGAATTTGGATGGGAAAGGGGCGTGAGGTGGGGTGCAAGGTTGGGAAGTTTGGGATGGTGTGGTCAGTGAGTAACCTAGACCTTGAAAAGACCTCTGTAGGCCAGATATAGCACTGTGAATGCCTTCCAGGTAGGCCACCATTTGTTGTAATTGGCAGCCAAGCCCCTGTATGGCATTCAGCAGTGCAGTCTGGCCTATAGAGATGTTCCGGAGGAGGTAACTAGCCTCCTCACTCAGCGCAACCACAGGGAGAGAGGCAGGTGGTGAGGTGTCTAGAGTGAAGGAGACACCACCCCTTTTAGGGCAGTGGGTATGGCCAACTAGGGGGAAGCAAGAGGGAGGGTGGTGATTGTACTGTGGGTGGCGGACAAGGATGCAGTTAGTAGACTTCCTGTTGGGTCTGCCACCACTAGGGAGTGCTCGCTAGAGGAGGTCTCTGAAGAGGAAGTTGTAGAGCTGCCGTCCTCCTTGGCATTCCCCTCACCCTTCTGGCCCCTCCCTGTTGGTGGTATCCGTACCGGAACCACTGGGCACAGCTGCTTCCCTGTCTATGTTGGCACCTTCTCCTTTACCTGCTATGAATGATGCAAAATTACATATACAATGGTATTATTGAATCTGTGAAACAGTACTGATCATGATCTTTGTTCACAAAACAGTTCTTAAGTTTTAAGATTACACCTGCTTCAAGGCTCTCAAACATTGTTTGTACATTAGCATAGGCTCATGCATGTAGGTACCATTATCAGAAAAACATTTGTTCACAGTTATGTCATTCCCCCATGATAGCTCATATATCATGTATGATCTTGTCTCTCATACATTATTATGTCTCTGCAGGAATGTTTTCACACGGCCTAAATTCAGCATACTCAATAAGTAAAATATAAATAAATGTGTGTCAACAAATACTGCAATGTTGTACCAACATTAGCAGAAACCAACAGCAGGTTACCTCTGTTTGGGCATTTAACAATGGTTACACTTACTTCAAGTGCATAAAGTATATGTCAAATGTAAAATAAACATAAATACATTCTGTGCTGAAGTAGCTTAGCAATGTATCACATACAATGTTGCTACCTATGCTGTTGAAGAAAGTAAGAAGCAAATATTAGGGTGGATTGACAAATGACTTCTAAAGCATAAGTAAATACACAGGCCTTGATACATATTAAATCCACTCCAGTACAGACCAAAAACATTTTCACATTTCGTTCCTAAATATCTCTAGTTATTTGAAGTTTGTATTACCATTGTGAAATTGTTTCTCAAAATATGCTTACTTTCACTTTAGTCAAAACTGGTTCAACATCACAGTACTTATTACACACACTGATTCATATATAAATTTGTATTTCAATCATTCTCATGTTAATCACAATATGCAACATATTACACCTTGGTGCATTTTTACATTTGCCTAATGGGTCACGAGTTGGACCCGATTCTGAGTGCTCCTGATGAGATGCTCCTACATGTATATATGATGGAACATTCCATCTGCTAAAATCCATTTAAGTTTCCTATTTTTCTCTCTCATTGATTTATTATCTGGACATGACAAAGGATATTGGTATATGGTTTTGGATATGTGTTACTCTTTCACCAATGTGTACACTTTCCTGTCTGTGTTTCAACAAAAATTGTATGCCTATCGCAAAACAGATTTGCTTACAGACACATTTGTAAAGGAGTAAGACATCATGCAAATCTGTCACTTTTAACATGTATGAAACAGTATTTCTGATGCTAAACACAGGGGCGGCTCCTCCACTAGGGTGCAGGAGCGTCGCCTCACTGCTTTCTTGCAGTGCAAGAAAGCCAAAACATAAAATGGTAATAACTTTTATTTATTAGCTTTTTAATGTTTGATTTGCACATTGCGGGCAGGTGTGTGGGTGGGGCGGCTCTGCTCTTTGGGCAGGGGAGGAGTGGTTTTCTCCAGCCACCCAACCAGTCATGCACACTCTGCCCTTCTCCATGCAGGCTGCATAGCAGCCTGATCAGAGAACATGACCACCCCATTAGCCCCTGGCTGGGAGCCTTCCAGACCAATCACACTGCTGCTTGCAGTGTTGTGATTGGCTTAGGGTAGGGAGCCTGGCTGCCTGCATCCTGTTCCTGTCAGAGGCAGGAGAGCAGGAGCAGAGAACACGCAGGACCTGGCGGGAAGGTAAGGTTTTTATTTATTTATTATTATTTCCCCGCAACACCCCCTGAGCCCCCTCCGCTACACCCCCTGTGAATCCCACCCCCTTCGCACCTGCCTCCCCCACTTGCGAGCAATGCCGCAGCTACCGGCTAAACAGAATTTGGATATGTATTGTTTCTAAAATGTAGCCATTAATTCTGATGTGACTAGTCATTTAGGATCACAAGATCACTCTTGTTTGTGCAGTTTTCCAACTTACCAATTTGACATTTGGTACATTCACAGCATCAGAAGTGCGTAGTATGCAATGTCATATGTAATAGGACTACCATTACATCATCCATGACAGTGAAGGAGCATCACATCTGACACAATAAAGACTATTGGCCTGTTGCTTCAACTGTCCCTCATGACATCAAGAACCTGATGTATATGTGGAGTTTAGGCAGCCATGTGTCTGCTCAAAACACTCCTTTGGTTGTTAACCGGAATCAGGTGGGATACTTTTCAACAAATATATAGACAAAGCACATCATCATACACATTGGACAGAATATACACCTTCAAGAACTCTTCTTGAGCATTGGACATGGGCCCCCCTTAATGTTGATGGGAAAAATCCTGGTTGCAACAAAAAAATAGTCCTGTAACCTGTGATACTCTCATTAGAACTTACGCCCTTGTTGCTACTGTTGGGCCCTCGATGGCCCATCAAGCTGGGGATAGGCCACCACAAGAATGCGGGCCATTAGTGGGGTCAGGTTGCTGTGCACTGGCTTCCCACGTTGGGAGGACTGCCCGAGCGGGACTTCGGTTGACTTTCTGGTCCAGTGCTGTAGGTGCTGTCACCTCTTGCTGCAATAGACGCTGCACTGCTTGTAGACCTCCAGGGTCTACACCTTCCTGGCAATGGCCTTCCAAATGTCCCACTTCTGAGGGGATAGACCTGTATGGATACCAGAAATGGAAGAAAAAACATTGGTTTTGTGACTTTTTGTTTGTCTTTAGTGATACATGCAGAATATTCCCAGAAAACAGTAGTCTTCTGGAATCATTTTCAGCCACAGCTGTTCTTGACAGAATGAGCAAGCCTGGTTATTGGGAAACACGAGTGTTTTTGTATCTTGGTATAGAGAGCGGCCAGCACACAACCCAGGGTGGGGTGAGACTACGACTGTGTGTCACACGGTCACTGTCAGCCAAACCCGCTTTATAGTATCTATTATTTAATGTTTTCCCTCACATCTATATCCACACATATATGCCACAAACCTCGCCTTGGATATCTTCCTTCAGAAGAAAACGAGCGTAGACCCAGGTTTGGTGTAATTTGTATTTATTTTAACACATCACCAGCTGCCATGACGCGTTTCTGCAGATCCCTGGCTTGATCACGACAACATTGCCTCGTGTATACTCCTTTTAAAGTGACAGTGCAATTACTCAGTGCTAGACATAGAAAACATACTCAGTGATTACATGCCTCAATGCATATACATATGGCTTGATTAAATACAATATGTTTTATATTATTTTTCGTAAAAATACAAACGCATTTCGATCTGAGCATACCAAAGAAAACTGTTATTTGGTTGTTCTGAGATATAACCATTTTATAGCCTAAATGCATTATTTTCAGTTGCCTCAATCCGAACTATGTAGAGTCCAATTTAATCGATAAATTCAAAAAAGGAGTAAAAAGAATAAAGATACTAATATGTGAAGTACAATAAATTATGCAATATGAAATAGATTTGTGTACCCGTGCCCCCGGTTATAAAGTGCAAGTGCGTATATATGTATATATGCAGGCATTCCCACATACTCGAAAAAAGTGACAGCCTATCCAAATAGTAAAAGAAATTATTTTTAGATGATCTTATTTGCTAAATAAATAGGCTTTTAAGAAAATGCTTTGGTAATAAAGTTAACTGTGTTGGGAAGGAGAGAAAGAATAAACATAGTGCCTGGGTCCAGGGAGGTATGGTTAACTTGGAGGGAGGGGGTGAATGGAAAAAATACTTCGGGATCGTTATGGAGCAAGTGAATGTATACAGTCCAACGGGGATAATACTAAAAGGTCCAAAAGTATAGATCGAATTCCAAGGAAAGATACAAAGTCAAAAATGTATCAGACAGGCTATTCTGGGTTGAGGGCAAAAATGTCTGATCATCCTCAGAATCAGACATCAGGACCACTTGCAGTTCCTCCTGAGGTGCAGAGGGACTGGACACCTCAGATTTAGGACACACTGGGGTAGGTTTTGGGAAAAATAGGGAGAACATACAAGCAGACACACACCAATGCATTGGTTGGGTAACATTTCTCTGAATGAGAAGAATTTGTGGTAGTTCAGGAGGGTGAAGCAGCAGACCTCTTGTTACTGGTCAACCTGTTCCTCAAGGTATGTCTTCACCTCTGCCACTACATTTTGAAGACTGGACACGCAGATGAGTGCCCACCGCCCAGCAATAAGCTGCCTTAAGGCCTCCTGGAAAGCAGCCGCAGAAACATACTCGGGTGCATGGTGCGGGACACTATAAGAGGGCTCAGAGTTGCCATTGGCATAACTTACCTTCAGTTGCATATCTTGAGAACGGGCACTTGCAGGAAGAGTAGAGGTAATAGTGGAGCACTACTCGAGGCCCCATTATTGTGGGAGACCTCTTGAGTGGCGGAGGTGATGCATTCAGACGCTGAGCTCCATTGTCCGACTCCTCCTGGCATGTGGTGTTCAGATCTACCAAACCCTCAAAGGTCTCCACAGCCTCCTGTAAGATTGTGAATGAGTGATTCTCCAGGAAGGCACACCCTCCCTTTTGCTGAATGTTCCCTTCTCCGCCTCAGTGGTGTTATCATCCTTGTCAGCCAGGGGCCATGTCTTTCTTCCTTTTCACTTTTGTTCTACTGTTTCTTGCTATGGCTTTGACAGCTCACTGAAAAGGAAAGTTTTGAAGAGAAAAAAAATTAATAAGTGGATATGTCCGGTACCACAATACGCTGTTCAACAGTACAGTGTTAATTGGAGCAAAGAGTGACATTGACACATGCAATGCAAGGTTATAATTCCGACAACCCACTTTCAACAGTGGATGACTCTAGTTAACAAAGGTGCAGCTGTAGCCTCTATTAATTCCCACTATAACATTATTATCCCTCTGTGATCTACATATAGAAATGTCACCTTGGCACATGGTAAGCCTAGGCTCACTAAAGCAATGTCAGCCTTACATTCACTTATGTCTGCAAATAGGAACATAGCCATGATTTGAAAGTCAGGATCGTGTGACGCACTAATGCAGCATGCATAGATATCAGCTGGATATATTATGGAGCACACTTCTAAGTGTACATTGTATTTACATGACTAGACAATTACTATTATATTTGTGCTACCATGTCAAAATGACCAATAAGTATCGCTCACACTGTCTATTATGTGTGTCTGACATGATAGAATCAACCTAGACTATATGTTTTGTGAACATTCAACAACAGAATCATTCATTTTAATAAATAAAGACATATGACATTGGTGACCAAAACATTTTAGATAAAACACAAGTGATTTTTCTGTAAAGGGGTACCTGTGTGCTAACATATGCAATACATTAAAAAAAAGAAATAATGCAAAATTTGAATAAAATGAACAAAATGAATTAATAAAATATAGTCAATTACACATTTTAGATGGAAAAACTACAATACAGATAATATGGACATAAAAAGATCACCTAAACATTAGACATGGCACTACAAAACCTTCATTCAACAGATAAAATATTATATTTTTTTATCGCGAGACATACAGACTTGTTGCTGCTCATGACCCTAAAGCTGATCATGGAGGTCTGGCCAGGCTGTTCACATGATTTTCCTGTGCAATGAGGACTGACTGGGATACTGTGAATGGGGCTGGAAAGATTCCCCAGCACATTATGTGCCTTCAGCCTTGTTCAGAAGCAGAGGTCATCCCAGTGCTTGCAGCGCTCCATGGTTCAATGGGTCTGAACACCCACTGCACTGCATTGTAAAGTGAAGTCCTGCCAGATATTTATCCTCATTGCATTATTAGCTGGGTTTCTGGTCCCGTTTGGTCACTCATTGAGCTGAGGATATATTTGAGATAACCCCTACCTGATTACCTGCAATTGCTCCCTAGACAGCCTTGGGATCCCCTCTACTGTTTTCTCAGTCATCGGGGGAGGGGGTTGTGGAAAAAGTGAGCAGCAAGTTGGAAGAGGATATTCTGGGAGCTACTGACTGGCTCAGGAAAATGGACTACTTCCTCCTCTTGTCATTCATTGTCATATAATTTCATGTTAGGTGTGGTTTGCAGATTTCTCCAACTTGTGGATACATAGTTCTCAGTCTCTATGGTCGAAGTGGAGGAATATGCCACATAGGCAGAATAGGTATAGAAATAATGTAAATGGAACAAAATGTATGAGGTTTAAACCGCACCCTAGTTGTACCAGTCAACAAAAAAGATTCTCTTATTTTTTAAACAATTATAGTAGACCTATATTTATTTTGAGACATGTGAATGTACTCTTATTTGTCATCGAGGGTGGTAGTTTGTTAGTAACGCAGGAGGTTAGTGGCGCGGGCTGTATGTCGTCCTGTTAATATGCAGATATCTAAGCAGTGCACAAGGTGCAGGAAAACCACAAAAGCCCTCTGACAGATGGACTGGGGTCCCAATCGTATATACAATGCCTATGCACACGCTACAGTATTAAATCTCATTATCATAGGGTAAACATGAGAAAGAACATCAAGCAAAATGATTCCTCTTGTTTTATTCTCACAACAGGTCCAGCCTGGACCTGTTGTGCGAATAAAACAAAAGGAATCATTTTGCTTGATATTCTTTCTCATGTTTACCCTACGATGATGAGGTTTAATACTGTAGCGTGTGCAAAGGCATTGTATATACTCTTATTTGTCTTTTGTGTCATTGTCTGCACAGTACATCTAGAGTGTATTGATGTGGGTGAATAATGTATGCAGCTGTAAGATGCATTATGTGGGAAATAGATGAAATATATATGCAATGGAATCTATGCATATGAAACATATAATTGTAAATTTGGTTGGGACATCATGGAGTTGCAACAGTGGTGTCTCAGGATGGCATATGCGGGCAGGGACATAGTCCAGTCAAATAGGAGCAATCAAATAGGAGCTCAGGCAAAATCATGTTACTTACATGCAGACCCTGACCTATGTTCTGTGTGCCACACTGGAAATCTGCATTGTCAGCAGTTTAGGAGTAAAGTGCACATGGCATAGCAATTGTGTACAACAAGCAACAGATCTTGAACACGACTTCTGAGGGTTGTTTAAGCACACTCTCACCTTGTATGGTCAAGACATTTTAACTGCAATTTAGGGAAGCTGATAGTGCCTAGAACATTGACTTTCATACAACGTGGTGCCCTTTTGTACTTCTGTTGAGGCTGTGTGGTTGAATGTTAGAAGGGGGTGAAGAAATGTGGAGAGAGGGAATACAGAGCATGACATGAAACGGACATGTGATATTTGTTTTAATGTGGGTACCTTGAGAATATTGCAGATATTCTATACATTAATGCCTTCAATGTTTGTCTCATGGTTGTTATGAATGAATAGTTATCTTTGTGAATCCAAACTCGATTGATGTCTGAGTGATTTTCACCTGGTGCTGAGTGTGGTGTAGTCAAGAATATTGATTGTCCCATCCCCAAGTATTAGCAGGTGTAAGCCTGTTCCTGTATGTGTTATCAACAGATTCAAATTGTATTTACTCTTATGTGTCCAAGTTAAATGAAATAAGTATGTAAAAAAATGTAATACATTTTTTTTAATGTATACATTTATTTTCTTTTTCCTATTTTTCCCTATGTGATGTTAGTGTTATTCCCTGCCTTCATTGATTTATATGTAAGTGCCTTTCGGTACCATTGATTGGCCAAGTGTCATGTTTGACTTTCTCCGAGGCTTGACAGCAGTGGATTTGAGCCTATTTGATCAGGGGTACTATTGGAGGACATCTGGGTGTAAGCTTGGTTTACAGCAACTGTTTTACTGTTTTGTTGCTGTGTTTTATATTTATATGCCACTCCATTTGCCCCTTCTTTTTTTCCTTTTAAAGCTCCCATTATTTAGAAAATGTTCCACATATCCCTATAACTTCCCGTTGTCAATTTGAAATGTACATTAAAATGTATATGTCTGCTCTCATGGCAATTAACTCCTCACATAAGAGATTGGTAGCAGGCAGATATCTATGCTCACATAATCGTGAATAGTGGAGTACTAGCTTACTTACTCAACATGCTTAATGTGAATAGACCCCCCCCCCCCCAGGTTAAATATATATTAGGTTACAACATTGTATCACCAATTCTGATACCCTTGAACTCCACTTCTGTATGTGCTTCATTCATGCTAGTGGTTGCAGCTGGTGGGCCCAGTGCCTATTTTTGCCACCCAGGACTTCTATTTCTTCACCAGACTTTGATCCAGAGCAAGTGAGAGAATGGCAGAAAAGGAAGGGAGAAGAAGGGGGAAAGAGGTAGGAAAACAGTGATAAATGGAGAAAGCATGAGAAAAAACAATCCACAATAGTGAGATGAAGAGATGTGAAGAGTAAGGTGGTGGATTAAAGAGGCATGAGATAGAAACAAAACTAGGCAACCTCTTCATCCAACAGCACCAGCAGTAGGCTAGTAGGGAAAACTGTGGGTACCTGCATTTACTTTTTTATACTTTACTAATTAAGTATTGCCTCCTTATAACCGTATGCAGCTTGATTTTGGTATGTTCCATCATCTATACATTCCAAATGCCCTGTTTGATCTTGGCATTAGTGGATGAAGATTACGTGATACTTTTATCTCGTCAATCTGTTTTTTTCTGTTCTTACCTCTGTTGTCTTGCAGTATTTACTTTACATTTATTTAGCGTTCATTCATTTTGGTCTTTGTATACAAAATGGTAACAATAAAATGTAAAAATTGACCGGAGAGCGAAAATGGGTGAAGCAAAAGGGGGTCAGCTGGTGTATCTATAAGGAATGTGAGATTAAAAGATAGACTTTTTTAAACTTCAGGTCCCTCATTTTTTGCCCTAGTCCTTAATATTGGCCACCCTTTTCTAGGTGAGAACCAGTTCTGTTTTTAGTGCATGTAGACACAAGAATTGATAGATGGCCATAAGTGCCCGAGTGAGTATCAACTAATAAAGTAAGTGAGGCAACAGGCAGAGAGAGTATTAGAGGAATGGATAATCAAAGGTGATAGTATTGGACTTGCTTCATGGCAGCGTTTCTGTTCTTTCTGTTTCAGTGGGTATTTTGAGTCATCCTGGGTATGTAGAGTTGACATTTTAGGCTGCTGCTGGATTATTCAGATTTGAGGCTTGGATAGCAAGTTTTAGAATGTCTGATTTTATACACTGTCCTAAGGAAGGTCGGAACCTCTTGCACAATTTCTGGGAAAACGTCTCCCAACAGGAATAAGAGCATAGTAAAGTGGTCATTAGTGTGACTCTCTGTAGGATTTCCTCACAAAGTAACTTTTATTATTTTAGAGTACCGTTCACACTCAAAGAAATTATGTCCAATGTTTTCAATTGAACTTCTCATTACAGTCACACTCTGCATAATATTCCTGATGCCATCTATAACTTCATTCTTGGTAGTCCAGCATGTTATATTTTGCCAGGCCATTGTTTTTGCAAATCCTTCCTTGAAGAGTTGATAGGTTGTAAATGCTCCTCGTAAATCTCTATCTATGAAATGCTTTAAACTATTATGGTGCTCTCCTGTCATATTTGAAAATTGAGTAGTGTGTATTCTTTTATACTGTTGATTTGTAAGCCATTTTAGGTAATTGGAATCTATGGGAAAAGAACATCTTGTGTTGTAGATTACATTTCTTAGCTTCTTCAGGTAATTCGACTTTTTGATGACTTTGTTGTTCCAGTTGATAAATTCCTCCCAACAAGAATCTATCAGATGAGAGGAGTTTGCTTTACTGTGTGTGTCCACATATCTTATTACCCTTTTGCAGCATTGAATTTCAACCAGGTATATGCACAGTCTATTTGAAGAGTAGCCATTAATGTTTACTGTTGTAGCAGAAGCAAGGATTTCCACAGTTTTCTCAGTAGGACTCCTAGACCTGAGATTCTCTCCATGACTGACTCAATCTCACACCATACGTATTAACTGGGTCAATTTTGCTTTAGTTATGGATGGGTAGTAAAGTTGATTCCTCCTCCAACATTGCGAGTAAAGCAGAGGATCCCCGTTAATATCATTTCTGTTTTCAATGTGGACTTCTTCAAGTGTGGTTTCCAGGAATCTGAGGAGTTAAAGTTTATGCTGAGATACGAAAAGGTAGGCACTCATTCTATGTTGGAGTACTTTCTCTAAGGGGTTTGGAGAAAGTGCCAGGAGCGCACTGCCTTCAGCATAGGGTAGGATTGGAATTGGTATCATTTGGATTTATGGTGTGTCAAGGGTGTTGTCAAGGATGTCATTTATGTGTATGTTGAGTAGGAAAGGGGGCAACTTCAAAAATAGACTTCTACAAATGTTAAATGGAGGCAGGTCTTCAGAAGATAGAATCGGACTTAACTTTCCGCAACAGTTAAATGCAGGAATATCTTAGATAATGAATGTGGGCATGTCAATGAGGGCAGTTAAAATAATGTGGCCAAATAAAATTCTAGATACTCAATAAAAGCAAAAAATTTGTGAAAAATTATTCTCAAAACAATTCAATCTTTTCAAAAGTCAATGTCAAAAATTCATAGCTCAGTGTTCACTCCTTCATAAAGAAGTTATTTAGCATTGGTTAATTCGTTTCTCAGTTCATGTGCCACTTCAAGGAGCAAAAGTTGGAAATATGTCAGATCAATGTCCTTTTTTTCTGTCACAATCTTTGTCAAATATGCCTATTGAGGAGCAGTGGTTTTTTTTGTTTAGAACTCTTATACATGATGATTTTTTGATTACTGTTTCACCAGTTTCTTTGTCAATCAGCTCTATTACTGCTTAAGCTGAACTTCCATCTTTTTCTTTTAAGTGGCTTATGCTTTTCAACTTGCTGATTCCTTCTCTCACAGTTCTAGGCCATTGAGCTTGGATCAAGGTAGCATCTTAAGTCGTATTTCCTTGGTCAACCTGATTTTCTTCCTCCTCTTTATCTGCACTGCTTGCAACTAGTGGGATCTAGTTTGCTCTCTGACTTGTACTTGAGGTTTTGAGTGTTCAATTTCCTCCTTGCTGATTTTGAAAGGTTTGATTTTATTGAATTGAATTCTCTTGTTTCTCTTGTACTTCTTCTCGACTCTCCTCCGATACATGTAATGAATCACAATACAAGTTCAAAACAGATATCTAAACACAATGCACAATGCCAATGAATCGAAACAAGCTTTTGTCAGCCTTTCAGAATATGGGAAGCATATCAAACTCACTAATGAAAGGGATGTATTACCTTTGTTGCTACTTACATACACTCTGAGCTAGGTTTCTTGACCTGCGATTCAAACTCAACCTCAAATCCAAGTATGCTATTCTCGTGCACAGAATAAAATGCCACAGTTCCTAGTAAGTACTCATTCACATCTAGACTATTAAGGATCTTATAAACTTTAACTTATAATTAACCTGGTGCCACACCTTATTTAGCAGACAACTTTATATTTAACTTTCTCAATAAATCCAATATCTTTACATAAATCACATAAAACCATCAATATCTTCAACAAAATATGAACCCACAGTGCATTGCAAAGCATATCAACTGTCGCCCACAAATTTAACAAGAGAGAAACACAATCACCAAATCAATATAACATATCACACATTGCATTACATCTCACACATTGCATTACATCTCACACTGCACAAGAACCCTATTAATACTCACAAAATGTAATCAGATGACGCACACAGGTACTCTGGCAATAATCCAAACATCTCCAAGATCCTTCAATTTTCCTCTAAACAATTTTTTTTCATTAATAGTGTTAACTAGCTTATTTAATTAGTCAATTGCCTGCATTCTCCACCTAAACCCTGTTAATCCTCAAATTAACTAATTAGTAGGGTCAACATGCAAGATCGGGACTGTCTGAGTCTTCATGCAGCGGTGGCTCCTCCGCTATGGCGGAGGAGGGTCGCCCCACTGCTTTTCTGCAGTGTAAAAAAGGATAAATAACATTATAATAACTCGCTGTTATTATCATTTTTTTTCCCTTCCTGGAGCCAGTTCTGGGGTGGGGCTTGGCTGTCGTCACAGTCAGCAGGGGGAGGAGTGCTATGTGCACATAAGTGCGCATGACAGTTTGGCCCGCCGTTTTGGGCCGGCCAAACAGTCATGTGCACTTTGGATGCTCTTCATTGGGCTGTAATGCACAGCCTGGGTGGAGATCATGCATAGACTTGGTTCATCGTCAAACTAACACAGCTTTTCTAAGGTTCCAGGGCATTTTATGAAATACTAGTAATGCTTCAGAAACGTAAAACAATCATTATGCTAGTAAACGAGATACCTTTTGATGCTCTCTTCCAGAGTGTTAGTCTCCTTCATTTGTATCCTTTTGCTTTCCAATTTTTGCAAGATAAGCCTCTTTGCTATTGTTTTCTGGGACCAGGTAGTGGTAGGATGAGACTCTTCTGGAGGCTTGGCCAGTGATTTTCTTTTTTGGATAGTGTTCATTAGAATAATTGTCTATTACCCTGGATAGGACTATAGGCTCTTGCAGAATAATTCTCTTGATACATTTTTTAATCTTTACACATAACTGTCCACCGTCCAATTTTCTCGAAAACCTGAACAAAACCTTGTTTCCAAAAGAATCAGATGACTCACGATCTGTTGTTGCTGGCAGGTTTGTAATGAAGAGGTTTCTGCTATTACATAGTTTCTCCACATCATGTTGATCAGCAAAATATACCTTTGGGTTTTAGTCATTTATCAGTGATGGTCCTCTGATTTGTGCATCTTTGTTGGGCTCCTTACAGTCATCCTTTCCGGTTGACTTTGAGATTAGAAATTCTTCGCCTTTGTTGAATATGGTGCTGGCTGATTTTGTTACCATTTACCTTTGGCAACTGGATCTAACACTGTTCCTAGGTTTTGTTCTGATCTCCTTGTTTAATTCTTGAGGCATACTCAGCCGCTTTAGAGTTTCATGGCTCCCATCTCCAATTCAAGATTGAAGCATTTCTTTCTTCCTCTACATTTAGTTGTAGCCAGAGATTGCAGCGGGCTCCTTATTAGTGTTGCTTATGTGATTTTTTTCTGTTTATTCAGCATCTTCGGTGCATGACCATTTATTTCTCCTCTGGAGTCTGTTTATTCTATTCATTACTACCTGGGACTTTCAGTGCTTGTCTTTCTTCTTTTAGTTGCAGAGCATCCCTCCTGCCCACCCATCCCCACCCCCAGAGAATTGTCGATTACCTTCAATTAGTTGATCAAATGCTTTATTAGGTGGATATAAGCGCGTTGTGATATTTTGAAGCTACATCAACTTTCCTTTTATGGGTATGTGAGGGGCATTATTGGCACTCACTTTCTTTTTTTACCCTTCTTTGTTTGATTTCCTGGTTGGCTTCTATTTCTACAGCAGTGGAGGTTTTAGTGTCAGATTCGATGGGAATCTCTGTCATGGCAGCTTGCAGGAGTTTGTCTGCTGTGGTTAGCAATGAATGACTGTAGACAGGCCAGGATATCTCATAAAAGAGTGATGTTTCCAGCCTTCTGCTTCTCTAGAATCACACAGGAGTAGAATTCAGGGATTTTCCATTATTCTTCCAGCGTGTCTGCAGTAGACATCGTGTCCTGCTCTTTGTACACTTACTTCTAGGGCAAGCAGAAAGGCCTTTTGCATGTACGGCCTTCCTTACAGCATTTTCGATTTTCCTTTTCCTTAATTACCTGCATCAGCTGGGAGTTAACAATCCATGTCTGTGTGGTCCATTTAGTGCAACAATATATTAGAGCTTCTCCTTTCATTGATGAGTGGGTTCTCAGTCGCTGCGAACAAGTGAGGAAAGTTGGCTTTCCTCACGACAGATTTCAAACTCGAGCAAGTCAGATTTTCTGTCAGGGACCCATGTGTCACAAGAGCCCGTTTCCAAGTTTTAAAACATGTCCGCAATAAAACTTAAAATAGCAGCTTCAGCATCTGCCTGCACCACTTTTAGCAGTGTTTGCTGCAATGAATAAAGAGGGACAGCTTGCTTCAAAATCTAGGAACAATTTTGCAGTGCGAACTCAGGTCCTGCAAGAGCGCAGGGACTTGAGGAATAATGCCCTCTCTGTGCTCTGTCGCCCCCTTCTGAATGCCTTGCTGTGGTATCTTCTATTTCTATTGTAGTTACCGTGTATGACATACTGGTGTTGTTGCCATGTATGACATACTTGAGTTCGGTAGAATCTAGGTGTGGAGAAGGTTCTGGGTTAGCGGTTGGAGCTGATCTGGTTGACTGTTGGATAGGATCTTTCTATGAAGAATAAAGACATCTTCTTCAACTTGACTCTGTGGGAGCCTGCTTTAATTACAACACTTGCCTTAAGCCAAGATACTCCAGCCTCGATCTAAACTTCAATTGCGATCATAACCTACACAAGGGTGCTAAAACAAGGGGGTGCAGCATGCCCAGAATAACTTTGCAGGAATTTGAAAGGAGGATCATCAATAAAAACTTTTATTTCATATTTTTCTTTATCTAGTAGTATTTGCTGTGCATTCAAAGATAGTGGTCAAAAGACAGGCAATGTCTTCTAGTGGCGGGTCCTCCACCATGGCGGAGGAGAGTCGCCTTACTGCTTTCAAGCAATGCAAAAAGAGGAAACAGTTATGATCATGTTATGTTTCCTTTGAGGGCGGGAGGGTGAGTGGGGCTGCTCTGCTCACGGAGCAGGGCAGGGGTGGAGTGGTTTGCCCACTCAAGTGCGTACAAACTGTTTGGTCGGCCCTCTCGGGCTGCCCAAATCAGTCACGCCCACTTCCCTGTTCTCCATGCAGGCTGCATTACAGCCTACAAGGAGAACATGCCCACCCCTACAGCCCCTGGCTGGGCGCTGAGACCAATCACAACGCTGCATTGCAGCGTTGTGATTGGCTTAGGGGAAGGAGCCTGGCTGCCTGCTTCCTGTTCCACGAAGCAGACTCAGGAGAGCAGGAGCACGGAAGATGTGGGACCCGGCCTCAAGGTAAGTTTTTTTCTTCCGTTAATTTCAAAACCCTGCTCCCCCCTGAGTGACACCCCCTGTGACACCCCCGCCACCAACGCAGCCCCCACAACCACCCCCACACCCGCGAGTTATGCCGGCCATCCCTGATGTCTTCTAACAAATTGCTCCTTGTACTTTTTTAACAAGCAGATTGATGTTTACTTTCCCCTTCTGCAAAATGAGTGAATTTTGCAACCAAGTGACAATTCTCCTGCGGTACAGCGAGTGTGAAAAAAGAAGGCTGCAGTATGTCAAATGTTTCCTAAGAAAACAAAATGTATTAATGAATTTTGCAAATATTCCAAAATACATAAGCAATATTTAAAGAGGGCATGTAAAAAACAGTAGGCCATAATATGTTTGTCTTATTTTGAATTGTGATGGATGCAAATATTTTAATAGTAACAAAACAAGACACCTTAAATGTGTGATAAACATGCACAGTAGCCAAATGTCTACAAGGTTTTCTTTGTGTACCATATAAGTTTAGCAGTAAAGCTGGACACCTGATAAAAATGTGATGGCCGTTTCAAGTGGATATTTCAGTGGAAAGTGTGTTCAGTGGACATCGCAGTACTATAGAATTATATTCCTTACTCATATGTTTGAGACAATGTGCTTCAGAATGCACCACTGGGCACATACTACAACTCTACAACACTTCTGTCTGAATGGGCGTGGCTCCATTAACAACTTGTTAGGGGTCACCAGGAGTTGCAGCTGTGACCCCTAGCTTGCTTCTTGTGACTCCTGGCACTGGCTTTGTGACCCCTAGTCTCAGAAGTGGCAAAATTAGTGCCAGGAACACAGTGGCAGATGTCCTTCTGGACGTGGTTTGGAGCTCCATTCTGTTTGTTTACTGTTAATTTTTTATTACACTTATAATGAATAATTAGTGTAATAAAAATGGAGTACAAATAGCTGGAATATGACTTTCCATGGCAGCTGTGCGAAGTAAAAAATGATTTTAAATGTAAATGGTGCGCATGCAGGTGAGAGTGTGCCTGGTTCATGAAGGTAATTACATGTAGTACAGTTATGAGTGCGGAGTCTCCACACTTGGGGCGGAATCTCCGTACTGCACAAGGTGTGTGACGTCACTTCCGCTACCCATGGCATTTTAGTGAATTGACTTCCATTCATGACTCATTTGCTACACTTTTCCTTTAGTTATCACTTCTATTTTCATTTTGTTGGATTTTTCCTAACCCTCTGCCCTAATTAATCACCTCACAAATCGGAATATTTAAGTCATGCTCAGAAACAGTATCTCTTTTTTATAATTTCCCACTTCTTACTAATACAAAGAAAACACTTGCAGACCCTATTGCTTAAATATTCACCACTATCCCTTCTACTATCCAAACTTGTGCTCTGAAGTGGCAGTAAGGTGACACAACAGCGAAAAACAAATCTTCCAAAACAAATAAATATATCTCAAAAGCAATTTAATAGCTTTCTTCTGCTTCTTCGGCCATGTTCTTTTTTGGTTTCCCGGGAAACGATTTTCAGTGGAAAAGCCTACACAGCTTACTCTAAGCAGAGTGTCGAACTGGAAAATCTAGAAGAAAATTAAAAAATACATGGGATCTACTAATTCAAAATGTCAGTGACAAGAACTGCATATAAACCATTCTTGTTTTTTTTCAGCAGAAGAATTACACTTTCCAAGCAACAAATGTTTACAGTGGGGACACCCAAATTGTGCCAATAAATTGAAAAATGGAAACGAAATACCAGCTCTCCATAAAGTATTGTGGGGTGTGTGGTGGCTGTAGTATGTTCAGCACCCCATTACTATAGCCTGTGCATTCGGTTCAATTTTTGACGAGTCGAGGAACATATCATGATAGGCTTTGCGGGTTAAGCGCAGAACCAAGCTCCTGTTTTATGCGCCTGCACAGGGATGTAGCTATCATTGGTGCAGCGGTGCAGTGCACTGGAGCCCAGAGGGGTCCGTTGACCCTTGATGATTGCTGTATTTTACTACCCCAACAGCAGTTTGGGGTGGAATCTCGTACTGCACAGTACAGAGATTCCGTCTTCAGTGCAGAAACACCTCACTCGTAACTTTACCACTTGTAAATTACCTTTGTGAATTGAGCCCCCTGTGTTTATGTGAGAAAGTGTGTGTAAGTGTGCATCTATGTCCAGGTGTAAGTCTGTAGGTGTAAGTGAAGATGTAGGTCAAAGGCTGTGTGACATTACTTCCACTACCCATGGCATTTTAGTGAATTGACATCCATGCATGACTCATTTGCTACATGTTTCCTTTAGGTAGCGCTTTGATTTTCATGTTGTTGGATTTTTCCTAATCCTCTGCCCTAATTAATCACCTTACAAATCAGAATATTTAAGTCATGCTCAGAAACAATATCTATTTTTTTTTATAATTTCCCACTTCTTACTGATTCAAAGAAAACACTTGCAGATCTTTTTTTATTATTATTTTGCCAAAAAGATACATCTTTTCCTTTTTATACATGTCATGACATTTTCTTCATAAATTATACATGATAATTCAACAATATGAAGGAGTAAGAATACAGAAACTATATCAAAAGTATGGAGAGATAAAAACTATAAGTTACAAAATAACAATTCTATCAGATACAGGGAGATAGCACCTCAAGTTGCCTCATAAGGTGAAATCTATTGAGAATGAAAAGTGCAAATGCAATAAATAGGGTAAGAGAAGAATGAACTTGATTAACAGATATATCAACACCCAGTCATCACAAATAGAGGGGCAGAGTTACAGGACCTCTGCCTACTATTGACCTTGGTTATCTACACCACACTATCAGACCTTTGGATTTTAGTTTGGGTACAAGCCGTCAAATACAAAATACCCAATTCAATCAAATACAGACAGATAGCACCTCAAATTGCCCCATCAAAGATCTATTAAAAGTTAAAAGTGCCAGTGCAATAAATAGGGTAAAAATCACAAATGAGCTTTACTAACAGATATATCACCACCCAGTCACCACTGAGAAAGAGATGGAGTTACAAGATCTCTGCGTATCATTGAACTTGATTATCTACACTATCTACACTAATAGACCCTTGGATTTTAATTAAGGTACACACTTAATTTACCAACCTTGCTATTGCGGCCCAGATTCTTTGCCCTAACTCCTTTTTTTTGTTCCCTTAATTTATACAGTGAAAATTAGATATTATAAATAGCCAGTATTCTAGATTGCCAATTAGAAAACATGGAAGGGTCAGGGTTTATCCACAGAGAGGTGCTACATATGCAAGCGATAGCCATTGCAATGAATATGAAGCCTATCTCTGACCTTATTCTTTTGTTTATATCTGACCGGTCAACCAATCCCAGAATTAAGAGACCTGGGGTAATTGGAACCAGAAAGCCTGCGATCTTGGTTACAAAAACCTCCAGCTCCTGTAAGAAGGTATCCATTTTGGGACAAGAGTAAAACATGTACAGTGTCAGCTGCATGTAATCCACATCTATTGCATTTTCCTCCCCTCCCCCCATCCCATTTTGCGATCCTTGCTGGGGTATAGTAGAGATTAAAGACCGACATAAAATGCTTTCTGCTAAGACTTTCCGTTACCAACACCTCATTTGCCAACTCCAGTGAATCCTCAATATCTAGTGATTCAACTCCAAGCCTAGTTTCCCATTTAAGGTTCTGCATGTCAATATCATCTGGTAAGGCTTGGATTAAAATGTGATAAATCTTCCCAATCCGGGACTCACCCCTGACTGCCTCCACCAAGGGTATTCCATCCGATATCAGTTACCCTATCCTCCTTCCCTCCCCAGATAGCTCCGTATCTGCAAATAAAAAATCTCTCTTGTCCACCCCAAATTTTTTTTGCAGATTCATATATGATAGGAGTTGTCTGCCCCCGCATAAATCACCCAAGGAGCTGATCCCCTTTTTCCCCTATCTAAAGATGACTTGGTCCTGAAAGATTGATGGAAGTAGCCCTGGAGCAGAGAATGGGGTATAAACATTAAGACTGGGGAGCTTCAGTTTCCTTCGTACCTGTCTCCAAACTCTATAAGCAGCTTTCAATATTTTGAATTTAGTTCCAGCTCCAGCCCCCATTCCTATTTCATATATAGTCGGCCTGGCCTCTACTGGTACTACCACTGTATCCCCGACTAATAAAATACCTATATGCTCTAATATCGATGTCCAATAGTTGAAAAGAAACCGAGATATCTCCCACCCACCCCGCAATCTTGGAAGGGTCAGCCATTTGGCCGCCCTTCTAGGTTTATGGTACCCCCATAGAAATCTCTGACAAATCCTGTCCATCCTTGCTAGGGAAGATGATGAAAATTCTAGAGGAACCGATCTAAAGATATATAAAAAATTTGGGAGGATTGACATTTTAATAACAGTCCTCTGCTCATATAAAGATAGATGTAGCTGATTCAGCCTTTCTAAGTTTTTTGCTCACCATTATTGGGATAATATTCATAAAATCTTTATTTCGGTTTATAATACCATAAAAGATACAAACATATAACTCCTGATCAATAGTGCTCGAAATAGAATTAGTACAAAGAATGGGAAAAAATTCAGTACACCAGATTCTAAGGAGTCAATTTTTTTTCTCCAAGATACCGTCTTATAAACATGAAAAAGATCAACAAGGAACATAACTGCTGTTTAAAATCAGTGTTAAAAATAGCTAGGATAAAAACTAAAATGCAAGTGCTTTTGTTTAAATGACAAATGTCATAGTTGTTATTCCGTTAGGCCCATCAACTCTATATAGCTCATTGGGGGCCCTTTACCCCTTATACATTAAAGGTAAGAATAATTAAACATTAAAAATACTTAAAACCAGATTTTGCGGAAATTATCTTAGGGAATGAAACACCCTCAGACCATAGTATTTTCCTACAGTTGGATTATAACACTTAAGGGGTGGTCAGTAGCCTCTGCCTAAAAGCCCAAAACTGGCCAAGAAATTTCTTGACTGCACACACAAATAGTGATCTCCTGTCTGATTTTAAGATATGCAGGGCTTCATAATGACTGAGGGTCCCCAACTGTCTACATACAGAAGCCAACCAGTTCCTTCTTGGTCTTGCATACGCAGGACAAGCAACAAATACATGGCCAATGGTTTCATTTGGATTTGGGCAAGAGGGACAGCCCTTGGGGTGGCTGTTATTATTCTGCCAAGAATTGGTAAAAGTGTTAATCGGTAGACAGCTGTATCTAAACTGACTATACAGTTTCCTGTCCCCAGGCTCCTTAATAATATCAAAGTAGCTCTCAAGACATTTAAAAAAGCATCAGTTAGGCTACCATGGCGGATTTTCAAATAATGAATCTGCTCTACCCATGACCAATATTGGGATAATATTCAAATCCAGGATTTTTTCTACAGCAGCTCTAATCTTTACCCCTAAGTATGTTGCCTCCTGAACAACCGGGAGGCCAGGGGTTCGGGCAGCCGTGGAGCAAACAATCTGTGTTTTCGCCATATTTAATTTGTATCCAGATATGGTACCAAACTGATCAGCTAGGGAGTTTACCTCTGGGAGCACCGAGGCGACATCAGCAGTAAGAACTGCGATGTTGTCCGCATACATAAGTGCCCTATACTGAAAGTCATTAACCTTGACTGCCTTGATGTTAATATTCTGCTCCAATTTTTTAAGAAAGGGGTCAATATAAAGAGCAAAGAGCAGAGGGGAGCACGGACACCCCTGCCTGGTGCCTCTGCTGATATCGAGCTCCTTTGAGTCCTGTCCTGATATACGAATTACAGCCTTTGGTGAGCAGTAAAGCGCCTTAAGCACCTGAATAAATTGTCGGCATATACGTTTCCATTGCAAGACAAACCACAAATACCGCCAGGATACCCTGTCGAACACTTTCTCCGCGTCCAACAGGGCTACCCCCAGTGGCGACTCTGTGGCCTGAGCCCATTCTAACAGAGCAATTACACGATGGTCATGGTCCCTCGTATCCTTGCCGGAATGAACCCATGCTGGTAAAGTGATACCAGAGGGATGATGACCTTACCTAACCTGGCTGCAAGTATTTTCGAGTAGATCTTGCTATCGCAATTTATAAGTGATATAGGTTCGTACGATGCTGGGGCCAGGTCAGATTTCCCTTTTTTCTTAAACACCACTATAGTGATATGTAGCCAAGAGCTAGGAAAGACTTTGACAAATACCCTATAAAATTCTAGGGGAATACCATCAGGGCCGGTAGCCTTGCCAAGAGCTAGGGAAGCTAAAGCAGTCTCAAGCTCTTCACAAGTGATCGGGGAGGCAAGAATTGCATTTTGTGCATCTGAAACTTCAACCGTTTCAAGGTGCCTAAATTATTCTTCTGAAGAACTCAGCCCTAGTTGAGACATTCCCTCCATGTACAGTTGCTCATAGAATTTTTTTAATACATTCAGGACTTCTGTTGGAGATTCTTGGATTTTACCTAAATGATCTCTAATTTTCCCGAATTGATTGGCCACCTCTCCTTGTCGGAAATGATTTGCCAGGATCCGCCCGGTATTCTCCTCTAATTCATATAGCTCAGACCTATACCGTGCATATTTGGCTGCTACCTCAGTTCCAAAATGATGATGTATTTTAGATTTGATAATCGCGATTGTCAGCTGACACTCCTTGATATTATCCCTCAATTACTTTCCCCGTCAGTTCTAATTCAGCAATTTCTAACTGTTCAAACCAGTCCCCAATCTCCTTCTGCAGGGCTTTCTGTTGAGCAATTGGAAAGCTCAGAGGCTCCTCTCGAAGCCCTGCTTTAAAAGCATCCCAGACCATAATTCCCAGAGCTGAGCCCCTATTGGTTTAAAAAAATTCCGAAATCCAGTTAGCTATATGCTCGCAGTATAGCTGATCACCCAGTAATTTTCTTTCAAATGTCCAGGGCCTTAATGTTCTAGTAACCCCAGTTAATGGGAATTCAACTATAAGAGAATTATGGTCTGAGATAAGCCTTGCAAACCTTTCTATGTTTACATTTCCAGCCAATTGTTTGGTGAGAAAAAAATAGTCTAATCGGACTAATTTGTTATGAAGGGCTGAGTGGAAGGTAAATTCTGGATCATCTGCTTTATGTTTATGCCAACAATCTACCAGTCCCTGTTCCCTCACCAACCCTCGCAGAGGCTTAAAGAACCTTACCTTCCTTCCCTGATATAATATATCTGCACTAAGATTGAGACCGCTATCCAAATGGATGTTAAAATTCCCGCACAAAATCAGGGGATGCGACCAAAGCCCAAGTTTAATACTTAAGAAGTCCAGCATATCGGGATCATCTAAATTAGGCCCATAAATAGAACAGATCGTTATAGGGGCATTATTATTAAAAAATCTATATTCCACTATGGCCCATCGCCCCAACTTATCTTTCTTAAGTCGGTTACAGACCCCCAGACCATGTCTTTCCAGAATTACTACCCCTCTAGTTGTTGTACTCTGCTGGGTACATGCTAACAAATCAAAGCCTAATTCCCTCTGCAACCAGCGCTTATTCCAGGGTATGTGGGTCTCCTGTAAACAGACTATATCAGTCTGCATATAACGAAGGTTCTTAGACAGGATACCCCTTTTTTCGTGGAGGCAACAAGTATTTAGTGAGCATATCCGAATTACCCCCATCTTTATATAGAAAATTCTCCATAGCAAATCTCTCCAAACAGTACATTAGATTAAGCTCCCACATAAAACGCAAAATCTTCTTTAGAAGTACACAAACACCATGACATATAAGAAAAAAACAAGTTACCAACTGTTTGCTCCCCCTCCCCTTGAACCAACACCTCCCACCTCTCTCCCCCCTTGCCCTCCACACTCTTCACTAACAGCTAGACCTACTGGGTCTGGTGATGGAATGGGAGCCCTCCCGTATTGCTGTCCCATTAAAAAAAATCCTTTTTTTATAGATATTTAATATATCTTTTTTTGAGGGGGAATTTTAACATTTAGCCCCCCCTTTTTTCCCTTTTCCCCAATTTTCTCTACCTCCTCTTTTCTCCTTTCTTTTAAGATTCCCTCTCCTCCATTCCCCCACTCCTCTACCTTCCTCCCCTCTAGAAACCACCCAAAATAAAGCCAGAACAAAAAAGAGTAGAAAGAGAAAGAGGGAAGTGAAAAGGTATGGGGAAAGAGTTGCTCGAGAGATATGACAGAAGGGCAGTCCAACCCTGAATTTCCCCCGACATTGGTGAGGCTCATCCAATGATTGTAGGAGTTCTTTAGCAAGAATCTCAGATCTAAAAAAAAGTGTGGGGTTTCTCTCCAGATTACTTTAAGCTTAGGCAGATTCTGTAAGAACACCTGAGCCCCCTTGCTCTGGAAAGGTTGTATCATCTGATGAAATCGCCAGCGGCGCTCTACTGTTGAGTGGCAATAATCAGCCTGACAAAAAAAAGTTTGTCCATTAAATGATTGTTGTCGGTCTGGGCGAGCTAAATCATAAATTGCCTGACGGAAAAGAAAATTCCCTACATAGATCAAAATCACCCGGGGTTTATTTCCCGCTGACACCGGAGATTTCTTCAGGTTGAATGGGATCCTTTGAGCACTCTGGATATCTTGAGCCCGATCCCAGTTCCCCAACTCAGGAAGTGCCCCTTTCAGGAGTTCGACAGTAAAATTTAAAATGTCGTCCCCCTCTGGAATAGCCAGGACCCTCAAGTTATTGTGCCTCATGCGATCCTCAAAGCCCTCGAGCTTCCATCGGTTGTCCGACATCTGATTTTCTAAAGACACTGTCAATTCTTTCTGAGTTGAGGTTTTTTTCTCCAGCATGTTTACTCTGTTCTTCACCTCCCCCATTCTTCCCACAAACTCCGAGCAGGATTTGGAGATCTTGCGGATGGCCCCCTGCATCTTCCTACAAGCTGACTGTACTCGCCTGCTTTCAATGTGTGTTTCTTCTGTGGGCCATGGCGCTTTGGTATATAGATTCGAGAGACACCAAAGAGATCTGTTCAGCTTCATCATCCTTAGCTACATCTGCCCGGATGTTGTCTTCTAGGAGTGGAGAAATCGAGTAATCCCAGAGGAGACCCTGAATTTTCTTGTCCTTTTTTCCCCTCTGGCGCGAGGCTTAATGCCCTTCTTAACTGTGGCAGTATCTTTGTCAGTCAGGGTTCTGCCTTGGCAGTCATTTGAATCTGGATTGCTACAGTCAGATACTTGATCCTGAGTGTCAGAATCTGACCAGACCGAAATATCTGATAGGGAGAAGAATGTATCTCCTTCTTCTGTTTCCAGCCCCCGATTTATGCCACTTCCTCCACCTAACCCCTCCAGCACAGCAGAAGACCCGGGGTTTTTAGATAGCTCCTCTCCACCTGCCCTGAGTGATTCGCCTCCATTGTGTGTGAGGAACGACCCCTCGTCATCCCCCAGTCCTTCTGGAATTTGTGCCAACACTTCTCCCACTGTTTTGAGGGGAATTAAAGATTGGCTCACCTCGAGCTGTGTAGGTGTTCGCTGTAATGTTGCCTCCGTTGGTGAATTTTTCGCCCGTGATAAATGACTTGCTTCACATTCCTGTGATTGTTTTCCCTGGCTGATCTGGCGTCGGTGAGAATTTACTGCTTAGAGACCTCCCTGGCTCCTTCAATGTGGTGCGGGTTTTTTTTCCCCCAAAGAAACTGGGCCAGGTGCCTTCTGCTTCCGATACTGCTGGACCGGGGCCTGGCTTTACTAATCATTTTTTAGGAATCGTCCCTGTCTCAATACGGGGTTTCTGTACCTTGGCAGCCTTCGCAGGGGGCATTTTGAACAACCAAGCCGGGAGGAAGCTGCTGCTGTATGGCCAGGTACTACCTAAACCCCCTCCTCAATAATCATACTAATAACATTTCATATTTCATTTTCTGCGTATCCCTATTTTGAGCCCACGGCAAGGTCAATAAATGGCGCCAGATCCTTATCAAATTATGCCTGCCCTCCAACCGGAGTGCGCATGCGCAGAGGGCCCATTCACCGTGAGGGTACTTCCCCCCCAGGTCACCCCCATACGCCCTTATGCACGCCCTCCAACCGGAGTGCGCATGCGCAGAGGGCCCGTTCCCCGTGAGGGTACTTCTCCCCCCCCCCCCCCCCAGGTCAACCCCCGTACGCCCTGTAGATTATCTCCATAATGGGGCCCTTGCAGTTATGCGCCATTTACTTGTGCCATTGTGCACATGCGGGGTGGCCAAGCAGCCAACCGGCTGTAACTGCCCCTGGAGTTCAATGAGAGACCACTTGTCCCCCCCCCCTTGAGCGACCCCATTCAAGAATGGCGCCGCCCTCCAGGGACCTTCAATTTACTGCTCACCAATCATGACCTGCATAGTTGCCCGACTATCAGGACCCCCCCAAAAACTCACTGAAAGGTCATGCCCTATACACTACTAACCAGGCCAGAAGAACCTTTCTGAAGATTTCATCCTCGTGGAAAAACAACCCCCTAGGCTCATTTGAACAAATAGGCGTTGTCTTTTTAAGAAGCCCGAAACCCCCCAGATGCACCCATGGGCTATAGTCTACAAATGTAGAGCCCTAGATAGTCACAAAATTGTGTCCATAAATCTTTTAGCGAGTGCTGTCCATGCACTCATAAACTCCCCTCCCAGCAGTGTAATCTCTGCACCATCTGTTACTAGACCAGGGTGTACCCCGGGGCATAGACGTGCCAACCATCCCTACTTCAGTGATGGGTGTTTTGACCCGCCCCCCCGTCTACGTAGGCGTGCCAAGTCATCCCCCCCCCCTAAGTGTGGCATACTAATGCAAGGGCTGGCTGACTAAGAGGAGATTGACATTCCATCCCGAGCCCCTAAGTGGCACGTTGCCCCAGACGATGATACTCATTCCTGGTGCAACTGCACCCATCTCAAGAGAGTTGGTGCCATATTGGAATGATCGACTAACTCCCAAAATTGTAACCTTTGGAAGACTACACAGGGAGTGCCCCAGAGGCCTCAAGATCACCCCTAAACAGTCAGGAATGTGCGAACAACCTAACCTACCCTAGGCCACTATGTTCTTGGACAGGCTCATCTCCCTCCTGCAGAGGATCCCAACACCGTGCCGTGTCCGCTAAAGTGGCACCTGCGAGCACAAGCGCCGTAGTAGCAGAATACATTTCCAAGACAGGGGTGTTGAGGTGCTGCATCCGCCCATTACCTGTAAAGCAGCATATTGCCAAATTACCACAGCTGACGCAAGATATGATTGTCATACCTATACCCTACCAATACAGTGCATGGGCCGCACCATCTCACCCATGCATGCTGGCACCTCTTGAGCCCTTGAATTGATCGCCCATCACGCTTGATGTTGTCACTTGCCACTCACGTTCCGGATCTTCCGGACCCCTTGGCTGTCCACTTTTGCAGTCATTGCGGTGTGGCGCACTTACCCAGGTATCACCATCATGGGTCCCGCAGTACATAAATGAAAATCAAACACAAATGATTAGTGCTTGTGCCATTGAACAACAGATACAGTGCACATGCCAGCCCTACTTCGTGACACAGTCCCCCTTTTTTCCACCCACGCCCCCAGCCTAGGGTGCATAGGTACTGTGTGACACAACACGGACATGTAATGTGCCGGCAACCGGATGCTGTCTGACAACATAGGCATCCAAATGCACCAAATGTGCACAAGCCCCAAGGGGAATAGGTACAGTGTGACACAACACAGGAGTAGAATGCGGAGCTGTACATGCCCAAGGACATCTCACTGCCTGAGCGCTCAGGCACATGGTTGCAAAGATACCTCGTGACAAACCGTAGGCGTATAATGCTGCATTGTACAAGCACAGGGGTGCCCTGGTACCGTGTGTCGCTCCCGGGTCATTTCATGCAGGAGCGCTCAGGAACATGGTTGCAGAGATACTGCACCCATACCTGTGCATACATCCATACATTATTGTGCATACTTGTATGAGCACGAGGGTGCACATGCAACATGTGACCAACCACGGGCATAGAATGCCTACATGTATGAACGGACTGGTGTAGAGGCACTGCGTGCCATAACCTGCTTCTGAAGCATATGCGTACCTGCAATGAGTGCCTAGATTCTTTTGACACAGACCCCTAATTCATATGTGTAACCGCACAAGCGTGTAGAGGTAATCTTGAAGGTGTGACACCCAAGGCCTGGGACGTGTTAAATGGACATCAAGGGATCAAACCCATCGCATCAGCCCTAAAGTTCACGTGAGAACTACACTGAGCCAAGAGCACATTAATGTCCTTGAGTGACTTCACCGAGGCCAATGCCTAGCAGGACTGACCTCGAAACCTTGGAATGTATTGCTGTAACATGTGTACCTCGCTCGTTAAGTAATACCACCAAATGTGGAGTGAGGATTCGAGCGAGCCCGTCCGGCTGTCAGAGTTCATGGAGCGTGCCTACGAGTTCTGGTAATAGTCTGACTATATATTTTGTGGTTAATATATAACATGTGCAATAAATTGAACTGTGCATGGTCCTCAGCCTGCGATAGCTGGCTGACCCGAAACTGGGCTTTTAAAAACCTACAGTGGAATCAGACGTTTCCTTGTGAGAGTCCCGCATAGCATAAGTTGTATCACATAAAATATTGAAATCACTGTGTTTGCAATCCCCATGGAATACCGCTTACGGCTCAGACCAGAAATAGTTTCACAGTGACGAAGTACAGGTAGGAAATGTTATCCGCTGGCTAAATGTGGGCTTTTAGCACCAGGCGGCGTGAGATTTAGTCGTGGCTGCCTCACTTGATCAAACCATATGATTCTGGCGGCAAAACACTACATCTGGCCACACACTTCCTGTAGATCATATAAGGCATATACAGACCCTCATGCAAAGCTGGCTTTGTGATCTATGGACAGCTGGACAATTAGTGCCTGCGTAATATGTACCTTTTACGCACAGTATTACTATTAAACTGCTTCTTGACGAGTTTCTAAGTAATTCCTGCATTGAAACATGCGAATGTATGACTTCTACTGGTTTCAGTTGACCCCCTCTGGTAGTTGGTTGGCATTGTTGAAAATTTTAGGAAGTCTGCCACTGGCTGGCACTCTGATGCAGAAATGTTACTTAAGCCCTCAACTAAACCCCTGCATATCCATCTTAGAGAGTTTTGCCACCATAGAAACTAACATGTATTCGCACAGGCCCACGTTCTGTTGGTGCTGAATAACAGATGTTTATTGCTACCCAACTCCAGGTACTCATTTTATCAATCTCCAAAGGAGAAAAGGCTGGATGGACCCACCGGGAGCTGAAATTAAAAAACCAGCCTCCTAGCGAGGCTGGCGTAACTAATGGCAGGCTGAGGGAGCGGCGAGCAAAGAGGCAGACTCCGCCGCTCCCCAGCCTTTTATTGCCAAGATGCCAGCCAGGCCAGTTCTAACCGGCCTGGCATTAGCCCAAACGCGTGACCCGGAAGTGTTTCAATCACTTCCGGGTCACGCCTGGACTCCGACCAATTAGTGGTGAGGTGGGCCAGTCGCGTCATCACTGCGCGCGACAGGCCCGCCCTCCGGATGGTCATCGGGGGCCGGCACGACCGCCATACCTTCGGCGTGGCCGCTGCCGGCCCGCCTTTCTGTTGTTCGCCATAACCCGGCCGAGAAAGAGAACAATCCGCCAAGCAGAGCGGGACCACACATGTCAAGCCTGTGCTGCCAGAGATAGAGCTGCCTCAGAGATAACGGAGCGTCGGCCGGCAGCAGCACTCACCTTCCCCATTGACATGCTGCATCGAAAAGGGGGCTGGAAAACGTGAATAGCGGAGCGGCAGAGCGGGAGGGCTCCCGACGGCCGTGATCAAACAGGCGCCATCTTGCTGTGGAAACACTTGCAGATCCTATTGCTGAATTATTCACCACTATCCCTTCTACTATCTAAACTTGTGCTCTGAAATGGCAATAAGGCGACACAACAGCGAAAAACAAATCTTTCAAAACAAATAAATATATCTGAAAAGCAATTTAATAGCTCTCTCCTGCTTCTTCAACCATGTTCTTTTTTGGTTCCCCTGGAAACGATTTTCAGTGGAAAAGCTTATACGGCTTACTCTAAGCAGAGTGTCAAACTGGGAAATCTAGAAGAAAATTAAAAAATACATGGGATCTACTTCTTCAAAATGTCAGTGATAGAAACTGCATATAAACCATTCTTGTTTGTTTTAAGCAGTAGAATTACACCCCCTAAGCAACAAATGTTTACAGTGGGGACACCTAAATTGTGGTAATAAATGGAAACGAGATACCAGCTCTCCACAAGGTATTGTGGGGTGTGTGGTGGCTGTAGTATGTTCAGCACCCCATCTCTAGGGCCTGTGCATTCGGTTCACATTTTGACGAGTCGAGGAACATATTATGATAGGCGTTGCTGGCTCAGCGCAGAGCCAAGCACCTGCACAGGGGTGTAGCTACCATTGGTGCAGCAGGTACAGTGCACTGGTGCCCAGAGCCCTGACGGGCCCATTGAACCTTGATGATTGCTGTATTTTACTACCTCAACAGCAGTTTGGGGGCCATTTTCATTGCTTGCACCAGGGCCTGTGGCCTCTTTGCAATGCTACTGCACCTGCAATACTTAAAGTGAATTCATTTAACTCAATAGTTCTCTACTTTCATTTAAGGCAGTAGGGCTCAGAAACAGTGAGCAAGATTTGCCTCTTCCTGTTTCTGAGCTGCACTACATTAAATAATTCACAAACTCAAAGAAATAACAGGTTAAATGACTTTTGACTTTACACATTGGAGGCGCATAAAAATAGTTGCTTAGCACAGAGACAGCGGAATTCATCATGAAACAGCTCGGAATTTAACAGTGCTCTTTCTAGCAATCTTCTTTGCTGGTGTTTAGCAGTGTGTGAATTGGGTAGTTCACCATCTTGTAAAAAAGAGAGAAAAAATCTTGAATACTGGACAAATATATAAATTGTTCAGATTCTTCCATCCTCCTGCCATGTCGGAGAGTGTCGTATTGTAGGGTTAGGTAGTGGACGGTGTCATGGCGTAGAGTGTTCTGTAGTAGAGTGTTGTGGAGTGGTGTGGAGTGGAGTGCCATGCACTGAAATAGCGTATAGTGGAGTGGTGCACAGTTGAGCAGTGAACAATGGAGTAGCATACTGTGGGTACACATCATTTACCACAAATGCTTTTCCCCGCAGGCTAATACAATGTCGTTGTTACAAAGACCGCGTTGTAACAATGCATACCAATACCCCGCAAGTCATAACAACGACTTGCGGAGGGGTCAGAAGGTGTTGGATGTAAAATCCAACACCTTCCCTACTGTTGCACAGACTGGAGTTGGAATAGTAAATTATACTATTCCAACATTCAGAGACCCCTAGAGAAAGTTGTTGTTATGACTTGCAGGGCAATGGTATGCGTTGTTACAATGCAGTCATTGTAACAACCGCGTTGTAATAGCCTGCGGGGAAAAGGCATGCATTGTAAGGAGGCATATTCCATACTGTGTAATGTCATACAGTATACAGTGGAGTGGCATACAGTGGAGGAGCCTAGAGTATAATAGTATAGTGTAGAGCGGCGTTTAGTTGAGTGTCCTAGACTGGAGTGGTACACAGTGGAGTGAGGTAGAGTGAAATAGTGGATAGAAGAGTGGGGTACAGGGATCTGGCATACAGTGGAATATCATATAGTGGAATAGCATAGAGAGGAGAAGCACTCTGCAAAGAGACAGCGGAGTATATCTTGATACAGCCCTGAATTTCACAGTGCACTGTCTTGCAATCTTCTTCACCGGTATATTGCAGTGTGTGAATTGGGTAGGTCACCTTCTTGTAAAAGAGGGAAAAACATTCTTGAATACTGAACAATTATATTCATTGCTCAGATTCTCCCAACCTCCTTCTAGGGTGGGTGCACACCTGACCCATATCCCTAGAATTTAGGGTAGCCATAAAGAATAGCCTCATTCACAACACCCCTGCATATGAACTCAGATCACATGGACCAAAGACAAAGCTTTCTAAGGACAAGGATGAGCAAATGAGAAAAATGGAAATATAGTAAAGATTATTACTGTTACATAAGCATGGAATTATCGCTCTTAACTTTTTTGTCCCAATCATCATGTGAATATGAAAGAGTCATGCTTTGGTTTGATTCCATTGACTTAAAGTTAAATTGCATGCTCCCTCGTGCAGCTGGAGCACATGTGTACCTGAATGACAAATACATCAATCAGTACAATGAAGGCTGCAGAACCTCCGCATTAACCGTAGATACAAAGCCTCAAGGGCAGGGTTGGACTGGTAACAGAAACTGGCCCTGGCGAACTGCTCAGTCGCCACCCCCCCCTGGGGTGATGGGGAGTGCAGCTGAGCAGCTTGCGAGGGCCGGTTTCAGCCGATTTTGATACCGGGCCGATATTGCCAACCCCCGGCAACAAACACGGGCCCCCAGGGGCCCAAAACCGGCCCCCACCCTAACGGCCTTCCGGGGAAATGCCCGGTGCTCGTTCTGGCCAGTCCTTCCCCTGCTCAAGGGCCTGAGACTCCCACATACTACTAGTAGTGAAAAATGAAAGCTGAAGGTAGTAGCCCTACAGATATAGGGAAGACAGAAACTTTATTATTAGACCCAATGGGCTGTCACCTCCTACCCTGTTCAGGACCGCAGGCAATTGATCTAGGTTAGCATCTGCACTGTAACAAATCAGTGAAGGAAATATTTATACTTGTCTACGTCCAGCTTGGAAATTAAGAGATTGTCGTCATCCGGGTTGGATGTTGAGTATTCCATGCAGATACTGATCACATGAAAGACTGAACTACTCGGAAAAATGGTCAGGAAAGATTGTAGAGCAAGCTCCTTTTCTACATGAATCCAAGAGATATGTTTTATAAGAAACCTTGATCCCTAAAATAGTGCAAATGTTTTGCAAAAACACCTGAAGGTAAGGAAGCTTGGACATTAGAAAACCTAACTTCCCCAGCTGTTTGGTTGCAGACGACCAAGATAAACACCAGGGATTTAGCTATAATTGGTTCAACAGGTGCAATATCACTTGGTTAGTCAAATAAGGGATTTCCCTTCGAGTGCAAATCAAACCTGACACTCAATTCGCAGCTTCACTGACCACAAACATTCCAATCAAGTGGTATACAAATTAAATATTTTTATTCTAATACATAAGATTTCTTTTAAAACCAGTCAATGTTGTAATAAATATGTGCAGAATAAATTATGAACAAAGTCTTGTAGTTCAAATCAAATACACTTCTATTCAAAATATCATATAAAAAACATGTAATTCCTAGTCTCAATTTATCAAAGTAATCTTATGCATTGTTTTAAAACATAAAAAACATTTGTTCCATTGGTGAATGACCTAATCACAACATGATTAAAAAAAAAGAATTCTAAAAGGGAGAGTACATTGGACATTCATGATTGTCATTAGAGATACACTAATCGTGAACCAAATCATTGATCAAAATGCACTATAGCATATAAGGGTTTCTTATTTTCATCAATGTTAAAGTTGATTTAGTGTCACAAAGGCTGCATCAGCGTGTTTTGGTGGATTTATGTAGATGCAAACCACCTTCTTCAGGAAAGTATTAGATGTCTCCCGCAAAGATTTCAGTGTGGTGCTCAACATGCACTACTCCTATTTAATGGGACCCTAGGTTATTCCACCTCAATTCCTATGCGAGATGCTAGTGAGATAGACCGAGTGTTACAACACGCACTGGCATCTTTTGGGCCTTTAGAAGTCTACGAATGTGACTCTCTTTGTATTAGGAGAATTGAGGTGAAACTGTTGAGTTCCTCTTTGAATTACATGAATAATCAGCTTAGCGATCACAGCATATAAGGATCCACACCCAGCAGATCATTGTGGAGCCATTTAGATGGAATAACCTGTGGTCCCATTAAATAGGAGTATTGCGCGTTGAGCACCAACCTGAAATCTTTGCGGGAGACATCTAATACTTTCCTGAAGAAGGTGGTTTGGATCTACATAAATCCACCGAAACACATCGATGCAGCCTTTGTGACACAAAATCGACTTTAACATGGATGGAAATAAGAAAACCTTATGTGTTATAGTGTATTTCGATCAATAATTTGGTTCACGATTGGTGTATCTCTAATGACAATCATGAATGTCTAATGTACTCTCCCTTTTAGCAAAATAGTTTTTTTAATCATGTTGTGATTAGGTAATTGACCAATGTATTAAATGTTTTTATACAATTTCTAAGCTTACTTTGATAAATTGAGACTAGGAACTATTCAAAAAAGTCCTGGAAAACAAGTATTATTGTCCCCATTCATAAAAAGGGGGACAAAAATATTCCCAAAAATTATCGACGATCTCGCTGATTGATATGACGGCCAAACTAATGGGCCTCATACTTTTAACGAGACTAGAGGCATGGACGAGGAGTAAAAACATGTTAATGGAGTCCCAATATGGATTCCACGAGGGAAAAGGAACAATAGACTAATACCTGAATCTGTCATTGATCATGGATAGATATGTCAGAGCTAAGGGTGGGAAGATCTAGCTTGCCTTCATGGACTTATCCGCAGCTTTCGACTGTGTCCCCCACCCTAGACTCTGGCAGATAATGGAGGAGATGGGAATAGATCAGGCATTGGTGGACTTCATCAGGCAGTTGTATTCTGACGCCTCCTCCTCAGTCCACTATGGGAGGAACGGGGAATGTACCCGCTCATTTGAGATCTTGAGAGGGGTAAGACAAGGCTGCGTCCTGGCACCATTTTTATTTTCCATCTATACTAATGGTGTGGGAAAACATCTTGGGGGCGCAGCCTTGGACGTCCCTGTGCTTGCTAACCATCAGCGGTTACCAATGCTAGCATATGCGGACGCCGCCGTACTGATGGCGAGAACTGGGAGGGGGCTCCAGTATCTTATATTTGCCTATGCAACTTTCATGGAATCATTAGATTTAAAGGTCAACCAGAGCAAATCTTTTATTATCATTGCGGGGGGGAAATATGACAGACCTCCTCCTTTTTTTATGGACTCCGGTAAGATTGAGGTGGTGGACTCATTCCCCTATTTAGGAGTCCTTTTTGATAGAAATCAATCATGGTCTAAGCTATTAGAGGCAAGAGCACTGGGCATGCAGAGAAACCTTATGGCACTGAAAACATTCTCCAATAGGCTGGGAGTCAAACCTCTGATCCCAATGAAAACAAATTACCATGCCAAAACCAAGGCAGCAGCAGTATATCGTGCAGCGATATGGGGGATGGCTCCCTGTGATACTCTGCAGTCCATAGAGAACAATTTTTTTAAGTCCTTTACTTCCGTTCCACAGTCATACTCAAACTATGTTTTACATATGGAATTGGCTTTACCATACATCATTGACACAATTAAAATGGCACCACTCCTACTGTGGAACTCTATCTGGCGCAGGATGACAGTCCCCTTCATGCAAAACTTGATAACACTCATTCTAAAGTCAGATAATTACAGTAGGGTTAAGTGGCTACAGTATGTGGAGTCGGAATTATCTGCCATTGGTTTAAGCCGCCTTTTTAAGGACCCCTCTACTTGTAACTCCATGTCTAAGCAAAAACTGGTTGAGATATTCATCTTGAAGGCTCAATATCTGAGAAAGGAAAAAAACTCCCACACCCAGATGGCTCGTCTGTATGAACTAACACCAGTGTTGATGGAGGGAAGTTTGCTGTATCTGGCGGATGTCACAAACTCACACCACAAATACTTTTTACTGAGATTTCGCTTAAATATGATCCCGTTGAATATAGGATTTCCAGGGAAGCAATATAAATATTCCGATCTTTCAGTATGTCCTTGTGACAACAAGTCCCCACAAAATGATCTCCACCTTTTGTTTTTTTGCGTTTTTTTTTGTCAAGAAAGACACAAATTTATTGTGCCAATTTGTAAGAGTCACAATTTAAAATGTTGCAGTGTAGCTCTGTTTTTCCTCAAATCCTTGCAGAACTCTTATGTTTGTTTTTCTCTAACCTCATTTCTCTTGGCATGCCTGAAAAAGAGAAAGCAGTTGGGCCCTTAAGATATAGCAGGATGGCTTATCATGTTTTTATTGTATTCATATTGATGAATTAGATTTGATGATATAATGAATGTTTGCATTATTTTTATACCTGTGTTTATGATAATTTTTACTATGTCTTTTATAAACTACGGCTGTAAACACTTTTATGATCTTATGAGTAAGATCGAATAAAGGATTTTGAGTGAGTTAGTGACTAGGAACTAAACGTTTTTTATGTGATATTTTGAACAGAAGTGTGTATGTTTTGAACTATAAGACTTTGTTCACATTTTATTCTGCACATATTTTTCACAACATTGACTGTTTTTAAAAGAAATCTAATGTATTAGAATAAAAATATTTAATTTGTATATCCCTTAGTAATGTCTTGGTGATTTTAGTGATATTGGTCTTAGTGAATGTTTGGTTGGTATGTTTGTGGTCAGTGAAGTTGCTAATTGAGTGTCAGGTTTGATTTGCATCCAAAGGGAAATACCTTATTTGACTAATTGTTGTCTCGGTGTCCTGTCCCTTTGGGGGGAGGGGCCCCTCTGTTACTCTTTTAACTGAAATATCACCTGGGCCCGGGGGTGTGAGGGTCAAGCTACATCCATATTCTGGTTCTTTTACTGCTCACCCTAGGGAGAAAGGGGCCTTTTTTCTTTACATTATTGACAATTAAACCTTAACTTGAGGAGGTGTGGCTTAGTGGCTAGAGCTGCTGACTTTGGAGCCTTGGGGCCCAGGTTTGAATCATTGCAGATTGCTTGGCTCAACATAGGGTGATTCAGATTAAATCACTTACTCTTCCTGAGCCTAAAAAAATTAAATGTATTGTGTAAAATGTGTTTGTGTAATCAACATGATGTACACAATCTTATAGATCCCCTCCCAACCCAGCGCTCTGGTGTTTCCAATTTCACTCAAAAACATTTGTAAGTAAGATTTTAGTGATGGTATAGTATGAACAAGTTGGAACGCAGTAGAGTGGTGCTCATGAGCCGAAGCTATGATACAGTCAACAAACTACTGGAAGGGAAGCTTGATTCGGAGGGCAGAACGGGACTGTCACTGTTTTGTGATGATGTTTTCTCTTTTCTACATTGGAGCAGGGTTTGAGTGGTCCTCATAGATACAGAGCTAAATACAGTTTCTGGATTTCTTTGTTGCACTTTTTCATGTTTGATGCAGTTTTGGCTGCAAATGTGCAGAGGGCCATTAGAAATGGCCTGTATGTTGTTGTAGCTTTGTGGATGATAAGCTGGTTTTGAATATGGTGCTAGCCAGCAAGGGGAGCGAATAGAGGACCATCAGGGTGGGGTGATGGGGCACATTTCTTCAGGCTCTTAACCTCTTCAGTGCCCATGACGAGATAGTCTCGTCATGGAGCACGGTTGCGCTGTGCCCATTACGAGACTATCTCGTCATGAACCCCGCCCGCTAATGCAACGCCCGGCACAGGGCGGGGAAAGGGCGTGGCACTGAAGGGGTTAATGAGGCATTCAGCAGCATGTATGATACCCTTAGGGGGGTCTGTGTGTAGTCTTGGAGGCTGTGGAGCAGGGTGTGCCACCATTTACCATTCAAATGACAAAACAGAAGAGCTTGAACAGCAGTTCTGAAGTTTATGTCTAGGAGGAATGGTTTCACTTTCTTTCAGGGACCAATATCAAGAATCCATTTCTGATGCAACTGCAATCACTAAGAAAAGTTGATATGAAGGTTTGTGAAAAGATCCTAACTTCAAGGGAATAAGCTTGCAAGAAGCAAGATGCCCCATGACACCATATAAGGGACTGAAGCCTATGACATGATGAATTGGAAGAACCTATTTATTGATAGCATTTATAAAGTTTTTCAAAGACCCATGCAGATGAAGTCCCTACGACCCCCTAAAGTGAAAACAGCCAAAACAATGACAACTCCCTGGAGAAATGAAGATTTAAATGTTTGGCATAATCCTCAGCCCAACCTTCCACTTTTAAGTCTGGCCAAAAGACGGCTTCAGCTGTCTTGCCAGCTTCTTGTTATCCCAAACAAATCATACAAAAATACATACATATATAGGAGCCTCCAACCAATAGTCTTTTCACAATTGGTCAGTAGACATGTCTCTCAAATTATATTCCCTGCTACCCTAGCAGAAGGTATAGATCAACAGAAAAATGCACTCCACCATTGGATGTTTTTACTTTAAGAGACTGCATTTTCCCTTACACAGCTACACATACACCTAAAAATAGTTCCCCAACAAGAGAACTTGTTAGACAATTATACTTCCGAATGATTGAAATCCCTGTGTATGTTTTGTCAGATTTTTCCATGAATCTCAATAACATTATTGTAAATTTCAATGTTGATTCCTCACTATATATCAGCTTTGAAAATGTATTTACCCGACAGAAAATGAGCACAATTCATTAGAGTAGCCAGAGTATAATGAAGATTTCTAGATTGACACGACACCACCCTCGCGTTTATGATTGACATATCAACCACTTGTCTATGACTTGAGAGAAACTTCCAGCAACTGCTTGTGGAACTGCAGCTTTTCAATGAATTATTCTTCCCCTCTCGGAGTGTTGGTAAAATGTACACAACTCTGCAAGTGTGTATAATGCATTCAGGGAAGCACTCTTAACTCAGCTGCTGACCATAAAGGATGCATCTCCTCTTAACTCACCAGGTTCCAAGCGAGGTTTTGCTGGTTTATGCATACAATGACGTTGACCTAATAACAAACAGCCAAAATTAGTTATCTAATGCACTTTCACTTAACAATTAATAAAAGCTTCTATTTTTATTAAGGTGTAATCACTTACTGTGAAAGAAATCAAGAAATGTTTCGAAATCTGTAATTAAAACTCATTATTATGAGGCAACTTTGAAAAATAGTTAAACCTGTGGAAAAAAAGTATAAACGATTAAAATAAGACAAGTGAGTATGCAAATTTATATATTAAAGCCACACTCCCTCAGCGTGTTGCAGGCCTTTTGAAGCAGTTACATTTGACTTGAGCGGTACCTCAAATAACAGCAAGTGGAACTGCAGCTTCATGTAAGAATTTCAATGCTTTTGCGTCTGACTTTTGAGGGACACCTAGTAAAGACTTACAATGCATTTGCATTTGACTTGTGCGGGAGAACTACTAACGACTAGTAGAACTGCAGTTTCATGTAAGAATAACATAACATAACACGTGTATTTGTCAAGTGCACTTATCACCCGTGGGTCTCAAGGTGCTGAATAACAGATGTTTATTGTGCCTTTGCATTTGACTTGAGAGGGACACCTGGTAACAAGTTGTAAAACTGCAGATTCTTCAAAGAATTGCAATGGTTTTGCAATGGAGGGATATCCAGTAACGACTAGTAGGACTGCAGCTTTATGTAAGAATTTCAATGCTTTTGCACTTGACTAAAAGGGACACCTAGAAATGCCTAATGATACTGCAGCTTCCTGTAACAATTTCAATACTTCTGACCTTGACCTGAGAGGGACAACTAGCAAATGACTTGCAGAGTTGTCGCTTCATGTAAGAATCTCAATGCTTTTGCATTCGACGTGAGAGGGATACCTAGTAACAGTTAGTAGAACTATGGCTTCATGAAAGAATTTCAATGCTTTTCCATTTGATTTGTGAGAGACATACTAATGACTAGTGGAACTGAAGCTTCATGTAAGAATTTCAGTGCTTTTGCATTTAAATTGATAGGGACACCTAGTAATGACTAGTGGAACTGTGGCTTCATGACAGAATTTCAGTGCGTTTGCATTTGACTCCAGAGGTATTCCTAGTAATGACTTGTGGAACTGCAGCTTCAGGTAAGAATTTCAATGCTTTCACATGTGACCAGAGTAACTATTTGTGGAACTGCAGCATCATTTAAGAATATCAATGCTTTTTCATGTGACGTGTGAGAGACACCTAATAACGACAAGCGTAACTGCAGCTTCATGGGAGAATTTCTCTGCTTTTGCATGTGACTCAAGTGTAGTAGTGTTAGTGGTATTTAACTTTATTTGATCTAAATAAATTAGACCATAAAAGTACAATTAAAAGATAGATAAAATACAATTCAGATCTCACAAAATTGAACAATACATTTTGAAATCATTTCATATATATTCATTAGACCCTGATATCCTTCATTGGTAACATCCATACATTGTTTTTACATGGTTGCTTTAACACAGAGGAAAAGTATGGAGAAAAAAATGCAAAAAACCTAAACTAAGGGTCCGCTATGCTCTACTGCCTAACTGTTTTTAGTTGGTCCTCTGTTCTGGTTCATAAATTCATAATTTTTATTTGACTATATAATTAGAATCATAAAAGACATAATTAAAAAACAACGTACAAAACTTCAGTGCCATAATCATTCGTGTTTTAGGACTTCCATCAGAAAACGCACAAGAAAAAAATGAATAGAAGAGGAGTTCAGCAACTGTAAGAAAAGTAAGGCTGGTCTAACTTGATTGAAATTCAGCGATATTAAAATGGGGCGTAGGAACTTGTAATGTAGGTTACTGTATTTTGGACAAAGCATAACCACATGCAATGGATCATTGATAGATGTGTTCTCACAATTGCAAAAAGGCAAATCTGAATACTTAAAACAGCCATGATTAGAAAGAACCAATCGGGGAAATACATTTAATCTAAAGTAAGTCAGCAGTTTGAGTAGGTGGTGAAACATGTTCCAAGTAAGATATGGCTCGATAATACGGACTGTTTTCACCAATATTGCGTGTCACATATAGTGTTTTGCTAAGGCGACATCCTCACGCTCTGACATCAACTTATCCCTAAGAGCGGTTTCGACCCATTTTCTATCAGCTCGAGTTATGTTAAAGGTGTTGGTACACCTATCCAGCCACCCTATGGCCCACAAACCAGTGCTTAATTTGAGCAGGAGCTTTCCGGTGCTGAGCACCGGCACTTAATTGGTTTCCGGTGCTCGGCACCGGCACCTAATTGTCAACACCACACTTAGGGCAGTCTGCCACAAGGTGGCGCTGCTCATGTAATTTAGAGATGAGCAGTATAACAGTTGTTTAGGAAAACAATGTACATAAAAAAAATAACTAATACCTGCCTCCCCAGCAATTCCTTTAGCTTGGAATAATCTGAGCTGTCGCATTTACATGCGCGAGAGATGGTTAGATGTTGTTTTGGCAGCAATGACGGGGCGATGAGTGGTGCAAGCTGCAGTGGCCTCCTGGTCAGAGCCCTGGCACTTAATATTTTACAAATTAAGCACTGCCACAAACTATGCCCTACATACGCCAGCCAAGGAATCTGTAAGGACCTTTCAAATTGTAAACTATCTTGCAAAACCAGTCTACTAAAACTCAGTTCCTCCTTCGTCCACATTGAGTTCCAGAGTTTTAGTGGATTAAGGCGAAGTCGATCAATTGAAAAATCCATACCAAATTCTTCATGGACAATTTCATGCGGTGAACTTTTGCAAACTCCCAGGCATATCCTTAACTTGTTTTCAGCGACTTGGAGTGGTGCAACCTGGCCGTATCCCCAGGTTTCACTACCACAACACACTAAGGGGATACATTTGGCTCTATAGCTCTTCAAGACCGATTGGATATGAGTTTGCCCCAATCCACGGGAAAAGTCCATGATGCCAAATATCGCCCTTCTAAAAGAAAAGACATTCTGGTTTATGAGCGAATGCCTGTTAAACTTGGAATCCAATTGCAACCCCAGATACTTGAACTTTTCCACAATTCTAATATGTTAGCAATCTATCACATATTTCATAGTTTTCGTATTAGATGGGCCAACCTTCATGACGTGTGACTTTAAAAAGTTTGAAGATAAGTCGAGGCTATTCATAAAACTAATAAAAAGAATAAGAAGCTTATTCAGACTTTTGGCAGTGTGGGCCATTAAAATTGTGTTGCATATAACAAGGAAGGAATAGGACGGCCATCTACTCTGGGGACGTCGACACCCGTGACTGTAAACGCCTGCTCTATATTGTTAATATAAAAGATAAATAAAAAAGGAGCTAAAATACAGCCCGGTCGCACCCCTGCTGAAGCTCAAAGTGCTGAGTGCATTCCCCATTGGGACCAAACCTAACGCTCACGGAAAGACCATTGTGCAAATCACGCAAGAAGTTAATTAAGACTACGTCCATGCCCATTTGTTCCATCATGGAACAAAGCCTAGAGCAGTTAACTCTATCAAAGGCCGAGCTAAGGTCCATGAAGGCCAGATGGATAGCCCCCTTTTTGGCCTTGGAATATTTACAAGTTAAAAGATAAAGGTTCATGGTCTGCTCTACTGTTCTCCGACCTGGGCGAAACCCGTACTGAAGGTCAGATTAGAAGCCTCGCTCCTCTGCCCACTCCATGAGGCAATTTAATAAATCCCTTCCAATAATTTTCACCTCCTAGTCCATAAGGAAAATGGGTCTAAAACAGGCCGGGTGAGATAAATTACTCTTTTTAAAAATGGGGACTATTATAGACTGAGACCAGGTCGGGGGAAAATTACCCGCTACAGCAGAGTTTAAATGTAGTGTCAATATCGGGGCCCACAAGTCCATCCAAGTCTTGTATAGGTCCCCCGGATTCCCGTCAGGCCCTGGTGCCTTGTTTAAAGGCAACTGCGAGATAGCGGCTCCAACCTTAGACAAATTAAAAGTTAAGTTACACTCCGTCTGGGGACCTTCTGTAGGCCCCGGCTCCGCTTCAAGGCTATAGATGGCCTTGAAATGGTCCACCTAGGCTTGGGATGAAATGGTACAAGCCTGATTGAGGAGATGGTATTCATGAAAGAGAGTCGAGTTGATGACACCCTAAAAAGCAGTGCTGTTACGTTGCAGACTAGCCATTTCTAGCTTATCCCAGGCCTCTTCTTTGATTTGAACTTTAAGTTCCTTTCAGGCCTTTTTGAACACACCCCTGGCATTTTTTACTTTTTCTTGACAGCGGGGTTTAGCATGCAAAAGGTTCCAGAGGTCCTTATGGGTTCTGGAGTATTGCCTATTAATCCATCTTTCCACACAGGTGATCGGTGAGGCGGCAGTTATGAGGAGTGCAGACTTAATAAACCTACATATATTGGTAAATGATGTCAACATTTTCTGTGGCGAGTCTACTTCTGACAGACAGGTATGGAAATCAACATAACATGAAATAATCAGATTTTGGGTGAAAGCCGATGGAACAGTACTGGCCCACTTTACCCTTCAGCCCTGATCAGTCACCTCAAGAGTAAGTTCTAATAACACTCTGAGGCACTGCAGTGCAGGCAAATAATTTTGAAGATTTAGCATTTGACTCAAGGACCTCTAGTGACAACTTGAATTGTAGGTTTGTGAATATATATTATCTATTGACATGCATTTTGCATCTTCCTACTAGCAGCCATAGCATAAAGCAGTAGGTATTTTACTGGGGCATAAGTACAGTGCCACTCAAAACACAGTTTCCCATCAATCCAGTTGAAGGCATTCGACTTAACCAGTGAGTGCAAGTCCCTATATGTACTAGGTTCTCTTCACAAGTGTTCTATAGTAATCAAGAGTAAGATATTATTTGAAAGTTGCGAAATTGATTCATCCTCATTATGCGCAATATTTACAAAGATATGACGCATTTCTGCTACCTCCTTGCACTGACTCACTGTTTTTCCCGCTAACGCACCCATCCTTGCACCATGGTGCAAGGGTGCCTGCATTACAGGCAGAATTTATTTTATGCAGGAAAGGGCACCTTCCTGCACAAAAACAATCCTTAAAGACATTTTCCTTTTTTTATGCTAGAGTAATTAAGTGGTACTGGTTTAATTATATTGAGTGAGAGGGAGGTACAAGTTAGCATGTACTCAGGCAATTGTTCTAACAACGTGTTGTCAAACTGAGATGACCCATAAGGTACCTACATACCTGAAATAGAACTGGAAATCTATCTTCACCAGCCGGTTGAAGATGATTATAAGGAAGCCACTGAGGCGATCATAGGCACTAACAAATAGTGCCTATGATCACTCCTGATGCCCAATAAGCTGCTCAATTGCCAAGGGTGAAAACGTCGACGTTATTGTCACCACTAGTCCATGCAATCTCCCTAACTTGAACAGGAAACTAATACTAATGTTGGGGATTTATGCATTTATAAATGGACTTGACTAATTAGTACCTCTTTTTTATGTATATGTCATTTTTGTCACTTTTGTAGAGCACTTGGTCACGCATCACCAAAAGTCACTTATTGTACACCGTAGTCACTTGTATATTCGCCGTATGTGTGTTGTGTCACAGACAGCCATCTCCATTATTTACAGTTCTATAAATACGGAGTAAAGAGCTTTATTTTTTGCATAATCAAGTTGTTTCCTCTGGTGTGTTACTTGAAAGTATGATTATGACTTGTATTTCTTAAGTGTATTCAATACCTTGTACAAATCAATTGACATACTCGACAGAACCACTTGTTTTTCATATTGTACTTACCCAGGTCCTGAGGGACACAGTGTTACCCCATTATCTTTAATGACAAGATAACACGAGGCAGCAAAATGCGCTGCCTTGCTTTACTTTGGATTTACTAAACCAGGCAGAGAGATGCAAGGTGGCTTTGCATGGCTTATTAAATACCACTAAAGGACTTGGGTTGCCTTGTGACTACTTGTGTCATGCAAGGACAATGCAAGCCTTTGGTAAATCTGACCCTTAGTAACAATGTGAGTTATTGCAGCTTTGTGGCAGACTCATGAATCAGTTCCTTCTGACTTGAGAAAGACATATAGTAACACTTTTGAGGGCTGCAGTCGTTTTAAAGATGTCATGCTGTTTTTCTGACTTGAGAAGGCTCATCATAATGATGATGCTAAGAGAGATCAAGGTGAATTGCTGGTGATGCCTATTGAAGGTCTAGCCTCCTTGGAAGCAGAAGTCAATCACGTCAATTTTAATGGCTCTATGTGGGATGCTTGCACTGAACCCTTAGCTCTGAGGGGTATCTTAGAGACACAACCAATTCCTACAGCCCCCCTACCTGTCTACCTTAATCCTGTAGAGACTGTCCCAAATATCGAAAATCAGTTGAAAGTTCTTAGCTGGAACATTGCGGGTCTAGCTACTAACATTGGTAACCCAGAATGGTGCTCCTTTATTGACCCCTTTGGAATCTGTCTCTTCCAGGAAACTTGGTCAACTGAACCTATCCATCGATTAGGTTATATTACATATATGCTTCCTGCTATAAAGGGACATCGAGGGAGGCCTTCGGGGGGCCTATGTGTCTGGGTTGGCCCTCTTGGTTTTAATATCAAGAGGGTTGATACGATAAGCATCGATATACTGTGCATTCTTTTGTTACACAAAAAGACCCCTAAGATTGTACTTATTAATATCTATTCGCGATGTACTCAAGGAGGTGGTCGTTCCACCACCCTAGATTCTTTATCACTACTTCTGGAATCACTCCGAGATGAGGTAGTGTTGATGATAGGTGGGGATTTTAATTGTCACTTTGAGCCTTTGTCTGGAGTGACTTCACTCACCCACGAAGAAGATGAGGCTAGATTTATACCTCCTATTAACATGTATCCAGTCAAAAACTGGTCTCCGAAGGCTCTTCAGCTAACCTCCCTTACCTATGCTTTCTCTATGAGAGCATGTAACGGTCGATTTAGCGGTGATACTCCAGGACAACCAACCTATAGGGGAATGGGACATGAATCTGTGATTGACTATGTTTTGGTGAGCTTAGATTTATGGCCCAATATCCTGGATTTTAAAATAACTAGACGCACTGAGAGTGATCATGACCCCCTGACAGTTGTTTTAAACTTCTATTTACTGAACACAGGGTTAGATACAGCTACTCCTCCAGCGGGTAATTTAAGAATTATACAAGGGGGGAAGAGGATTCGCTGGCAAACTATAAAACAGTCCGAAACAGCAATAGCCAGCTTGTACTCTAATATTCTCCCCCTACTTGATAAGGTGTTTAAGTCAGAGACCAATAGCAGTGTAGTGGATGAAATCTCAGACATGGACAAAATTCATAAAGATCTAGTAGCTAAATTGGGCGGTTCCTTTTACACCGTAGGTCGGCCTAATATAACGACGTCAGGCAAGTCTAACTCCTGGTTTACAAAGAAATGTAGGTTAGCCAAACAGGAACTTCTTCAGGCCATTAGAGGAGGTAACCCCCTACTTATTAGGGAAGCCAGGCGAGCTTACAAAAAGGTAATTCTTGCAGCTAAGTCTGAGTGGGAAGAGCAAAGATGGGTCGCTATGAGACAAGCCCTTGTGGCAAAAGATCCAAGAACATTCTGGAATCTTGTCCACTCTGGAAGCTCTGAGGGCAATATCACAATTGACCCAAATGTTTCCGAAGACGCTTGGGCTTCTCATTTCGAAAAATTATATTCGATTAACACCAGTAGGTGCATCGATCCCCCAGCTATCATAATGTCCAAGGACCCTTCCTGGCTGGCACCCCCCTGGACCTTATCAGAAGTGGTCTTGGCGTTGGACCAGCTTCAAGCCAATAAAGCTCCGGGGTTGGACCGTATTCCAGGGGACCTTTACAAAGATGAACCAAAGGTTTGGGCCCCTTATTTCCAAATTCTCTTCAATACCATCCTACAAGGCTCACCGGTTCCATCTACCTGGATGGGTGCGGAAATTATCCCTATTTATAAAAAGAGATCCCCCCTTGATCCAGGTAATTATAGGCCTATAAGCCTTATAGATGTGAGCCAAAAAATCTATTCTAGGCTTCTTCTTCAACGCCTACAGAGTTGGATAGAAGAGAATAATATACTAACCCCACTTCAAGCTGGATTCAGGGCCAAAACGTCCACTATGGACCAACTATTTAGGCTCCAGTTGCTCCATTGGAAACATGTTATACTGGACGGGGGTAGCCTATATATGACCTTCGTGGACTTGAAATCCGCCTTTGATATGGTGGATCGCAACCAGCTATGGCACCTACTGCTGGAAATGGGTGTCCCGCCCTATTTATGTCATCAATTGAAGATTCTCCATGACGGGACCTATGCTAGAGTCCGCTACGGAAAAGTTGGCAATTTGACCGGCCCTTTCCCTGTTGCTAAGGGAGTTCGACAGGGCTGTGTACTTGCCCCAACTTTGTTTTCCCTCTTCCTTAATGACCTTATTGCCGATCTTTTAGATGCCATTGACATTGATGCACCGAAATTGGCCTCCAGAAAATTCCCTGCCCTTATGTTTGCTGACGACACCCTGCTGCTGTCCAAATCCCCTATGGGAATGCAGCGGGTGTTGGATCAGTTTACAAGTTTTTGTAATAAAAGGAATTTGGTGGTCAACATTGGTAAAACAAAGTATATGGCTTTCAACGTAAAATCGTCCAATTATCCACATCCTAAAATGGAAGGAGTCGCCTTGGATCGAGTTTCTATCTTTGAGTATTTAGGCTTGACCCTAAATGACAAGATGGGTTGGTCCCCACAAATTTCTAAAGCCAACTTAAAACTCAACCAGGCTGTGGGGGGCATCCTTAAAGTCCATAAGAACTGTTGCTCAACAATTATAAGTGCCCCTCTAGAAATCTACAGTGTTCAATCTAGATCCTCTACACTGTACGGGGCTGAGCTATGGGGTTTCAGTAACACAAATGACCTGACCATTACTGAAAACAAGTTTTTGCGGAAACTTTTATCACTTCCAATCAATACTCCGCTTATGCCATTGAGGATGGATCTTAATATTCGCCCTATTTCTGAGGTCATTGCCATGCGTCCGGTGATGTATTGGAAAAGGCTTTGGAGTACACCAGAGTTGGCTTGTTACAGAGACGAATTGAAAGTAATCTTGGGTTTACTTGGGGCTGACAAGATCCCCTGGCTCCAGTATGTTAGGCAGACATTATTCAACATTGGCCTTGCCCATCTCTGGACTAATCCAGAGAATTCTATCTTAGGCACTTCCAAAAAAAGTCTTGCCCTTACACTCAAAGACTACTTTCTCACAAAAGCTTACCGTTTAGTTAGGCCTTCTAGCCTGACCGATCAGTTTTTGGACGTTAAGTGTTATTACGTCTTTGTACCTGACCTCGATGTTATTCAGCCCACTCTAGCAAAGAAGCTGTTTCTCCAGTTCAGATATGGGTCACTCCCTTTATATTCTTTCACTGATAAATGGGTGGGTGTCCTTGAGCACAATTGTCCGGGGTGCTCATCTGAACAAGAAACTATGATACATGTTGTGCTTTTTTGCCCAGCATACGCCAGCATTCGGAAGAAATGGATTATTCAGCTATGCTTGAATCTGGGTATTAGGAGCTACCTTGACTTTTTCAGGGTTTTGCGAAGTGATTTAAATCCACTTGTCGTGGTAACAGTTTCTAAGTTTTTACTTGCAATGTGGTTAATCCGTAGGAAATTGATATGCAACAATACAGATTGATTGATTGTTATAAATAAAATGGGGGGCCTTATTTGTTGATAAAACAGTATGTCATTTTTATTCTCATTATGGTTTTCGTATTGATTGAATACATCATTATGAATTGTTTTATTTATGTACTTTTATGATTTTAAACAATCGAAATAAAGGTTTTTTGATTGATTGATTGATGTCATGCTGTTTTTCTGACTTGAGAAGGACATCTAGTAATTACTTGAGGTACTGTTGCTATGTAAAAGGTGAGATCCATTGGCTTTGCCAATGCTTGTTTAGTACTAGTCATGAACTGATTCCCAACAGTGTATATAGTGCCAACTAGTCGAAGCTCTGCAGAATACCTGAATTGAAATGGCAAGAGCCACCAAAAGCCTTAGGTGCTGTAGTTCTGCGATTTTAGCATTATGATGAACAGCCCCTCTTTTTTAAACGTTGTTTACATTTTTTTATCATACAAATGAAAGGAAAACTGATCTTACTGATATAAATATTAATACTTCTCTAAATTCTGCCTTACAGTTGTGTAGAGAGGACCATACCCATCAGAATGAAGCTGCAATTGGAAATGTGAATGTTCGTATGAGAAGTTATTACTAAGCCAACACACCTTCTAGAGGGCATGGTCCATTGCGTTAATTGATAATACACCATTAAAAATGTAGTCCTTAAGTGATCGCTCCCCCTACAAACTGAACAGCGTACGCTAATATCGAGACTATGCTGCATCCATCAAATCATGGCACAGCACTAATCAATACTCCTGCAAGCATCAGGCATATTGTGCCTTTTCAAACCTTTGCTTTCTAGGTATGACCTCAACGGCTTCATATATCACGTGGTTTGGCAACAGTTGGCTCTAGTTAAGCCAAAGTTTCCGATGTCTCATTGAGAAGGTTGCATACTGAGGTAACCTTCAAGCCTCTGCACTGGGCTTGAAACCATGCCATAGTCACCCACTGCTCAAGTGCTGTAATTTTTCTGGACCATGTCTCAATATCAGCAAGTAAAGCAGCCAAAAGTGTCAGTTTAAAGCAGCGGTCTGTAAGAAATTGGGTTACTCATTGAGGAGGTGAAACCCTTCTCAAGCAGCAACCACAATTCTCAGGATGAAGTCACAAGCAATTCCTAAATTAACATGTGCTCAACCCTCTGGTAGCTTGGCACAGAGCAGTCAGCCTTAGATCAGAGGCAATGTTTAATAAATAAAACAAGACCAAAACTACAAAAAATCCAGTCATTAGAACCAGAGATATTCAATTGTAAAGTTTTTTGTACATATAGTGCCAAAAGACATGAAGCGCCAATTGTGGATATCTGGATGAGCACTGGCCAGCTATAGGGACCCAGTTAGGCCTGTTGAACAGAGTACTTCAAATCCTGGTTTGTGGAGTGTTGCATGGGTCCATGTCGAAGATGGCCATACAGCCAAAGCGATGCGTCGGTTCCGAGATGTGGTGAAGCTCCAGTGCGAGGTCCTGCTGCGGTGTCATGCAAAGCACGGCGTCAAGGACGCGTCACGCAGTGGGGGCAATGAGTCGGTCCTGATGAACTGCTGAGTTGCGATGCAGAGCCTGGTGTCGTTGTCGAGGCTGCCGTCGATGAGGGATGCCAGGGCCTGTGCTGAGGATGCATCAGGCGCGGCAATTCCTTTGCAGTGATGGGCTATGATGCAGATCTTTACGGCAGTTCTGACCCACACAGCAGCTGAAATAAGTCAGTTCTGCTCATGGTTGCTCAGTGCAGCAGAGATGTGTTGGTTCCACTGGATCCACAGAGGCTGGCAAATAAGCTTAGGCGCACTTCCAAGGGTCCAGGACTGGAGTGGCACCACTTGGCAGGGTAGACTCACAGATGAAAGTCCAGGTGTAGGAGCAAGGTTGTTGAAGCCTTCTATCCCTGAGGCTCAAGTCAAGAGGCCAGCCAACAAGCCCTTGGAATCACTATGGGGTTCTGGATTCAAGAGGTTCAGGCCTAGTCCTTCTCATCCAGGTAGGAAGGAAGCAGGCAGCAGGTCAGCCCAGCAAGGCAGCAGTCTGGCAGAGTGACAGTCCTTCAGCAGTCCTTCATCCTGGCAGAATATCCACAGGTCAAGAAGTGTACTGAAGTGGTGGTGTCTGAGGTCCACTATTTATACCCAGCTGTGCCTTTGAAGTGGAGTAGAAGCTTTTAGAGGTTTCCCTTTGAAGCTCCCAGGCATTCTGCTTTTCCTACCATGGCTCCAGACTAACTTTGGGGTATACAGCCCTTTGTGTGGATGCCGGACACATCCTATGCAAGTTGGCTATGAAACCTAGCAATGCGAAGATCTTCTACCCGGGGGATAAGTTTATCAAGTTTAGTACTATTTCCCTGATTATAGTGTCCTATTTATTTGCTTGTAGGTTGCGATGTTGCTGTTGACGCGTTTCAAATCCATTACATTATTCGAGGGTTCTCTTCATGACACAGAACTGATACACACTTGGATTCTTCAATCGCTTTGCAATGTAACCATAAAAAATCCTCCTTCACATCTCCAATTACCAATTGTATTTCACACGGACCAGTTGGTCTGCATCGGCTCTCTAATCACTCTACGCAGTGACACCTGCAACCCTCAAATGTGTAAAAGAAGATTTGATGATCACTATTATTAAAGAGTGTTCATAAAAAATGAAATGTGGTAAAGAGTAGTCAGTATTGGCAATTTTTTGGTTTAATAGCGTGATAGGTGGCCTAGTGTTTGAAATGGAATTTCTGGTTGGCTAGGGCTTGTGCCTAAACCAGGTAGAAACCACCACTCTAGTCAGGGCAAGGGAGTTACACGCTGAAGATAACCCCTGCTCACCCCCTTGGTAGCTTGGCATGAGCAGTCTGGCTTATCCCAGAGGCAATGTGTAAAGCGTTTGCACAACACACACACACAGCAGCAACACACTACAAAAGAAACTCCACAGAAGGTTATATCAAAAATTGCCTTTGTATTAGCATAAACACATTAGAAACATAATCACACATGTACACTGTGCCAACTAGCACTAGGCAATATTCACAGGGGATTATATACAGAACCAGGCCAATCGGGCCACGGTCAGAACCATCGGAACAGGTAAGTAAGTCTAAAGCACAACCAGTCACTATTGGTACCATAAACATCCTAAACATAAACACATTGTCATAGGCATCACAAGCATAAATCACATTACGCATCTCATTAGGCCTAACCATATTACGCCTTAATCACATTAGCATTATCATCACCTTAGGCATCACATCTGGGGTCACCACCCTGTGCATAAATCATTAGCAACAGTGCCCCAACATACACACTCACAGTGGGTACACCTAAGAGAAAAGCATTAGGCATACATCATGAGCATAAACATATCATGCATCATCACTGTAGGCATAAAACACACTATGCAATAAAACAGCAGTGCACCACAGTACACTGACCAGGTGTACACATCACCTTACTCTAGGACCTTGCCTTACGCCCTACTGGTACACACAAAATCCACCTGCCCCCAGGCCAACTGTCCTTACACCGGGGCTCAAATGCCCTATTTCCAGAAAGTCAGAGCTTCTACAGAACCGTCAACTGGCCCTCTGGCAGCCAATGCAGCAAACAAAAAGTGCGCAATGCACTGGGGCCTGGGGTGCACTCACCCCTCCTTTAGCCAAAAATCACTGGCCCCATCATAGCAGCTGCCTGCGCTCTCGCAGGGCAGCTGGAAATGGCACTGGCACCACTGTGCCTTGTGAGCCCCACTGGGACTCTGTAAATAATTTGACCCACGTTGCAGCTGCCCACTGTAATGCGGGACAGCTGTGAAAACAGCCTGGGCACTCACGGTGCCCTAAGAGTGACCACAGGGGGGGCAGGCACAGACAATGTTCCCCGACTCACTACCCCCACCAAGTTCACAACGGAGCCCCACTCACCGGGGCTCTGAGGAGGACTCTGCCCACAATCCCCGGGCACCGGCAATGTGCCCCGACAGGTCCCGGTACATGGACCTCTCTGAAAACTGCACCACTCACGGAGCTTCTTTTGAGGACTCTGCTCCTCTCTGCGCCCGTCCTCAGGCAACTCTGCTCTTCACCCGGTCCCTTTCCTGGGACCGGGACTTCGGCCTTGGGCTCCCGGATGCACCCGTCCTCCTTCCTGCATGATGCTTGCCTTCTTCCTCTGTCGGACTGCCAAACCGGCACCTTCAGGGCAACACTCAGGGCTCTCACCACTCACAGGAGCACCACTCCACACGCGCTGGCTTCCATCTATGTCCTGTCACTCGCCATGCCCACAACCAGGCAGACACGCCTGACTTCCGGTTTCGCCGGACTCAGCGGTGGCTCCTCTTCATGGTGGCAATGCGGGGTGGGCACCCGCTTGGAAATAAATGCATAATCGCGGGGTGGGCACCCGCCAACGACACCAAACATGGGGTGGGCACCCGCTCTAAAGGTACCGATGCGAGGTGGGCTCCTGCTCGGTTTTTAATCATAAATCGGAGGGGTAGGCTCCCGCGACCACCATAAAGGCAGGGTGGGCTCCTGCCTCAAGACACGCACAAATGCCGGGTAGGCTCCCGCTGGGGACACGAAGGCACCAGCCTGCGGGGTGGGCTCCCGCTTCCCACTCCTCCTCCAGGCCATAAAAGATAGCTCTCTCGACGCGCTAAGGCAAAAGTCCAAGGATCCAAGAGGCACAGCTGGGCCCAGGGAGGCCAGCACAAAGGGCCCTCCAGCAGGGATGCAAGCCCTCGTGGCGGTTCCTCCTGGGCCCCCAGCAGCAGCAAGCCCCCAACAAGTCCAGGAACAGCACAACATTTTCATGGGGCCACAGCCCCAGTATTTATACATATTTTCTCTTTGTCTGACGCACAGGGCTTTGGGGGAACCAGATGCAACTGGTTCAGGGGGAAATTGGAGCACTTTGTTTACAAGGCTCCTCTTCCCCTTTGTCAGGTGGGGGCTCGTCATCAGACACACCACAGGTGGGCTGAGTCAGCATTGTACAGGCTAGGCACAGACCTATTCAGGGCCCAGGGACTACTCCTTCCAAAACTCCAAATGCAGATGTCCCATTCTGCCTAGTGCTGACTTACCCTGCCTCGCCTGGAGCCACACACACCTCTCCAGCCCCTGTCACTCAAAAGCCAGACATGCAATTCACATCAGGCAGGCAGACACATAGCAAACAGAAATGCCAACTTCTAAAAGTGGCATTTCTAAAATAGTTATAATAAATCGGCGCACACCATTGCGTAGCATTTATTATCACTATTCCAAATATACCAAACTTGACCACACTGCGCCTCTCATATCCGGAATTACCAATGAAACACTTATCAGGTAATCACCAATGCATTCCTATGGGAGGGCAGCGCCACAGTAGTGAGACACCAAAATGGCTGTTTGTCACTACCAGGACATGCCACACACTTACGGTACATGTCCTATCTTTTACCTACAATGCACCCTGCCCATATGGCTAGCTAGGGCCTACCTTAGGGGTGACTGACATGCAGTAAAAGGGGGGTCACAGACATGGTACACACTTTAGGTGCCACTTCACAGCGGCAGTAACACTGCGTGCACAGGCCCTTCAATGGCAGAGGCCTGGGATAGGCTTGAACGGCTATTTTGGTGGGTGACGCAATCAGCACTGCAAGCCCACCAGTAGCATTTAATTCACCATCCCTGGGTATATGAGATACCACTTTACAAGGGACTGACAGGTAAATTAAATAGGCCAGACGGGTGTAGACCAATCTTACCATATTTATCACAGAGAGCAGATGGACTTTACACTGGACAGCAGCACTAAAGTGCCCAGAGTCCAAAAACCACCAACACCATGTCAGAAAAAAGGCTAGGAGAAAGGCAAAAAGTTTAGGGATGAGCCTGCAAAAAGGGCCAAGTCCAACACCTAGCTTTACTGATTTATTAAGGCCCATCCCCGGTTATTGGTACAACTTTCTAAATGTGGCATTCTCAAAACTCTAATTTAAAATCCGAATTCACCATAAGTTTATATTTAAAATTAGGATCCCAAAGACAGGAAACATGGACCGGGTACCCATTCCCATTTGGAAATTACACTTATAAAATGTAATAAGGTAAATCCAATTCTATCCTATAGGAGAGGTAGGTCTTACAGTAATGAAAAACTAATTTAAGAGTTTTTCACTACCAGGACATTCTAAACGTAAAAGTACATTTCCTTCCTTTCCGTTGGGCTGTGTAGCGCCTAGCCTAGGGGTGACTTCTATGTACTAAAAAGGAAGGTTTGGGCCTGGCAAAGTTTTTATATTGCCAAGTCGAAATAGCCATTTAAACTGCACTACAGGCTGCTGTGGCAGGCCTGAGACACATGTTAAAAGGCTATGTTAGTGGTTGGCACAATCAGTGCTGCAGGCCCACTATTAGCGATCAATTTACAGGTCCTAACTACATGTAGTACCATTTACCAAGGACTTATAAGTAAAATAAATGTGCCAAGTAGGTCTAGTCCAATTTTATCATGCTTTAGGAAGAGAGCACAAGCACTTCAGCAGTGATTAGCAGTGACAAAGTGCATAAAGTCCTAATGCCAACAGAAACAAATTCATCAAAACAGGAGGAATGAATGCAAAAGGTGTGGGGCGCTACTGGCCCAAGAATGGCAGGCAGAGACATGTATAAATATCTATCTAAGTGGCCGACGCAATCAGTGCTACAAGCCCAGCAGTTTTGTATGAGATAAACCAGGGCTATGCCACTCTTACTCACAGGGAACCAGGACAAACAATATATTTAGGACATAGTGGTTCTAGTGGACAATGTAAGAATACTCAATAGTATGCGGGCACAATGGCGAAATAAATGTGAAATAGGATGCTGAAGGAGAAACTTTATAAAGAACACAATAAAGAGAACAAATACTGTTTTGCAAAACAATTATGTCCGTATTGAAAACTTGCAGTGTGTGCTCGGTATCCCATGCGAAAAGGAACCAACATAACAAAAGTGACAAATTATAATATAAACTAAGGTTTCTTAATAAATATAAATGCCCAATTTTTAATAAACAATGTCCTACAACAGCCTCCATTCAATTTAGAGAGGTCAGATATGGTTAGTTATGCTTTGAGTCAATGACATTTCGAGTCGACCCCTTTAACATTAGGGGGTCTCATCAGGACCTTGAAAATGGGGACAGCTGTAATGAAATAATGAGACTACCTCAGCGAGGGACAGTAGATAAACCAAGTATTGGGAAACTTAGAGCAACCGGAAGTGTACCTGATGACACAAACAATACTGTGCCAGAGTTGGTAACGTTCACACCAAATGAGTGATGATGAAGAGCTTACTCACATAGGACCCAGCCGGGCACTTTTGGAAAAGAAGGCAATCAATCAGTGCTTGTGAAGTGCGGCTACTCACCCAAAAGGGTCTCAAGGCGCTGGGGGCGTTGCAGGTCCGACTAGGCGCTGCAGTTTATTCGAAGAGCCTGGTCTTAGGATCCTTCCTGATTAGCGTCCGAGATGGGGAGAGCCTGAGGTGAAGAGGCATGGTGTTACAGGATTTGGCAGCAAGCTAGGAGAGTGATCTTCCTCCGGTACTGGTCTTGCGGATCCAAGGGGAGATGTCAAGGGCCAGTTGAGCAGACAGTAGGTGTCTGGTGGGTGCGTGAAATGAGAGGCGGTGGTTCAGGTATGCAGGTCCGGTGTCATGGAGGGCTTTGTAGGCGTGTGAGAGGAGCTTGAAGGTGATTCTTTTGTTGATTGGGAGCCAGTGGAATTCTTGTAGGTGGTCGGAGATGTGGCTGCCTCGTGGGAGGTTGAGGGCCAATATAGTTGCGGCGTTCTGCACATTCTGGAGTTTGCTGAGGAGTTTCTGGGTGGTGCCTGCATAGAGTGTGTTTCCGTAGTCGAGTCTGCTGCTGATGAGTGCATGGGTGACTGTCTTCCTGGCCTCTGTGGGGGTCCATCTGAAGGTTTTCCGAAGCAGGTGAAGAGTGTGGAGCATGATGAGGTGACGGTGTTGCACTGGTGGTTCATGGCGAGTGAGACCCCATATTCTCAGCAAGCTCCCATGTCTTCAACAGCATCACCGAACTCCACTGGACCGACCACCGCTGCATCCACTTCACCTTCGGGAAACCCACCACACACCACCGTACCCAGAAGACGCCTCGCTGCAGCTGGAGCAAAGTCACCAAGGACCAGCTAACCACCGCCCTCGCCCAGAGCCCACTCGCAGACCTGACCGACCCCGACGCCACAGCCCGCCACCTCAGACATTGGATCGACGACTACTGCCCAATACCCTCGCCCCGCTCAAGAAACCCCCAACACCCACACCAGCAAGAGAGCCAGCTGGTTCACCGAAGAACTCCAGGCCTCCAAGCGAACCTGCCGAAAACTCGGAAAAACCTGGACCCGCAAACAAACACCGGAAAGCTACACAGCCCACAAGAACGCCACCCGCAGACACCACCACCTCATCAGATCTGCCAAAAGGACCTCCTTCAAAGACCGCCTAGACAACAACGCACACAACAGCAAAGAGCTCTTTAGCATCGTGAAGGAACTCTCCAACCCCAGCTCCAACACCAACGACATCCCACCATCACAAGACCTGTGTGACTCGCTCGCCACCTTCTTCCATCGCAAGATCGCAGACATCCACGACAGCTTCGACGCCATCACCCCCCCCTGGCAACTGGCAAGACTCCTGCTCCCACAACGACCACCACCCGCACCAACCGCCTGCTCGCCTGGACAAACATCAACGATGACAACACCATCAAGATCATGAACACCATCCACTCCGGATCCCCGGAAGACCCCTGCCCACACCACATCTTCAACAAAGCCAGCAGCACCATCGCACCCCATCTCCGGAAAACCATCAACCTCTCCTTCGAGACAGCGACCTTCCCGGAGAGCTAGAAGCACACAGCGATCATTGCCTTACTCAAGAAACCCAAAGCGGACCCTAAGGACCTCAAGAACTTCCGACCCATCTCCCTGCTCCGGTCCCCTGCGAAGCTCATCAAAAAGGCCGTCAACAAACAACTGACCAGCTTCCTCGAAGAAAACAACATCCTAGACCCATCCCAGTCCGGGTTCCGCAGCAACCACAGCACCTAAACTGCCCTCATCGCTGCCACTGATGACATCAGGACCCTGCTTGGCAATGGAGAAACCACGGCCCTCATCCTCCTGCCCTGTCAGCCGCCTTCGACACGGTCTGCCACCACACACTAAGAACACGCCTCCACAATGCTGGAATCCAAGAGAAGGCCTTGGACTGGACCACCTCTTTTCTCTCCGGCAGAACTCAGAGCGTCGCCTTCCCCTCTTCCACTCCAAAGCCACCGAGATCATCTGCGGCGTACCCCAAGGCTCATCCCTCAGCCCAACGTTGTTCAACGTCTACATGGCACCGCTCGCCCACGTTGCACGACGGCACGACCTCAACATCATCTCATACCCCGACGACACCCAGCTGATCCTCTCCCTCTCCAAAGACCCCCACATCACCAAAACGAAGGAATGAAGGCCGTTGCCAACTGGATGAGAAACAGCCGACTGAAGCTGAACTCGGACAAGACGGAGGTCCTCATCCTCGGACCCACCCCCTCAGCCTGGGACGACTCCTGGTGGCCGGCCTCACTAGGAGCACCCCCTACACCCACCGACCACACACGCAACCTAGGGGTCACCCTCGACTCCACCCTCTCCATGACGAAGCAGGTCAATGCTGTCTCCTCCTCCTGCTTCAACACACTCCGCATGTTTTGCAGCATCTTCAAATGGATCCCCACCGAAACCTGAAGGACGGTCACCCAAGCCCTCGTCAGCAGCAGACTGGACTACGGCAACGCACTCTAGGCAGGAGCCCCAGCCAAACTCCTGAAACGGCTCCAACGCATCCAGAACGCCTCCGCACGCCTGATCCTCGACCTCCCTCGCCTCAGCCACATCACACCCCACCTAAGAGACCTACACTGGCTCCCCATCAACAAGAGGATAACCTTCAAGCTCCTCACCCAGGCACACAAGGCACTCCACAACACCGGACCAGCGTATCACAACAGCCGACTCAGCCTCTACACCCCCACCCGACAGCTCCGATCCGCAGACCGCGCCCTCGCCACTGTCCCCTGCATCCAAAGAGTGACCGCTGGCGGCAGATCATTCTCCCACCTCGCCGCCAAGACATGGAACACCCTCCCCATCCGCCTACGGCAGACCGAAGACCTTCTGACCTTCAGAAAACTTCTCAAGACCTGGCTCTTCGAATAGTAGCAGCATCCCACCCCACCTGTGCTTTGAGACCTTCACGGGTATATAGTGCACTTTACAAATACTATGATTGATTGATTGATTGATTGAGGGAGGATTCCAGTATGATGCCGAGGTTTCATGTGTGGTCAGTGTGTGGGGGGTTCCTAGCTCGGCAGGCCACCGGAAGTCATCCCAAGCAGAGGTGTTGGGCCCCAGGATGAGGACTTCAGTCTTGTCCAAGTTGAGCTTAAGGCAGCTGTCCCTCATCCAGGTGGCAACGGCCTTCATCCCTTTGTGAAAGTTGTTTCTGGTGGTGGTGGGCTCTTTGGTGAGGGAGAGAATCAGCTGGATGTCATCGGCGTAGGAAACGATGTTGAATTCGTGGCTCCTGACAATGGCTGCAAGTAGGGTTATTAGATGTTGAAAAGTGTGAGTCTCAGGGAGGAGCCCTGAGGCACTCTGCAGCTGATCTCAGTGGGTTCCAAGAGCAACGGGGGAGTCTGACTCGCTGTGTTTCACTGGTGAGGAAGGAACAGATGCAGTCCAGGGCTTTGTCGCGGATGCCGGCATCATGGTGTCTCACGATTAGGGTGTGGTGAGAGATGATGTCGTAGGCGGGCGAGAGGTCGAGGAGGATGAGGGCTGCTGTTTCTCCCCAAACGAGGAGGGAGCAGATGTCGGTGGCAGCGAGGAGGGTGGTCTGGGAGCTGTGGTTGCTTCAGAAGCCAGATCGAGAGAAGTGCAGGACGTGGTTGGATTCGATGAACTCTGAGAATTGGGCGTTGACGGCCTTCTCAATGACCTTGGCTGAAGGGAGAAGGGTCTGAGGTTCTTGAGGTCTGTTGGGTCGGCTTACAATTTCTTCTGCCAGGGTTGATCTCACCGTGTTTCAAGTCATTGGGGACGGTGGCAATATCCATGGAGTAGTTGATGGTGTGGCGTAGTTCGGGGCAATGGTGGCGGCGGCTCTGTGGAAGATGTGGTGTGGGCAGGGGTCCGAGGGAACTCCAGAGTGAATGCTTTTCATGGTCTTGAGAGTGTCGTCTTTGGTGAGCGGGGTCCAGTTGAGCAGAGTCTGTAGGGGGAGGCGCGTCTTCTCGTGAGGTGGTGGTGGGAGTGATGGGCAGATCTTTGGTGTTGAAGCTGTTGTAAATCTGCTTGATCTTGTGGCGGAAGTAGGTGCTGAGTCTGTTGCAGAGGTCTTGGGAGGGTGGGACTTTTCTGGTCTAGCTGTGGGGTTTGGCGAACTCCTTGAGAATGGCGAAGAGTTCTTTGCTGTTGTGTGCATTAGCGTTAATTCTGACTTGAAGGGCTGTTTTCTTTGCAGTTTTCAGAAGGGTATGTGTGTGGAGGTACAGCTTTGAAGACTGCGTGGGTTTCCGGGGTTCTGTTGTTCCTCCATCTCTTCTCGAGCCATCTACAGGTGCATCTGGACTTGTGGAGGGCGGGAGTGAACCAACTGGCTATCTTGGTTTGTTGCTTGGCGGGTGCTATATTGAGGGGCACCAGCGCATCGGAGCAGTTGGAGATCCATCGGTGGTTTGCATGCTGAGATATTGGCATTTGTCGATTTCGGCGGTATGGTAGTACTGGGATTAATATGTTTGGATGACAGGAGGGAGAAACAACCTCAAAGGAGTGTCTCTGGAACTTACCCTAGTGAGGGTAGAGGGCCTCAAACTGGCAATTAGACAGAACCTGGTAACATGCAATGATGGGCCATGCTAAGAAAAGGATAATCCTGATGGAAAGAAGACACATGATTCCGTGTCTGGTAAGGAATACGTGGCCCACTGTGAAAGGAACGCAAAAACAACAGTTGATGGACAGAATCCAGAACAATGTCATACATTCACCCCAGTACAGAGATCTGGGCCTAAATCCATCGTTTTTTTTCTCACCATGCCGTTCCAGTTTGAACCCAGCCATATGCAAATCAGTCTTGACCCTGTGCCTCATGGGTACAGTCCAGCATGAACTGAAAAGCCAGGTCCTCCCTGGACTGGAAACAAGCATCCTAGGACCGGTTTCAGGGTTTCACCCCTCTTCAGCCAGGATAGCTTGACTCCAGTGGCATGGAGAGCACGGGACCCACGCCTGGGCATACCCTTCCCACTCGGGGTGACAAATGCAAAAACAACAGTTGATGGACAGAATGCAGAACAATGTTATACATTCCCCCCAGTAAAGAGAATTGGGCCTAAATTCATCGTTTTTTTGCTCACCATGCGTTCCAGTGTGAACCCAGCCATATGCAAATCAGTCTTGACCCTGTGCCTCATGCATGCCACAACACTACATATATTCGAGATGACTAAATGAAGCTTCATGCAACTCCATCAGTTAAAGCCAAAACAGGCTTTCAAGCAACCTTCAAGTTTGCAGATTAACCAATTGCACACATTGACATTTCTTTCAGTTAGCAGGTATCCTGGCGAGGAGGTTTGTTTCTTCTTTCTGTCTCCATATACGTTGGCTCCACAACACAGGACAACCCTACCTTTCCCTTTCAGCCGATGCGTTGCGGTTATCAGAATTAACCACTCTGAGGCATGTCTTTTAGCAAAAATTACTGGATCTGTTTTGTTAAATTAAAAAACATTCCCCACAGACCACCCTTCTACAAGCTTTGGTTCAAAGGGTGTTTGAATTATTTTTGTAATTGTTTCTGTTATATCTTTCCCAAACGTTGCTATGCCAGGGCATAATCACACTAAATGAAATTAGTCTGCACTCTACCTTAACAGCTTGGAAGTATAGTAAATGTGTTCAGAAGCTTGAAATGCAACCAGCTTTCATCCCTGCACAGCACTGTCACCAGATTGTGTTCTTAATCTCCAACCCAAGATCTTATTCCCAGGCTCTCCTACCTGGACGCATAACAGTCTCACTAGAAGCATAGAAAATAGTGTACGATTTAGATATGCAACTTAAAGGGTGCATGGAGCACATGATTTGTGTCAGTGGGCTGATATGAAGTGGCTCCTTTAGGGATGTAGGAAATGCAAAGCAGTACTGCGGATCTCCATGGTGGGCTGAGTCTTTGGAGACTAGTTTTTAAAACCAGATGGCCATTACTGGCATTTCTGCTACTTTGTCCAGCTCCCCCATGTTAATCACAGCTGGCAAAATAGGTGCCAAAAAGAGAGAAAAAGAAGAAGGGAAATGAAAGGGGGATTGATATGAGAGAGGAGGAAGGGAGTGGAGCTGGCTTGATCATTTTTGTCAGGCTGCTCTTGATTCCCAGTCTGGCCCTTGGGAAAAGAAGCTTCTGTAGCTTGGCACATCCTGAACTATTTTACTAAGTCACGGACAGTGGTTGACTGCATTATTTAAAAGTGCGCGAGAGACATGAGTTCACCACCTTGGAACATATGTTCCATTTGGGTTATCCCCATACCACTAAGGGCCTAATTACGAGTCAGACTGCCAGACTAGCGGGGCGCAGTAGTGGCAGTCCACACTACTACTACTGGCACTACTACACCACTGGATCGACTGCCATATGCCAACCTTGGTGGTCAGACCGACATTGCACCGCTGCAGCTGCCATGGAACCACCGTACCCTGGTGGTGGCGCAGAAGTCAATGCCTCAGTAATATGCTGGTGATGCTGCTGCAGCACAGCCATGCATAGTACGAGTTGCTGGACCGCCAGTGGTGTCATGGAGGTCTTTATTCCAAGAAAAGGCTGGCGGTTCTGAAACTGTTGCTCATTTGCACAGGGATGAATGAGGGTCCCTGTGTGTATGCACCCCAGTTCCTGCACAGCATGGACTTTAGGGTCCATGGCGTACAGGAACCTTTTTTGGCATTCCCATTGCGGACCCCCTTTTCTGAGGCATCGCCGTGGGACCACCAAAAAAAGCCCACCAGACACGAGGAAACTTGTAATCTGGTGGGCGATGTGCAAACATGTTTGGCGGTGCGGGAGCAGGCATAGCAGTTTGCTCCCACACCGCCAAACTTGTAATCAGGCGCAGAGTGTCTCCCAACTTGCTATGTCGAGCGTCTGAGGAAATAGAGGATTATTTAAAAGTGTTAGAGCAGGTGAGTACAACACTGCATCTTCAACCTTCTTGCTGGTTGTCCACCATGCCTAATGTGCTCATCCTACTGTTTGCATATGGGATGTAGGTTTGGGCTGTCCAGTAGAATAGACTGATTTTAATGTACCAGAGTCAGTTTAGTCCTTCTCAACTACTGAATATGGCAAGCTAGTTATAGCCAACATGTTGAAAGTGTGATTGGGCCACACAATGGTGTCTATTAAAATCCCCCTTTTTTCAGCAACGTTAAAATTTCTCATCTGAGCGTAGGTTGTTTACCAGCCAATACCAGCCAAGAGACTTCAGAGTATAGCCAATGGCAATGGTAATTTAATCCTTATCTCTATTTAACACTTCAGAGTTTTTATGGCCAGACCATAATATTTATCCCACAGGATCACATCCCTTCTTTGCGTGTGTATGTATATATATATATATATATATATATATATCAGTTGGTTGCCAGTAGGTAGTTATAATTAGGACCTAGTTTCCATAGAAAGTGTTTTTTGACTTGCCTATATCTTTGGCGCCGTTTGATAAACCTTCACAAAACTTTCCAAACAAAGTGTCTCGTGATTCAACAAAGGGGCTAAAATTCAGCTATACCTTATTTCTCTCCCAGCACTAAAGGAAGACAAACCTTCCCCTTGTTTGCCATATTGTACTTTGCTTGACAGATTCTCATATAAACATGCAAGAAACCCAATAATGACCCTAGGAGCTCCATGGGACAGCAATGTTGTCCAGAGAATGGAGTGAGTAACTAGGTCAAATGCACTGCTTAAATCAGCAAAGCTGAGATAAAGAAATCACGATTTTGCCCTTGTGTACTTCTCAATTAGCAGCTCTAAATTAACACATTTCTCTAGAGTCCCTAGGCCCTTTCTAAATGGGTACTGGGCTGGTGACAAAATAGAGGGTTCCTGTGCCCACTTCTCTAGTCTCTTCAGCAAGATCCTACTCATCAGTTTTTCCGAGGAGTCTAAGAGCGATATAGGGTGATAGTTTTTGGGATCTCACTTATCACCATTCTTGGAGATGGGTACATTTGTTGAACTAGCCTAAGAGGAAGGAATCCTACATACTACAGCGGCATTGAACACCCTAGTCTGGATGGGGCTCTATAATTCCTTGATTACTTTAAAGGCATCTACAGATACCTAGTCTGGGCCAGGGCCCTTCTCTTTCCGCTATCATATAAAGCAAGGGTCACCTCAACAATAGGTATATCCAGTGGCAGACTATCCCCCTCCAAATCACCTCACATACTTCTTGCCCACTGACATCCTGATTCTGTTTAAAAATTTCAGAAAAATGTGCCATTTTTAAGAAAAGGAGTATGAACTGTTTCCCTGAACAATTTATTATCATTTCTTTCTGAGGCTGGGGTCAGTTTATTCCATGCCTCTTCCTGGAGTGCCATCTTTATTACTGTAAGGGTCTGTCTATAATCAAAGCGACAGGTCTTAATTATCAGGTTATCTCTAGAGGAACTATGGAGGGCCACTTTCAGGCTCTGTGAAGCCTGGGTACATGCCTGATCAAACCATCCCCTATTTCTCGCTCGGGCGGAGTTTAAATTCCGGGCAGAAGTGAATTTATGGAACAGATTATATGGTTAAAATTAGATAGTAACTCCTAGTGAGTTACTATCCAACAATCTATATTTAAACAATAGTTAATTTCATTAAAGATGTTGGTTACTAGTTCCTGTAGAATATTATTGGGATTAATTCCTGACCATTTAATTTGTATGCTAGAGGTCGCAGCTGGGATAATATTAATAGCTAAAGGGAAGATGTCTCTTCTCTTACCCCAGAAAAAAAGGGTAGCACAAGGGGGTCATTGTCACCTAATACAGAGTGTAAAATTCTAGGGGTACCAATCATACAACTAATGAAGGCAGACACCAGTACGTGGTCAATGACAGAAGAGACATTTCTGCCAGTAAAACATGGAATTTGCTCCCCCCAGCATCACAGTAACACATATGGAGATCGTGTTTAAAAATGATTGAATTTAACGCTTCCCCATACTCGTTGTGGCTGAAGTGCACCAGCCCGACCCTATCCAAATTACTAATACCACGTACATACTTCGCTGGAAAGGGGCATGCCTGACTGTTAAAATCGCCTGCCCAAATGAATTCAAGATTATTATGAATAGGACTTAGAAATGCTTCCAGGCCTGTACCCAGTGCAGGGACCACCTTACTATAGGAGGAGTCAAAGACATTATTATAGACATTAACTAATATCTAATCTGGACCCCGTTAATAGTTGCCCACATCAACTGGATGTGTGGTCCACCAGATGAAAGCTTTTTCACAAATAGCGGGAGCTTGCTGGATAATATCTGAAGCCCTCTTTTAGCCGGGCAGGTTTGGGAAGGAATAGCGCCTAAAACATTTGAGGAGAATCCTTCTATATGTATAGGCTTCACACACCAAGTTTCTTGGATACAAATATCAAAACCAGAAATAGTTTTTGTTTTATCCAATCAGGAATTCCCAACTTATTCTGTAGCCTTCTCACATTTCATGTAGCTAGATTATAACACCTGTCTAGTTGTCAGGCTCTCATTAGCAAAGGACCAAGAAAGCCACTAACCTCAAAGGTCTGCCAGCAGGAATGAAGGTGCGTAGAGAGCCCCCCTCCTCCCCTGGGTGCAATCCCACGCTTAGGGTCACAAACACCACTGCGTAGGGGAGCACTCACAGGGGAAAAAGGGAAGCGGAGAAAACAATAAACATTGTGATGTCAGCGGGGCTATCCTGACTATGCCTGAAAAGCTACAACAAAAACTCACGTACACGGGAGGAGTGCGTCCGCACACCTACATACCTGAGAGGGCGTCAATGCCCAAAAGTTAGCCCGGGTCCCCGGGTCGACACCGCGGTGAAACGCTGGCCTCCTAGGTGTCATGATGAATATTGCAAGCGGGCCGGAGTCTGCAGGGCTCTTGCTGGGTATCAGCTCTACACTCGGGTGAAAGCGGTGTTAGCAAGCGCTCGTCCTCTAGCAGGGAACACCATCCGCTTAGCGCTGCTTACTCAGGGAAACTAGGAAGTTTGTCAAGCCCTGCCCCAAGGAAGGGGAGGGGCTTTATAGCCGTTAGTTCGTGTAAGGCGGCGCATGACCCGGTTAGTAGGTCTATGTCCCATGGCGTTCTTGGACTTGTGGTCTTTAATGTGTTTCCTGCCCCTCGGTGGCGCCTTGGTCCCTGCTGATTCCACCAGGCATACACAACCAGGGGAGGAGGGAGCAGACGACCCATAACCCCCACACCCCCACGTCCGGTCCAGGATCTTGACACCAGTTCTTTATGTATAATACTCAGGCCTGGCGAATTACTAGGGAAATTATTTGGGCTGAAGCGATCTTCATTGTTGGTAGTAATAGACCTAGAATTAACACTCACATCACCAGTCTGCAACCCCTGTAATACCCAATGGATCCTGATTAAGTGGATCTACCACAGAAGCCACCAAGTTACCTCCAATGTATCAATCAAGACGCATCAATTAATCAAGCCCCCTATAATTAAGTAAGTCAATATCTTGTAGTGAATTCAGCACCTGGAACCTATTGGACATAACAAAGGAGGAATAAAAAGGAAGATCACACCCAGTCTCCCCTCTCTGGTTAGACTTGCCATTAAACCCTGATTAAGAATTACGTAAATGACGATAGAAAAAATCCCAAGGGGAAAAGAGAAGCGCTCCTAGCAAAAGGAGAAGATGGTACTTACCTTGCCAGAATTACCCCCCGCTAAGCTCGGTTGCTGAAAATTAATAATCTGTCTACCATACTTTCACGTAAGTCAGCCTTCTCCTTTGCACCAGAAGGGGCTGGCACAATCAATCTAGCTATGTGGGTCTCATGCTCAAAGGTCCCTGACCCTCAAAGCTAAACAGTACAGTGGTGATAAAAAGCAATAGAGTTCCAAAATGGTGTGTGGATACTGTCCATCTGGGCAAGTCCAGCAGTATGTGTAACAGAAGTACACCAAATGTTGACACAGGGTGTGCAGGCAGTATCACCACAGTACCACAGGACAACAGATCCCTTTGCAGGAGATCGCCACGGTGCAGCTGATCAGGGTGATCTGTGCTGCAGCAGTGGCTGACATAGCTCGCAGGTGGCGGGACAGGTGGGTCACGCAGAGGGGGGCACATGTGGGGTATGCGGGTGGTAGAGCATATTTTAAAAAGAAAATACATTTATTTAAAACTTACCATTGCGCCAGGTCCCGCGTCTCTGCTCCTGCTCTTCTCCATCTAGGACGGAAGCACAGCCAGGCCCCACTGGCCAGTCACGGTCGGCGCCCAAGCTCCCCTGACCAATCGCAACACTGCAATGCAGCGTTGTGATTGGTTTTGAGCATCCTGGTTGGATGTTCAACAAGGGAATGGGAGCCTTGGCTTGTTCTCCATGCAGGATGTAATGCAGCCTGCATGGAGAACGGGGACAGTGCGCATGACTGGTTTGGGCGGCCCAAGAGGGGCAACCAAACATTCATTGCGCACTTAGGAGTGGGCAAACCACTCCTCCCCCTGCCCTGCTCCGAGAGCAGAGTAGCCCTGCCCACCTGCCTGCCCGCAAAGCAGCATGAAGCATAAAATGATATTTTCATTTTATCCTTCTTCTTCACACTGCTTAAAAGCAGCAGGGCAATGCTCCTCCACCATAGTGGAGGAGCCGCCACTGCTGTGCTGATATATTCCCTGGCCTCCCAAGCATCAGTCTATAGGAAACTGCAGCTCTCTGCATATGTGCCTGGGATCCCTTTCAACATGAAGTAACACAATCACTAGTACTATCTATCCTACCCCCTAGGCGGTTGGGTATTGGAGCACCTAGGACACTGTCTTGCACTTTTTGTGTCATCCGCAATGGGTAGTGATGCCTCACCTCATGTTGATGCATCTGCCTTATTCAGGCATAATTTAGTAGTGCTGGAGTAGAAGACCTTCTTTCACATATTATGGCAGATCTTCACTGCTGCCAAGCCTCTCAGGTCCACATCCCACTTCCAAGACACAGAGAGTGCAGGGGATTGTGATTTTTACCCTGACTTGATTGTCTGGTCTTCAAGGCCATAGCTTCTCTTTTTTACAGAAGGATGCTGCTAATATATTGTATTGAATTGTGATGGATGCTAAGGTATAGGAACGGAGCAGCAGACTTAGGCGACCATCTTTGTTGGTATCTGGACACAACCCAGTATCCAACAGACGCCTTTGATTTCATGGTATGACCCAGAAGAATGGATGCGGAAGAGGACTGCAATTTATGGAGAACCCCACTCCTGGTAAATCACCAACTGGTGAAAGAGTCACAACATTAACAGTGAAAATGGCACTTCCATGACTTTGACATATGCTCTGCTTCCAGACAAGGAACGTAGGAAGAGCATTCAGGTTATGACCATGGAAATATAAGTTGTCATACCTTGATATTTACTGAGGACCATGCTTGTAAGTGAATGTCTACATATTAACTGATCTGGAAGGTCTAGCATAACATTGTTCTAAACCATTTCCCTTTATCTGCTTATGTCAACTTTTATTTAGTGCTGAGGGTTTGGAAGTTTTCCTGCTGATCCCCAAGTGAAAGGCCAAACATCCTTTTCCTTCCTCAAGCAAGGGTTATGCGCACATGTGTCTCAAAATGATACCCACTCTGAGACAATTGGACCACATCTGGCTCCTTCCATTCATTGGATGAGGGCACTTCTGAAGAACTCAGAAACACTGAACCAAACTAAAAGTCAGAGTGAAGCATATTCATGTTCACAGGCGTCAATTGTTTAGATGAGGGGAAAGAGAAGATGCGGAATGGATGGTCTGGTGAAATTCAGGATGTGCACTTGGAACTGTGGCTCCGCTCAAATCCTCAAGACTGGAATCAGAACTTTGTAGAACAGATATCGTACTCCAGGGCTTTAGTAGTCTCAGATAGACCCAAGTGAAGACAAGCCCAAGACACCACAAGTAAAAATATTGTTGACCGGGCGAAGACAAACCTAGCCTACTCTATAAATGAGAGATGTGACATCAGGCACATAGTATAAGACACATGAAAAACACGGTCACTCACTATGTCTTGTTGCACAAGTAGCCACTCCCTGGTTTTTACTTTATTCCTCTGAATCCTCCAGGGCAATCAGTCTTTCAGTTCAGAGACTCTTATATCTGGTCAGAAAACAGTTGTGGGGAGACCTAATACTGACGGGTATTATTAGTAAGAATATAAACCAGTCAGAGAGCAAGTTTGTTACCTGGCAGGAGTTGTAGAAAGACCCCATGACTTTTTTTATCTTGCCAATTATTTTTATTGTGGTGTACAGGTTAGCTATTCACTTTACAATGTACAACAAATAAATTAATTAAGGTTTGCCTGCTGAAGCCAGAATGGAAAGATAATAAAGAGAAAGGGGAGAACACCCACATCATATAGTAGAAATCTCACAAGCTCAAACCCCAGTAAATGCAGGAGGGAAGCTTGATGGATGAAGAGGTGAACTTGAGGAATATCCTAAGTCTTTGCAATTTGCGAAAACCCATCCAAATTTGGTGTGGCCTAAGGGCAACAGTTAACCATGTTGACAGTCCAATACATTGCAATAGTCAGAAGGAAACATCAGCAGAAATGTACAGATAATTGTTACCAGTAGTTCCATATGACAGCCAAACATTGCACCTAGAGAGATTCCAAGCAAACAGAAGGTGCATTTAGCTCAACAAACAATGAGACATTTTTGCACTTGGCAGCGCATGGTTTTACTGGATGTATCTAAAGAAGTGTAAAAGCATTTTTGGTCCGATTGTATCTGGACTAAAAGGTTAATGCTTTCTGGTGGATTGCCTAGCCCACATTATAATTTCAATCTGAATTATGGATGATGAAAACACTGTGTCCCAAATCTCAGATGCAGTAATTAAGTTACATCAGAAGGTCAGTTTGATGAGGTCAAAAAATAAGACGTTACAGTCATAATTTCAGTTAAATAGGAGATAGGTACCATATAAAAAATAGGAAAGGGAGATGCAGGCAAGTGACACTACCTTCAGAATCTAAAACCACTGATTCTTCGGCTATAAGATCCACCATAAATTCTATGTACACTCATACCCACACAAAATGCCTATAGAATCTTTAAAAACTTCACAGAGATTTTCGGAGATCCAATGACATTTGCGTTATTTCTCAATCAATGGCATTGGTATTTCCTTTGTAAACCTATGACATTATAAGATGACCAAACTAAAGTGGAGTTTGTCGTGTTTTACGAAAAAGAGGAAATTTTGCAGATTAGAGTATTTCGTTAGTGTAAATTAATGACCCCTTGTTATATGATTTTTGTGCCTCTTGCAAGCAAATGTGGAAGCTGTTGGATAGAAACTCACATACTCCTCCTCTGGATAATGAGTAGTTGAATTAGAAACAGAGCCATCAAGACCTGTTGCATTATTACCACATTTAATAATTTAGTGGTGGAAATGCGTTTGCCTGAATACAAATTGTAGGAGAGTAGGGTCTGCTATCCTATGGTCACCCCAAATTTTTGCTTTTTGCTTCACTGGTTTTTGACATACTGAGGCTGTGGGCCTGCCAATCAGACCCCCAGCCTGCTGTTCTCTCTACTAAATTAAAACTATGCACCCTAGGTGCATAACCAATTGGAAGTGGATCACCCTGTCAGCCCCTGTACCAGTGTACACTAGGTACCCAGGGCATTGGTGTATCTAAGGCCTGCCCGGGGCTGAAGCATGTATTATGCCACCCCAGGCTTGGCCTAACAAATTTGACACAACTGGCTGATCACTCAGCTGGGGTAAGTTGGTGTAACCACCTCTTACTTAGGTGTAGTATACCTATACCTAACCTTAAATGGGACACCTGGTAACCTATAAGTCACTCCTATGGCAGGCCTTAACAATCCTGAAGGCAGAGCGCTTGGTTCCATGTGAGATGGTGCTCTGGCATGAGCTGGGCCTGTCTGCAGTGGTTGGAACAACTTCCTTCTACTGTTTCCAGATATCGTCATACCATATACTCTTAAGTGCATTATGAACCTCGCGGTTAAATGCTAACTTTGGTTTGGCTTTATCAAAACATGTCGAGTAAGGTGTCATACGAATTGGAATACTAACCCCTCGCCAATTCTGGCGACGGGGTTAGCATTCCACCCTTCTAGAGGGACACGACATGTACAGTACCTGAAACCCGGGTAAAATCAGACATAGCCTCAGCTCCACAAAATGGATGCTGCCACCACAGACACAAGTCTGCCCTCCTGCTGCTGGGAGTCCTTCCAGCTTGGGAGGTGTGGACAAAGGGCTTCCTGCCAGGGGAGGTGCATGCACCACCCCAGACAGGATTTTGTGTATTGGTCAGGTAGGGCTTGAAAGAAACCAGACATGCCTGAGGCTCACAAGGAGCCTCGGTGCATATGCCAGTTCAAACCGGTCCTGGGGCACACCAGTCCCGGGCCTGGGGCGAGCTGGACAAAGGATTGGGGGTGTAACCACCCCCCTTCCTGGTCCCACCCTTAGGGAGGGACCTAGCAGGTAGTCCGGCCCCTAGAATCCGCTTAAAGGTAGGAGCTGTGTCCTAAGGCTTCAGACATCCTGGAATCAACTTGAAACTAAGAAGAAGACGGGAACTTCGACGCTCTGCCGCACAGAGGACTGAAGCCAATCTCCCCTGTGGTCAGGGAGTGACCACCTTGCTAACGCAAGCACCATCCAGCGAATCGACGTCTGCTTTGCCGCCGCCTCCCGCCGGAGCCCGAGCCCAGAGACTGACAAGACCTGGACCTCCAGACCTCTCACCACCCGATCCACAGTCCCTGAGAAGAGGAGACCCGTGGAGGCACCGAGACACGTGGAGCCAGCCATCTTGAAAAGACCACGACAAGCTGCAAGCGCAACAACCGAGGCTCCCTCCAAGTTGTGCTTTGGGATCTGAGAAGCCCAACACCCGAGCAGCATCTGCACCAAAGGTGAGCCCTCCAGCATCTCCACGATCTGCGTGGGGCCCTTCTGCATTTTGCCACTCGACGCGCCTAACCGGTTGCTGGCCCGCTGGCTAGTGGCCATCTTGGCGGCGAACTTCAAGAAATACACCGCTGGTCTGGTTGCTCCAGACTGGCCCTTGCTCCCCTCCAAAGGAGCAATCCCTCTGACCTTGCTGGTCAGAACCATCAGCTTATTTCATCTCCTACAACAATTGCTTTTGCCAAGGCTTGTTTGCTTCGATCAAGTCGCCGACACCGCCGACAGCGAGAGCCTGCGTGGGACAGCTCGTGACCCGACTCCTGGACGTCGTCGACCTTCAGGGACCACGTGGCTGCAGAGACAAGCTACACCTTCCTTCCTGTTTGCACCCGACATCGCCTGGTACCCACCTGGTGCCACGCTGGTCACTGGCTAGTGACTGTGAACACTGTCCCCTCTGCTTACAGGTCTTCAACATCTCCGATCCACCCTTGGATCCACTGCATCTCCTCCGGACCGGTCACCTGCAGCATCTTTGTCTTCAGGCTCCACGGAACAGATAGAAGAAACCCGACGCACTTCGAGGCCTATGCACCCGCTTCCTGTGGGTGAGGTAAAGCTGGCACTCCTGTGCCCAAGTGTAGTATTACATCTCTAGTGCCTGTGTTCCAAATCTTGAGTTCCTAGTCCATCCGGAAGATCCTATTTGCAGTAACTTTGTACTTTTTACGCACCCATTGAAAACCTATGAGAGCTCGCGTGTGACTATTTGCTCTGCACACGCAACCCGTGGACCTCCTAGTCACTAACTGAAGTTAGCTCCTTGTAGGCCCAGCGATTCTAGAGGCCCTAGGCCTTTTCCCTTTTCTGTTCGTGGTACTTATACCACTATTTTAGTATATGGTTTGAGCGGCCACCAGGGCCTATCCATATAAAGTGCAACTTCTGTGTATTCTGTTATAATCTTGTTTGACGATTTGTGCTCCTGTGCTCATAAAGAGACTAGGGGTTACTTTGAGAAATAAATACATATATATTTTGAATATATATCTGTGTGGTGTCCTTTCATTGGTATAAAAGGGGGTTGCATTTGGTAAAACAGCTTGCTTAACACGTTTCACGAGTTTAGCCTCAAAGACTGCTTAGCCTACGCTACCACTAGGGCAGCTAGTCCGAAAAGGTTGACTTACAACCACACCATAAGGGTTGCTTGGCATGGTACAAGGTGGTCACTAGAACTAGTGAACAGCATATACCAGGCCAACTTCTCACATTGGTGAGCAGCGGTTGGATTTGAGCTTGCTGTGTTTTACCATTGTAATCTCTTGGTTACCAATTAAAAGATCACATAGGTACCTATAGGTACATATAAAACAAGATTAGATATACTTAAGTTCTACTGAACTTAGTTGTTGTAGAGCAAAGGGAGTAGCACACCCTGACTACAACTACTAGATAGGTTTAGTAGGTAAACCCAAGTGTAGGTAGATTGCAACACATCCACCCACACTTAAGAGCAATGGCTGGGGCAGAGGGGTCCACTGTACCCATCTCTGTTGAGAGTGACCCCCAGAGGGCACCATCCATCTTTGCTACCCTTAATCAGAATGAGCTCAGGCATTTGGCAACTCTTAGAGGCCTTAAACAGCCCAAGAACCCTACCTCTGCTGAGCTCAGAGAACTCTTGCAAAATGATGAAAATCAAAGAGAGCTCAAGAAAGCTTCCCAGTTAGCCCCCTTAGGGACAGGAACAGGAGGCCCCCCTTCTGAAGATGCTACCGAGGTACCCCTTTCCAATAGTAACCCCTTAGATGAGGTTCCTACTACAGAGGATGAAAGTGAGAAGGGTACTGATACAGAAGGTAGTGAGGATGAAGGGAGAACTAGCCCAGTGCCAAGTGTTATACTTGGCCCAGCTAAACTAAGGCTATTGGGGACTGACAGTGGGTTTACCCCATTGGATCTCCCCAGTGGACTTAACCCAGGGCTTGGGAGGCAAAGGAATCGCTCAGGTGAATCCAATGCTTCCCATGGCTAGGCAACCTAAAGAGAGTGGGTCTATACCCACTGGTGGCAGCATTGTCCCTAAGGACAAAGATAGGGTCTTTGATAATAGGAACCTGTCTAAGGTTGTGCCCCCCTACAAAAGTGGGGATGACATCCACAAATGGATAACTGCTCTTGAGAGAGCCTGCAAAGTGCAGCAGGTTCCTGAAGACCAGTGGGCAGCAATCCTCTGGCTCTCCTTTGAAGGAAGAGGCAGAGACAGACTCCTCACTGTTAGAGAAGAGGATGTCAGAAATTACAGAGTCCTGAAGAGTGTTCTGGTTGATGGGTTAGGCTTAACCACTGAACAGTACAGGTTAATGTTCAGAGACACCCAAAAGACACAGACTCAGGACTGGTCTGAATATGTTGAATGTGCCACTAAGGCTTTGGAGGGTTGGTTGCTGGGAAGTAAGGTATCTGATTTTACAGGATTGTATAATTTGATGATGAGAGAACAGATTTTAAATAACTGTCAAAACCAGCAACTGCATCAACACTTGGTTGACTCTGATCTGACCTCTCCCCAAGAATTGGGAAAGAAGGCAGACAAATGGGTCAGAACCAGGGTTAATTAAAAGAACCAGAACCAGGGCCAAGGGGGTGATCAGAAGAAAACAGACCAAAAGGGTGGAGATCAGAAACCTAAAGACCAGAAGTCTTCAACAGGGCCCCAAACTACTGCTAAGGAGGGTGGGTCCCAACAGTCCAAAAAGAAGAAAGAAGGTCAAAAGAAACCCTGGTGCAATCATTGCAAAAATACAACTCACTGGACTAGTGATTGCAAAAAGGGTGGAGCCCCCAACACTGTTGCCCCTAAGGCACCTGCTCCCAGTACTACTGTTAGCAGTGTTGGTCCCCAGACAAAGGGTGTAGTGGGAATCACTATGGGAACTGAAGGAGATTCTGACTGAACCCTGACACAGGCAGTCCTGATCTGTGATGGGGACATTGATTTGTCCCTGACTGTGAGCCCCAGTAACCTGGGCAAGTACAGACAGACTCCTTTAATAAACGAAAAAGTGGCTCAAGCCTACAGGGACACATGTGCCAGTGTCACCAGGCTTTGTGGACCCTGGACAGTACATACCAGGTGAGAACTACCTGGTGACCAATGCCAGCAATGCCACTACTTCACATAGTGTGGCAGTTGTTAACTTCTCATGGGGAGGGGTAACTGGCCTCAAAAGGGTTGTGGTTAGTGCAGACCTCCCAGTAGAATGTTTGTTGGGCAATGACCTAGAGAGTTCTCTATGGTCAGAGTGGAGTACAGGACTCATGCAGAGATGTTAGGAATATCATCACATGTCCTTGCTGTGACCAGGTCACAGGCCAAAAAGTGCCTCACTGAACCACAGGTCTTGGATCCTGGAACAATGGACCAAGCGCCTACCAAGAAGAAGAACAGGAGGGTCAAGGCTGTGCCTTCCCTCCTGCCTCAGAGTGATGATCAGCCTTCCCAGGAAGCTGATCTAGAGGACCCTGAAGGAACTGTCCCTGAAGAGCTTGAACCTGATCAGGTTGAGTTTCTGGGGACAGGGGGACCTTCAAGGGCTGACTTGAGGCAGGCTCAGTTATCCTGTCCCTCTCTTGAACCCCTCAGACAGCTGGCTGCTGCTGAGGCTGCTGGGAATGCTCAAGGTACCCATAAAGTGTATTGGGATGAAGGGCTCCTTTATTCAGAGGCTAGAGACCCCAAGCCTGGTGCAACCAGGAGGTTGGTTATACCTCTGCAATTTAGGGGCTTCCTTCTTACCTTGGCCCATGATATTCCTTTAGCAGGACACTTAGGCCAGAACAAGACTTGGGACAGGCTTGTCCCTCACTTTCACTGGCCTCACATGAATGAAGATACAAAGGAGTTTTGTCGCTCCTGTGTTACCTGCCAAGCCAGTGGCAAATCAGGTGGCACAACAAAGGCCCCCCTAATACCACTACCTGTGGTGGGGGTCCCCTTTGAAAGAGTGGGAATAGACATAGTGGGTCCCATGGATCCTCCCACTGCATCTGGGCACAGATTTATACTGGTGGTAGTGGATCATGTCACCAGGTATCCAGAGGCAATTCCCCTTAGGACCACTACAGCACCTGTTGTGGCCAGGGCCCTGCTGGGAGTATTCTCCAGAGTGGGGTTTCCTAAGGAGGTAGGATCTGACAGGGGTACCAACTTTATGTCAGGATACTTGACAGCTATGTGGAAGGAATGTGGTGTCAACTACAAATTCACCACTCCTTATCACCCACAATGCAATGGGCTTGTTGAGAGATTCAACAAGACCCTAAAGGGTATGATCAAAGGATTACCTGAAAAGCTCAGGCGAAGATGGGACATCCTTCTACCCTGCCTTCTGTTTGCTTACAGAGAGGTCCCACAAAAGGGGGTTGGCTACAGCCCCTTTGAATTGTTGTTTGGGCACCCTGTAAGAGGCCCACTGTGTTTAGTGAAGGAAGGATGGGAGTTACCTCTCAAAAAGCCTAAACAAGACATAGTGGACTATGTACTTGGTCTCCGCTCCAGGATGGCTGAGTATATGGAGAAGGCATCCAAAAACCTTGAGGCAAGCCAGGCCTTACAGAAAGCTTGGCATGACCAAAAGGCTGTCTTGGTTGAGTTTCAGCCAGGACAGAAGGTATGGGTGTTGGAGCCAGTGGCCCCAGCAGCACTCCAAGACAAATGGTCTGGACCCCATATAATCCTGGAAAAGAAGGGAGAGGTCACCTACTTGGTGGACCTAGGAACTCCCAGGAGTCCCCACCGGGTACTCCATGTTAACAGGCTTAGAGCATATGTTGACAGGGCAGACATGGGCTTGCTCATGGCTACAGATGAGGGACAGGAGGAAGAGAGTGACCCTCTCCCAGACCTGTTGTCTCAGAACCCTGAAGATGGCTCAGTTGAAGGAGTGACCCTTGGAGGCAACCTCACTGCCCATCAGCAGACTGAATGTAGACAGGTTCTACAATCATTTTCACATATGTTTTCCTTGATACCTAGTCAAACTGACTGGTGTACCCATGTGGTGGACACTGGTGACAGTCTGCCTGTAAAGAACAAGCTTTACAGACAACCTGACCACGTCAGGGACTGTATAAAGGCTGAGGTACATAAAATGCTGGAATTAGGTGTCATTGAACCCTCAGAGAGCCCCTGGGCTAGCCCAGTGGTTCTGGTCCCCCAACCTCACACCAAAGATGGCAAGAGAGAGATGAGGTTCTGTGTGGACTACAGGGGTCTCAATGCTGTCACCAGGACAGATGCACACCCTATTCCAAGGGCAGATGAGCTCATAGACAAACTAGCTTCTGCAAAGTTTTTGAGCACATTTGACTTAACAGCTGGCTATTGGCAAATCAGATTAGCTGAGGAGTCTAAGGCCAAAACAGCATTCTCAACCCCAGGTGGGCACTATCAATTTGTGGTGATGCCCTTTGGTCTGAAGAATGCACCTGCCACCTTCCAAAGGCTGGTGAACCAAGTCCTTACTGGGTTGGATGACTTTTGTGCAGCATATCTTGATGACATTGCTGTCTTTAGCTCCACCTGGGAGGATCACCTGATCCACCTGAAGAAGGCTCTTGAGGCTCTGCAAAGGGCAGGCCTCACTATCAAGGCTACTAAGTGCCAGATAGGGCAGAGTAAGGTTGTATATTTGGGCCACCTTGTAGGTGGAGGCCAAGTTCAACCACTGGAGAGTAAGATACAATCCATCAAGGACTGGTCCCCTCCAACCACCCAGACTCAAGTTCGAGCTTTCTTGGGCTTGACTGGGTACTACAGGAAGTTTGTTAAGAACTATGGGTCCATAGTGACTCCTCTTAATGATCTGACATCCAAGAAGATGCCCAAAAAGGTTCAGTGGACAGTAAGCTGTCAAAAGGCATTTGATGACCTGAAGGAGGCCATGTGCTCTGCACCTATCCTGAAAAGTCCTGACTACTCCAAAGAGTTTATTGTCCAAACAGATGCTTCTGAGTTGGGTGTGGGAGCTGTGCTGTCACAACTTAATGTAGATGGTCAAGACCAACCCATTGCTTTTATTAGCAGAAGGTTGACCCCCAGAGAGAAGAATTGGTCAGCTATTGAGAGGGAGGCCTTTGCTGTGGTGTGGGCCCTGAAGAAGCTGAGGCCATACTTGTTTGGCACTCACTTCAAGATTCAGACCGACCATAAGCCCCTCTTGTGGCTAAATCAGATGAAGGGTGAAAACCCCAAACTGCTTAGGTGGTCCATTTCCCTACAGGGTATGGACTTTACAGTGGAGCACCGGCCAGGTACTGACCATGGGAATGCAGATGGTCTCTCCAGGTACTTCCACTTAGGACATGAAGACGAGACTGGTCAAGGCTAGTTTAATGTCCCTGCGTTTGGGGGGGGGGTTGTGTAGGAGAGTAGGGTCTGCTATCCTATGGTCACCCCAAATTTTTGCTTTTTGCTTCACTGGTTTTTGACATACTGAGGCTGTGGGCCTGCCAATCAGACCCCCAGCCTGCTGTTCTCTCTACTAAATTAAAACTATGCACCCTAGGTGCATAACCAATTGGAAGTGGATCACCCTGTCAGCCCCTGTACCAGTGTACACTAGGTACCCAGGGCATTGGTGTATCTAAGGCCTGCCCGGGGCTGAAGCATGTATTATGCCACCCCAGGCTTGGCCTAACAAATTTGACACAACTGGCTGATCACTCAGCTGGGGTAAGTTGGTGTAACCACCTCTTACTTAGGTGTAGTATACCTATACCTAACCTTAAATGGGACACCTGGTAACCTATAAGTCACTCCTATGGCAGGCCTTAACAATCCTGAAGGCAGAGTGCTTGGTTCCATGTGAGATGGTGCTCTGGCATGAGCTGGGCCTGTCTGCAGTGGTCGGAACAACTTCCCTCTACTGTTTCCAGATATCGTCATACCATATACTCTTAAGTGCATTATGAACCTCGCGGTTAAATGCTAACTTTGGTTTGGCTTTATCAAAACATGTCGAGTAAGGTGTCATACGAATTGGAATACTAACCCCTCGCCAATTCTGGCGACGGGGTTAGCATTCCACCCTTCTAGAGGGACACGACATGTACAGTACCTGAAACCCGGGTAAAATCAGACATAGCCTCAGCTCCACAAAATGGATGCTGCCACCACAGACACAAGTCTGCCCTCCTGCTGCTGGGAGTCCTTCCAGCTTGGGAGGTGTGGACAAAGGGTTTCCTGCCAGGGGAGGTGCATGCACCACCCCAGACAGGATTTTGTGTATTGGTCAGGTAGGGCTTGAAAGAAACCAGACATGCCTGAGGCTCACAAGGAGCCTCGGTGCATATGCCAGTTCAAACCGGTCCTGGGGCACATCAGTCCCGGGCCTGGGGCGAGCTGGACAAAGGATTGGGGGTGTAACCACCCCCCTTCCCGGTCCCACCCTTAGGGAGGGACCTAGCAGGTAGTCCGGCCCCTAGAATCCGCTTAAAGGTAGGAGCTGTGTCCTAAGACTTCAGACATCCTGGAATCAACTTGAAACTAAGAAGAAGACGGGAACTTCGACGCTCTGCCGCACAGAGGACTGAAGCCAATCTCCCCTGTGGTCAGGGAGTGACCACCTTGCTAACGCAAGCACCATCCAGCGATACGACGTCTGCTTTGCCGCCGCCTCCCGCCGGAGCCCGAGCCCAGAGACTGACAAGACCTAGACCTCCAGACCTCTCACCGCCCGATCCACAGTCCCTGAGAAGAGGAGACCCGTGGAGGCACCGAGACACGTGGAGCCAGCCATCTTGAAAAGACCACGACAAGCTGCAAGCGCAACAACCGAGGCTCCCTCCAAGTTGTGCTTTGGGATCTGAGAAGCCCAACACCCGAGCAGCATCTGCACCAAAGGTGAGCCCTCCAGCATCTCCACGATCTGCGTGGGGCCCTTCTGCATTTTGCCACTCGACGCGCCTAACCGGTTGCTGGCCCGCTGGCTAGTGGCCATCTTGGCGACGAACTTCAAGAAATACACTGCTGGTCTGGTTGCTCCAGACTGGCCCTTGCTCCCCTCCAAAGGAGCAATCCCTCTGACCTTGCTGGTCAGAACCATCAGCTTATTTCATCTCCTACAACAATTGCTTTTGCCAAGGCTTGTTTGCTTCGATCAAGTCGCCGACACCGCCGACAGCGAGAGCCTGCGTGGGACAGCTCGTGACCCGACTCCTGGACGTCGTCAACCTTCAGGGACCACGTGGCTGCAGAGACAAGCTACACCTTCCTTCCTGTTTGCACCCGACATCGCCTGGTACCCACCTGGTGCCACGCTGGTCACTGGCTAGTGACTGTGAACACTGTCCCCTCTGCTTACAGGTCTTCAACATCTCCGATCCACCCTTGGATCCACTGCATCTCCTCCGGACCGGTCACCTGCAGCATCTTTGTCTTCAGGCTCCACGGAACAGATAGAAGAAACCCGACGCACTTCGAGGCCTATGCACCCGCTTCCTGTGGGTGAGGTAAAGCTGGCACTCCTGTGCCCAAGTGTAGTATTACATCTCTAGTGCCTGTGTTCCAAATCTTGAGTTCCTAGTCCATCCGGAAGATCCTCTTTGCAGTAACTTTGTACTTTTTACGCACCCATTGAAAACCTATGAGAGCTCGCGTGTGACTATTTGCTCTGCACACGCAACCCGTGGACCTCCTGGTCACTAACTGAAGTTAGCTCCTTGTAGGCCCAGCGATTCTAGAGGCCCTAGGCCTTTTCCCTTTTCTGTTCGTGGTACTTATACCACTATTTTAGTATATGGTTTGAGCGGCCACCAGGGCCTATCCATATAAAGTGCAACTTCTGTGTATTCTGTTATAATCTTGTTTGACGATTTGTGCTCCTGTGCTCATAAAGAGACTAGGGGTTACTTTGAGAAATAAATACATATATATTTTGAATATATATCTGTGTGGTGTCCTTTCATTGGTATAAAAGGGGGTTGCATTTGGTAAAACAGCTTGCTTAACACGTTTCACGAGTTTAGCCTCAAAGACTGCTTAGCCTACGCTACCACTAGGGCAGCTAGTCCGAAAAGGTTGATTTACAACCACACCATAAGGGTTGCTTGGCATGGTACAAGGTGGTCACTAGAACTAGTGAACAGCATATACCAGGCCAACTTCTCACACAAATGATCAACATTAGTCTAACAATGTTTACAAAGGGAGTTGAAGGCTATATTAGCACCGGTAGACAACCCTCCTACTAAGTGAACTGAGCTCATAGATCTGGTGGTATAGTTAGATAATCGATTAGCCGAATGCTCCAGAAAGAATATTGAAACTGGGACTAAAGTAATATTGGTACACCAACAAGTAGAGAAGAGTGTAATCTCAAAGGATCCCAAAACATCTGCAGTTAGGTAGTGCAAAATGTCCTGTTTCAAATCAGAGAGAAAGCAGATGTGTACAAAATGTATGTATGCACTGTCTTACATCCAAACATTTTGTTAAAAGTAGTTAAGGTTGAACTTGAGATTCCCAAAAGGGAAGCATCAGTAACTTCAGATATAGAAAAGAAATATCCATTGGACAACTGGATTTCTTAACAAAGATAGAAGCTGCCTTGAGAGGAAACATTACACCAGTTTCAATTGGGGTTGTGAATACCATGAAGGCACTAATCGCTCATTAACTTATTCCATTAAAATTACTTTGTTGGATGGGCAGGAAATGATTGTTTCTGGATTTTAGATTCAGGAGCATCCAGGAATTATATTAACATTAGGTTTGCTCAACACATATGGAGGCCAGTGATTAGGAAAAGGGTTTCTAAAGAGGATAAGGGATTTGATGGCTTTATCTTCTTTTCAGATACTGTATTGTTCCATTCACATCTGAATTCCATGGTTTTCTTTGGGAATCATCATACAAATGTTTGTTTTGATATTATTGATGTACTACACTTAAAACTGGTTTTGATTTGCCATGGTTAATACTGTATAATTGTAGTATTGATTGGGCAGTGAGAACACTACAGTTGAACTCAGATTATCATGTGAACAATTATCTGATACCTGGTGAATCTTCCAATAGTAGCCCCTCAAGGTATTAGTAGTAATAGTAACACCTCGTGGCACTGGCTGTGTGATTCCTATTATGGAAGATTCCATGATGTATTTGATAAGAAAAGCAAATGTTTGATTTTCTTCCCTTCCTAAGAACGAGGGTGATCTAATAATGTGTATAGAATAGAGAGCAATAATAGCATTACAGTTTAAATAGATATCCACTGCCTTTGGTAATGTTCTAGTAAATCAGATCAAACGTGCAAATATTATTAGCAAACTTGATCTCATAGGAGCATATCATTTAATAAGTGTCTGAAAGGGTGATACATGGAAAACTGTTTCACACAATGTTTGGATTATTTGAATATCATGTCATGCTTTTTTAACTGTCTGTCAATATTTCATTAATGAAGCTTTTAGAGTTTTTTCAAATATGTTCTGTAATTTCTTTCTAGATGACATTTTGATCTAATCACCTTCCTTAGAGGCTTAGAGGTATTGGAACAAAATGTCAGTCAGTTTTGCAAAGATTAGGAGACTGGTATCATTTTGCTAAGATGTGTGTATTTCATACTACTACATAAATGTTGGTTACATAATCACCCTTCAAATGGAAGAGAAGGAAGTCTCAGCAACAGTTCATTGGCCAAAGCTAATCTGTGTAAAAGCTGTACATCGTTATCTAGGCTTAGCTAGATTAATTTATTAATTTTCTGAAAGTGTAATAGCTGTTACCAAATGTGGGCCAGGCAAGGAACAGGTATGGCAGGTTATGTGCTTCAGAGGATGATTTATTTGAGAGGCAGGGTAAAGTCACAAGGAAAGATTGTAATTAATGAACAAAAATGGTAGCCATTTCCGTCAGTGGTTCTTCATGGGTGGGCGTTCCTGCTCTGGATCTTCGCGCCGCTCTGTATCGCCGTAGAGGAACCGGGGAGGAAGAAGAAAACAACAAACAAAAAAAAAAGCACACCTCCGTCAGTACGTCTGTCTGGTGTACAAGGAGAACCAGGAGGGGTAGTGAGGGGGGAATAAAAGCGAGTGCACCGCAGTCCGTCACCCGTGATTAATAGTGCAGAGGGCGCAAAATTTTAACAGCACTCGATAACGCTCTCGGGACGTTTGCATGCCTCCCTCCTCCCCGATGGTTGGTCTCCCGCCCTCTGCACCTTTAGAGAATACGGCCCTGATATGAGCACGTACCTGGTGTAGCCACGCTCGTCCGGGAGTGTGGCTGGCTTTGTTACAGTGCCGATTCGGGTCCGGTGCCCCCTTGGCAGTAGAAAGAGATCTGTCTCTCTTGCGTCCCTCTCGTCTGCTTCTCGTCCTGGTACTCCGGCGTCCAGTATTGTAGCAGGCGGAGGACTCGTCAGCTGTTCCAGCTTCTCCCTCATCCGGTCGACTTCCTCCTCAAGGGTTGCCACTAGCCCCGTTATGACGCTGGAGGTGGGTCGGATTCCTCCAATGGAACTCCAGCTTCCTGGTTGGTGGGCGGTGCTAGAGTCCCGAACGCCCAGATCCTTAAAGGCCCACTACACCTCCGAAGCAGAAGGAGACTGAAAAGAGAGGAGGGGGGTAAAGGTAATGTGGGAATATATCGGGATCCTCGTCCCCCGACTGGTCAACAGCTGGCACCTCGTCACACATACTCACCCTAGAATGTTCCCGATCGGGGAACATGGGAACCCAGAGGAGAAAGTCTGCGTTACCGTTTTCCTGTCCCCTACGGTGGCGCACCTCGAACGAAAAGGGCTGTAAGGAGAGGAACCACCGGAGGATCCGCGGGTTGTGCCTCTTGTTGCGGCTCATCCAGAGCAACGGTACATGATCCGTGAACAGAACGAAATGGGAGCCCTCCAGGTAATAAAGGAGCTTGTCCACGGCCCAATTAATCGCCAAACACTCCTTCTCTATGATGGAATACCTCTGTTCACGGGGAAATAGATTACGGCTGATAAACAGCACTGGATGGTCCACCCCTTCTTGGGAGGTCTGTGAGGGGACAGCACCAATCCCCATATCGGAGGCGTCTGTTTGATGGAGGAAGGGTTTTGTAACGTCTTGGGTCCTGAGTATAGGGACAGTGGTAATGGCGTCTTTTAGGTCTTGGAATGCTCGTAGTGCCAGAGGAGAAGGGTGGGTGAGGTCTTTGGTTTTCACCTGCTGTTTGAGGAGGTCAGTTAAGGGACCAGTTATTTCTGAAAAGCGGGGAATGAATCTTAGTACTCGATAGTAGCCTATAAAACCAAGAAAGGCCCAGACTTCTTTCTTAGTGGATGGGAATGGGGATGTTAGATTTGGGGGTCACTAGTTGGCAGAGGTAGGTACCTTTGACAAATAGGGACCCTTGCGTCTAATCAGGGTAATGGGTACACTCTTAAAATAACCCCTGCTCACCACCTTGGTAGCTTGGCACGAGCAGACAGGCTTATCTCAGAGGCAGTGTGTAAAGCATTTGTGAACAAATACAGTAATCAAGTGACAACACTACAGTTGAACACCACACAAGTGTTATATCAAAAATAAGTATTCTTTATATAGATTTAACACAAGACCATAAATGACAAAAATCCACAATACTGTACTTAAAATGGTAGAATTAGCTTAGTTCTCTTTAGATGTTAAAATGCGACACTTTGAGTCAATGTACCTTTGGATGCGTAACGCTATACAACTAAAGTGTTGCAGGGAAAGTGATGCGTCAGTTCCTTACTGCGCTTCCGTGGCTATGCGGCCCGCAACGCCGTGATGTGATGAAGATCCGGTAAAATGAAACAAAGATGGCGTCTTCTTCTTGTTGCGTCACGATGCATGCACGCCCGACGGTCGTGCGGTGACTCAACGATTATTCTGAGCCGTGACAGACCCTGCGACACGCTTTTCTGATGATGCGAGACATATTGACTCGATGCGACAGCTGCAGCAGCGCCACCATTGTTCAGTGATGCGATGACAGCGGCTTTGGAGGTGACAATCTTCCTCGTTGATGCGAGACGCTTCAGCTCGATGCAACAGCTACAGCGGAGACACCCTTGTTCAGTGATGCAATGACAGCGGCTGCATCGGCGGCACGCTTCTTCGGTGGTGCGAGGCGCTTCGGCTCGATGCAACAGTTGTAGCGGCGACACCCTTGTTCAGTGATGCGATGACAGCGGCTGCGTTGGCAGCACGCTTCTCCAGGGATGTGAGACCTATCGGCTTGATGCGACAGCTGCAGCGGCGATACCCTTGTTCAGTGATGCGACGACAGCGGCTGTGACAGCGACATGCTTCTTCTTCGTGAATCGCGCTTCCAGCTCCTTGCGACACGCAGTCCCTCAGAAGGCCCCAATACAGCTTCCGGCACTTCCAATGAACTCTGTGGAGCTGGTGGTTGAAGTCTGTTGTCCCTGAGACTTCAGCAGGAGGCAAGCTCTTTTCTCAAGCCCTTGGAGATCCTTCACAAGTTGAATAAAGTACAGACAAAGTTACTTTCTCTTTTCTTTGGCAGTCAGGCAACAACTGCAGGCCAATCCCCCAAGCAGCACTTCAGCTTAGGGATAGTCTCGCCTCAGTTTCTTTTGGTTCCATGCCTCAGTAAAGGTTTCTTCTTGTTTCCTAAAGTGATCTAAAGTTCTTGGGTTTGGGTCCCAATATTTACACCCAATTTCATCTTGTTCTCTGAAGGCAGAGAGGCCCTTGCCTAGTCCAAATCAGTTCTGATCAGTCCTGGAGCACTTTTTGGACAAGACTCCGTCTTTCCTTAAAGCGTGCAGGGCAGAGACATCAGACTCACCACAGGAGGTGAAGCCAGCATTGTGGAGGGAAGGCACAGCCCTATTCAGGTCCCAGGTGCAACTCCTCCCACCCATCTAGATGCAGATCTCTCTATTTAGCCTTGTGCTGACTCACCCTGTCTCCTGGAATCCCCCAGCCCCGGTCACTCAAACTCCAGCCAAGGAATACACAACCTAGCAGAGGCAGGTTTGGATGGTTAGACAAGAAAATACCTACTTTCTAAAAGTGGTATTTTCAAACACAGAGTGTTAAAACCAACTTCACTAAAATATGTATTATATCACTCTGAGTTCAGGCATACTAAACTCGAATTTCTACCATGTTCCCTGAGTCAGTTAGGATTATAAAATGTAATTCAAACTGCCCATTCTGGCCTAAGGGGAACAGGTAGCCTTGCAATAGTAAAAAACGAAAATGGCTGTAATTCACTATTAGGACATGCCACACACACCAGGGCTTGTCCTACCTTATCCTTACAATGCACCCTGCCCTTGGGCCTACCATAGGGGTGTCTGATATGAAGAAAAGGGAAGGTTTAGGGACTGGCAAGTGGGTGCACTTGCCTAGTCAGCATGACAGTACCTGACTGCACACAGGCTCTGCAATGGCAGGCCTTAGACACACGTTTATAGGCTGCTTCTGTGGGTGGCACAACCACTGCTGCAAGCCCACCAGGAGCATTTGGATTACCTGCCCTGGGCACTCCTGGTGCACTGTACTAGGGTCTGACAGGTAAACCAAACCAGCCAATCATGGAATCACTAATCCACACATCAATTTACCATAGGGAGCACTTGCACTGTGGCACTGGACGGGAGTGGCACAGTGCCCAAAGCATCTAATACCAGCAAAAACACATGAGGCAACAGCAAAAAATGGAAGGGAGACCCACGCCAAGGTACCAGGTCTAACACATGTCCCCTCCAACTGAAATGTGGGGAGAACTACCCCACCTCCTCGGAGTTCTCATCACTAAGGCGGAAAAATCTGGACAGACCATCAGTGTTGGCGTGTTCTGTACCAGGGCGGTGTTCCACCGTGAAATCCATCCCCTGTAGGGAAATGGACCACCTCAACAGCTTTGGATTCTCACCCCTATCTGCATCAACCAGCTTCTTCAGTACCCAGACCACAGCAAATGCCTCTCGCTCAATCGCACTCCACCTCTGTTCCCGTGGAGGTAACCTCCTACTGATGAAGGCTACGGGTTTATCTAGGCCCTGAAGCGTCTGTTTGTACTACAAACTCTCTGGAGAAGTTTGGTGCCAGGAGCACGGGCGCCGTGCACATAGCGGTTTTTAGGGCCTCATAAACTTTCTGACAGGTGTCAGTCCAAATCACTTTCTTGGGCTGCTTCCTGGAAGTCAGCTCAGTCAAGGGTGCAACAATGCTGCCATACCCCTTGACAAACCTCCTGTAATACTGAAGAAATAAAAAACCTTCTAAGGGGTTCACTGATACACCTGCTCCTTAAAACCAGCAAAGAGGAGATTGGCACGGAAGCTGTAATATTAAGAAAACATATTTATTAACCTTAACCTCACATGAGGGAGATTGCGTCACACAGTACCCTCAGGCCACTGTAGGAGGCATTCTAAGGAGTACAGAGAACAGGGGCCTGTTATATGCATAGGTTATATAGTCAGCATAAAACCAAGGGGAGTTCCTGGCACATACAAGCATGCTTATTGACTAATATGGGTATACAAAATTTGCTTGATCAACAAAGTGGGAGGGGAGATATTTCTCCTTACATCAGTAAGAATAGCCTGACAGTTACATACTAGGAGCAGGTGCATTCTACCAGCTAGGCCTTTCTTAGCATGTGCAAGGCTCTGGAAGAGGGAGAAAGCACATGGCGAGCACATGGCAAACTAAAATGGCTGCCAAGAACAAAATGGCTTTCAGCTCATGCTAACAGCGATTCCTGCAATCTTTAACAATACCCTGTGAGTCCTAAAAAGGCTCTCACCTCTGTCTGGGTTTTGGGGGGTTCCCAAGCCAGGATGGTGTCAATCTTGGGCTGTAGGGGCACCACCTGGCCGCTCCCAACCTGGTGTCCCAAGTACACCACGTAATCCTGCCCGATCTGGCACTTACTCGCCTTGATCATGAGGCCTGCCCTCCGCAGCGCCATGAACACTTCCCAGAGGTGGCACAGATGTTCTTCCCAACTGGAGCTGAACACTGCAATGTCATCCAGGTAGGCGGCACTGAAATCTTCCAGTCCAGCCAACACCTGGTTGACCAACCGCTGAAAGGTGGCTGTGGCATTCTTCATCCCAAAGGCTATAACCCGGAACTGGTAGTGCCCATCTGGTGTGGAGAATGCTGAAGTACTGTGCAGCCCCTAACCGATCTATGAGCTCATCAGCTCTGGAGATGGGGTGCGCGTCATTCCTGGTGACTGAATTGAGCCCTCGGTAGTCCACACAGAAACGGAGTTCTGGTGTGGCACCCGGTGTGGCAGCCTTTGGGACCAAGACCACTGGGCTGGCCCAAGCACTGTTAGAGGACTCAATCACCCCTAACGCAAGCATCTTGGAGACCTCCTCCTTGATGTAAGCTCTCACCCTGTCAGTCGCCCTGTAAGTTTGGGCTTCACAGGTGTACTATCCCTCATTGTCCACATCATGGACGCACCAATCAGTGACACTGGGAATCAGGGAGAACAGATCAGAAAACTGTCCCAGCAACTGGCGGCAGTCATTCTGTTGCTCAGGGGTCAGGGTGGAAGAGAGGTTGACACCAACCACTGACCCATCTTGCTCTGTCGCCGACAGGAGGTCAGGAAGAGGCTCAGTCTCCTCCTCCGTTCCAGCATCTGTCGCTAAGAGCATGCCCACTTGGGACCTCTCCAAGTGGGGATTCAGGCGGTTGACATGCATGACCCTCAAGGGGTTCCTGGGAGACCGCTAGTCTACCAAGTAGGTAACAGGACGTTTGCGCTCCACAACCTCAAATGGTACGGTCCACTTATCCTGGAGCGTGCAGGGCTCCACTGTGGCCATGACCCTCACTTTCTGACCAGGCTGAAGCTCTACCAGAGTGGCATTCTGGTCGTACCACCGCTTCATCTCCTCATGGCTGGCTTCCAGTTTCGCCTCGGCGAGTTGCCTGAAACGCCATTTCTGGTTTCTGAAGGCCAGCATGTTGCTATATACATCCTGGGTAGGTTTCCTGGGAAATTGCTCCCAGCCTTCCTTTACCAGACTCGGAGGTCCTCTCACTGGGTGACCATAGAGAAGCTCAAAGGGACTGAACCCTAGAGATTTCTGTGGCACCTCACGGTATGCAAAGAGTAGGTATGGTAAGAAGACATCCCACTTATGCCTCATAGGTTCCTCAAGACCCATAATCATGCCTTTCAGGGTTCGGTTGAACCTTTCAACCAACCCATTTCCTTGGGGTGGTAAGGAGTGGTAAACTTGTAGGTTACCCCACACTCCTGCCACATGGACTTTCTATACTTGGAAATTAAGTTGGTCACCCGGTCAGACAGTGCCTCTCTAGGGAATCCTACTTGTGAGAAAATTCCCATCAGTGCTCGTCCCACCACGGGGGCCGTCACTGTCCTCAGAGGTATGGCTTCCGGGTACCGGGTGGCATGGTCCACCAAGACCAGGATGAACCTCTTGCCCATGGCTTTCTTGGGGTCCAGTGGCCCCACAATGTCAATACCCACCCGTTCAAAGGGGGTGCTGACCACAGGGAATGGCTGGAGAGGAGCCTTTTGCTTCCTCCCCCTCTTTCCACTTGCCTGGCAAGTCTGACATGTCCTGCAGTGAGTGTCTGAACTCCTGCGCATTTGGGGCCAATAAAAGTGAGTGGCAAGCCTCTCAAAGGTCTTGTCCTGCCTCAAATGTCCGGCCAATGGCACATCATGAGCCAGCCCCAGTAGGAAGGCACTGAAGCGCTGGGGTACCACCAGCGCACGGGCTGACCCAGGCTCAGCAACCTTAGACTCACTATCCAGGAGACCATTCTCCCAGTAGACCCAATATGACCCAGACTGATCACCTGCTGCCTGGTCTGCAGCATGCTGCCGCAGACCCACGAGAGAAGGGCATTATTTCTGCTCCTGGCAGAACTCTTTTCTGGAGGGTCCTGCTTCTTGCTGCCAATGGGTGCGCTCAGGCAGGTCCCCTAGTTCAACTACGTGTTCCCCTGTAGGCTCCAGGGCATCCCCCTCAGGGTCTGCTTCCTCCTGGACCGTGGGAACTTCAGGGACCCCTTTCCAGCGCCCCTGCCTCCTCTCTCTAAGCCAGGCACCTGGGCCCCCCTCTCAGGCTCCAGCTCCTCTTGAGCACCCCTACTGTCTGCCATGGACCGTGTGGTTACACACGCCCAGTCAGGCAGACCCAACATTTCCAAATGAACACTTCGCTCCACCTTCGCCCAAGGTGAGCTCTCCAGATCGTTCCCTAACAAACAGTGAACAGGCATGGCGGGCCTCACAGCTACCTCAAGAGTACCTGTGACCCCCCCCCACTCAAAGGGAACCTGAGCCACCTTTCAGTGGCTCTCTGTGTTGTCAGCGGCAACAACATGATAGAATACATTGGGGACAACCTGCCCTTGAGATACCAGGTGACACTTGACAGCTGTCACCCTGGCTCCAGTATCTCTAAGAGCCTCCACTCTATGGCCATTGATGGTCACCCACTGCCTGTATTTCGAGTATTGTCAGGCAGTTGGGTCCTGGGGACCACCTCACAGTCTCCTAAAGAGACAAGGGACATCTCTGAGGGACCCCACCCACCTTGGGCACCCATCTCCTCACCCAGGGCTACACTAGCCATCTGCCGGGGGGCTGCACCAGGGGGTGCTGTCTTTCTAAACTGGCGGCACCTGGGATCATTCGCCTTATGACCCAGGTCTCCACACTTGTACTACTTCAGGGGTCCCCCTTGAACAGGTGGACCTGTCAGGGCCCCTGACGGTTTCTGGGGGGGAGGCTGGAAACCTTTCCCATGGTTCCCTTGGGGACTACTTTGGGGCCTTCTTTGGAACTCCCTCTGTTTACCCATGTCCCCCAACTCTTCTGCTGGGAACCCTGCCTACTCTTGGCTGAATCTCCCACGTGAACCTTGTGGACCCGGGTGCTCACCCAGCGGTTAGTCAGCCTGCTATCAATCAGGTGCTTGCTTAGCTCTGGAAAACAATTACTTGACAAGTGCTCCCATGCAATCAAATCAAAGAGCCCCTGAAAATCATGAACCTTGCTACCCTTCTCCCAACCATCCAATGCTCTGCAGAAAAAAGTGACATATTCCACCCAGGTACTGCTCTCTATCTTCTTGCAACCTCTGAACCTTTGTCTATACAATTCAGGAGTCAAACCATACCTGGACATTAATGCATCTTTCATGTGGCTATAAGAATTATGGACATCAGAAGGCAAGTCTAACAGTGTATCCTGCCCCTCACTAAGGAACCGCCCCCACAACCCCGCTCCCCAATCCTTCTCAGGGACCTGGTGGGAAGACATGGCTACGTCGTAGGCCTTGAACCACTGCCCAATGTCATCATTTTAATAAAACTCTCTAACCACATCCTTAGGAATATACACCCTAGATTCAACAGGCACTGACGGTGTGCTGCCAACAGAGGAAGTAATCTCCAAGCTCCTAGCTTTCAAATCCAACTCCCTCAAACTTTACTCATGATCCAACTGCATTCTCTTCTCTTCAAGGGCCAATTTCCTGATTTCCAATTGCCCATTTATTTTGTCCAGCTCCAACTCATGCATCCTATTGCTCTCCTTCCCCTTGGACCCAATGGCCCCTCCAGCTGCCCATCTGCATTCTCATCACCTTCCTCATTCTCAGAGGTATTCCTTGCTTCTACCCAGGCCCTCAGTGCCTTGTAGAACTCATCCTTCTTGGTGAGCCCGGTAAGTACAACTTTACATTTCTTACAGAAGTGCTTCAGCTGTCTCACATTGTAGCATTCCAGTTTCTCCTTTTCCCAATCAAAATCAACAGATGCTATGGATGCTGCTTTCTCCATGATGGTTAAACTTGGCAAAAATAGAAAATCCCAGGAAAAAGAAATCTACCAAAAGTATGTGGTCGCGTTTTGGTCTGCACTTACTAGTAGTGTTCAACAATCACTGTACATGAGTTACAAATGCAAGTCCAGAATCCTCACCGCTGACCACCATTGTTAGATTTGGGGGTCTCTAGTTGGCAGAGGTAGGTACCTTTGACAAATAGGGACCCTTGCGTCTAGTCAGGGTAAGGGGTACACTCTTAAAATAACCCCTGCTCACCCCCTTGGTCGCTTGGCACAAGCAGACAGGCCTATCTCAGAGGCAGTGTGTACAGCATTTGTGAACACATATAGTAATCAAGTGACAACACTACAGTTGAACACCACACAAGTTTTATATCAAAAATAAATATTATTTATATAAATTTAACACAAGACCATAAACGAAAAAAAATCCATAATACTGTACTTAAAATGGTAGAATTAGCTTAGTTCTCTTTTGATGGAAAAATGCGACACTTTGAGTCAATATACCTTTGGATGCGTAACGCTATACAATGAAAGTGTTGCAGGAAAGGTGATGCATCGGTTCCTTACTGCGCTTCCTTGGCGATGCGGCCCGTAACGCCATGATGTGATGAAGATCCGATGATGCGAGACCCTTCGGCTCGATGCGACAGCTGCAGCAGCGACACACTTGAACAGTGATGCGACGACAGCAGCTACGGAGGCAGCACGCTTCTCCGGTGGTACGAGGCGCTTCGGTGAGATGAGACAACTGCAGCGGCGACACCCTTGTCTAGTGATGCGACAACAGCGGCTGCGACGGCAACACGCTTCTTTGATGTTGCAAGACGTTTCCTTGCGAAGCGATGCGACAGATGCAGAGGCGACACCCTTGTTCAGTGATGCGACGGCAGCGGCGGCAACACGCTTCTTCTTCATGAGTCGTGCTTCTTGCGACATGCAGTCCCTCAGAAGGCCCCAATACAGCTGCCGGCACTTCCAAAGAACTCCGGGGAGCTGGTTGTTGAAGTCTGTTGTCCCTGAGACTTCAGCAGGAGGCAAGGTCCTTTCTCAAGCCCTTGGAGATCCTTCACAAGTTGAATAAAGTACAGGCAAAGTTCCTTTCTCCTTTCTTTGGCAGTCAGGCAACCACTACAGGCCAATCCCCCAAGCAGCACTTCAGCTTAGGGATAGTCTCTCCTCAGTTTCTTCTGGTTCCACGCCTCAGAAACGGTTTCTCCCAAAGTGATCTAAAGTTCTTGGGTTTGGGTCCCAATAATTAAACCCAGTTTCTCATTGTTCTCTGAAGGCAGAGAGGCCTTTGCCTAGTCCAAAACAGTTCTGGTCAGTCCCGGAGCACTTTCTTGACAAGGCTCCTTCTTTCCTTTCAGAGTGCAGGGCAGAGACATCAGACACACCACAGGAGGTGGAGCCAGCATTGTGGAGGGAAGGCACAGCCCTATTCAGGTCCCAGGTGCAACTCTTCCCACCCATCTAGATGCAGATCTCTCTATTCAGCCTTGTGCTGACTCACCCTGTCTCCTGGAATCCCCCAGCCCCTGTCACTCAAACACCAGACAAAGAATACACAACCTAGCAGAGGCAGGTTTGGATGGTTAGACAAGAAAATACCTACATTCTAAAAGTGGTATTTTCAAACACAGAGTGTTGAAACCAGCTTCACTAAAATATGTATTTTATCATTCTGAGTTCAGGCATACTAAACTCGAATTTCTACCATATTCCCTGAGTCAGTTAGGATTATAAGATATAATAATCAAACTGCCCATTCTGGCCTATGGGGAACAGATAGCGTTGCAATAGTGAATAGTGAAAAACGAAAATGGCTATAATTCACTATTAGGACATGCCACACACACCAGGGCTTGTCCTACCTTATCCTTACAATGCACCCTGCCCTTGGGCCTACCATAGGGGTCTCTGATGTGAAGGAAAGGGAAGTTTTAGGGACTGGCAAATGGGTGCACTTGCCCAGTCAGCATGACAGTACCTGACTGCACGCAGGCTTTGCAATGGCAGGCCTTAGACACACTTTTACAGGCTGCTTCTGTGGGTAGCACAACCAGTGCTGCAAGCCCACCAGCAGCATTTGGATTACCAGCCCTGGGCACTCCTGGTGCACTGTACTAGGGTCTGACAGGTAAACCAAACCCGCCAATCATGGAATCACTAATCCACACATCAATTTACCATAGGGAGCACTTGCACTGTGGCACTGAACAGCAGTGGCACAGTGCCCAAAGCATCTAACACCAGCAAAAGCACATGAGGCAAGAGAAAAAAATAGGAGACCCACGCCAAGGTGCCAGGTCTAACAGGGGCGTTGACTATTGCCCTGATTTTCTCAGATTGTGGCTCGATGACCCCGTTTCCCAAGACATAGCCCAGATACTTGGTCCTTTGATAGCCCACGTGGGACTTTTTCGCGTTCACATGTAGGCCAGCCTTTTGAAGGGCCTGTAGAACCGCCTGACAGTGTCATAAATGTTCTTCCCAACTAGGGCTGTAAATGACAATATCTCCCAGTCTCGTGGGTTGAGGGGCACCTGCCAATAACCTTTGGTGAGGTCCAAGGTTGTTATATATTCTGCATCCCCGAGCCGTTCAATGAGTTTGTCTACTCTTGGCAACAGGTGTGCATCGAACTTGGAAACGGCGTTGACTGTCCTAAAATCTATGCAGAAACGCACGGAGCCATCAGGTTTTGGCACGAGTACAATGGAGGATGACCACTCGCTTTGAGAGGGTTGTATCACACCTATTTTTAACATGTTTGCTATCTCTGTGTTGACCGCCTCCCGTCTGGCAGCTGGTATGCGATAGTGTCTTTGCCTGATGGATTTACCTGGTGGAGTGGGTATGGAATGTACTATCAAAGTTGTTTTTCCTGGGTAATCAGAGAAAAGGGAAGAAAAAGGTAGAAAGGCATCCCGTAGGCTTTTTTTGTGGGAGTCCGACAGGCTCTCATTTACGTCTAATTGTTCCAGAGTACTCTTGTGTTCCTTCGGGGAGTGGGCAATATGTACATTCTGAGGTATCGGACCAAGCCACTTCTTGAGAAGATTTATGTGGTACATTTGTGTTTTCTTGGGGGACACTTGTACCACATAGGAGGTGAGGCCTACTTTCTTTGATACGAAAGGGCCCCTAACATTCAGAGCATACTTTAGATAAACTAGAAGGTAGCTGTACAAGGACCCAATCGTTTACCTTCAGATGTCTCCACCTCTTCCCTTCGTCATAAAAGAGTTGTTTTATTTGAGCCTTTTCAAGGTTTCCGTCCGCAAAATCGCGTAGCTTGTGTAAGCGAGTGCGTAATGCAGATGTGTAATCGAGAAAAGAACTGTTTTCTTCCAGATTCTCCTGTTCCCAGGCTTCCCTGGTGATCTCCAACAGATCACGCGGAAGCCTCCCAAAAAGATGCTCAAAAGGTTAACAACCAAAGCTGCTTTGGGGTTGGCTACGGACTACAAAGAGAGCTAACGAGAGGACCATGTCCCAGTCTCTACCTTCCGAAGTTAGAATTTTCTTCAGGGACAGCTTTAAGGTGGCATTGTATCTCTCACAAAGACCATCGGTTTGGGGGTGGTACACCAAGGTCTTTATGTGTGAGATATCGAGAGATTTATATACTTGGGACATTAACCGCGAGACGAAGGGGTCCCCTGGTTGGTAAGTATTTCTTTGGGAAAGCTAACACGTGAGAACAGTTTAACAATGCGGTCGCTGATGTTAGTAGTTGTGGGTGCTCTCAGGGGAAAAGCTTCAGGATAGCGGGTGGCATAGTCTACAATGCCTAGCGCATATAGGTTTTTCTTTTTTTGTATGCGTGAGGGGGAATATCAGGTCCATCCCGACACGTTCGAAGGGGTTCCCTATAATAGGGAGGGGCTGAAGGGGAACAGGAGGAGGTCGGTAGGGATTTTTCCGTTGACAGACCTTGCATTCTTGGCAATATTTGGAGACCTGGGAATATACGCCAGGCCAATAAAAATTCCGGAGAATCATCTGTGTTGTCTTTTCTGTACCCCTATGTCCGGCTAGCAGGTGGGTGTGTGCAAAAAATTGCAACTGGTCTCGAAAGGCCTGGGGGATCAGTAACTGGGGGGATGCCTTGTCATTTTCTATTATGTAGAGGAGACCATTTGTAATATGAAATAGAGGATAAAGCTTGCTTGGCTTGTGCCCAGGCGTGTTGTAGGGTGGTGTCATGCTCCTGAGAATACCGGAAACTACTATCAGAGAGCCAAGGAGCTTGCGTGAGGAGGGTAATCTGCTCTTGGGGTGCTGGGTTGGGGTCTTGCAGTTTCTTTCTAAGTAAATGTATAAATTGCGGGTTGTCTAGCCCTAATATCAAGTCCTCTGGGAGATAAGGTAGTACCCGGAGTCTAGCCTGGAGGGTTTTTCCACCTGGAACAAGGATGGGGAGGTTTATAACTGGATAAGGATGAACATCCCCATGAACACACCTTATGGGCTCATGTTCGGTGGTACTTGGAAGAAAAGAGGACACCAGGGATTCCCAGACAACCGACTGTAAGCACCCCAAGTCAAGTTAGGCTTTTACGGGCTTTGCGTTCACTTGCACACTCACATAAAAACATGGTCCCATCTCCTCTGTATACAGGATGGTGCGTGGGATACAGCTAACGTCCATAGGTTCCTCTGTCGGTTTTTTAAGAGGGCAGAACTGGGCGATATGTCCCCACTCCCCACAGTCGAAGCACTGTGAGCCCTTTGATGTTGGGGTCTCGGGCCGGAAGCGGGGACGAGGTGCTTCCGGTACAGGTCTTGGGGCCCATCTCTCGGTTCTTTGGGAGGGTGTGGAGAGGCGTTGCTTGTCACTGTCCAGGGGTAAGGAAGGGGTCTGTGCTCGAGAGAACATGGTGGCCATATCCACTGCTTGGGTGGCCGTTAGATGGGAATGTTGTTTCAGCCATCGTTGTGTGGGATATGGGAGGGACTCTAAGAATTGTTCCAAATAAATCAGTTTCATGATTTCCTCTTTACTCCGTTCCTGGGGTTTGAGCCGCCTTGAGCTTAAAATACAGGGTTTTAGGATTATCTCCCGGCATTCCGTTCTCTTTCGGAAACGTACACGATAGGCCTCGGGATCTACACATAGGTGATCCAGAATGATGTTTTTTATTTCAGCATCTGGGGTGTTCCCCGTAGGGTTGGCCAATTGGTAGGCGGCCTGCGCCTCTCCGCTTAGTAAGGGGGCCAGGAAAAAAGGCCATTTATCGACAGGCCACCCACAGGCCCGTGGAGCCCACTCAAAGTTGTTCAGGAAGACATTGGGGTCCTCTCCTGGGAGGTATTTCTGTAAGGCGACATGGGCGGTTTTGGGTTGTCCCCTTGCTCGATTCTGGATCTGGGTAGTGAGTTGAAACTGGTTGATGGCAACTTTATGGATACACTCGACCTGCTGATTGATCAAGTCTTTAAAGAGTTCACGGTCGACTTGGGCTGTCGTCATATGTTTCTCGACGGCCCATTCTAGTTTTTGTTGCCCTGCGATTAATTGTTGCAATAGGTTCTCCATACTGGCTATGGAGCTAGACTGTCTGCATTCTCCACCACGTGTGGGCCAGGCAAGGAACAGATTCGGCAGGTTACGTGCTTCAGAGGATGATTTATTTGAGAGGCAGGGTAAAGTCACAAAGAAAGATTGGAATATATGAACAAAAATGGTTGCCACTTTTGTCAGTGGTTCTTCATGGGTGGGCGTCCCTGCTCTGGATCTTCGCGCCGCTCAGTATCGCCGTAGTAGAACCGGGGAGGGAGAAGAAAGCAACAAACAAAAAGAAAAGAACACCTCCGTCAATATGTCTGTCTGGTGTACAAGGAGAACCGGGAAGGGTAGTGAGGGGGGAATAAAAGCGAGTGCAATGCAGTCCATCACCCGTGATTGATAGTGCGAAGGGAGCAAAATTTTAACAGCACTCAATAACGTTAGTGGGGCATTTGCGTGCCTTCCTCCTCCCCGATGGTCGGTGTGCCGCCCTCGGCACCTTTAGAGAATACGGCCTGGATACGAGCACGTACCGGGTGTAGCCACGCTCCTCCGGGAGCGTGACTGGCTTTGCGGCAGTGTCTGTTTGAGTCCGGCGCCCCCTTGGCAGTAGAGAGATCTGTCTCTCTCGCGTCCCTCTCGTCTGCTTCTCGTCCTGGAACTCCGGCGTCCAGTATTGTAGCAGGCGGAGGACTCATCAGCTGTTCCTGCTTCTCCCTCATCCGGTTGACTTCCTCCTCAAGGGTTGCCACTGGCCCCGTTATGACGCTGGAGGTGGGTCGGATTCCTCCAATGGATCTCCAACTTCCTGGTTGGTGGATGGGGCTAGAGTCCCGAACGCCCAGGCCTACAACACCTCCGAAGCAGAAGAAGACTGGAAAGAGAGGAGGGGGGAAAGGTAACGAGGTAATATATCGGGATCCTCGTCCCCCGACTGGTCAACAACTGGCACCTCGTCACACCAAACTTCTTTGTTAAGTTGCTGCTTTCATATGATCCCAAGAGGCTGACCATTTATTACGTGTCATGCAGAAACCTTTTCCTTGTGCCCATATTTGCATCATACACATGTTCAGCATCCATTTATTGTTGAAATGGATGATTCACATCATACTATGGAAGAGGCTTTGACTCGGGGGAATCCAGTGACTCAAAAGGTACACCCAATGACCTATTTTGCCCAGATGTTTTCACAATCAGAATTTAAATATACCATCACAGACAAAAAGTGTTTGCCAATTAACTGATATTGGTAGAATGAAGATACTATGTATTAGGAGCAAACCAACATAGATTTTATATATAAATAACAGAAATGTATATGTATTTAAGTGTTTAGTGCCTTCATTATCAGACAACTTAGATGGACATTGTTCTTTCCCCATTATGATTTTGTGATTAACTATAAATCAGGTCCAAACAATATCCCTGCAGAAGAATCCACTTGAAAATTTAAAAAAGCCAGTTAATGATCATCTACTTGATTTTGCCATTTGAAACTCCAAATAGTAAATTCATAGCTCTAATAAATGTAGATACAAGTACAGAATCACAGTCTTTTAATAAAGACGCTTTGGTCAGAAAAAGGAAGATAAAAGTCAGAAGGATGAGTCTGTAATTAAGCATAGCTCATTTAAAGCAACAGGCTATGAGCTGACTTAATGATTATGAAATTGCTGGACATCATGGAATGGCTAAAACCATTACCAGCAGTTGGAACTGATTTTGGTGGCCACTTTTGTAGCTGTTAAGTAGTATGTTCACACATGTTTCATTTGTGCTCACATTAGGATATCCCATTCAAAGCCTGTTGATTTTTGAGACCACTACCTCTTCACCTAAACCATGGCATACAGCACTACAGCAGAATCACTTAAAAGCAGAACTGGTATTGCCATTCTAATAGTTATAAACCATTTAACAAAGATTGGGCATTTTATTTCTTTACACCTGTGGTTCCCAAACTTTTGACTCCTGAGGACCCCCATTGACTCACCACTGGAAGCCGGGGACCCTCATCAATCTGTATGATTTAAATTTCAAACATTAAAAGAGTAATTCGAAAAAAATAAACACATATCTGCACACAAACCAAATATTCGAATTACTAAGGATTTTAGTAGTTTATATTGAAAGAGTTCTGCCAGGGCCTGAGTGGAAACCCAAAGCAGCCCTGCCAAATGTCTTCAGACCAGTCCCCATACAGTGCGCACCAAGTGCAGTGAGTGAGCCTGACCACTACAACGGTGGCTTTGGGAGGTCTTCCCCCCCCCCCCCCAAGAAAATTTAGGATACAATGGTGCATTCTGCAAAACAACTATCATTATATATTGAATTCCATTAGCTATTAAAGAATAGTAAATGATGACCTTACTATGTACCAGGATATAACAAACTTTGTTGGGGTTCTTCAATGATTCCCTTCTTATCACCCTTCAACAGTGCCTCTCATTTCTCCATAGCACATCTGTCACATGTATTTCATTTTTATAGCATCTCTCATACCATTGTAGGATGTCAGAGCACTTTAGATCACACACATATAGAGACAATGAATCATACTTTTAAATCAGTGTAGAGAAAATGTTACATAAGGCAAAGTGGACTACAAGGTGTAGGATTCACATATCATTCATACTCGTAGGCATTTTTAAAGAGTGCTTGGTCTGAAAAAGCACAAACTCAGGATTCAGAACATAACACAGTGGTTAGCATTGACTTTAACAATAAAAAGGTATTTCCACCCAAATAAACCCCTTAAGCAGCATCAGGATAATGAAAGACTGGGAAAAAACATAAGTTACTAACTTGTACCATGCAGTGTGTAAGCAGCTCTTTGATGGCAGTTTATAGGTCACTGTGCTAGATTATGATTGTCTCTTATGAGCTGCAGAGTAACAAGAGAATCTCTGTGACAAAAGAAGTAACCCACTGACCTATGCACACAAAAAACAGTTTTTTAAAATGCATGGTACGCGTTCTGTGCAACAGGCATATTAACCCTCTGTGCTACATTAGATAAGTCAAACCTACCACTGGACAAAACTCTCATCTCTCTCCAGCAGGTACATTAATCACTGGTGTTATCTTGACACTTGTATTGTTGCTCGAAAACTGCTAATTCGACAAGGAACTTTGCAGTCCTTTTAAAACTGCTGCCTGCGGACCCCATGGGAATGTTTCACGGACCCCAGTTTGGAATAAACCTGCTTATTTCTGATGAATCTCCTGAGTCAAGACTTCTCATTTCATGCAAAGGGGATTCCCACACACTGCTTTACACATTTCGCCCTCTTGTACAGAGTTATCAAAAATCTTTGTATTCCATTGTATTTGTTTGCATGGAATAACACACATTGTTATAACCAACACTGGTTCTTAGTCTACTAGTTATCACCCTCGAAAAATGAACAAACTGTATGATTGAATCACTGTACTGAGCAGTGCTGTGATTAGCAGAACTAACGTGACATACAGAACATCCAGCCAAAGAGATGTCAACTTTCATTTATATGTATGGAAATCTTCCCAAATTCAAAAGTCAGAGCAGAGACATTAGAAAAACCTAAGGCTGCCTATAAGCTGTACGCTGATAGAAAATTAATCCAAGAACCAAAATATATGGTGAGTGAGAAAATATTGTTAATTACAAAATAAGTACAGTTGAGGAAAGTTTCTAAGTTGTAATTACCATTGAAAAAATTGTGAATTTTTTTGCTGTACAGATCAATTAGCCCCAATCTATGAAAAATCGTCCAATATTTTATGTGTCCTAGTTGAACCCTTTCCTGTTAGGACGTCTTGCTGCAAATCCTATGCTTTTCGGATGAATGTTGAAAAAGAATATGATGCTCATAATAATCTAGTTCTCTAGAACATTGTTAGAAGACAGTTGCAATATTTATTAGATTGTAAGGGAACCAGCCTCCAATCATCATGCCCCACATTTGCTGCATGAGTTTCATGCCAGTAAATTGGATAAACAAGGACCTTCACCACTGACACAGCGGGCTCTTGAGGGGACCACTGTCATGATCTGTGGCCTGCACTTTTCTCTTCACGCTAAACAAGCGCAGAAGTGCAAACATTTGAATTGCCTTGGGGTGCAAGCATTCAGAAGCAGGAAAGACTATCAGAGTGTGGAGAGTGTTGGAACTGTTCGGAGAAAGGTTTTGCGTCTTCTCTGGTCGTATTATGTGAAACCCATTAAGACACAGGTCTATAACAAGATTTCCAAATGGCAGCAGCCAATTTGAAGCCACAGCCTATAAGTTCCTTGTTGTCCAAAGCGTCTGTTGCCAAAGTTTTGGAAACATTGGAGTCAACAAAGACTCAACTGGATACAAAGTGTTTTTCTAGGAAAACTATTTGTACTTAAAGATTTTGACTTTATTTTCAAGCACTATTTCCACACAAAGATTGAAAAACATCTTCATCTCATCACAGTCTTTTTTTTTTATACTCCTATGACATTAGGGTAATGAAGAAGGTTGGAAAAGGGAGTGTTGTCAGGTGAACTCTGTAATACTAATGTGAATTTATTATATAAAAGTCAATGAAGGTATCACTTTCAACATCATTCGAATCACTTCTTTAACGCAGAAAGCAGTTGTCTGTGATGCAACAAGCATATCATCCCTGAACGCTCTTAACATTTATTTTATAGATTATAATTATGTTTCAGCTCTAGGAAGCCACTGAGATTCAACAAACCTTAGAGAGTTGGAGACGCAGTGATGTACTGAATTTATATCATATACAGTATTAAGAATCATGCGTTGGATTCAGGAGCCTAGCGCGCAACCAAGATGGCCGCATAGGCTTGTGGCTCCCGAGGGCCTCCGCAACCTCCCACGTCTATCCTGTCATAATCCTGGTTGTTTCGACGGGCTTCTGTCTATGATCTTGCGCTAAGGTGCCACTCGTTTTCCAAATCGAAATTGGACTCCGGAAACCGGACTGGTGGCGATCTGAAGTTTGCGGCCTTCTCCGGCCTTGGTCCCGAACTCGAGTTGGTGAGGTGCCCGGGTGCGAAGTGAACAACAGCGGCATGCCAGTCTGGGCCTGCCCCGGACCCCGTGCTTTCACTTTCGGTTTCGAGATAATCTGCCGAGACTGACGTCGGGACTTTGGGTGAGCAGTGCCGAGGACGGCGTGCATAGCCTATCTCTCGAACTGTAACCGGGCCTATTTCAGTTGGTGGCCTAGATCTCCTGCACTTGTCGCCTGCCTTCCTCCGGGTGCTGGAGGGTGCTGACCTTGGTGGTCGCTGATGATGGCGGCGAGAGTGGACGGCGACAAGCTGAAACCTAAGTCTACCCGGAGGGGAGCGTATTCCCAGGCCAACAACATGGACCGCTATGCGCAGCCAAAGGGATCCCCTAGTGGACCACATAAATCGCCTGAGCCGCCCAAGGAGGCCTCGGGCGCATCATCCGAATTGACTCTGCTCGATGTCATGGGGGCCATTGAGGAGATGAAGGCGACTGTGAACCAGCAATTTGATACCTTGGCTAATAAATTGGACTCGGTGTTGATTGATGTGACTTTGGTCAGAGCGGACCTGTCCAAAACAAATGATCGGGTCGATTCATTGACTCAAGCGGCGTCGAGCCTAACAGTGGATGTGGCCGCTTTGCAGACGGATGTGCGGAGGTTGCAGCTCGCCAGTGCCCTGACTGATCGTCGCCTCGAGGATTCCGAAAGCAGGGCCAGGCGGAATAATGTCCGTATTATCGGGGTGCCTGAACGATCGGAGGAGTCTGCTGCAGATCTTTTTGTGGAGAATCTAGTGGTAACTCATCTAGCACCCAAGGGGCTGAGCAAGTTCTTCGCTGTGGAACGGGCCCACAGGATTCCAGGTGGTGCGCCCAAGGTGGGTGCTCCCCCGCGGCCTATCATTGCCCGACTTTTCAACTTTCGGGATAGAGATGTTATCCTTCAGGCATCGAGGGTGGCTGGGCCATTAAAGTTTGAGAATTCTACTGTCAGCTTTTACCCAGACTTCACGCAAGCGGTTCAAAAGCAACGGTTGGGTTTTTTGGCCATCAAACGGCGCTTGAGGGACATGGATCTGAAATATGCGATGCTATTCCCGGCTAGGCTGCGGGTTGAGTTGGAGGGTCGCTCACATTTCTTCGACCGCCCGGAGGCGGTGGGAGAGTGGCTGGATGCCCTACCTAGGGGTCGAGGTCGGGAAGGTCGGATGGCGGAGAGCGGAGAGTGTTCGACGGAGTAGGAATGGAACTGGGATCCTGGCTGTGGACTGGTATCGTTTTGCACCTGTGGCTGCACTGGACTCCAGTTTGTAACACTTTGCCCTTTGGTACTTGGAGGTTGCTGGGGGCTTGCTGGGGCCCTTTCCTCCTTCTGGGGTTTTTCTTGTCCTTTTTGTAGTGAGTTTCGTATTGGGGCGACAGGCACACTGCACGTTGGGGGGGCTGTTTGGGCTCACGCAGGGGTGCAGGGAGGGGGGAGTTTTGTTGGGGTTGATGGGTTGGAGTTGGGGTTTGTTCGTTTGTATCACAAGGTGGGGTAATGTTTTCTGTTGTGCTACTATGATTGTGCTCTCCGGGAGGGGGATGGTTTGTGCTGGGGGGGATGGGGGGTAAGGGGTTGAGACTTCTTTCATGGAATGTGAATGGGCTGGGGGACAGGATAAAGCGGGGGGTGGTCCTGCAGTTTTTGAAACGTATTTCGCCTGACATTGTGTTCCTGCAGGAGATGCACCTCATAGGGAACTCTTTCCATGCCATGAACAGGCGAGGATATCGCCTTCTGGCCCATTCTGGTTTCACCTCGGGCTCGAGGGGAGTGGGCATTTTAGTTAGGACCTCTCTCCCGTTGGAGGTGGATGAAGTGCTCCATGACGACAGAGGGCGCTACACTGCGCTGGTGGGGAGATGGGAGGGTAAGTTGATTTCGCTGGTTACCGTATATGTTCTGCCGGGCCTGCAGACGGCCACCTTTGCCGATTTGGGGCGCCTGCTGCTCGGGCTCCCGGGGGGGGGGGTTTGGTCTTGGGGGGGATTTTCACGCAGTGGTTTCCGGAGTTGAGGATCGATACCCCCCTAGGGACCTCCCTCGGGCCCAGAACTGGCTGGGGGACTTTCTGGATACCCTGGGACTGATAGATTGCTGGCGGTTGAAACACCCTGGACAAGCGCAATATACCTTCCACTCCGGGGCCCACGGGAGTCTTTCGAGGCTTGACTACATGCTAGTGCCAGCGGCCCAAGCTGGGATGATTGGAGAGGTGCGACACTTGGCCCGTGGTATATCTGATCACTCCCCTCTTTTGCTACACTTAGATATCGCCTTGGGGGCGGGGGAGAGGGTGGCGCCGATCAACCCCTGGTACCTACGGAACCCCACGATCCGTGCAGACCTGGTTAAGTCCCTGGACCACTATTTTAACGACAACGTGGGGTCGGTGTCTTCCGCCGTCTCCCTTTGGGAGGCCTTTAAGACGGTGCTCAGGGGCCAGGCGCTATCTCTCATCTCCCATACCAAAAAATGCGAGGCGAAAGAGGTGGTTAGACTAGAAAATGAGATCACCGAGTTGGAGCTCGATTTGGAGCAAGGTGTTACGGATGACAGACTGCATGTGCTGGGGCTTAAGCAGGCCGAATACAAGGCGCTAGTTACTGAATCTGCTAAAAGTATGAGCAGGGAGCAACAGGGGCGTTTGTACGATATGGGTGATAAGGCGGGGAAGTTGATTGCCTGGTTGGATAAGAAGGAGAGAGCGAGTCGAGTGGTGCTGGTTGTTGAGAGGGTGGATGGTGTGTGTGTGACGGACCCGGTGATATTGTTGATTGCTTTGCGGAGTATTTTCACGGGGTTTACTCTCCTGTCTCTGAGCGATCGGAGGAAGATTCTCGACTGCTGCTTAAAGACATTGCTCTGCCATCTCTATCTGATGAGGATAAATTATTGATGGATGCAGCCCCGTCGCCGGATGAGATTGCTTTGGCCATTCGCTCTATTGCTTCTGGCAAGGCCATGGGTCCTAATGGCCTTCCCATCGAATTATATAAGTTGCGCCCAGATAAGATCGCGCCGTATCTCCGGGACATGTTCCTTGAGGCGCAGGCTGCGGGCTCCCTCCCCCTGACCAACGTCTTGCTACCATTGTTGTTATCCATAAGGAAGGGAAGCCGCGGGATCGGTGTACTTCTTACAGGCCTATCTCTTTGTTGAACGCGGAGCCCAAAATCCTTGCCAAGGTACTGGCCAATCGCCTGATCCGGGTCGTGGGCGACCTGATTCATCAGGATCAATCCGGTTTTATACCCCATCGCAATACCGCTTTGAACCTGCGGCGACTGCATGGCGTCCTTGCTAGAGCGCCATTTATCCGTGAGCCGGCCATTTTGGCGTCCCTGGACGCTACCATGGCGTTTGACACCTTGGAGTGGCCGTATATTTGGGCAGCATTGGCGAAGTTTGGGTTTGGCCCGGGGTTTATTGGTTGGGTGAAATTGCTCTATGATAACCCATTGGCGCAGGTGGTGGTCAACGGACGGGTGTCGGCCCCCTTTGTCTTGGGTAGGGGCACGCGACAGGGATGTCCGTTGTCGCCTCTTCTCTTTGCGCTTTGTTTGGAGCCCCTTGCGGAGTGGCTGCGGTGGCACCCTTCGATGCGTGGCCTTAGATGGACGCCGGAGTACGAGGATCGTGTCTCCCTATATGCGGACGATATCCTCTTGTATCTTGCATCTCCGCGCAAATCGCTCATTGTATTGGTGGACGTGTTGAGCTCCTTTGGTCGCAACTCCGGATTGGTCATCAACTGGGCTAAGTCTTGTGTGTACGTTCTCTCTGGGGAGGCCCCCCCCCTTCCGCGGGAGTGCCCCATCCAGGTGGCGCAGTCGGGGTTCAACTATTTGGGAATCTTTATAACCCTGGACCCGGTGGCCCGGTATGAGCGGAATCTTCTCCCCCCCCCCTCCAGCGCTTAAGGGCGGATGTGGCGGGTTGGCGGCGGCTGCCGCTCTCGCCGCTCGGCCGGGCGGCGTTGTTCAAAATGATGTCGCTGCCACGCTTTTTGTACGCCCTACAGAACACTATGGACCTAGTGCCGGCCCGCTATTTTCGGGAGGTGGAGTGTCTTCAGCGTCGACTGTTTTGGGATGGGCGGCCGCGGATTGCTCTTGCCAAGCTAACTCTGCCGTGGTATGATGGGGGGGTCGCTCTCCCTGATATTAAACGATATTATTGGGCCTCCCAGTTGGCAGCGGTCAATCGTGGGATGTATGGGCCTGCTTTGAACCCGGCTTTTGAGATGGACAAATTGTTATTGCCAAGCGGGGACTATAATCGAGCACTGTACTCGGGGTCCCTTGATGCGCGATTGACGGGCCCGACGCGGGTCGCGGTGCAGGTGTGGCATGCAGCAAATGCGGCGATGGGGTGGAGGGATCGCTTGACTCAGGCAACGCCATTGTACGCCTCCCAGCGTTTGGGCTATCTGTGTACCACGAAAGGCTTTGAGAAATGGGATATGATTGGTATCAGTAAGGTAGGGGATCTCTGGAAGAAAGGGAAATTCAAGACGTTCGACATGTTGAAAACGGAATATCAGTTGAACGATAGGGAATACTTTCGGTATGCTCAGGTTCATCATGCCTTGTGTTCCGTGTTTCCGGACGTGGCGGCCATTCCAGAGTCCTCCCCTTTGGAAGACAGAGTATTGAACGGTTATGTGCCGGATAGCACCATTTCGCTGATATATAAGAAGCTTATCAATGATCGAATGGGTTTGCTGACCTCACTGCGGGAGACATGGACTGCCGACGGTTTGGAACTGGACGACGAGGATTGGGTGTCAGCGGTGGCCTCCCCGAAAGAGGTGGCTATCCCGGCCCGCTTGCGTTTCGTCCAGCTTAAGATACTTCATAGAGTGTACGTCACGGGGCCTGGCTTGATGCATATGGGGTATTCGGTGGATGGTCTGTGTAAGCGAGGCTGTGGACTACTGGGGACTTTCCTCCATATCCTGTGGGAGTGTCCGGAGGTGACTCGGTTTTGGTGTAGAGTGCATGCGGTGTTAGAAGAGGTCACGCATGTTGCCTTGTTGCCGGAGGCTCGGAGATGTTTGCTGAATGTCTGGGAGCCGACTGATTACAATGTGATGCAGATGCAGTGGGTGACTCTGGGTTATATGGTGGCGAAGCGTGACATTGCACAACTGTGGGGCTCTCAGAGGCCGCCAACGGTCTCAGCGTGAAAGGAACACATGGACTGGTGTATGTTCAGAGAGAAAACGGTGTATGTGGTGAGGGGCAAGCCTGGGAAGTGGATTAAGGTGTGGGGTCCCTGGAACTCCTATCGTGGTGGTATTTGCGCCCCGCCCCAGACGCGTGAAATGGATGCGGCTCTGTCTCCCTAGCCCGCGCATTCCTCTCGCATTTGGTTACTTCTGCCTGCCCCCCCCCCCTCCTTTTTTCTGGGCTTGTTTACTCCTTCGATACGGGGAGCACATGTTACTGCTATTCACCTCCTCTGCCTTGTGTGATGTTTTTTTTGTCTTCTTCAAAATATGAAACCTTTCTTTACTTGTATATGGATTACGGCTGCGGCCGGCTGATTTGGTTAGCACTCCAGTAGCTCTCTTGTTGTTTCATCGATGTGGTTGTTAAGCTGTGTCTAGGCTTATAGTGCGCATTAGCGGCCGGCCTGGTGGTTGTAGGCCCATATTTGTATGTCTCTGAAACTGTAATAAAGGTTTAAAAAAAAAAAAAAAAAAAAGAATCATGCGTTGTTGCAAGCTCTATAAAAGTGCTAATGAATTCTTATCTTTAGATATCAATGCTCCTCCAGTTGAAGCCAATGCCCAGCTGTATGACCATGCAGATTGGTGATACAAAGCATCTCTGTTTCCTTTTTTATTCAGTTCCCATTTCCAAGACCTATGTTTACCCAACACACTATTCAGTGTATGGTTGGTGTTGGGTTCAGAGATGTGGAGAATCATACATCCCTCCCATTTAAACTGCACTGCAATGGAAGTGCAGTCTTTCGAACAGCTGACTCTCAAGCCAGACCTTAAAAAGAGCTGAAAGAAGAATTTGTGGAGGGGGAGGTGGAGGTGGGACCTGAAAATGCTTACAAATACAAAGTCAGAACCTTGGAGTATTCACAATGTTTTCTATGGCTTGTCTCATTGAAAGCACACAGAAAACTAATACTGCAAAAGTTAGCAATAAGTATGCTTTCCGCGGGGACACAGCGCAGGAAATGTTTTTTATATTTTTTACAGGTGCTTGGGATAACGGGTTTCTATATGGATACAATTTTCTCTATGGAGAAGAAAATTAACTAAATAGTTACTTATAAAGACACACATATGCCGATACATACTCATTTGGATTGTCAGCGTATTGTGGAATCTACATGACTATATTGAGAAGTACTCATGGAAATTATTGACTTTTGTAGAATTATGTGAGTATTCTTTGTGATTTTGACAACATTATAAACAATGTAAATCCACTACAAACTGATATGGATGATTTCCTGGACTACATTTTTGACTTTTAAAAGATGTTTGTGATGTTTGAATCTGAATCTGGACAAGAAACAACAACATAGGGATGTTACGAAGAAAATAATTTTAGTTTGATATGATAACATAAATTATATTTAAAAGTAGTTCTTTCAATATTAGTTAAAAGTATTTAAATAAAAATGTTACTTTGCTACAAAGATATAAGGTTAATTTAAGGGATAGGTTCAAAGTTACTTTATACGGTAATGGTCAAGCATAGTATAATGATTAAGTTATTAATTAGGCCTCTATTACATGTAGGGGTTGATTTATGTATGGAGATACCGGGTGACCAGAATGTTTGATTTTGTCTGCTATCCCTGCATATAAATTCACGTATTGCGAAGTAATCCCTATCGACCGGGAAACTACTGCATGGTCCCATTTTTAGGTCGAGCCTTCGAGATCTCTTGTATATACTTTAGTACATACTTATTATATAATTATATGTGTATGTACTATATGGACAATGGAGATCTGCCCTAGGACTTGTCTGCTTCCACTTAGGGCCTTTTTTCTGTTCAAGTGCCTCAATTTAACTGTCTTGATAGAAAACGACCAGCAGAGGTCAGTAAAATACCAGAATTGCTTACTGCTGAGAGACTTTTTTTTCTGGCAACTGCCTCTATTTAACTTTCTTGATAGAAAACGACCAGCAGGGTCAGTAAAATACCAGAATCACTTTAGCATTCTCTAGATTCCAGTCCTTTTTTTTTTTTATTTATTATTTTTTATTTGAGTACAGGCTGAGGGATATAGCGTACATTAATACATTAATACATGTATTTATCTTTACAATCAATAAGTTGTTTTCATAATTGAAGAAAGCATACAAAAGTAAAAAAAAAAAAAAAAAAGAAAGAACCAATCAAAAACAGAGGAGAGGAACCACACTATTCCATAAACGTACCCCAGTTCTTTTTATGTTTGGTCAAAGAGCGTGCCCCCCTAAGACTTGCTAATGCTAACTCCATCGAGTGGATCTCGGTTACAAGCGCCCACCAATCCCACACCGTTGGTGGGTCGGGGCGAATCCAAACTCTGGCCAGAGTTAGTTTTGCACAAGACATGAGGATTGAGGCCAGAGCAGGCTGTGGGAAGAAAGTAGGATATATGTCTAGTAGGACCGAAGCAGCAGAAAATGAAGGCAGCTGAATATGTTTGATTTCAAGAACCTTCTGAATGTCCCTCCAATAATCTACAAAAGTGGGACAAGAAAACAACATATGATCCAAGTCGACTGCAAGAGCGGAGCATTTGGGGCATTTTGTGCGTTCGTTGATAGAATTATTAGAGGACCATCTAGATATAATTTTTGGAGTGTGATATAACATACAACTCGTTCTAAATTGTTGTAGCCTTAAACTTGAGGATCGTACATTTTCGTTAATATTTGAAAAAGATCGTTCTATCTCCTTCGGTGTAATATTAGAGCCTAATAACCTGCTCCATTTGTCAGCTAATTTGAAGCAGTCGTTTGATTTAAAACTAGCTAAAAGGCTATAAGTGTTGCTTATTACAGATTTAGTTTCTGTAGAATATAAATAGTCCCATATATCGCTATCAGAGTTCTCCGTGAGATGTTTTTTATTGATCAGATAGTCATGTATCTGTCTATATTTATATCGCATAGTTTCAGGGAGATCATAAAGCGATTTTAAGGCATTAAAGTCTAGAAACCCTTGCGTGCCATATAGGTCCCCTAATACTCTAATGCCCTGCCTTGCCCAGCCGTTATCACTTTGTGCGTAGAAAATCGCTGGAAGCCCAGGGTTGCCCCATAGAGGTAATTTTGGATGGAAGAAAGTGGTTTTACAGAAGGTTAGTATGTTGTCCCAATTTTTTTTTAAATCTCTTGCAGTCTTAAATTTGACTCTTTTAAAGTAGTTGGGATCGTTAGCACGTAATAGAAACATATTTGAATCTCGTTTTAACATAAAAGAGTGATAGAAAAGTGCACCTCCTCTGTTTAATAAAGAACGTATGCGTAGAACAAATGTGGACCAAAAATATAGCTTGAAATCAGGGAAATTAAGCCCTCCAATGTTCGTATTATTTTTTAAAAGACTCGGCGACCTTCTAGCTTTTTTATAGCCCCAAATGAAGCTACTGAGTACCCCATCTAATCGTTTGAAGAAAGCATTGTTTAGGGCTAGTGGGATAGAGCGAAATAGGTATACAAATTTCGGCAGAACTTTCATTTTAATTAAGTTAATTCTTCCAATTATATTCAAAGGAAGTCTGTGCCATTTTTTAAGTGTAAGTGAGGTAGATTTAATTAATTCATCATAATTTATGATATTAATTTCTTGGAGTTTTGCCGTTAATTTGACTCCTAAGTAAGTTGCGGTTTTACATATCTCAGGGACCGCAACAGCTGGGATGCAATTAGCTATGATTTGAGTCTTTTGAATATTAAGCTCTAGATTCCAGTCCATAGAAATTGTCTTCCAAGAGCACCCGTAGACAATAACAAAAAAACAAAAAAAAACAAAAAAATCACATCTTGTATTTTTAGTGATATGACCACCGAAAGCCCTGATTTTATATTAAAAACAGAGCTTTGGACTACATCATTTCCCGCTGAAAGGCAATATTTCCCCTCATGTGTTCCCATACCTGGCAGCAGTAGCAGCTCCTGGAGGGAGTGCTGTGGGCGGTGAGGCGGGGCGGGGGGTAGTAAACTCCGGCATATGGCCGAACGGAGGTAAGTACGCAAATAAATAAATAAAACAAATTACATTGCGCACGCTGCAACGCCAAATGGCGATGCAGCGTGCGCAATGTAATTCGTATAATTTTTTTATATGCCTGGCAGTTTGGCGCTTACTTTCCTTCCATATTAAAGAACAGTAGATGTTGCAACACCCAGGCTAATGTACTGCATAGATAAATACATATAAGGTCCCAAAGGCGAGACCGATTGTATTGCAAATGCTTGTTCCTATTGAAATTCTGCATGAAATTGTCAATTTCCTGGGGATTAAATACCCATACATACCTCCTAATATGAGCTGGTGGTAAATAGAAAAAAGGGGTAGTGGAGCGTTGTGTAGCGAGGACGGCAGATGGAAGGGGGGGATGTGGTTTGGCATTATATGCTTCCCTTTGCTGTACAAGGGTGTCAGGGATGGCACTACTTGCAGTCCAAGTCTATAAACATTTTACTGAGCAGATTTCCCAATTGGTGAAACCTGGTCTGGTATTCCCATACTCCCAAAATCTGAGTGCAGCAGCACCGGGACGGGCCATACATAATCAGGCAGTGTGGTATCCCACCCAGGGATATTGCTTCGCTTCACTTGTAATTGGGGCATTAGTGTCAGGGTTGAGTTTAGATTAGAGTAAGTTTAGTAGAGGATGGATGAAATACATTTTGGGTGAAAAGACATTTTTTGTAGTCCTTCTATTTAAGGCGTCTTTCTAATGTGATGGAAATGGTGCTAATAATGTTTGTTGTGAAAGGAATTTCTTTACATATATTTTTATCGACATAGATGCACCCAGCCTATATCTCTTTCTTTTTCTTCGAACACACCATTAGCTAGCGAAATGAAGAAGTCGTTTTGTTTAAACCCTTGATAAGCTTGAGCTTTTTATACAGGTGCTATATCAAAGTAAAACAAATTTTTTCCAATTAGCAGCGTGGCCTTTACAGGCCATTTCAAGGTTTTTCTAGAAATTGTTACCAATGAAGATGGGCGAAGGGTCGAGTGTAAGCTGAACTGGCTTCGTATGTAAAAATAATTTAAACTGTGAATTTTTACTCTCTGATCCACAATATTATGCCCACATTTTCTTGGTCTTTAATGTGCACAGTTGGTCCAGCAAAGACCAAATCTGAAAACACAGGCTACGAGCAATCACAAATAATTGGGGATTTTTAATCTGATAAGATTCCGGGCTCATAGAGTCTGGAATTGCTCAAACTGAAGGACCTTCCACTAGTTGGGTGTATTGACAGGACGTTACTGTTTCGGGGGTCAAAAACCGTTGCCCCCCCCTCCCCCATCAAAAAAAACCAAAAAAACAATGAAAACACACGTATGTATGAAGCACTTTGGTTTATTCATTAAAAACACAAAGCTGCACTTACATTTAATTTTAAGTCAACACCTGAAGCATTCCATTAAAACTAGAAGAATCATTCATTGTGAAAGGTAACAATTGTAACACTATCCACACATTGCCAATGCGATGTGCCCAGAGCTACCTGCACGTATGTCGCTGCCAAAGAGTGCTCCCTGGAGACAATTGAGAAGAAGAAGAGTACACAAAGGGACCCAGCAGGCATAGTCATATAACTAGTACAAAAAATGATGCAGCCACGCAAATGGTGGCAGGCAAGGAACAGAGAAATCCATAATGGAATGGGAACTTCTGATATCTTTTTGTCTTTTGTTGTCGCAAGTACGATCACAGGTGTGGTCTGGAGGTGTTTAGACATCTCTAAGGCATTGTGCTTTAGCCTTTTCTCATTAAAATGGTAGCGAAACTGTAAGAACTTTTTGCTGGAGGAGCGAACTATGAACAATCTAATTATGGATCTAGAACCTGGCAGAGAAAAATTATAGACTGGGCCATTGCAGAGGAAATACAGAGGAAAAAGGTCCGCATGGACGAGTATTTGGCCGATGACTTGGAGGACTGGTCATCAATGACTAGGGATTTGATGGCGGAAGTGGAGGGAGGGACTAAGGAGGCAATCGAGAAAACACATGAGTAGCAAACATATGGTGTGTATGTGTCATGAAGGTCTATGCTGTATAATATGTCATGATCTATGTCACAATATTTTATGGCTTCTCTTCTATGTTAAAAGCATAAATAAAAATAATTTTAAAAAATGATGCATCTAGAAGATCCCTGCTTTGGAGAAAGACCCAATACTCAAAACGGTCACCACAATATACTGCAAATCGTTAGCCATGCTATTGCTCGTGTTTATTGGTCATTTTGGACTAATGAATTGCTATAATATACTGTACTCTTGTGCGAACATCATCTATAACCATTTCATAATAGGGAATAGGGTTGCATTTCTTTGGGACAAGGCTGTATCATATAAATATTATCCACATTTTGATTTTATTTCTGATGGTACTCTTCAGAAAATCCTTTCTTAGAATTGTTTTTCGTAAGATGGTAAATATGCTGGACAGCACAATCTTCAAAGTTTGTCTTTCATGGCCGCTACTGTGACACCTTCTCCTTACTAGTCTGTAACTTATCAGTCATGTTAGATTCCCCCTTTTCCTCAGTATTGACATCTGACTTGAATACTCTGCCTGAGTGAGCGAAAATATAGGGCTACATGCATTAGTGCACTGGATGCATCCCACTATTTCGTTTTTGTGACCTTATTATCTGAAGATAAACAGGTCTTTTTTGTTTTCTTTGCTTTTTGATCGAATTACTGCCTGAAGTGCATAGAGATAAAAAATATTGCTAGCAGCAAACTTTCTAACCAAGGGGCAAGAGTTGTGAATACCCTAGTTGTTCTCTAGGTAAGAATGTAAGAGATTTATTTTATGTTCACCCAGCTCACCATGGAGAACTGGACCTATGAAGCAATACTTTGTTAATTTCTCAGAGTTTACTGCGCTAGTCATTGATCCAGCGTTTACCTGACCCAAAAATCTTTTTCTAACTTACCTGGTCCTCCGATGAATCTTGCTCTTCACATTGAGAGGTAAGGAAACTTAAGGTGGTCACTTTTTAGTTACCTAATGAGGACCAGAAATTTGTAACCAGCTTACAAGTTAATAATCTGATTTAAATATATAACCCTCAGGATCATACTGTAAATAAGATGGCAAGGGAAGTCCCAACCACCTAAAGAAGTATAAACGAGTTAGGATCACACAGACTACTAACTTTGCTACTGGGACTTGGGGTTTAGAGAAAAATCTTTGGCTATCTCTGTTATGCATTAGTTATCTAAAAAATCCCATGCACAGTCCCTGTGCAAAGAACATTCTTAAAAATTAAGAGACTCGGACATTAAAGGGGTTCCGTTTTTAGATTTATAATTAGTTGTAATAGTAACGGACACATTCATCAACGATTAGATACTACAGTAACAAGTCTCAACTCGGAAGTTACAAGTGTAGTGTAAAAGCACGCATTAAAGTTATCCAGAGGGGAAACATTGGGTAAAGTCTATACAACGGAACACTATTGGCTCTCAAGGGGAAAAACTCAGCAGGGCATTGCTAAGCTATGGTTCACCCAGGATTCCAAGGAAAGTTAATTGAGCAAGGGGTTCCTGCTATTGGCAAAGCAGTGGGATAGGTTTGGGAAATCCTCTCAACGAATCAGGTAGTCCGTATGTTCGCTATGACAAGGTGCAAAGAGCATCTGCTCCAGCAAGGAAAAGTAAAGAAGATGCTCAACAAAGGAAAAAGCAACACCCACACCTTCCAAAGAGAAATTATATAGTTCATCAGCCTGGATGTAACAGCCCCTGTGTCCCACCATCATTGTCACACCATCGTCATATCATCATCGCATCATGAACATATGATTTCCATGAGGTAATTTTCAGCTCACAAGGTATTAGAGAGAAACATTGAGATATTTTCCCATGTATTTCATGGGATCGAGCATACATTGCAAAGCACACAGAATAATCCACAATAGACTATTCATTTCTGAAACTGTCTGTACCAGCAGTTGCAACGGTTCAGTCCTCAGGTAAGTATCAGTAGTCTGGATACAATATGTTTCAACTTCTTCTAGGTTCTCATGGCAAAGTACAAGAACGTTACATGAACAAGTTGTAAAGAAATTCCAATCGTAAGTTGTCATGTGAAACCACAGGCCTAGAAATTAATGTCAAGTTCAATGCATTTAAAAATAATATGGCATAATTAATAAATGAATATGAATTTACAAAAACAAATGTAAATTGATTTTTGCATTACTTAAAGCAGTTATCATCAAGAATGTTTGCTTAACAAAGTTCAATGACAGGTATGACTCATTACTACATTTTGAGAAGATCAGTACATATGACAGATTATCAAGCTTCATTATAATTTTTTCGTTTTAGGAAATCTAAGGCACTCTACATATAAAGAATATTTCTGCAAAGTTTCAGCTTTCCATCTTTTATCATCCGAATTTTGCACCTGTTTTTCAATAGTCAATGGTTCATTACAATGAGATTTTTAAGACAGTTTTAAAGACATTCACACATTTATATTTATCCTATTAATGTAGCATATGACTTTTTAAAATGGAAAATAAGTTCAATATGTATCACAAATGTACTTTTATAAATTATTTCTCAAAGGTTATTCAAATGCATTTTAGTTTCACATTCACGTTTCTTATTAATTATTTCATAATAAAGGGTGTTTTGTAACTATAGGAACGTATATGTTAGACCGTTTTATAGACAAAATATATGATTGTTCACTATTTCTACAACTTCAGCATGGTTTTACGGTGCTTTTACTATACTTTTTCTCAAGATCCTTGTCATTTTTTCTGAACGTGTTCAAGATGCACACTCCTTTCGTGTTGATTTTACTCTCACTGTATGGCTTTTGTGTCATGCAAAGATTGAGCAGTTTTTACACTGCATCACCATCAACTAAACAACACTGCAAGAGTCATTCCCCCTTATAAAATAGCGGAGGATTTCTTGTTTTTTCTGTCAGAGAGTTGTCATCTGCTATTGTGTCTCCAAATCCTTATTTAATTGAATATTGTTGTGTTGATGTCGGCTACACATGTTTTACACCTCCAAATAAAAAGTTCTTGTACAAATGTGTTGACTACCCACGCAAAAGTCAAGAGAAGAGCTCCTCTTTATTTAGTTGATTTAAATTTGTCAGCAAATCCTTAAACTGCACCGAAAATCACATTGGTGTATCACCAGTTTAATGACTGATCACTGGCAATATTTACATTTTTAGTCAACTCCTTTTAGGGTGAAAATCTCGTTGCTGTTTATGATGCTAACTCTCAGGGCACCACCAAGCCCTAACTCTCATTTGGAACCAGCTCTGTGCTTCAACTAATATAATGTGCATTTCTGTGATCAATGTATGTGGGATGAATGTATGAAAATGGAATTTCAAATTGGGCTAATCAATATAATTCCTAGTGTAATTTGTAGAATGAGAATCTCCCCCTTCTCGCAGGCAATATAATCAACAGAATAACTCGGATATAGAGCAAAGTTTATTTACTTGTCCTATACATTTTGTTCCCAGTAAGCAGTAATATCCTGCAAACCCATGTCTCTTCATATTGGACGAGACTGGTAATATGATCATGTCAGAAATTGGGTTAATGATTGGCTGGGGTGGAAGTCACACTCAGGCAACTACCACAATCCTTGTCAAGGTGAACCACAAATGTCACTAAATTAACCTGTGCCTAATCCTCTGTGGCTTACCACAAAGTAGTTAGGCTTAACTGGAGGCAAAGTACAAAACCAGTAATAAAGTGGAAACACAACACAAGAAAAATCCCAAACCAATTTAGAAAAATAGTAATTTTAATAAATAAAATGACACCAGATCATCACAATCCAATGAATAGAGTCGGAGAAATCCAATTTCAAAGTTTTAGGTAGAAATAGTGCCTAAAAGCACAAAGAGACACTAATGGTCATCAGGTCATGCTAGACCAGCTGAAAGTCACAAGTTCATCCCGAACCCAATGGAATGCATCTTGGATACACAGGTATTTAGTACTGCTGAAAAAGTTAACTTCTCAAAGTCTGGCGCAAAGAGTTTCATTCGCGGTGGAGGAGGCTGGGAGGAACAGGGAGAGAGCTGCAGATGCTCATTGTTTTATCTCAAGGAGCATGTCGGGTTGCGCAGGCTGTGGTCGCTGTAGCGCGAAGAGCCAGTCGGGCATCAAGGTCTGTCATTGGTGGAACTTCACATTGCTGGTCACCACAAGCTGTTATTGCTGTAGTACGAAGTGCAGACCTCGCGTTGTCGGTCATCGCTGGTGGTCACTGTAGTGCGAAAAGTCAGGTTCACAGGAGTGAACTTATTTTTCTTGCTAGGTCAGAAGGTCGAAAAGGCAGTTTAAAACTGCACTACAGGCAGCAATGGCAGGCCTGAGATATGTTTTAAAAGGCTACTTTAGTGGGTGTCACAATGAATGCTGCAGGCCCACTAGTAGGGTTTAATTTACAGGTCCTGTGTATATGCAGTACTGTTTACTAAGGACATAAAAGTAAATTAAATCTGCCAAGTAGGTGTAGTGAAATTGCACCATGTTTTAGAGAGAGAACACAAGCACTTTAGCACTGGTTAACAGTGATAAAGTGTGTAGAGTCCTAAAGCCAACAGAAACAAATTCAGCAAACAGGGTGAGTTTGGGGTACTACCACACCAAGGATGTCAGGTCTAACAGGCCTACCTGAAAACTCCGGGGCTAACGGGTTACTGTATCACAGTCTGAAAGTCCACAAGGTCTCCCACCAAACTATTTAGCTGTCATGAGAGGACCAGACTCAGAAAATCTCATGCAAAGCAAGTTGTAACCACAATGGTAAGGCATTTGATTTGAAATCTGAAAGCCACATATTACAGCACAATAGAAAACATTTTAGTAATAAGTATGAGAGAACAGGAAAGACATTTATCAGATATTAGCAAGCTGAGAAACAGCATGTTCAGAGAATCATTAAGTAGCCATTGCAGCAGGCGGTGGAATCTGAATGCCAGGAATGATTGCCATCTAGCATAGTTGAGAATAAGAGAGTATGCCCTCGACGTCTAAGAGGATTTAAATCCTCAAACCTAGAGAGAAGACAATGACTGATAACTGCTGAAAGCAAAAAAGGTCTAATGTTCCAAGAACTAGTCTGAAGGTGTAATTGAAATAATTAAATCCCAAAGCAGCCCTGCCAAATGTTTTCAGACCAGTCCCCATACAATGCACACCAAGTGCAGTGAGTGAGCCTGACCACTACAAAGGTGGCTTTGGGAGGCTCTCTCCCCCCCCCCCCCCCCCAAAGAAAATTTAGGATACAATGGTGCATTCTACAACGCATTTATCATTATATATTTAATTCCATTAGCTTTTAAAGAATAGTAAATGATGACCTTACTATGCACCAGGATATAACAATCTTTGTTGGGGTTCTTCAATGATCCCCTTCTTATCACCCTTCAACAGTTCCTCTCATTTCTCCATAGCACATCTGTCACATGTATTTCATTTTTATAGCAACTCTCATACCATTGTAGGATGTCAGAGCACTTTAGCTCACACACATATAGAGACAATGAATCCTACTTGTAAATCAATGTAGAGAAAATGTTACATAAGGCAAAGTGGACTACAAGGTGTAGGATTCACATGTCATTCATACTCGTAGGCATTTTTAAAGAGTGCTTGGTCTGAAAAAGCACAAACTCAGGATTCAGAACATAACGCAGTGGTTAGCATTGACTTTAACAATAAAAAGGTGTTTCCACCCAAATAAACCCCTTTAGCAGCATCAGGATAATGAAAGACTGGGAAAAAAACATAAGTTACTAACTTGTACCATGCAGTGTGTTTAAGCAGTTCTTTGATGACAGTTTATAGGTCACTGTGCTAGATTATGATTGTCTCTTATGAGCTGCAGAGTAACAAGAGAATCTCTGTGACAAAAGCAGTAACCCAGTGACCTATGCACATAAAAAACTGTTTTTTAAAATGCATGGTACGCGTTCTTTGCAGCAGGCATATTAACCCTCTGTGCTACATTAGATAAGTCAAACCTACCACTGGACACAACTCTCATCTCTCTCCAGCAGGTATATTAATCACTGGTGTTATCTTGACACTTTTATTGTTGCTCGAAAACTGCTAATTCGACAAGGAACTTTGCAGTGCTTTTAAAACTGCTGCCTGCGGACCCCATGTGAATGTTTCACGGACCCCAGTTTGGGAAACACTGCTTTACACATTTCTTGTACAGATTTATCAAAAATCTTTGTATTCCATTGTATTTGTTTGCATGGAATAACACACATTGTTATAACCAACAATGGTTCTTAGTCTACTAGTTATCACCCTCGAAAAATGAACAAACTGTATGATTGAATCACTGTACTGAGCAGTGCTGTGATTAGCAGAACTAACGTGACATACAGAACATCCAGCCAAAGAGATGTCAACTTTCATTTATATGTATGGAAATCTTCCCAAATTCAAAAGTCAGAGCAGAGAAATTAGAAAAACCTAAGGCTGCCTATAAGCTGTACGCTGATAGAAAATTAATCCAAGAACCAAAATATATGGTGAGTGAGAAAGTATTGTTAATTACAAAATAAGTACAGTTGAGGAAAGTTTCTAAGTTATAATTACCATTGAAAAAATTGTGAATTTTTTTGCTGTACAGATCAATTAGCCCCAATCTAAGAAAAATCGTCCGATATTGTATGTGTCCTAGTTGAACCCTTTCCTGTTAAGACGTCTTGCTCCAAATCCTATGCTTTTCGGATGAATGTTGAAAAAGAATATGATGCTCATAATAATCTAGTTCTCTAGAACATTGTTACAAGACAGTTTCAATATTTATTAGATTGTAAGGGAACCAGCCTCCAATCGCCATGCCCCACATTTGCTGCATGAGTTTCATGCCAGTAAATTGGATAAACAAGGACCTTCACCAATGACACAGGGGGCTCTTGAGAGGACCACTGTCATGATCTGTGGCCTGCACTTTCCTCTTCACGCTAAACAAGCGCAGAAGTGCAAACATTTGAATTGCCTAGGGGTGCAAGCATTCAGAAGCAGGAAAGACTATCAGAGTGTGGAGAGTGTTGGAACTGTTCGGAGAAAGGTTTTGCGTCTTCTCTGGTCGTATTATGTGAGACCCATTAAGACACAGGTCTATAACAAGATTTCCAAATGGCAGCAGCCAATTTGAAGCCACAGCCTATAAGTTCCTTGTTGTCCAAAGCATCTGTTGCCAAAGTTTTGGAAACATTGGAGTCAACTGGATACAAAGTGTTTTTCTAGGAAAACTATTTGTACTTAAAGATTTTTACTTTATTTTCAAGCACTATTTCCACACAAAGATTGAAAAACATCTTCATCTCATCACAGTCTTTTTTTTTATACTCCTATGACATTAGGGTAATGAAGAAGGTTGGAAAAGGGAGTGTTGTCAGGTGAACTCTGTAATACTAATGTGAATTTATTATATAAAAGTCAATGAAGGTATCACTTTCAACATCATTCGAATCACTTATTTAACGCAGAAAGCAGTTGTCTGTGATGCAACAAGCATATCATCCCTGAATGCTCTTAACATTTATTTCATAGATTATAATTATGTTTCAGCTCTAGGAAGCCACTGAGATTCAACAAACCTTAGAGAGTTGGAGACGCAGTGATGTACTGAATTTATATCATATACAGTATTAAGAATCATGCGTTGTTGCAAGCTCTATAAAAGTGCTAATGAATTCTTATCTTTAGATATCAATGCTCCTCCAGTTGAAGCCAATTCCCAGCTGTATGACCATGCAGATTGGCGATACAAAGCATCTCTGTTTCCTTTTTTATTCAGTTCCCATTTCCAAGACCTATGTTTACCCAACACACTATTCAGTGTATGGTTGGTGTTGGGTTCAGAGATGTGGAGAATCATACATCCCTCCCATTTAAACTGCACTGCAAGGGAAGTGCTTTATGGCAGTCTTTCGAACAGCTGACTCTCAAGCCAGACCTTAAAAAGAGCTGAAAGAAGAATTTGGGGAGGCGGAGGTGGAGGTGGGACCTGAAAATGCTTACAAATACAAAGTCAGAACCTTGGAGTATTCACAGATGTTTTCTATGGCTTGTCTCATTGAAAGCACACAGAAAACTAATACTGCAAAAGTTAGCAATAAGTATGCTTTCCGCGGGGACACAGCGCAGGAAATGTTTTTTATATTTTTTACAGGTGCTTGGGATAACGGGTTTCTATATGGATACAATTGTCTCTATGGAGAAGAAAATTAACTAAATAGTTACATATAAAGACACACATATACCGATACATACTCATTTGGATTGTCAGCGTATTGTGGAATCTACATGACTATATTGAGAAGTACTCATGGAAATTATTGACTTTTGTAGAATTATGTGAGTATTCTTTGTGATTTTGACAACATTATAAACAATGTAAATCCACTACAAACTGATGTGGATGATTTCCTGGACTAAATTTCTGACTTTTAAAAGATGTTTGTGATGTTTGAATCTGAATCTGGACAAGAAACAACAACATAGGGATGTTACTAAGAAAATAATTTTAGTTTGATATGATAACATAAATTATATTTAAAAGTATTTCTTTCAATATTAGTTAAAAGTATTTAAATAAAAATGTTACGTTGCTACAAAGATATAAGGTTAATTTAAGGGATAGGTTTAAAGTTACTTTATACGGTAATGGTCAAGCATAGTATAATGATTAAGTTATTAATTAGGCCTCTATTACATGTAGGGGTTGATTTATGTATGGAGATACCGGGTGACCAGAATGTTTGATTTTGTCTGCTATCTCTGCATATAAATTCACCTATTGCGAAGTAATCCCTATCGACCGGGAAACTACTGCATGGTCCCATTTTTAGGTCGAGCCTTCGAGATCTCTTGTATATACTTTAGTATATACTTATTATATACTTATATGTGTATGTACTATATGGACAATGGAGATCTGCCCTAGGACTTGTCTGCTTCCACTTAGGGCCTTTTTTCTGTTCAACTGCCTCTATTTAACTGTCTTGATAGAAAACGGCCAGCAGAGGTCAGTAAAATACCAGAATTGCTTACTGCTGAGAGACTTTTTTTTCTGGCAACTGCCTCTATTTAACTTTTTTGATAGAAAACGACCAGCAGGGTCAGTAAAATACCAGAATCACTTTAGCATTCTCTAGATTCCAGTCCATAGAAATTGTCTTCCAAGAGCACCCGTAGACAATAAAAAAAAACTAAAATCACATCTTGTATTTTTAGTGATATGACCACCGAAGGCCCTGATTTTATATTAAAAACAGAGCTTTGGACTATATCATTCCCCGCTGAAAGGCAATATTTCCCCTCATGTGTTCCCATACCTGGCAGCAGTAGCAGCTCCTGGAGGGAGTGCTGTGGGCGGTGAGGCGGGGCGGGGGAGGGGCAGGGTGGGGGGTAGTAAACTCCGGCATATGGCCGAACGGAGGTAAGTACATAAATAAATAAATAAAACAAATTACATTGCGCACGCTGCAACGCCAAATGGCGATGCAGCGTGCACAATGTAATTCGTATAATTTTTTTATATGCCTGGCAGTTTGGCGCTTACTTTCCTTCCATAATAAAGAACAGTAGATGTTGCAACACCCAGGCTAATGTACTGCATAGATAAATACATATAAGGTCCCAAAGGCGAGACCGATTGTATTGCAAATGCTTGTTCCTATTGAAATTCTGCATGAAATTGTCAATTTCCTGGGGATTAAATACCCATACATACCTCCTAATATGAGCTGGTGGTAAATAGAAAAAAGGGACAGTGGAGCGTTGTGTAGCGAGGACGGCAGAAGGAAGGGGGGATGTGGTTTGGCATTATATGCTTCCCTTTGCTGTACAAGGGTGTCAGGGATGGCACTACTTGCAGTCCAAGTCTATAACAATTTTACTGAGCAGATTTTCCAATTGGTGAAACCTGGTCTGGTATTCCCATACTCCCAAAATCTGAGTGCAGCAGCACCGGGACGGGCCATACATAATCAGGCAGTGTGGTATCCCACCCAGGGATATTGCTTCGCTTCACTTGTAATTGGGGCATTAGTGTCAGGGTTGAGTTTAGATTAGAGTAAGTTTAGTAGAGGATGGATGAAATAAATTTTGTGTGAAAAGAAATTTTTTGTAGTCCTTCTATTTAAGGCGTCTTTCTGGAAATGGTGCTAATAATGTTTGTTGTGAAAGGAATTTCTTTACATATATTTTTATCGACATAGATGCACCTAGCCTATATCTCTTTCTTTTTCTTCGAACACACCATTAGCTAGCGAAATGAAGAAGTCATTTTGTGTAAACCCTTGATAAGCTTGAGCTTTTTATACATCATATATATCAAAGTAAAACAAATTTTTACCAATTAGCAGCGTGGCCTTTACAGGCCATTTCAAGGTTTTCAAGAAATTGTTACCAACGAAGATGGGCGAAGGGTAGAGTGTAAGCTGAACTGGCTTCGTATGTAAAAATAATTTAAACTGTCAATTTTTACTCTCTGATCCACAATATTATGCCCACATTTTCTTGGTCTTTAATGTGCATAGTTGGTCCAGCAAAGACCAAATATGAAAACACAGGCTACGAGCAATCACAAATAATTGGGGATTTTTAATCTGATAAAATTCCGGGCTCGTAGAGTCTGGAATTGCTCAAACTGAAGGACCTTCCACTAGGTGGGTGTATTGACAGGACGTTACTGTTTCGGGGGTCAATAACCGTTGCCCCCCCCTCCCACCAAAAAAAAAAACAATGAAAAAACACGTATGTATGAAGCACTTTGGTTTATTCATTAAAAACACAAAGCTGCACTTATATTTAATTTTAAGTCAACACCTGAAGCATTCCATTAAAACTAGAAGAATCATTCATTGTGAAAGGAAACAATTGTAACAATATCCACACATTGCCAATGTGGTGTGCCCAGAGCTACCTGCACGTATGTCGCTGCCAAAGAGAGCTCCCTGGAGACAATTGAGAAGAAGAAGAGTACACAAAGGGACCCAGCAGGCATAGTCATATAACTAATACAAAAAAATGATGCAGCCACGCAAATGGTGGCAGACAAGGAACAGAGAAATCCATAATGGAATGGGAACTTCTGATATCTTTTGTTGTCGCAAGAACGATCACAGGTGTGGTCTGGAGGTGTTTAGACATCTCTAAGGCATTGTGCTTTAGCCTTTTCTCATTAAAATGGTAGCAAAACTGTAAGAACCTTTTGCTGGAGGAGCGAACTATGAAAAATCTCATTATGGATCTAGAACGTGGCAGAGAAAAATTATAGAATGGGCCATTGCAGAGGAAATACAGAGGAAAAAGGTCCGCATGGACGAGTATCTGGCCGATGACTTGGAGGACTGGTCATCAATGACTAGGGATTTGATGGCGGAAGTGGAGGGAGGGACTAAGGAGGCAATCGAGTAAACACATGAGTAGCAAACATATGTTGTGTATGTGTCATGAAGGTCTATGCTGTATAATATGTCATGATCTATGTCACAATATTTTATGGCTTCTCCTCTATGTTAAAAGCATAAATAAAAATAATTTTAAAAAATGATGCATCTAGAAGATCCCTGCTTTGGAGAAAGACCCAATACTCAAAACGGTCACCACAATATACTGCAAATCGTTAGCCATGCTATTGCTCATGTTTATTGGTCATTTTGGACTAATGAATTGCTATAATATACTGTACTCTTGTGCGAACATCATTTATAACCTTTTCATAATAGGGAATAGGGTTGCATTTCTTTGGGACAAGGCTGTATCATATAAATATTATCCACATTTTGATTTTATTTCTGATGGTACTCCTCAGAAAATCCTTTCTTAGAATTGTTTTTCGTAAGATGGTAAATATGCTGGACAGCACAATCTTCAAAGTTTGTCTTTCATGGCCGCTACTGTGACACCTTCTCCTTACTAGTCTGTAACTTATCAGTCATATTAGATTCCCTTTTTCCTCAGCATGGACATCTGACTTGAATACTCTGCCTGAGTGAGCGAAAATATAGGGCTACATGCATTAGTGCACTGGATGCATCCCACTGTTTCGTTTTTTTGACATTATTATCTGAAGATAAACAGGTCTTTTTTGTTTTCTTTGCTTTTTGATTGAATTACTGCCTGAAGTGCATAGAGATAAAAAATATTTTTAGCAGCAAACTTTCTAACCAAAGGGCAAGAGTTGTGAATACCCTTGTTGTTCTCTAGGTAAGAATGTAAGAGATTTATTTTATGTTCACCCAGCTCACCATGGAGAAGTGGACCTATGAAGCAATACTTTGTTAATTTCTCAGAGTTTACTGCGCTAGTCATTGATCTAGCGTTTACCTGACCCAAAAATCTTTTTCTAATTTACCTGGTCCTCCGATGAATCTTGCTCATCGCATTGAGAGGTAAGGAAACTTAAGGTGGTCACATTTTGGTTACCTAATGAGGACCAGAAATTTGTAACCAGCTTACAAGTTAATAATCAGATTTAAATATATAACCCTCAGGATCATACTGTAAATAAGATGGCAAGGGAAGTCCCAACCACCTAAAGAAGTATAAACGAGTTAGGATCACACAGACTAATAACTTTGCTACTGGGACTTGGGGTTTAGAGAAAAATCTTTGGCTATCTCTGTTATGCATTAGTTATCTAAAAATCCCATGCACAGTCCCTGTGCAAAGAACATTCTTAAAAATGAAGAGACTCGGAAATTAAAGGGGTTCCGTTTTTAGATTTATAATTAGTTGTAATAGTAACGGACACATTCATCAACGATTAGATACTACAGTAACAAGTCTCAACTCGGAAGTTACAAGTGTAGTGTAAAAGCACGCATTAAACTTATCCAGAGGGGAAACATTGGGTAAAGTCTATACAATGGAACACTATTGGCTCTCAAGGGGAAAAACTCAGTAGGGCATTGCTAAGCTATGGTTCAGCCAAGGATTCCAAGGAAAGTTAATTGAGCAAGGGGTTCCTGCTATTGGCAAAGCAGTGGGATTGGTTTGGGAAATCCTCTCAACGAATCAGGTAGTCCGTATGTTCGCTATGACAAGGAGCAAAGAGCATCTGCTCCAGCAAGGAAAAGTAAAGAAGATGCTCAACAAAGGAAAAGTCAACCATCACACCTTCCAAAGAGAAATGATATAGTTCATCAGCCTGGATGTAACAGCCCCTGTGTCCCACCATCATTGTCACACCATCGTCATATCATCATCGCATCATGAACATATGATTTCCATGAGGTAATTTTCTGCTCACAAGGTATTAGAGAGAAACATTGAGATATTTTCCCATGTATTTCATGGGATCGAGCATACATTGCAAAGCACACAGAATAATCCACAATAGACTATTCATTTCTGAAACTGTCTGTACCAGCAGTTGCAACGGTTCAGTCCTCAGGTAAGTATCAGTATGCTGGATACAATATGTTTCAACTTCTTCTAGGTTCTCATGGCAAAGTACAAGAACGCTACATGAACAAGTTGTAAAGAAATTCCAATCGTAAATTGTCATGTGAAAGCACAGGCCTAGAAATTAATGTCAAGTTCAATGCATTTAAAAATAATATGTCATAATTAATAAATTAATATGAATTTACAAAAACAAATGTAAATTGATTTGTGCATTACTTAAAGCAGTTATCATCAAGAATGGTTGTTTAACAAAGTTCAATGACAGGTATGACTCATTACTACATTTTGAGAAGATCACTACATATGACACATTATCAAGCTTCATTCTAATTTTTTGGTTTTAGGAAATCTAAGGCACTCTACATATAAAGAATATTTCTGCAAAGTTTCAGCTTTCTATCTTTTATCATCCGAATTTTACACCTGTTTTTCAATAGTCAATGGTGCATTACAATGAGATTTTTAAGACAGTTTTCAAGACATTAACACATTTATATTTATCATATTAATGTAGCATATGACTTTTTAAAATGGAAAATAAGTTCTATATGTATCACAAATGTACTTTTGTAAATTATTTCTCAAAGGTTATTCAAATGCATTTTAGTTACCACATTCACGTTTCTTATTAATTATTTCATAATAAAGTGTGTTTTGTTACTATAGGAATTTATATGTTAGACCGTTTTATAGACAAAGTATATGATTGTTCACTATTTCTACAACTTCAGCATGGTTTCACAGTGCTTTTACTATACTTTTTATCAAGATCCTTGTCATTTTTTTCTGAACGTGTTCAAGATGCACACTCCTTTTGTGTCATGCAAAGATTGAGCAGTTTTTACACTGCGTCACCATCAACTAAACAACACTGCAAGAGTCATTCCCCCTTATAAAATAGCAGAGGATTTCTTGTTTTTTCTGTCAGAGAGTTGACATCTGCTATTGTGTCTCCAAATCCTTATTTAATTGAATATTGTTGTGTTGATGTCGGCTACACATGGTTTACAGCTCCAAATAAAAAGTTCTTGTACAAATGTGTTGACTACCCACGCAAAAGTCAAGAGAAGAGCTCCTCTTTATTTAGTTGATTTAAATTTGTCAGCAAATCCTTAAACTGCACCGAAAATCACATTGGTGTATCACCAGTTTATTGACTGATCACTGGCAATAATTACATTTTTAGTCAACTCCTTTTAGGGTGAAAATCTCGTTGCTGTTTATGATGCTAACTCTCAGGGCACCACCAAGCCCTAACCCTCATATGGAACCAGCTCTGTGCTTCAACTAATATAATGTGCATTTCTGTGATCAATGTATGTGGGATGAATGTATGAAAATAGAATATCCTAACACAGCATTGTCTTAAATGATGTCTGAATTTTAATTTGGGCTAATCAATATAATTCCTAGTGTAATTTGTTGAATGAGAATCTCCCCCTTCTCGCAGGCAATATAATGAACAGAATAACTCGGATATAGAGCAAAGTTTATTTACTTGTCCTATACATTTTGTTTCCAGTAAGCAGTAATATCCTGCAAACCCATGTCTCTTCATATTGGACGAGACTGGTAATATGATCATGTCAGAAATTGGGTTAACTATTGGCTGGGGTGGAAGTCACACTCAGGCAACTACCACAATCCTTGTCAAGGTGAACCACAAATGTCACTAAATTAACCTGTGCCTAATCCTCTGTGGCTTACCACAAAGCAGTTAGGCTTAACTGGAGGCAAAGTGTTAGTGCAGTACAAAACCAGTAATAAAGTGGAAACACAACACAGGAAAAATCCCAAACCAATTTAGAAAAATAGTAATTTTAATAAATAAAATGACACCAGATCATCACAATCCAATGAATAGAGTCGGAGAAATCCAATTTCAAAGTTTTAGGTAGAAATAGTGCCTAAAAGCACAAAGAGACACTAATGGTCATCAGGTCATGCTAGACCAGCTGAAAGTCACAAGTTCATCCCGAACCCAATGGAATGCATCTTGGATACACAGGTACCAGGTTAGTACTGCTGAAAAAGTTAACTTCTCAAAATCTGGCGCAAAGAGTTTCATTCGTGGTGGAGGAGGCTGGGAGGAACAGGGAGAGAGCTGCAGATGCTCATTGTTTTATCTCAAGGAGCATGTCGGGTTGCGCAGGTTATGGTCGCTGTAGCACGAAGAGCCAGTCGGGCATCAAGGTCTGTCATTGCTGGAACTTCACATTGCTGGTCACCACAAGCTGTTATTGCTGTAGTACGAAGTGCAGACCTCGCGTTGCCGGTCATCGCTGGTGGTCATTGTAGTGCGAAAAGTCAGGTTCACAGGAGTGAACTTATTTTTTTTGCTAGGTCAGAAGGTCGAAAAGGCAGTTTAAAACTGTACTACAGGCAGCAATGGCAGGCCTGAGACATGTTTTAAAAGGCTACTTTAGTGGGTGGCACAATGAATTCTGCAGGCCCACTAGTAGGGTTTAATTTATAGGTCCTGTGTATATGCAGTACTGTTTACTAAGGACATACAAGTAAATTAAATCTGCCAAGTAGGTGTAGTGAAATTGTACCATGTTTTAGGGAGAGAAAAACAATCACGTTAGCACTGGTTAACAGTGATAAAGTGTGCAGAGTCCTAAAGCCAACAGAAACAAATTCAGCAAACAGGGGGAGTTTGGGGTACTACCACACCAAGGATGTCAGGTCTAACAGGCCTACCTGAAAACTCCGGGGCTGACGGCTTACTGTATCACCGTCTGAAAGTCCACAAGGTCTCCCACCAAACTATTTAGCTGTCATGAGAGGACCAGACTCAGAAAATCTCATGCAAAGCAAGTTATAACCACAATGGTCAGGTATTTGATTTGAAATCTGAAAGCCACATATTACAGCACAATAGAAAACATTTTAGTAATAAGTATGAGAGAACAGGAAAGACATTTATCAGATATTAGCAGGCTGAGAAACAGCATGTTCAGAGAATCATTAAGTAGCCATTGCAGCAGGCGGTGGAATCTGAATGCCAGGAATGATTGCCATCTAGCATAGTTGAGAATAAGAGAGTATGCCCTCGACGTCTAAGAGGATTTAAATCCTCAGACCTAGAGAGAAGACAATGACTGATAACTGCTGAAAGCAAAAACGGTCTAATGTTCCAAGTACTAGTCTGAAGGTGTAATTGAAATAATTAAATCCCACTCAAGTTTCAAAAACTTTATTCGGATTAATAATAATCCATAAAAGCACAAAATATAGTAAACATAACAAAGTACACAATATGATGCTGTTTACAAAATAAAAACAACAATCCATACAAACTTTAAGACATAGTTAATCGGGCACGAACCACAGTTTTTAAGAAGGAACTCATACGAAAAACAAGTTCATGATCATCCAGGGTCAATATCATCGAGAATGCAAGGTCCAGGCTGATTGGTTTCAGTTTTTTAAAATACGGGGTTAAAAACCATTTAATATATTTAATATAAAATTTGCAGAAGAATAAAAAGTGTAAAATTGTTTGGTCACTCCGACAATCACAAGGGCATGGCTCGGTAAATTGATCATTATAGTTCCATAGCAGAAAACTGAGGGCATATTTGATAGTACCTGCCCTAAGACGGAATATAAGGCCTCGCTCCCAGTGGCTCATTGGAAGAGTTAGATAACTAGGTGTGGGATAAGTTAAAAAATTGCGAGCTAGATATCTAGAGACACTAGGCTTCATAGACTCTCTCGCGACCCTTTCATCACTGAACAACGTATAAAATGCTTGTTTAAGTTCAGACTTGGGTGGTAGCTTGGTGGTGGTAGGTTTTAAGAAAACGTTTTGAAAATTCACACTGCGAAGGGCACTCAGCACCCCTGAAAGCCAAGGAATGACCATGCCTTTATCACAACGTAAACAATCCTCGATAATGTCCCTTGTCAATTTGGCGGCAGGGTTTTTCCAGATCGCCAGCCAAAAAAGAGCAGGGCGAGCACGAATAAAGTCCCCTATAAAATGCAACCCCAATTCCTTATGGCATATGTAGTGTGGAGAGGAAATGGGGGCACAGAGGAGTTTCCTGCAAAATCTATTTTCCTCAGCAAGTATGTGTGAACATCTAGCAGTTCCCCAGACCTCAGCTCCGTATGTGGCAACCGGGACGCATTGGGCTTTATATATTTTTAAGGTAGCGGCCAGCGCACCTGTCTTTTTAGGACGGGGGAGGCTCAAGATTGAGTTAATGGCCTTTGAGAACCTACCCCTGGAGTGGGCAATATGCCCACTCCAGGAGTTGTTCGCAGCAAAGACCACTCCCAAATACGGGAAACTACTAGTTGACCCCAGTCTCTCTGTCCCCACTACAATGCTACCAATATGCCGTTTCTTCGGGCCACAGGACATAACAAAAGATTTTTTTAAATTAGTCCCACTCTTTTTATTCCCAAAATCCTATAAATTCTGTAACTCTTCTGAGATGGGAGCTAAAAGCTGGTTTCCAGGAATGTTGGTCCCCAAACATTGAGGTAAGGGGAATGAGTCTGTAAGAGTAGGAGCAAATGGATACAGCTTCTTTAAAGCCAGAGAAAATGATACTCTTACTATGAGAAGAGGCTCTGACTGGACCTGTACAAACAGGCCTTGACTCGCCTCACACAAACTACTTGGGTGGCTGTATTTTGCATGGAGGTGCTACCGAGTATCATAAATATGGTGACCAGCTTGTCCCGGCACATTCTCTTAGGATGCATATTTGTCCCTGTTTTGAGTGTTTGCCTGTATAGGCAAGGTAAGATGGCAGCAACTGCAAGTGTTGGCCTATCTCAGCTGCATACTCGCTTCACTGCAGGAGGTTCTAAGCCTGTTCCTAGCTTGAAAAATGTCCCCCATTAATCACAGAAGTTCTGTGGTTGGCTCAGTGAGGCTGATTGAATGGCATGCAGAAGAGTAGGTAGAGCAGGCCCAGTAAATAAGACCCTTCCCCGTCAACATAAGGCCTGTCCCCCTTTAAACTGCACAGTAGTCAGCCAATCAGAAGGCATCTCGCTTGGACTTCTGTTGGTGCCAAAAGCTGCCCACTCAACATGCTGCAGAAGCTAGGACTGCACAGAGACTGCCCTGCTCTAGTCAATAGCAGTGAGGATTTTTGGTAACAGGGAGGGAGACCCGGTCATTATTGCATCACCCTCTATAACCAGTCCTTCGGAAAAGAAGCATTTGTGAAAGTAAGAACTTGGCTGGCTGCTAGAGTTCAGGCTCTACTTTGCTGTTCTGCACAAAGTGCCGCAGTGACTGTGTCCCCTCAATGACTGCCCCCTGGTAACCAGGCCGGGAGAGTGTATATTTGGCGAGAGGCACCACACTGCACTGGCCCTTTACACAATAAGCACAGATACCTTGAAGAGTGAGAGACAATGTGTCAGATGGGAAATTCTCCTAATAATAATGAACAGGTTTGGACTGTAATGCTGTGTGTGATAAATACATATCAGAACTCTCAAGCTGCGCAGTAGCTAGTCTAGTCAAGCTTTTTCCTTCACTTTGGAACTTGTTTTTTCATTTTACAACATAATAAACAGAACTACAAGTCCCAGAGTTCAAAGTAAAACCTATACAGGGTGAAGCATCACTTGTCCAGCTTGTGTGCTCTCGGATATACTTTTTTCAATGTAGGTGAAGACTTGCATTGTCAATACAGTGTTGAGGGCTGTAGTAGTGTAAGGAGTTGATACAGACACTGGTTGGCCTTGTGATGCATATACATTTATTTGGTTCGTATAACAGTTAAAGTAAAAGTTTGGTAGGAGATTCAGGGTATTCTCTGAGGGCTTCAAATGATGGTGGCAGGTCCTTTCTTTTAGGCCTTCAGGAAGCGACACGTCTCTCAGAGTACCCAGAAAAGGAAAAGCAAAAACAGAGGATTAGAAAAGAGTCACTGTTGGCCAACCATTGTGCCACCTTCACCAGTCAGGTGGGGGAGGTGTTTATGCACAAGGGGTGATGGGGATAAAATTACCCTGGTACAACTGCATGCGTCTCCCCTTTTACGTGCCTCTGCTTTGCCGTGCCCCACCAGCCAAAAGGATTGCGCAGCTCCCGGCACTTGCCTTTGACCACCAACTGCTTGGCAGTTCGGGCTGGACTGTTCCCATGAGGCACAGGGACAAGACTGATTTGCATATAGCTGGGTCTGAACTGAGGTGGCGAAGTGAGCTAAAGAACAATGATGGATTCAACCCAGATCTCTGACTGGGGGTGAGTGTCTGAAAAGTGTCAGCACTCCGTCCATCATCCCCTTGTGTTTGCTTTGTTCAACCTAAGTTGGCAGGGTATGCCCTGACGTGGGTCCCTTGCTCACTTTTCCACTGAATTCAAGCTAGCCTGGCTGATGAGGGGTGTTACCCCGAAACCATTGCCAGGATGCTTGTTTCCAGTTCAGGGAAGAACTGGCTTGGCAGCTTGGGTTGGACTGTACCCTTGAGGCGCAGGCTCAAGACTGATTTGCATATAGCTGGGTCTGAACTGAGGTGGCGAAGTGAGCTAAAGAAGGATGATGGCTTCAACCCAGATCTCTGACTGGGGGTGAGTGTCTGAAAAGTTTCAGCACTCCGTCCATCATCTCCTTGAGTTTGCTTTGTTCGCCCTAAGTTAGCAGGGTATGCCCAGGCGTGGGTCCCCTGCTCACTTTGCCACTGGATTCAAGCTAGCCTTGCTGATGAGGGGTGTTACCCCGAAACCGGTCCCAGGATGCTTGTTTCCAGTTCAGGGAGGACCTGGCTTGGCAGTTCGGGCTGGACTGTTCCCATGAGGCATATAGTCAAGACTGATTTGCATATAGCTGGGTCTGAATTGGGGTGGCAAAGTGAGCTAAAGAACGATGATGGATTAAACCCAGATCTGTGACTGGGGGGAAGTGTCTGAAAAGTTTCAGCACTCCGTCCACCATCTCCTTGTGCTAAATAAAAGTAGAAACGTTAGGGACAAACTCCTGTAATTTTTCATGTTTGCTGCCATAGCTTGCTGTGCTCAAGACACCTGAGGTGAATAGTGTATGAAGCTGAGGAATTTAAGTGCAAACTACCCGACACATGATCATTTGCACCCGATTCTGTTTAGCACCATAGAACCTTCTCTCACAGTGTTTTGCTCCCTTTTGTTTTGTGAGGGACAACGCCATTTTGCTATGGCAAAAACCATTGTTGTGATTTACTCTCTAGGTGGCACGTACAAATATACATTTTTCTGTGATAATCGTCACTGCCTTACGAACCATTAAAAGAAGAAAATCAGACCAACCTTGCAAAATTTTCTGCCTAGGTGCAAGTTATAACCACTGAGCGGTTTATCTAATCTAGACCTCGTCCTGTGCTGTTAATAATAACATTAGCTCACTTCTTTAGCGCACTTATCGGTATGACTTACATCTAGGCACTGAGAACATTTGCTAATTATTACCCAACCTGTTTGCACACATTTCAAACACCGGGGAAACATGAACTGTTGAGTGGACCCCATTTGGTCGTGAATATGTGACCTCGAAGGTATACACACATACAACTGTAATAGATGCATTAGTTCACTTAGCTGCCATCATACCGGGCTCTACTTTATAAGATAAAAACCTGTTATTCTGTGCCGAGATGCCACTTGAGGTTAAGTAGACGAGTGGTCGCAGCTTTAGCAATGTATTTATTTTGCAGACGGAGGGATTTGACTTGGAGTTGGATGGATTTTATGATTTTGGGTAGTGCTTTTCCAGTTATATTCTTCTAATTCTCACTTTGTGAAAGTGGAATGCTTTTTTTTGTGGCGTCGGCGATGCCTTCAGCCAGTATTTAGTTTTTTCTGCTAGCATCACTTCATGTGCCAGTGTTTGTTAGCCTGGCACTACAATGATAAAGGTAACACTACAAGGCCCAGTATGTAAGACCAGAGGTCAAGCTTACTGTTGCCTAAAATACCAAGACTGGTCCCATTTCAGCGAATGCTCATGAATGCTCCCATCGCCTATTTTCTGTCTTTCGATGGCAATGTGTGTTTACACCTTCTGAACGCGTTTGAAATGTAGTCCTTGTCTCAGATAAATTGCTGTCCCACTTTTTTGTCAAAGGCTAATCTTTTTAGTCCCTCTTTTATGTCGTTAGCCTGTCCTTTTTGTTGCCTTTAAATTTCTGGTCACCCTTATCATACGCATAGTAAGGGCATATGCCTTTTGTTCATTTCCTCATGCAATGGCGATTGCTGTTTTGCTGTAGCAAACTACTTCCCTAGAACCTGCTTGTTTGTATTCACTTATTTTATTAGATGCTTTGTAAAGTTAGGTGTGCACAATGGGAAGCTTTGAAATCAGTCTACAGGTGGCAGCTGCTACATGAACCTAGCGTAGAGTGCTTTTCCCTGGACTGGCCCACTGCAAGAGATATTTGACCACATCAACTTTAAGGGAAGGCGAATATTACTTCCTAGAGATAGCAGGACATGGTTGCACTGATACACTACAATATTTGTTATTTACTGACATGGCAGGTGGGAAAATAGGTTGAAGCTCGTGAGCTATTTTAAACGGATTTACACATTTTTATTTTGGTCGGGAAAGCAGCAGTAATTTCCCATAGTATTGTTGAGTAGTGCATGTGACCTTGATAAATATTTCCTTTGCTTCTCTAAGGGCATTGGTGGTTGGCAAAATGGGCATTTTGGCTCCCATTATCACTTTATGACCCTTTCTGTCAAAGGATGTTTGGCAATGCCTATCCATGTTTTGCCTCTGCCTTTTCCATGAGGCGACCTAAAGGTTGAACCTCTCATTGGGGACTTTGGGGCCCTGTGTGTGATTTGTCAATTAGTTGATGTCCAGCTTGTCCAATGCAACAGGACTGAGAGAATTTAATCTTATTTTGTGAGGACAGCTCATGATTGCTTGATTAGATCGGTCGCTTTGTTTTGTCCTACCTGTTGAATTCTGACTCACTAAGTTCTTAAAGACAGCATATTGGGATGCATTTTTCCTCATCTGTGCTGGGAAGCCGGTATAAGCACCATGTTTGGAGTTGGACAGGAATGAAAGAATGGACTGACCAAATATGCTCTTAGACCTTAGGAGTTAAAATGTTTTTTATCAATTCAATTCAATTCTTTATTTCGGTTTTGATTTAAACCATAAAAGATACACAATGATTAATCGCATTTCATATTAAAAGAGTACATTTAAATACATTTGAGCCAAAAGGATCCACGTTAGACAATTTTCAAAAGGAGTAAAAGTCCATTATAAGAAAAACCGATCATCTATATACCAAATTAAAATGTATAAATATAAATAAATATATTAAAAAGCTAGGCATACTTGAGTTCTAAAAACATTTGAGGAGGGCATACATCAATTAACCTTATAATAGCCAAGCACTATGGGTAACTATCTAAACATCCTAAAAGTACAGTTTCCCAGAAAGAATCAGTTCTAACAAAGTGCAAGTGCTTTTAAGGTGCCAAGGCTGTAAATTAATGTATATACATTCCTTAGGTACAACTTCCAGGTTGATATTTCATCAAAAAAGTGCAAGTGGAGGGGGCGTGGCCAACTGCTTATGGGAATGACCGCACGGTAGCGAAGCTCCGATGCGCCACTCCCGAAACATCCGCAAAATACTGATTTCCCCCGGCCGAATCGCGGCTCTGAGTGGCTCCTTTACCACAGTAGTGGCCGCCCGAGGTGCAGGTACAATTTGGAGCTGATCGGGCGAAGACCCGAGGAGAGACGCCGAGCGACGGAGTCTCCTGCAGAGTTCTAGCCGGACGGAAGCATTGCTGAGCGGCGGGGTCGCGCTACGCGCCACCTCGGCTTGGTCCGCGCACGAGACGGAAGAACCGATTGGGCAGACCCCGCGCTCTGAGTGCGCGTCCATCCCGGAGCTGTCTGGTGGGGGCTAAATGCTGAAGGCCCCCTGGCGCTGCTGTGTGCCTGCATGGCCGTGTATACATCTGTCCGGGTAGGAACTCATCCCCCGCGGCTTCACCGCCCGCACAGACTGTCTCCCACTTGATGGATCGGTTGAGAAGCGGGGGACTTACGCAGCAATAACACCACCTTTGCCTCACGAGCTGCTCCCTATGAGCAACTGAGAGCCCAGTTTGAACTATATTGCATGGCCCTGCAGCTAGCTAAGTGCAGGGAGGCAGCGGTGCCTCCCCGAGGGGCAATGGGGAGCCGATAGCCTGTCTGAAGACTGAGTGAAAGGCCAGGGCGGCGCTTGCAAAGTGCATTGTGGGAAAGGATCGACTCCATACATACTAGGATTGGGCTGGGCCTATTTCACTGGTGGGACCTCACAAGTCTGTCAAGCACGGGGCCACTGGGCCGAAGGTTTATGTTGGATGCCTAATTGAAGGGGCTTGGGACCCGGAGATGCGGGGAATAACCAGACCCCTCCTGCCCCTCAGGAGTATCCAAAGATTGTGTCCAGGTGTCGGGTTGGCGTGGGGTTGGTGAGCTACGTGCCAAAGCCGACAGGCCGAGTGGGGGATCCCACGGCAGGCGGCGGTGAGTAGCCGTTGCTCCCTGGCCCTGCACCGTCACTCTTGCCTCTGAGCTGAGATGGCGACGGGCCGCAGTGGAAGAACAGTGGCCCAAACCCAGCTGGAGAAGTTTGCATGGCAAAAATCCCAAGAGGAAAGGCCTGACACCGTCGGAGTGCAGGATGGAAACTCAGAGCCCACAAACAAAGACCTCCTGGTGGCACCACGGTGCGGACCTCTCTTGAAACCCAAATAGATACCGTGGCCACGAAGATGGCACTAATGAGAGAAGACATGAGGAAAATGGCAGTTCGGGTGAGCGCAGTCGAGGGCATGACCTCCGACCTGGTGACGGACACGACCCTCCTCAAGAAGCAGGTGGCTGATCTCCGCAACTCCCAGGAGGCGATGGCCCTCCAGCTTGACGACTATGAAGGCAGGATGCACCGCAATAATGTCCGCATTTTTGGGGTACCTGAACGAGTGGAGGGGCCAGCGGCGGATCTGTTAGTAGAGGAGCTGATTCTAAAGCGTCTTCAACCCCGAGGCCTATCCAAATGCTTCTCCGTTGAACGAGCCCATAGAGTGCCAGGGGGTAGGCCGTAACCAGGAGCCCCTCCCCGTCAGCTGCTGGCCCGTGTGTTTAATTTCCGTGACCGTGATGTGATTTCACAGACTGCGAGAGCAGCCCCTCCTTTGACGATCGACAATAGTAAGGTCACATTCTTGCCGGTCTTTACCCTGCGGGTCCAGAAGCAACGGCGGAGTTTTCTAGAAGCGAAGAAAGCCCTCAGGGAACAGGAGATTAAGTATGCCATGTTGTTTCCGGCGAGGCTCCGAATTGAATCAGATGCCAGGCCGGAGGAGGCTTGGGACTGGTTGGATGGTTGGCACACGGTGGGTAAGAAGTCACGTGGATATGCGCCTGTGATGGGGGGCACCGGCGAGTGGCACCAGCAGAGACGTTCCCCGTTGCCCTCTGATTCGGAAATACGAGGTCCCTCTGGATGATAGCGGATAAAGGACTACGCATGGGACTGGTTTGATTTCTTTCTGACTCTGTCGGGGTGCAGGGACTAACTGTTGCTTTTTTGCCTCATTTCCTCAGTAAGTTTTTTCTGGGTCATATCCAGGTAAATTTGGTCCTTGACTGATGGTGAGATCCGGATGGTCATGGGTGCATGGGTGTGATCATCTTCTCCTACTGTTAAGGCAAAAGTGCTATCCCGCACCTGGGGGGTATCGGGCCAGAGCTAATTTTTTGATGTTGTGATAGTTGCTCTGGGGAGTGGGGTTGCTCATGTTCCTGGAGTTGACAAGGGTGGGCGACAAGCACTGCTCCTCCACTTTCAGTAGACGTTCACTGTGCATACGGTTTTGGGTTTGTTGTGCTTTGGTGCCTTGATTGCTTAACTTGCTCATTTTCTTGCAGGGCCAAGTCTGCTGCTGTGTGTTTCGACTTTGGGGAATTCGGGCTGGGGATAGTTTACTGTTTTTTTTAAATCTAGGCTCTAGGGAGTGGGGTTGGACACGTTCCCGAAGTTGATGAGGGTGGGCGACAGGCATTCTGCAAGTTTTGAAAGGCAGGTGGTTTCAGGCCCATCATGCAGAGAGGCACGGTGGGTGGGGAGTTCTGTCCGGGGATGGTGGGGGGATTGTTTTTTATGTTTAAATGTTTTTTGGTATCAATGCACTCAAATGCTGAATTTCCCACCTGTACACTCGGATCCACTGTCATTCCTTCACGTCTCCTCTACCCCGGCCGCTTCAGGCCTCAAAGAATTGATGGGCTTTATCTGATCCCCTTTATTTGACGTGATGGCCCCAAGTTTAGCGCTGCGTTTCTCCTCATGGAATGTCCACGGCCTGGGGGACAAAATTAAGTGGGGAATAGTGTTGCAATACCACCCCCTTTTGTACCGCTTTGTTCGCCAGTTCGGCAGTTCGGGCTGGACTGTTCCCATGAGGCACAGGGTCAGACTGATTTGCATATGGCCATGTCTGAACAGGGGTGGCAGAGTGGGCCAAAGAACGGTGATGGATCAAACCCAGATCTGTTGACTGGGTGTGAGTGTTTGATTGGTTCTGACGCTCCGTCCATCACCAACCCCTTTTGTACCGCTTTGTTCGCCATAAGTTGGCAGGGTATGCTCAGACGTGAGTCCCTTGCTCACTTTGCCACTGGATTCAAGCAACCCTGGCTGAAGACGGCTGAAATGCCAGAAACCGGTCCTAGGATGCTTGTTACCGGTCCAGGGAAGGCATGGCTTGGCAGTTCAGGCTGGACTGTTCCCATGAGGCACAGGGTCAGACTGATTTGCATATGGCCATGTCTGAACTGGGGTGGCAGAGTGGGCTAAAGAACGGTGATGGATCAAACCCAGATCTGTTGACTGGGTGTGAGTGTTTGATTGGTTCTGACGCTCCGTCCATCACCACCCCCTTTTGTACCGCTTTGTTCGCCATAAGTTGGCAGGGTATGCTCAGACGTGAGTCCCTTGCTCACTTTGCCACTGGATTCAAGCAAGCCTGGCTGAAGACGGCTGAAATGCCAGAAACCGGTCATAGGATGCTTGTTTCCGGTCCAGGGAAGGCATGGCTTGGCAGTTCGGGCTGGACTGTTCCCATGAGGCACAGGGTCAGACTGATTTGCATATGGCCATGAATGAACTGGGGTGGCAGAGTGGGCTAAAGAACGGTGATGGATCAAACCCAGATCTGTTGACTGGGTGTGAGTGTTTGATTGGTTCTGATGCTCCGTCCATCACCACCCCCTTTTGTACCGCTTTGTTCGCCATAAGTTGGCAGGGTATGCTCAGACGTGAGTCCCTTGCTCACTTTGCCACTGGATTCAAGCAAGCCTGGCTGAAGACGGCTGAAATGCCAGAAACCGGTCCTAGGATGCTTGTTTCCGGTCCAGGGAAGGCATGGCTTGGCAGTTCGGGCTGGACTGTTCCCATGAGGCACAGGGTCAGACTGATTTGCATATGGCCATGTCTGAACTGGGGTGGCAGAGTGGGCTAAAGAATGGTGATGGATCAAACCCAGATCTGTTGACTGGGTGTGAGTGTTTGATTGGTTCTGACGCTCCGTCCATCACCACCCCCTTTTGTACCGCAATATGTTAAAAGGCATGAGTTTGATTTGGTGCTGCTGCAGGAAACGCACCTGGTCGGGAACTCCTGTGGGGCCCTGAATAGGAAAGGCTACAGTATGATTGTGCACTCGGGGGTTCACCTCCGGCTCTCGGGGTGGGGATTCTCCTCCGTAAGGGTTGCCCCTACATCGTTCACAGAACCTGGACTGACGCTCAGGGTAGATATGCCGAGGCCTCGGGCACTTGGGAGGGACGGGTTATCAACGTAGTTGCTGTATATGCCCCTCCTGGACTACAGGGCTTGACACTGCGCGATGTGGGGTCCCTGCTATTGGAGCTTCCATTGGGAGTGTTAGTACTGGGAGGAGACTTCAACCTTGCAATGAATGGCTCCTTGGACCATCTTCCACCCCGGGGGGATCCGCCGAAAGGCTCGTCTTTGTCCGAGTTCGCTAACGCTTTAGGGGTGGTGGACATGTGAAGGTGGTTTAACCCACTACACACACGATTCACGTTTCAATCAGGGATACACGGTAGCCAATCTAGGATTGATTACTTATTTACACATGCCCAAGATGTCCATCTATTACTTGGTAGGGCTGCTTGGCCACGGGATCTCCGATCACTCCCTGGTCTGGGCTTCCCTGAGAGTTCCCCGAAAGGGGCGACTGGGATCCATCACTAAACAGCCATGGGCGTTTAAAATTCCGCATATTAAAGATGCTCTCCGCAAAGTGGCGGAATATTATTTTGCTGAAAACGTGGGCTCTGTTGCCTCCTCAGTGACACTATGGGGGGCTTTTGAGGCAGTTATCATGGGCAGGACACTGTCCCTTATGGTGGACCATAGGGCCGAGCGATTGAAGCAGGTATCGGAGCTGGAATTGGACATTTCAGATCTGGAGGAGGCGGAGGTGCGCGATCCTGACCCCTCACTTCAACATAGCCTTACGCTCAAGAGGCAAGATTACAGACAGCTTCTCCAGGAGGACGCCACGGTGCGGGCTCTGTCTACCCAACACAGGATTTATGAGCAGGGTGAAAGAACAGGCAAACTTCTGGCATGGCTGGAACGTCGGGAACAAGCTTCCAGATGGGTGCATGCAATAACCACCTCAGAGGGGGCGCTCCTCACTGATCCTCAGCAGATAGCTGACGCTTTCGCACTCAACTATGAGGAGGTCTATACTAGCTCCCCAACGTCTCAGGCCCCATGGTCAGCTGAACTCCTTGCCACTATTGAGGTGACGACCATTTCCCCAGAAGGTAGGGAGGCCCTAGAGGCGGATGTCACGGGGCGGAGATCCAAAAAGCTATACATAATGTCCGATCAGGTAGGGCGATGGGCCCTAGCGGGCTTCCCATCGAGCTTTTTAAGTTTATGACGACTCTGCTGGATCCCCATCTCTTGAACCTCTTCAGTGCTTCGAGTAAGGTCAACTTCCTGCGGGGATACGTAAAGCGTCTATCGTGGTTATCCACAAACCGGATAAGCCGGTTGAGGTTTGCAAATCATACCGCCCCATTTCCCTCTTGACGGTCGAGGCTAAGATCCTGGCCAAGCTCCTGGCCAATCGGCTCCTCCCCTACATAATGGACCTTGTCCACTTGGACCAGTCAGGATTTATGCCAGGGAGAAATACGGCCCGAAATTTGCGGCGTGTCCACGGGGTCCTCGGCAGGATTCACACTATTGAGGAGGACGCGATCCTGCTCTCGCTCGGCTACGTCTTTCATCCCTTCACGTAGGTTGGTTCTGGCGGTGGTGGGGTCGTTGGTGAGGGAGAGGATCAGCTGAGTGTCGTCGGCGTAGGAGATGATGTTGAGGTTGTGTTGGCGTGCGATGGCCGCGAGGGGGCTCATGTAGACGTTGAAGAGGGTGGGGCTGAGCGATGATCCTTGTGGTACGCCGCAGATGACTTTGGTGGCCTCGGATCTGAACGGGGGGAGGCGGACTCTCTGTGTTCTTCCAGCGAGGAAGGAGGTGATCCACTCCAATGCTTTCTCCTGGATTCCGATGTCGAAGAGGCGCTGCACTAGGGTGCGGTGGCAGACAGTGTCAAACGCTGCGGAGAGGTCCAGGAGGATGAGTGCCGCTGTTTCCCCCGTTGTCGAGCAGGGCTCGGATGTTGTCAGTGGCTGCGATGAGGGCGGTCTCGGTGCTGTGGTTGGCTCTGACCCCGGACTGTGAGTGGTCGAGGGATCCATTCATCTCGAGGAAGGCGGCCAGCTGTCTGTTGACGGTCTTCTCGATGACTTTGGCAGGGAAAGGGAGGAGCGAGATGGGACGGTAGTTTTTGAGGTCGGTGGGGTCCGCTGATGGTTTCTTCAGTAGGGCACTGAGTTCGGCGTGCTTCCAGCTCTCTGGGAAGGTGGCGGTGTCGAAGGAGGTGTTGATGATGTCTTGGAGGTGGGGTGCGATGATGGAGTCGGCCTTGTTGAAGACGTGGTGAGGGCAGGGGTCGGTTGGTGATCCGGAGTGAATAGTGTTCATCGTGTGGATGGTGTCTTTGGTGCTGACCGGGGTCCAGGCGCGGATGGTGGTGGTGGGGGGCGTTGGTGTGGTCGTGAGGTGCGTCGGCTGTGTGCTGAAACCATTGTGTATGTCTGCGATCTTGCTGTGGAAGAACGATGCGAGCGAGTTGCAGAGTTCTTGCGATGGGGTGATGTAGTTGTATCTGGCGGCGCTGGGGTTCGAGAGCTCTTTGACGATGTTGAAGAGTTCCTTGCTGTTGTGGGTGTTGTTGTCTAGTAGTTCCTTGAATGCGGTTTTCTTGGTGGTGTGGATCATCTGGTGGTGTTTTCGAGTGGCGAGCTTGAGGGTGGTCATGTTGTCTGGTGTCGGGTCTCTGCGCCAGGTTTTCTCGAGGGCTCAGCAGTTCTTCTTAGAGCTCTTGAGTTCGTCGGTGAACCAGGCTTTATTATCAGGCATCTCAACTGATTGCTATTAACAGGTGGGTATTCGGCCCCCATGACGACCCTAATTTCAGAACAGATCATTGGCTAATGGGGAGGGGCGGTTACAACAGAGTGCTGTACTCGAGCCCTTGAAGACTTCATTTAACTGGCCCCACTGCTTGCACGGTCGAGACTTGGCACAGTCACCAAACGACTGGGCTGGCATAAGCGTCTGACAAAGGCAACACCATTATGGGAACCCGACATATTGGGACAACTCAGTGGATGCCCGGGGCTCGATAAGTGGGACGTTATTGGGATATCGACGGTGGAAGACATTTGGGGGAAGGGGAAACTAGCCACGTTTACGGAGTTTCAGGCTAAGTACCAGCTGGCCCCAACTGAGACCTTCAGATACCTGCAGATCAGCAATGCTGTATCGGCTGCTCTGCCGAAGGACGCCCCCCTTCCTGACTACTCCCCCTTGGAGGATCGGTTGTTATTGGATCCCATGGATCATAAAGCCATTGTACTCACTTACAGGAAATTGGTTAACAATCGTGTTGATCCGATGCAAAAGCTGAGGGTAAGCTAGGAAAAAGACTTGGGTGATGTGGGGGATGAGGACTGGCGTGATGCTCTGGCCTTCCCTCGTGAAGTGGCCATCCCGATGCGTATGCGACTCTTGCAACTTAAGATTCTCCATAGGGTTTACTTTGATGCCAAACTCCTGTTTAGGATAGGTAGACGCCCCGATCCGCTCTGTCTCCGACATTGCAATCATGTAGGTACCTTCTTCCACATAATATGGGAATGCCCACACATTCAGGATTACTGGGTGAAAATTACCCGTCAACTCATGAGAGCCGGCGGCAAGTCTCTGCCGCCATCTTCTCATCTGTGCCTGATTAATATTTGGGGAGCAACTGATCTTTCTCAGGCTGAACAGACTTGGGCCTCGATGGGATTCGCCATCGCGAAACGAAACATCGCACAAAAATAGAGGGTGGAGGCGATCCCGCTCCAGGGTGCCTGGGCAAGAGACATGGATACCGCAATGATTGCCAAAAAATCGGTCTTCAAAGGCCACGGATGCCCCAAGAAATGGGACCATAAATGGAGAAAGTGGAATAAATACAGGGGGACATATGTATCTCCCCAATGGTGGAGCTGCGGGGGGAAAGGAGCGAACTGATGGCCCAACTGATGGCGGATGTGGAGGCTTCTCCTCCGAATAATTAACACTGAGGTCATTCTTCGGCCCCAATTCACTCCTGTACCATGCTTTGTATCTCGCTGTACTGTGCCATGTGTAATGTTCATTAAGACTTGACATTCTCCCTCTGATTCGTAAAGCACTTGGTGTTTTTTTTTCTGTGGGAATGGTGACTGGAGGTGTATGATGGGATGGGGGATTATTCAGCGTTCTCTATATGGCATGTGCTGATACCAGATTGTTTGTTGGAAACCAAGAAAAAGTTTATTAAAAAAAGAAAAAAGTGCAAGTGCTCAAAGTACAATAAAATGACTAACAACATATATTCCTTGTAGTCTGGCATTATTTTTAAATGTGTAAGTGTGTTACTATTTAAAAGCATAAATCCAAATACACATATACATGAATCATTTAAAACTTCAAGCCTACATTTGTTCTTATTATGCCAACATTGAACAGATACCTACTAACACTAAAAACAATTTTTTGGTAAGTGTCAGTTTTCAGTATTCTTTCTGCCTCCAAGCAAGACCTAATGCCCATATTTCTACAAATGGGTTTAATCCATTTCTTCCTAGGGTTGGCGTAAACAGGACAAACAAATAATATATGTAGGTCATCTTCTGAAGTATCTGATTGGCATAATATGCAGCGCTACCTATTCTTCTCCCCTTGTTTACTGACCCATTTCGATGTGTTCGAGTTGGTTTGTAGCACGCCATATCGAAATTTCATGTATAGTGATTTTGATAACTGTGGCTGCACTTCGTCCAGAAATAGCTCAAAGCTTGCTATAAACTTCATTAATAAGAATTGAGTTGTTAGTGTGCCAGTGGCAGCATTGTGGGACACACTATTTTCGATGTATGTCCAAAAGGTGGATTTTGGTAGTTTCTTAGAAGCCGATGTCAAATGTGATGGTTCTTCCCAAAAGTGCTTCAGCCCTAATTTACCAAACCAATGAAAAACATGCTTAATCCACCGAAGGCACATACTGTGATCAAACTTTAAAATTTCTTTCAGGCCTTCTTTATAGTGGGCAAGTTCTATTGTGGACCATAGTCACACCCAAAAAAGTAGTGGTTTCGGTATGGCTTGATGGTCTATACGCCGAATATTTAGATCCATAACAATAGGGATTAAAGGTGTACGCACTGGATGTCATAATAACTTTCTAAAAAACGTATTTTCCCCCTACCGCAAAAGTGTTCTTACATGAGGGTCCCCATAATTCTGCCCGGTAAAGGGTTGCTGATTGTACCCTATACTTTTAGACCTCAAGGGCGGGGGACACAGCTCTAGAAGTACTACTCCCATGTTTTTGTACTATCGGTAGGGAGTTTTGTAGCAAGACAGTCTTACTTTTCTCCAATTGCGGTTTACAGGTCATTTTAGCATCTAAAGTTGTACCTAAATAATTAAAATTATGCACATATTCTAACTTTTGATTTTTAACCATTAAATTCTTTTTAAAAGATCTATGTGGATTGATTGCCATATATTTGGTTTTGCTGGAATTTATTTCTATGCCCTTAATATCACAGTATGCACCAAAGGTTTCTAATAAACATTGTAAACCTTTCGGAGTTTGAGATATTAAAATGCTATCATCTGCGAATAAGAGTGCTGGTACTGCCCCCCCCCCCTTAACTTAGGTGAGTCATGTGCACAACCCATTAAATACTCTGGAATATCATTTACATACAATGAAAATAGGGTGGGAGCCAGCACACATCCATGCCTTACACCTCTTTTTACTGGAATTCCCTCAGTGAGTTCGACCCTCGGACCCCATCCAACTTTTGCATAGTTGTCCTCGTGCAACCTTATTATTTGCGCAAGGAGTTCACCTGGTACCCCTTGGTCTTTTAGTGATTTCCATAGTAAGTTTTGGGGGATGAGGTCAAATGCGGCCTTTAGGTCAAAAAGGCAATATACAGGTGGCCTTTTTTTTAAATTGTATATTTCCAGCTCATGCAAAGAAATCTAAAAACCTGGTCAATTGTACTGGTTCTGGTTCTGGTTCTGAATCCAGCCTGAAATTTTGACAGAATGCAGTTATCCTCAATCCAGTCATTTAATTTTATTAAAATTTGCCTAGCAAAAACTTTTTGTAAAATGTCAATTAGAATGATCGGTCGATAATTTGAAGTATCATGTTGATTACCGTTTTTGAAAATAGTAGTGATTTCTGTCCCTTTCCATGATTCTGGGACTGGTGCACCCGCTGCTATTGTATTATGAAGAAAGTTAATGTAAGGGCCTCAAACAGTTTTATCATGCCTCAGTAAATCTCCTGGTATTTTGTTGGGGCCTGGCGCTTTACCCGGTTTTACTGCATCAATTGCTGCCAGTGTATCTAACAAACTAAAGTGCAGCTGAGCTGCACTAGGGACGGTTAGACAGTCTTGCTGGTTATGTGTTGTTTCAATTGTAGATGCAGAATAAAGACGGGAAAAGTGATTGACCCATGTGTTAGCATATAAAAAAGGTCTTTACTACATCTTCCTGTTTTCTTTCCTTTTGCTATCAATCGCCAGAAACCAGCGTGAGCTCTAATTTTTGCTGCACTAATTAATTCTAACCAGATGTTGTCATCTCAGTTTTTCTTAGTGTGTACCAGTAGTCTTTTGTATTTAGTTCTTTTCTCCCTTAGGGCTGTAACATTGTTATTTTTTGTTGCCAATATAAGCTCTTTTTTTTCCTCACGGCGCTCCTTATTGTACCAGGGATTTACTAACCTACTTGTTCCGGTTTGCCCTCCGCTCTCTTTGTGGATTCTGCTCAAAATAGCTTTTTGTGCTTCTACCAATTCTTGGTGTACAATCAATATTGGGAACTCTGCAGCAGGCAAATCAATGTGTGGAGCAATGACTTCTGTAAAGGTGTCGCAAATTTGCGTTATAGCCTCATTATTCCCCACTATATGTGGCCATTTCAAGGCTCTACGGTTGTTGCTAACTGGTGGTTCATTCGAGATAATATTAATATCTTCCTTGCTCCCCAGAGTTATTTTAAATAAATATGCTGCTAGTGTCAGGTGTAGAGGGCAATGGTCACTATCAATTCTGGAATCAACTACTAAATCATGTACATTTGGCCAAAACCCAATGGATGTTAAAATGTAGTCAATGCTGCTCTTACAATTACCCCTGTTAAATGTGGCGACATTTGGACTATCTGAGGGTAATCGACCATTACAAGCTTTAAGTCCGTATCCTGACACCAGTCTCATAATTTGGGCAACTGCAACTGAACAGGGTACTGTTGGATTGCTTTCTAAGGGGGGGGGGGGGGGATATTATTTGCCATATCTTCATCTTCGAAGATTTTTTCGAGACCCACCACTGGCTCAAATTTACAATTTAGAACACCCCACAATTACAATTGCCCTTGAGTCAAGTGAGCCTAAAAATTCTTCAAGCTGATCAATCACCAAGGATTCCTTGCTGGATGGGCTTGGTCTATTATAGATATTTATTAAATATATTTCACTTTTATACCATGTACAAGTCTTCACACCAATTATATCCTGTGATGGGAAGTCTAACTGGGTTATATCAATACCAAGGGTGATTTTTACCCATATAACAAGGCCACCCGAAGGCCTACCTCTGAGGGGGTAGCATTAACACTAAATGTTCTATACCCAAACTTGTGAAGGGTTTCCAGAGCCCAGGTCTCTTGAAAAAGGCACATATCACTTTGTTCTATATAATCCTGCCATTCTGCATCCCTTAGGTTCCTTTTCAGCCCTGCAATATTCCATGACGTAAGTCTTATTTCCAGTTGCTCTTTTTCCCTTATTCCCAAATTCACTATAGTGTCCATCTCAGTCGGGTCTCATGAACTACATGGGGTTCTATGACCAGATCGGGGGCAACTCTTGCATTTTCATGCAATACCGGATGTAATTTGGATGCAACCACTTGTTTGCTAAGCCCGGGTATCAGCGATTTATTTGAGCTCTCTTTAGGCCTGGCTGTGCCCTGTGAACCTTCTGAACTTTCACTCAACATACTTGCGTCCGTGCCTGCCTTAGTTTTAGATAGGACTAACCGATCATCTGGTATAATGATAGTGGAGAAGGGGATGGGAACTTGAAAGTTATCAGGAGGGTGTAATTCTTGATCTACTGAAACTGACTGTCAATCCAGGGCATCTAAATCTGAAAGGACCTATTTGATAGAGGGGTAGGGGCACAGACCTAGATAGTGGTTTATAAAAATATCCCAACGGAAGAGCGCAAATACTGGTGGTTTGAGTAAAAGTTTGTTCACTTAGGTTTAGTAAACAACGAAGTGTCTGTGGCGTGCAAAACTTTACCACTACGCAGTCGCCCTCAATGTTCTTGGGGGATTGGCCAACCCACCCAACTCTACAAACCATAAGGATCTCTTTCATATCAAATGGGGAGAATCTTTTGCACTTTGTTAACCAATCCACCGTCTTATTACGTAGATCAGCCCAGGACTCCTTCTGGTCGCCTTTAAGGGCAGGGACACCAGCCAGAATTAATACGTAAGGACACGTGGCTGGAGGTAAACTCAGAACGTCACTATTGGGTTTTAGATGAGTTTTCTTTGAGCCATCTATAGTAGCACTATTCAGGTTACTCAGTGTAGTTCCTAGGGGTAAACATCCAACATCCCTTTGCTTTGTATTATGGTCCTGAGATATTCCCTTGGTATTCCCCTCACCAATCCTTAATTTCAATATAGGTTTCAGTATAGGGTGATCTTTTGCTTTACGATTTGTACTACACAATTTATCAGTTAAGTTCACATTTACTTGTGCTGATACTAAAGAGTCCCCCTCCTTGGCAACATTAGCGTGTGAGTCTACAATACTGCCGCTTAATTTGTCCATAACAATGTTCACCTGTTACAACTTTTCCCTTAAAAGATTGAAGTTCTTGTCAACTAGTTCTTTAATATGAGCCAACACGGTTCCCAAAGCTGACTCAATAGTAGAGATAATGGTAGAGCCCCCAATGCACTCTTGTCTTAGTGATGGAAAGGAAAACAAGTCTGTATCTGTCTGTGTGCTAACGGAGTTGGTCAGTGGAACTGCTGCTGAGTCAACTACATGAGCTATTACTTGATCTACGGGTTTCGTTCCTTTTATGTTGTTATTTTGGGGGCCAGCGCCCCGCTTTTTTTTGACTGGAGGTTCTCTCCCCTTGATATCATCTGGTGGCTTAGATACCGTGTTCTTGTAACTATGCTTGGCCCATGTGACCTATTCGACACTGTTATTGATGGTTTTGGGGGTATGTCCAAGGGTGGCACGGGAGAGGTCATGGGTGTATTTTGCGGTGTAATGGACAGTAGCGGATATGATAGACCCCCGAATTTGGGATTCCTAGTGATGAGCGTCTCTGTAATATTGATGGATCTAATGAGTCGTCGCTCTGTTATTTCAATTTAATGAGTCAAAAGCGATTCTGCCCTGACTATAAATGCATCTAAAGTACCTGCTACTCCTTTGCATTTGGTCATGGTCTTGCTCATATTGGATTGGATTGGGAGCCTTAAATGACTCATTAACTCGTTGCCCTCCACACAATAATGCAATGTAGCACAGATAATAGTTCCTAAAATAATAAAAGGTATATACAATAATACCTGAGGCCTATAGCCTGAGTAGCGTGTTCTAGAGACGATACCCATTTATCAAGGGGTTGGCCCAGCCCGGCCTCTTTCTGCTGCTGACGGGAGCAGATGGGCCTGCCCTTATCATGGGCTTCGCCTGGGCGCGGCCCGGGCACTCCTGCGCCCGTCCTCTGCTGCGGGAGCCCTGGACTCCTTTTGTTCTCTTCCCGGCGCACCTGATGATGTAAGCGGCGTGCGCGCCGCTAGGGCCGCTGGGAAATGTAGTGCCTTCCCCTTGTGGAACCGGATTCACAAACGAGGCAAACTGTGGCTGAGCGGCAGAACTGTGGCCCCTCCAAGCATCGAAGTCCTGTGGGCTGTCAGCACAGACAGTAAAGGTGAGGGGGAAATGGTGACGAATCAACAGTTTTCCAACTCGTGCTTATGACTTGATAGGCCTGTGGCGATATCAGTGAATGGCGTCAACACTTAAGATGAGGGGCAATGATGAAGAATTGACAGCATTTCACAACTCATGCTTATCACTTGATTGACCTCTGCTAAATCTGGCTCGTCTCCAGCAAAGCTGGATGCCTCTTCGCAGGTGATCTCTTGGGATCGGTGGTAAAGGCCGGATCCTGAGTAGATCCTTAATATTAAGCTGAACATTTCACCTGCACTGGACCAATTACATCTTGACTGAGTCTCAACAAGTTCATGTTTTCAATCTGCTCCACTGCAGGCCTGTTGCCATGATTATCTAACCCTGATTTGAAGCATTAAAGTTTTCATGCTAAAAGAAGGTAGGCGAAAGACTACATGAGGTACTTCATCCAGCAATTTAGATGTATAGCTGCTGTTAAGTATATTACTGAAGTGGCAAAGGAACTGTTGGGATTTGGTCTATATGTTGTGGCCACCCATTTGAATATGATTAAGAGGAAACAGGCTTTTCTGTGCATGTCACTTCTGCCACATGGAGCACGGACCCCATACCTACCCCTTTTGGCGTCTCCAATTACAAGGATAACGCTTTGATTTGTAGGATGAGAAGGTAAGATGAGTGATGAAACTGGATAAGTTGTATTCAAACCACCTTTCATTCTGGCTAATTAAATGGCATGCACTGTCGGACATAAAGGCATGTGTTAAGTGCATATTTTTCGATTGTACAACTGTTGTCAAGTTGTAATTTAAAGAGGGTGAAGGTTCCCCAAGAAAATTCATTTCCAGTAACCTGGTCAGATCACTTCTTGATCCCTTTTACTCTGGAAACCCCGTCTCTGCCTTCAAACTCTAAACAAATCAGTTGAAAAGATCGCCCTTGGTTCAACTGCCTATTAGCTACGGAAACAAGCTCTTAAGGACTCTAGGTTCAGACCCAACTCTAGCAAATGAAAAGAACTCCCACTGGATCGAATCTACCAAGTAATTCCTCTAAAACCTCTTACTAGGCTAGCAAAAGATAAATCTCCACCCTGGTGCACTTCTAATCTATGAAAATTGAAACAAAAATGTAAAAAACTGAAAGGATTTGGAGGAAAGATTATGGGGAGGCAATTAAAAAAGCACAGGCAGCATATGAGGAATAAATGAATCGTGCTGCTAACTTCTCACGCTATATGTTTCACATTGCAAAAACTCTTCTAAAGCCCCCCTCCACTGGCCCTTACTTGGAACCCTCCCCGATATGGTGTAATGACCTGGTGAGATTTTTTCAAGAGAAAATTCTGAATATCTATGATATTGGTCATATCAAAATCTTTATTGCTTGATTAATTAAAATCATATAATATAAAATCATCAACTTCACAGCCATATTAAAAAACAGTTTCTCAATTCCGAAGACCAAGAAAAAATAATGTGGGCGAATTTAATTCCTCTATATTACAAATCTACAATTCTTTACTTTTTATTAAAAAAATCCAGTTACACCCCATAAAATCATAAATTATGTGCAAATTGGCCTGTGCAAATTAGATTTCTATATTAACTGATTTAAACCACCAAATTTACTATGCTCAAATCACAGGCTTCTAGTTTCTCTTTTGTTAAAATCAAAAATTATGTAAAATTTGCATTCATGATTATGTCAGTTGGCATAAAACAAATTACCGGAGCTTGTCTACAAGTTCGTACTCCTCGTATGTTAAAATAGTTTTTTAAATATCTCTTCCTTCATTTCTGGAAAGATTCAAATTAAGTGGATCATATTTTCTTCCAATTGATTGCACAGTCTTCAAGGAGTCTGCATAGATGGTCGCAGCCATGGCATTGCATGTTTTGATCCTGGGAGGTAGCCAAATCTTGCTTTAATAAATACATTTTTTAGTTTTGCAGACCAAGGTATCTCTAAATAAGGCTGCGATTTGAGCATCTTGAACTAATTTATGACCATCCGGGCATGTGCTCTTTTAGAAAGCAGTTCTTTATATTTCAACAACGACAATCTTTTTGTTATTCCGTTAATTGTCTTTTTGAAGGATGTTGGTGTTATAGCCATTCCCAAACCTTGTTTGCTGATCATTCCTTCAGTGATATGGTTCAACAGTCTTCTGGAAGTTGCCATTTTAGTCAGACTTGCCAGTTACCAATCCTGGCACGCTCAGTGACCTCCGTATTCGGAAACTAGATGGTCTTGCAGAGATCCTGAGGAAAGTTAAATCTGGTTCTCGTAATGACCCAGACCTCCCTTGTAGTTTAGGCAGAGTAGCAGACCTGAAACTTCCCACCCTGCTTGAATTGGCAAACCTTTCTTTAACCGCACTGTAGGACTTGTCCCTATTTGGCTAAAGTTCCCTAAACTTTTTGCTTTCCCCCTAGACCTTTTTTCTGACATGGTGTTGTCAACTTAGATGCTTTGGACACTTTGCCACTGCTAAACAGTGTCAAAGTGCAAGTGCTCCCTATATAAAGTAGAATGGTAGTTGGTTATCCATGATTGGTATGTTTGCCTTACTAGTAAAGTCACTATGTGTGCCAGGGCTGGTAATGCAAATGCAACTAGTGGGCCTGCAGAACTATTTGGGCCACCCACACAAGTAGCCTTAAAAAGGGAACTCAGGCCTGCCATTGCAGGGCCTGCGCACAGTTTTTTTAAACTGCCATGTTGTTCTGACAAGTGCACTCACTTCCCAGACCCTACCCTTCCCTTTCTATGCACCTCAGACACTCCTATGGTAGGTCTAGGGTACCCCTTGGACAGGTTGCAGTGCATGTGAAAGGTAGGACATGTACTAAGGTGTGTGCCATGTCCTGACAGTGAAATAATCTCCATTTCGTTTTTCACTCTTGAAAGGCCACCTTGCCCATAGGACTGAATGGAGAGGCTGTGTAATATGTTTTCCAGCCTATCTTTCCAAAGGCTCAAGATGAAAAGGTGAAGTTTAGTATGTCTGAACTCACAGTGTAATAACACGTCTTTTTATGATGGTGGTTTTTGCATTGTGTGTTTAGAAGCCAATCTTTTAGAAGTGGCTTAGTTTTTGTGCTCTAACATTTCTGTGTGTCTCTGCCTGGCTGGGGATTGACTGTCTGGATTTGAAAGCGATAGGATCTGGGGAATGTCTTGACCCAGGGGGGGAGGTGACACAGCAACAGGCTGACCTGCATCTGGAGTGTAAGGGGAGGAGAAGCCCCTAGAGGTGAAAAGGCCTGGGTTGCTGCTATAAAACAATGTTCCCATCTCCTGCTGAGTGATTGAGAATCAAGACCCCCACTAATCAAAGGAAGAAAGGTGTCACTGGCAGGGAGGCACCCAGAACTGGTTTGAACCAGGTCAATGCCCCCTGAACACAAAGACTTCAAAGCCATTGAGGGGGTATAACTATGAGAGCTGAAGCCCCTGAACTTTGGAGAATGGCTTGATCAAGTGTGAACAATACTGGAGCTTCTTCGTGCTCAAGAGGACCTTTGCCAAGGAAGAAACAACTGAAGAGACTGAAGGATAGGACTGACCCTTGCTGTGTGTGCTGGGGCTGGCCTGCAGTTTGCTGTTTTAACCAAGGAAAGGCTAAAGGGACTTTGCTGTGTGCTGCGTCCCCCTGCATGAAAGGACTTTGCTGTGTCCTGAAGTAACTTATCCTCAAGGGCCCGAGGTGAGCTAGCTCCCTCTTTTGGAAACACAGGAACACAAAAGTTTCATGAGAGTCTCAACGGTGCTGTGTGTGCGTGCTTGTTGCAGCCTGAGACCCTCATAAGGCATGCCCTTTGATCATGGGCACCTGGAGTCCAAGCAAGGATCAGCGATGCGATGTGCATGTGCTTTGTGTAGCCTGAACCCCTTTGTGAGGATTGTCCAGTGATCATGTGCACCGGAATCCAAGTGAGTCTCATTTTCGCGTTGTGCACTGTGAGACCTTTGTGAGGATTTGCCTTGTTATCGTGTGCACCGAAATTAAAGTGAGTCTCAGTGATGCTGTGCGCGTGATCTTCATGCAGCCTGAGACCTGGGTGTGGAGTGCCCAGTGATCGTGCACCCGAAGCTTAAGGAAGACTCCGTGACGCGGTGTGTGTGTGCTCTGTGGCAGCCTGAGATCTTCGTAACTGTAGTGAAGCTGTATGTCAAAAACCTTCCTTCTAGAATATGGAGTACCTTAGGCTTCAGCGCTAAGCCCTACTCTCTTTAAATTTGATATGAGGTCAATTGTAGATATCGTTCTTCCCTTCAGGATTTTGATACTCTGCTATACACAACTGGTCTCCTCCCTTAAACAGAATCAAGACTACGCCGCTCCTTATTAGGCCCCTTATTAGGCCTCTGCCTGGAGAAAGTGACAAGGTGGATGAATAGCTTCTGCCACAAACTAAATGGAGACAAAACTGAGCTTATGATCCTGGGCAACAAGCCTAAAGTCTGGATTGGCCGAGTTGCTTAGGTCTCCATCCTCCCCCAAAAACAGCCATAAAGAGCCGAGGAATGTGGCTGGACAAATATTTTATATTTGAATCCCAAGCAGTACAGCTTGCAACCATTTGTTATGAAATACTTAGGATGCTCTTAAAAATTCTCCTTCTGCTTCCTTTTAAAGAGGCTGTTGGGCCAGGCGCCCAGTCTTCCCATCTGGACTACGGCAACTCACTCTATTTGTGAGTTCCAAAAGCCACAATATGGAAACTGCAGGTGGTTCAGAATTCCGCCTCTTGGATACTGTACAACATACCCAGACATTAATCTGCCCAACAAGCTCTGAGCTCCTCCATGGGCTCCCAGTGGGTAATGGGATCAAATGTAAATCACTTTGTATCGCCCACAGGGCACTTTCAGACAAAGGGCCGTTGATCCCCTGCTCTTTGTTATCTTCTTCTTCTCCTGGGAGAACTCTACGACCCTCTAATGCACATTTGGACAGAGTACCTAAGGTTAGAAGGGAAGAATTCAGAAGGTCATCCTTCTCATACAATGTGGCTAAATTGGGGAACAGCCTTCCCCTTTTTTTGCGATCTACAAAAAAGGAACTTCCATTCCAGAAGCTAATAAAGACATGGCTCTTTCAGAATAGCTCCCTTTAATAAAAATTCTCTTCAACCAGTCTGTGCCGCACTAACAGTGCTAGGATGCCTACAGGCAGCTACACGCTCTGCAAGTCCTTCATAGTCATAGAATAGAGTAATGATAAAAGTGACAGAGGCAGAATGCAGTGAAAAACTAGAGAGTTCAGAGAAAGAAGAGAGAGAGAAGCAAAACTACTCTTCCTGTATTGTTGAGCACTTGGCAATTGGCTCCTTCACTGTTCCCAATAATCACAGCAGGTATACTCTGACCCCCTCACAAGCCGTATGAAGTAAAGGAGCAAAAGACCTAAAGCAACAGTGGCTTCATCAAACATGTTATAGTCAATAGAACACAGACAAAATTACATACTTGTTTCTGTGGTAGTAATAGTGATGACGAGGTAGTAGGGAGGAGCTATGTACTGACTCTGAAGCTCAGGAAAACGTTGACTGTAGGAAAGACAGGAGCCAGAGCAGACAGGAGAAGCTGTAAACTGGAGAATGCCCATTTGTGAGTACCTCCAGGAACTTGAGCTGAAGAGAGGTTAAAGCAAGGGAAACAGAAGAAAACAACGAAAGTGAGGGATGGGAAGCTGGATACGAATGTTGTCAACCACGAAACAGCAGACACATCCAAGACATGTTGCCAGGTGCCATGTTTCTACTATGAATTATCATACTGCTTCTGCTGCTATTTCCTCAGAAAGTCTTGTGGCGACCTGTAACACTGCTCTTTCCTCAGTGGTTGGCCATGTTTTCAGTTCTTATCCCTGCAATGCAAACGTCTTCTCTCCATACCTATTAAATGTGGTATGCCATTCATCCACACTTCAGACACGGATCAGGGTAGAAGCACCTCTCAAATTAGATAAGCTGTTTTCATCTGGCCTAAAAGAAGAGAAAATAGTGATACAAGATGTTTGTTTCAAATTTAGCATTAAGCTCACAGTGGTTGATACACAGACTTAGTTCAATTGAAGAACAGGGATACAGAATACAGGTACCCATCCTGGTGATGTTAAATGTCATATAAAACCCATGACTTGGTAGAGTTTTTTGTGATGTCGTTTTTAATTCCTTACCCTCCCACTGAGTAACTGAGTAGATTTTCCCACGAGGAATGATTGAGTCAGGCACCAGATCAATAACACAAACATAGGGTCTATGAGGAGGTAGTCATTGTGTTCCTTTTTCACAAAAATACATCAGCAAGATCTTGAAATAATAGAGAAAGAGGTTTTTCCTTAGGAAAGGGATCAGAGGAGGTGATGACTGCAACATTCTTCTTTGACTGGAAGCTTTGCTTCTGGGACTCGGTATAAGAGAAGCATATTGTTTGACTTGTCCAATCTGTACGTGGGTTATGTTGTTGTAGCCATGGGGAACCCAACATTATGGAAAAGGGTGGTGCATTAATTAAATTGAATGTTGCTATTTCCAAATGTTGCTATCAAGAGAGAGTAAACCTTGGATAATGTGAAGGGAGCCAACCAGTTCTAAGAGAAAATCTTTTTTCTGAAACAGAACTCTCACTCACTGAATGTTCTTCAGGTACATGCTTCATCATCGAGTTTTTCTAGATCCTCTAAGGACCAGGGCATGCTATAACCTTTTTCCTTGCAAGAGAACAGGGTGTGGGATCTATGTGAAGTGCTGGTTAAAATTGACTAGGCAGTGTCTATATCAGTGTTTATTCTTAGCCCTAAATATGATCAACTAGTTGCTGCCACATATCCCAAACTCAGTGGCTTTCATCAGTATCTTCTTATCTCTAAGTTCTTCTTTTAGTCTAACTAAAAATTCAGGGGTAGCTGCTTTATCTGTCCAAAAGGCTTGTGCCATATTTTGCTTATGTATGACACCAGTTCTTGTGTTCCTTGTTTCGTCATAAATAAATCCATATGGACCTCTCGCTCAGTATGCTTCCTTTTAGAGATCTTTTTAAATTCAGAAGAAATGTATCATTTTGCAAATCTACATTATGTTTTAAGATCATTGGTGTTGCCCATTTAAGGACATCTTTAGTCATAAAGGTTAACAGAGGGGGACCTTTGATATCTCAGGAGGGAATTGGTAAGGGCTGGTCAGAAAATGTGCCTGGCACCTAAGCCAAAAATGCATTAAATGCTTTTGGATCACCACTATACTTTTCAAGAGGTGCTATTACAATTCCATTTGAGTCAGGTGTAGTAGAAGTAAAGGGAAGTATGAATGCTCACTTAGTCTCAGTATCAAAGGTAGAGGGCAACACCTGACCAAAAGGATTAGGAGAATATTTTAATGGCAAAGGTATTGCACAATTCTGAAGGTGATTTATCAAATCAAGTAACAATGATAGTTCTGTTCCTGTAGTTCTTAAATGTTTCTTAATCTCTTCTAAAGCTTGAGTCTGGGATGTTAAGGAGTTGGTGGCCGGATCAATAGCCTAGCAAATGGTCACAGTGGAAGCTGTGTCCTGATGATAATCCCTACTCACTCTGCAATCTAAAACCTATCTGAAATAATCCGCTCTCGTTGGTATGTGAAGAAATTTAATAGCAGATCATGAACAAACATCCATCACCACAGCGGTAACAGAACAAACTTATTTCCAGGGAGTGCAGGTTAGAACGCTCGCAACATTCCACGAGCGTTCCAATGGTGAGGGGTGGGCGTAAGGAACCAAACCAAAGAAGCTAAATACAACACATCTTCCTTCCAATACAATTTTTTAGGAACACAATAACATCAATGCGTGACATAGTCTTTTTGCCAACTCGGTTTGAGGTGCACCTTCCTCAGGTACATCTTTCCATCAGGAAGGGTATCCTGGTTGTCGCTGCTAGGTCTTACATTACAATCATTGTGGATAGAATCATCACTCCTATCATGAACTATTTTGTCAACACTCCAATACTGGCCATCGTCTAACTTTACAACATTCTTAAATACTTTGCTTACCACTTTTTTCCCAGAAAATTTTGAACAGCCAGACATTACAAAATTTGGTAATTTCACTTTCACTGCGTCACCTACCTCCAAGGCTCTAGGCGACCTCTGTATTCTTTCATTGTACCTATCCACATATTTCCTTTGATTTATGTGTATCTTTTCCATGATCATATCTCTATTCACTTCCTCTTCTCTTCCACCGACAAGCCACAAAGGGCTTAACTTGGTACCCGGCTCTCTCCCTTTAAGAGACTTAAATGGTGACACGCCGGTGACTGAGTGAGGAGTGATAAGATAGGACCAAACCATGTCCTCCAGTGCTTTTCCTACATTGCTGCCGTTTTGTACGTTGAGTTGAATACAGTCCTTGATCATGCGATTTATGCGCTCTACCAGCCCATTTGCCCTAGGGCAATACAGTGGCGTAGGTTGATGTTCAACCGAAAACTTGCGCAGGAACTCTTTCATACATGCAGAGGTAAATTGGACCCCATTATCTGTGACCAAAATCTGTGGTACCCCTTCTGTATGGAAAACCCCTTGAAGGAAACTCATTACACTATCAGTAGTGATGTTTTCTACTACCTTGACGATGATCCATTTCGAATGATAATCTACTAATGTGATGATAAATCTCCCACCCAGTCCTCTTACATTTAGAGGATCGACAATGTCCATGGCCACTTTGACCCAAGGAGCAGTAGGAACTTCCACTGGAGAGATTTTCCCTTTGCTCACAACCTTACTCTTGTCACTCATGGTACAAGGTATGCATTCTCTTACTTCCCTCTCCACCATGGTGTCCATTTTCGGCCACCAATAATGTAACCGAATTTTACTCTTGGTCTTACTGCAACCTAAATGGCCCTCATGTGCCAAATGTAATAACTTTTCTCTTATGCCCTCAGGAGGTACCAGCGTGTTCCCTCGATATAGGTTATTTCCTTGTACATGTAATTCATTTCTCACTTCCCAAAACACCTCCTCTCCATTTTTTAACAACTTAGAACTGCACGGCCATCCCTCACAAATAAGCTGTTTCACCCTTGGGAACAACTCATCGTTAGATAATGCTTCTTTCCATTCTGGTTTGTCCAACCCATCAAAAACTGTAGACACCACAATTTCGTCCCCAGGATCCTCCTCAAATTCCTGATTCCTTAGTGGTAACCTTGACAAGCAATCAGCTGCCTGATTCTTTTGTCCAGGTATGTACACCACTTCAAAATTGTATCCTTGAAGACCTAGAAACCATCTTGATATCCTAGTTGTGGACCTTCCTAGATTCTTTGATGAAAAAATGCTTACTAAGGGCTTGTGGTCTGTCCTTACAATAAAGGGTATGCCCCACACAAATGTCCTGAAATGCAATATAGCCCAATAACATGCTAATGCCTCCCTTTCAATTACTGAATAGCGAGATTCAGCTGCAGTCAGAGCTCTTGATGCAAACGCCACTATCCTTTCTCCATTTTCTATCACTTGACTGAGAGTGGCTCCAATCCCTTTTAAACTAGCATCTGTAGTAATGATGGTGCGTTTACTAGTGTCAAAACATCCTAGGAATGGTGCCTCTGATATACTGTCTTTGATCGTCCTGAAAGCCTCGCTACATTGTTCATCCCATTCAAATTTTGTACCTTTTTTCAATAAGCACCTCAAAGGGTAAGTAGTGTCAGCAAAGTTCTTTATAAATTTGGAGTAATACTCTGACAGCCCCAAGAATGACTTGATCTCTTCCTTGTTGGTGGGACATGGCGCTAACTTTATAGCATCTACCAGATTCGTTTTAGGCTTGATTCCCTCTAGGGAAATGACACGCCCTAAGTAAGTAACTGAGCGGACTCCTATCTGGCACTTTTCCTTCTTCAAAGTAAGACCAGCTTCCTTTAAACTACTCAGAACCAAACGTAGCTTCCCATTATGATCATCTTCATTCTTACCGTACACTAACAAGTCATCCTGGAAACATAAAACTTGTTCCAACCCTTCTAAAATATTCTGCATTGCCCTTTGGAAAACTGCCGCAGCTGAGGCTAAACCAAATGGCATTCTACAAAATCTGAATGCACCAAACGGCGATATGAACGTTGTCAATGCCTTACTTTCAGGATGAAGTCTTATTTGGTGGTAGGCTGATGACAAATCTGTTACTGAGAAGAATTCAGCCCCACATATCTGATTCAGCATATCATTGATGTTAGGCAAAGGGTGCCTATCAATCCATATGTTCTTGTTTAACTCTCTTAAATCAATGCACAATCTGATACTGTTTGTATACCCTTTTTCTGTGATAACAATGGGTGCAACCCACTCAGCACACTCCACCTACTCTATGACCTCTTGACTAAGAAGTCTGTCAAGTTCCGCCTTCAGAGGTTCTCTCATCATGATTGGAATATTCCTACATTTATGGGCTACTGGCTTTGCCCCCACCTTCAGTTTTATTTTATGTTGGTACTCTTTCATGCACCCCAGTTTATCTGTAAAACTTTCTGGGAACTCATCAAAAATCTCTGCCCCGCACACACCTCTTCCCACCAACATAACAGGAGTATCTGCACTGGGATCCAATTTCATTCCAAGGTCTCTCTGGTGCCCCCATCCTAGCAGGTTTGCCCTTTTCTTTGCAATATAAAATTTTCCAACCGTGCTCCTATCCTGAATGATATCCTCATAATGGCTACTCCATCTAAAGGAATCGGGTCCTTGTTATACCCTACAGGTATTACATCTGGAGTGTGTAGTTCAACTTTCCCCTCTTTGAATTTCTTCCAAAATGTCTCGCTATTCATGAAAGTAAATGGTGAACACGAATGAGCAAAGATTTCCAGTTTTTCTCCATCCAACCCTATTTAACATTTTGGTAGCTCAATGTGATTTACACTGCTTCCCCCCAAGACCTTCACTTGTAACACAAAATTCCTTTTGTATCCTTCACCATTCTCTACACTGTTTACTGTTCTACCAGACATATCTTTGCACGCTCGCGCAAAATGTCCCTTGCGATTACAATTCCTGCACGTAGCTGTTCTTGCTAAACAATTAATACTATTTGCCAAATGCCCACTACTTCCACATTTGAAACATTTCAACCTGTTTTCATTGTACATCCTCTCCTTGTTAACCACTTCCTTTCCGTTTTTTTTTGCGTTCTTTATAGCACAAACCTCTTTTAGTTCTTCACTTATCTCACTCACACTGTTATCACCCATTGTGTTCATTTCCTTCATGCATTCCACAGTATGCTCAACACTTTTGGCAATGTCAATTGCCATTTTTAAATCAGGATTACCAACTAGTAACTTTCCCTGAATTTTCTTATTATTCATACAACGTACAAGTTGGTCACGTATCAAGGATTCCGTAAGCTCATTAAACTCACATGTGTTTGCAAGCCCTCTTAAACTAGCAATGTAGTTTCCTACTTTCTCATTCTTCCCTTGAACCCTTCCAAAAAATGTATGTCTTTCTAGAACTACATTAATTTTGTCCGCAAATTGAAGTTCTAATTTCTTCATACTGCAATCATACACATCTCCACCTTCTTCATCCGCCTCCTCAACCTCTGGCAAGCTATCAAAGATCTTCCTTCCCTCTGCCCCTAAATTATGAAGCAGAATATGCTGTCTCCTGATTGCGGAAAACCCACTTGCCCCTATAGCGATGAGGTAAGATTCAAAACTTTTCTTCCAGTCTTTCCATGTAACCAAGGGTTCCCCTGCTTCAGATAGGAAGGGTGTAGGATGTAACATACTAGCCGCTGCCATAATGTTTTCACCACACAACTGCTTTTATTCTTTTCCTCACGTAAGGTCTCCTACCCCATGCACTACCTCAATTTACCTCACCTTACTCCTGTCGTAATGTAATATGAAAATTGCCTTCTGTTTCACAACTTATTTCACACAAGGTTATCAGTGTCACTTTGCAGTCACTAGATTCCAATCAATACAGATTTCGGCTTAACTACACATCCTCCACTGTCCCTTTCACTACCGGCGATAAGCTGTCTCACCGTACTTCCTCCCGATTCAGTTCGCACCTACGACTTCCTCTGGCAAAGTTTTTAGTTATTCCAGATTCTCCCGCTGTCTCCGTCAAGGCTTTCTTTTATTGCTCGCTCCTCACGTCGTCACTTTTCCAGTCCGCACCTGGATTCCTCCTCGCGCATACGGAGTAAACCGTCTTCCCTGTCAGCTGGGTATCACACACTGTGCATGGCTGACAAAAAGTCAATACTCTCTTCGTGTTCCTCACGCGCAGTCGCCCCTTCCAGTCAGCTCCATTAATGCACTGCGCAAGGCTGCCTGAAATTGATTCCTCTCTTCAACTTCACCGCGCATGTGCTCGCTCCTCACACTGTTCTCCACGCAACTTCCTCCCTACGCGCCTTTCGCCGAGATTTCCTTCAATTTCCCGTCATCACAAAATGCGCTGCGCTTCCGATAAGTTCTCTGTGCACTCACGTCCCGGCAATTTCTCCTTCGTTATTTCTCCTCTCACTCCTCCAAGATTCACCTCAGAACTCACTGTACCTTCCTCACCGCACGTACTTCCGATATTCCCTCTGTACCTTGCGTCACCATTCACTTGTGTTTACGGTGAGTTCCCTCATTAACTTGTTCCGTAACTCCAATCACTTCTTAGTAATACTTCCTTTATTTCTTCCTTTTATTCCCGCTGCGGCCACACACGGAGGGGATGTAAGTACGTCGTCCTCCTCACGAACACTCGTCGCCAATAAAATAATCCGCTCTCGTTGGTATATGAAGAGATTTAATAGCAGATCATGAACAAACATCCATCACCACAGCGGTAACAGAACAAACTTCTTTCCAGGGAGTGCAGGTTAGAACGCTCGCAACATTCCACAAGCGTTCCAATGGTGAGGGGTGGGCAGAAGGAACCAAACCAAAGAAGCTAAATACAACACTATCCCTGATAGAATACAGGGACTATTGAAGGATCAAAGGGAAAAAATGAAGATGGGGTAGGTAAGAGAAAAGCCACTATATCTGTATAATCTGTCCATTGACGAACCCTATGCTGGACTCTCAGACCTTTGATTGTAGGAAACAGCATCGCAGAAATATCAATGTAACATTTGTAATAGTTCACACAGTGTTATTATTTATATAGGCCATGAGAACATTGGAATGTTGAGTGCGTCATTGAAGACAATGGAGTGCTCCGGGCTTCTAATGGCCCGTAAAAGCTTGGAGAGAAACATTCCAATGTTTTTTTATTTCACAACAGTTGCTGTGAACAAGGCCTCTCGGAGCCCGAAGAGATTTAAAGCCCTTTCTGCTCCAAGAGGCCTTTGTTATTTCAAATTAGAACATTCTGCACTCTAGGGGCAAAATGTTCTAATATCCTTAGAGCCCTCCGTAGTGGGCTCTCCCGGCCATTAAAGACCTGCTCCCTTGTTAAAGGCCCTCATCTAACACAGGAGCGGGCCATTAATGGCTGATAGAGCCCACCACTGCAGGCTCTTAGGCTATAATACACAAACAGTTGTTTTCATCAGTTGGAGAAGTACTCTTCAGTAATCAAAGTTCACCTGTTAATGGCAAAGGGAACGAAAAGGGTGTGCTGTAAAACAACAGTGCTGCCTCTGGTGATAGTTGGTGGTAACTTGCCATGGCCATGAAGCCTACCAACCACATGTAACATTACCAACAATAGAGGTCTGTATTTGATATGGGCTGGTCTGACCCCAGAAGTAGAGGCATCACCCTGCTCGCCATTTTAGACTGAGGATGAAGCATCCAGAGCCTCAGTGCCTTTTACCTAAGCTTCCAGAATGGACCCTGCCATGCCTCAAGTATTTCTAGCTTCCTTGAAATTTGTGGATGCTAGAGATTAGAATAATTTTGACAGCAATATGTGTTGCGATGCTCCATATTGTGGATGAAGACTTGGAGACATTTTACTGTTACCCTAATTTTGAAGCATGCTTGTCCCCTGTCATGAATGTCTCCGGCAATGTGTTCAGTGTGGCTAGCTTGAACCTTCTCATTACGTTAGCTGATGTTGTTGAGGTTGCGAGCTTCATTGAGTTGCTCTGTGGTCGACAACTGAAGAAGATATTTTGTAGGTTCACTTCTTATCGATCTAGTTAAGTCATGTCATTGTAGGGTGACAACAGCTGGTAGAGGAACTAACATGTTAGTGTGATTATCTAGTCTACTTGGTTTACATTCAAATTGTCATGCTCAGAATGAAGATATTGACTAAGGGATATGATATCTCATGAACAGCTCGAGGATTGGTAGATGAAAGGAGGGTGACGTTGTAAGAGATGGTTGTAAGAAAAATCTTATTAGAGAGTGTCCTTGGAATGATGCGGTTATCTAGGTTTGTCCAAGTGAGAAATGGCGGGGAAATTTGTGTGTAACTCTGACTTCGGAGGGATGGGAGTGGAATGTTTCGAAAGATCAATATTTAGCTAGAGAATGGCAACACTTACTGAATTTATGACTCTTACATTTTTGTTACTTGGGTACACCATAGGATACTGTCACTTCAGGGTCAGTAACTGACCAAGACTACCAGTTGGCTCTATGGGGTAGAGGGCAAACGTGTGGGTAATTTTTTTTTGTTTATGCTGATATTCTAGGCGTAACAGTCCTCATCAGGGTATTTAGCTAACTTGCATCATTTCATTTTCACACTATAATGCAAGTGAAAATTAAACCATCCTTCTTGTTCAGGAAATTGGATTTAAGACTGGTTCTTGATGCAATTAATTTTCTGTTCCCATTCATTACTTAGATTTATAGAAGGCTGGATTTAAATGGTTTAGTTGTGCGTGTTAGGATTGCTCCTTCACTACTTGTACTTGTGAGCTTTAGGATACCTTCACAATTGTATCCAACCCTTCCATGATGGCCCCTCAGTACTTAAGGAGGTGGGGTATCTTGGTGGGTGATCTCTCACAGAAATCCTTTCTTTGTTTAAAAAAGGCACATCTCTGTACTAATCATCAACTTTCCTAATATTATAGAGAAACCTGGAACACCCACTGTCTGTTATTTAGATGTTTGCATTTCTTTGACTAGATGTCTAACACTAGATTACTGTGTTTATATGTTGTGGTAAAACAAGGAACTCTCCACCTCCCTTTCATATTAACTCTTTGTCCTCTCCTTTTTATTTAAAAACAGGGTGAAGACAAAACGGTTTCCGAGAAAAGCCTTCATTCTCCGCTGTCACCATCTTTGGTCCCTGATCATTTGAAATGTAATATTCTTAAAGCTCAGATAGATGCCGTTTTCAGAGTGGGAGCGCAGGTATGTAGTTATTAAAAAACTAACACTTAATGGCAGATATTTGTACCATGTTAACTTTGCAATTCGACCTAAAAATACATTTTTGTGACTGACCATAAAACGTCTCCAAACTTCTTCATCTGAATATGTTAGTCATTACCCCTGAAATCTGTAAATGGTTCAAAATGTCGCAAAAAGATGCTGAGCTGCTACACGATTCAAGTATTGATTCAAGTATCTATACAAATTAGCATAAAGCTTTTATTTTTGTTTAAAAATTGTTGATTTTTTGAGTGTCTAATCTTTTTTCCAACCAGTGGGAGGACTGTTATTTTCTCTCCATGACTTTCTGAGCAGTGGAGTAACACTAGCTCCCGCAGCCCCTGAGCTGCTGAGGCCACAAATACAGGAGGAGCCCTCAGCACAATACACTGCCCCCCTCAAGATTCATTATGCTATTGGATCTGAGTCATGGTTCTCATTCCTCCTTACTCCAAGAAACATTGAAATGTCAAGTATCTATCTGATCAATGTATACTTTCTCTTCTGTGCAGCTCTCCAATACCCATTGTGCTTTATAAAACATTGAAAATAAGTTAATTATTAAACATAATGTAGCCACTGCTGGTGAAACTGTGGCCAAGGAAACCCTTTTTGGAATATAGTGATTTAAGAATACTTTCCCTGTAAGGTCATAAATCTTGCCATGGTGGCTACTGTTGTATGAATCCTGTTCAGATCACAATCAAATCGTTTAAGGGACTAATGCCCAAGATTTTGATCAACTATTTCAAGCAGTTCTCAATAATTACAGGGTATCTCTATCGATATCACTTACACATCAGTGACTCTTTTGGGGAGCTTTTTGGCATGGTATTCAACCTGCAGATTTTTAGTCAATGGGACATTATCAAAACTGTCTGATCAGTTTAAAACGAACATACATTTTTTCATGTTATATGAAGTTATAATGAACTAAATAGAGCATATTAACACCATGGGGCCTCTTGCTGTTGTGACTGATTAAGGAAAAAAGGGAAGTGCAATCTTTTTCTGATATTGGTTAGCAAATCCAAATGTTAAGTGCTTTCCTAAATTGAAGATGGTTATGAGTCTCAGATTTTTAGGCAGTGAATTCCATATAGAAGGTGCCAGTGGTGCAGATCAGAGCTTCCGAATCCCCTCTACTTCCACGGACGGAGTGATCTCACAGTCACACACGCACACACACATCACACGCTGGTGGGGCCCATTACACCAACATTCATCCTACCACTCTTATCCGTGCCATGTATAAGGGGAAACACTTTCAGATACCTATCCAATCTGCCTGTACTTTGAGGTCAATGGCATCTGCTTAGTTGCTTAAAAATCTAGCGAAAACATTTCAAAGAATACATAAATAAATTGAATAAACATGACCAGAAATAATCACCCGACACAGAAATTCAAACAGAGTTATTTGTTTATCTAAAATTGTAAGAAAAGCCAATTAAATGCAAATTCATTTCTCTCATATTTACCTATTCTGTCTAAATGTCAGATCCTAAGTCAGAACCGGTCCTCTGTAGAAGAATTAGAGTTTCCTGCCGTCTTGTAGAGTCACCGTCCTCTTCGTCAGCATAGGGACCTCGGATCATCAGTTCGGGAATAAGTGGCGCTAGACCTCTCTAGCCTACTAATATTTATACTAAAATTTACATTCTATAAAGTTACAATTCTTTGTTCAGAACGGATGAATGGCGGAAATAATGTCATCTTGGTACATTTGCGATATTGTGCGAGATTTTCTCACACATAGATTGTCCCAAATAATGAATAGAAAAATGTAATGTCCATGACTAATTCGATACATCTACGGATGTCTCTACTGGATAAATTTGTATCAAATGGTGGGATCATTATAAGTTCATGAAGTCAATATTTCAAAATTGCAACAACTCCATCTTCCAGGGGCACTTGGCAGATTTCCTGGACTTGTCATCATGCTCATGGCTTTTCAGTTCATCGGAGGTGCAAGCTCACAGGCAGCGCGAAGCCTTTTTGTAAAATTTCCATCTACTCGAATGCAGGCTGCGGATGGTAGTCATTTTCTGGTAGGCCACATTAGACAACTTAAGTGAAAATAGACATAAAACAAAATTACTGCACGGAAATGATTATACAGTGTTATTCCCCTGCTAATACCCTTATGTGTGTGTATTTATCTAGCCATTTGCGACATCAAAAGCCATTAATGCATATTAATTATAAGCGCAAACACAATAACATCACATAAGCAACATCGATTTCTGTCAGTTTGCTCACCAACTTAGTTCACTTATTATTTTTGCCATGCAATAGCATTCCCACGTGTAATTCTTTTGTTAATAAGGTTGGTTAGACAACATTTGACAAACTTTTAATAATTAATAAATAATCAGTAGTACTTTTAGTTATAACATGCGAAAATGAAACAGGTATTCGGTTTTAAAGTAAAAAACCTGCTCCATCAATCCTCCCTTTGGTGATATCTAATCACCACAAAAATCAAAACCCCAAAAATCAATTTAGTTTTCCCCTTTTGGAAGAATTCAAAATATCTTCTTGTTCATGTTTTAAACCCTTGTTTCCATCTCATCTTCCTTTTTAGTTTCTATATACATTCTTTCTCTTAGCTCTTCTAATTCTATTTCTTGTAGATCTCTTTCTGGTTTCTTTTGTCTCCTTTTAACATTTTCTTTTGTGATTTTCTTTTTATTTCTTCTATACCTACAACACATACACCCTAATCTAAGGATCAATAATGCAACAATTACACATGTAAATGGAAATAATATCTTACCAAAAATGGTACTACCTATTTTAGCTACAAAATTCTTAATAGCAATCATTTTATTAGCCATTCTAGTCCAGATACTTTCAGCTTCCAGTGGTACTAATTCTTCATGCAAATCAGTAATATTTTTGATATGAACCTTTAGATCTTTACTTTCGTCAGGAATGTAAGTGCAACAATGTTGAACTTTCAGCATTCCACAGACTCCACCCTCTTTTGCCAAAAGAATGTCAAGGGCAAGTCGATTTTGCATCGCCATAGCACGCAAAGCAACCATTTCTGTATTAACCAAAAGAAAGCCTCCAGCGGTGCTTGTTGACAAGCGATCCACCACACTTGACAGCTTCCGAATGCCAAATGCATTTAAAGAAATTCCCACTGCTGGAATTAAAGCTCCAAAAATATCTCTTACAATTTCTGAACATGTTTCTCTTCTATAGCGTGTTAATAGATTAGTTTGTTCAGTATCATCTACTCTATCCATGTGAAAAATCTTTGGAAAGACCAGGCCAACATAACATGTACCAAACCAATGGTCAGGCAAACGGTAATAAGCCTTGTTCCCACAAATATAATACACTCCCGGGAAAACTGGATCTTCTCCTCCTCTAAATCCCCATCCGGTTGCAATAAAGTATGTATCATGGCACTCACTAGTCCCTATGAAATAATAATCATATTGGGATCTCTTCCTGGTAATGCACAGATTACCTTTCTGTGGGGCATCTATAGCCATAGTTGGACTGACTCCATTTTTCAACTCCTTTTCTTTCTCAATATCCCACATTGTGTCACTCATTTTATGCCCTTCTGCTTTCTTGTGCATGTTCAATCTTCTTCTCTCAACCATGTCTAGAAAATTCTTCTCTTCTCCTTTCAAACTGCAAGTTAAATTATTTCTAAAAACATATTCTAATGTTAATTCTTTGGTTTCTAAAAAAATCTCACCTAAAGTGTTAGCTCCCTTTGCAGGATTCAGTGCTTTATTCATAGGCAACTGCCCAAGAATATTATCTACATTAGACATATTATAATCTAATTTCCCTAACTGATAAAATATACTAATCAGCACACTACAGGAAATTCCATACGTAGCCGGAAGATGATGGTAAGTCACTCCTTCCGAAACAGAGGCAGGTAATTGCATGCAGACGTAGCAATGCCTTACTTCCATTGTCTTTACGTACTCATACAACGATTTAGAAAAAACATTGCTAGAGAAATCATTAATTGACCTATCCTTATGTATATGTATATTGCTAGTTCTAGTCGGTACTATTTTCTGTGAACTTTTCCCTATATTTGTTTTGTTCTCAGTATGACCTTCTAAAGTGTCTATAGTGACTCTAAATGAAATCAATAGAGCAAGCACGCTCCAAAGCAACATTAATAAACCTGTACAGCAGCAGCACATTTTGCACCATCTTTTCAGAAAGGTATATCTACTTTTATTCACAGTGTTAGACATTTTGTTAATTTGACCGTGTCTTTTGGCTTAGCCTCTTCTACTCCTCTACCGAACTTTTAAGGGCAGCAAGTACCCAACAGATTATTACAATCTACTAATTTTTAGTATTTCTTTTTCTTCTCTTCTCCAAGTGATTTTCCTTGGATTTACTCAATTTGGATTTTCATCACTTTTCACTGTCTCTTCATCATCATCAAACTGTATCAGGTCCTGAACATCCGTCTCTTCTCCAATATCGGACAAGATAACTCTCAGGATTCCCACAGCTTCTTCTTCAGCAACCTCCTTCACTAAAGCCTCCTCTGGACTTCCTTGGCTGTCCGCCTCTTCTCCTTGTTCAGGCAGTGCCACATACGTCCATTCCGGTGACTTGTACCTCTGGTTTGGTTTCCTTATTCTTTTAGTTCTCTCAGGTATCTTTGTTTCTTCTTCTTTGGTTTGATTTTGACTTGACACTTCGTTCACTTGTTCAGCTTTCGCAGAGTTAACTCGTGTCAGTCTGTACCTTAGTCTCTTTATCTTATTTGGCCAGAGATCACCTTTAGCATTTCTCTTTTGTTTTCCCTCTTTATTGTTTCTTTCTCCAAGCCAAGTTCTCTTTCTCAGAACTCGTCCTCCATGTATCTCATTGTCACTTTCCTCAGACTCTGTCTCAGTTGCCTCTTGTTCATTAACAGTTTTCTTTTCCCCAACGACTTCCTTTTCTCCAACAGTCTCTTTTTCCACCAATTGAGATTTCCCTACTTCTGTCCCTCCTCGGGTCTCCGACACGCAATCTTCTTGCTGTCTACTTGTCCCTTCACCTAGCTTGTTGTTGATGTTCCCTACACCTCCTCGGGGTTTTTCCGCAATCTGTCCCTCACTGTCTTTGTCTGTCCCTTTTTCTTCAATATTTATCTCAGGTGGAACTAGTCCAATTTCCCCATGTGATTCAGGTGTCTCTTCTGTTGGAATGTTCTTTTCTTTCTTTCTTTTTGTGTTGGTCACTCTCAATTGGAACCTCGGGTAATTCTTCTGAGTCTGAACTTGCTTCTGCAGATTGCACTGTTCTCTTCAGAACCTCTTCTGGTGGGATGAAAATTTCCCTTGACTCACTTTCCCTACTTTCAGGATTCTTTTTCCTTCTTACTGCCTCACTGTCTGCATCATCACTGAAATCTGATTCTTCAAATTATTCTTTTCCAGTACCATCTCTTGGATTTGGAACTCTCAGTGTGTGACTTGCATGTATCCAATTTTTCACACCAGCACACTTCACAGCAGTCGTTGTGGTCAAGATGACTTGTCTTGGCCTTCCCCACCTTGGAACCAGGCAATTCCTTCTTCTGTGGACTTTTATCCTTACCCAGTCCCCTGGGCTCAGATCATGGGCTGGTTTCTTTTCAAGTGTGGTGGCGTCTTCTCCAACCTGGTGAAACACAGAATGAAATGCGTCAGCCAGGCCTTTACAGTAATCCAAAATCATGTCATCAGTTATTGTCATCAACTTGTTGACTGGTACAAATGCATGTCTCATTGCACGTCCCATGATAATTTCATGTGGACTCAAACCTGTCGTTCTGTCTGGAGTAGACCTAATGGTCATCAGGATTAGAGGCAAGACATCGGGCCATTTCATTCCTGTGGCTAAGCACATTTTGCCAATTGTGTTTTTGATGGTACCATTCATTTGTTCAACCACACCAGAAGCCTCTGGTCGGTAAGCACAATGTAGCTTCTGCTGTACACTCAATGCTTCACAAATTAGACCCATGATTTCATTATAAAAATGTCCTCCCCTGTCTGATTCAGTGGTTACTGGGAACCCGTACCTTGGGATGAACTCTCTTAACAGTAATTTGGCCACTGTTATCCCATCATTTCTTCTTGTTGGATACGCCTCCACCCACCTGGAGAACAAACAGACCACCACCAGGACATACCTCAATCTGTTGACTGGGGGCATTTCAATGAAGTCTATCTGCATTCTTGTGAAGGGTCCTCCCTCCCTACCTATTGTTCCTAGGCTCACCACTGTTTTCTTTCCAGGATTGAATTGCTGACATATCAGACATCTCTGGCAGAGACTTTCTGCTATCAGTCTAAACTTTGGACTGTACCAGGTTTGCTTAACGGCTCTTATCATAGCATCCCTCCCCAGGTGTCCTTGGCCATGATACATCCTTGCCATTGTTGATAGCATGCTATTCGGCATGACTGGTCTTCCATCCCTATAGACCCGCACATGATCTTTTTCTCTAGGTGCACAACCTGCTTTCACCCATTCTTTCATTTCCTCATCTCCTGCCTCATCCTGCAATTGTTTCACCTCCTCCCATGTTCCCACCTCATTAGTAAACATCAAGGAACAAGAAGATATTTCTCTCTCTTTACTTCTGTTAATTGAATGATTGTTTCTTGCACAGTATTGTGCTATGTCATTGGCGAATTTGTTTCCCACAGTTACAAAATCATCACCATGACCATGAGCAGCACATTTTACAACTGCTAGTTCTTTAGGCAGCTGTATCGCCTCTAGCAGTTTTCCAACCACTTCAGCATTCTTTATGGGAGTTCCACTTGAGGTCAGGAAACCTCTTTGTAGCCATAGCTGGCCAAAATCATGGACAACTCCGAAGCCATACTGGTTGTCAGTCATCACAGTCACTCTCACACTCCTCCCAATCTTGCATGCTTTTGTCAGTGCCACCAATTCTGCCACCTGAGCGGATTTAACTCCTTTCAAGGGTGATGCTTCCACAACTTCCGAGACTTTACACACAGCATATGCAGCACTCAACACTCCTTCATCTGTTCCCAGACATGATCCATCCACAAATAACACATGATCACTTTCAGGGGCAGATCTCTTATGTCTGGCCTTGGCTTTGTACAGTAATCAAGTACATCTAGGCAGTCATGATCAACGTCATTTCTCACTCCCACACATTCAGCATCAGGCAACAGTGTCGCTGGATTCACATTCACACATCTCTCCAGACTTACATTGGTTGCACCAAGAATGACTTTCTCATATTTAGTCAGCCGACTATGAGACATGAACTGTGTCCGGCTCCTTGTTAAAAGGATTGCCACATCATGAGGTACAAATACCCTTACAGTGTATCCCATTATGATTCCCTCACTTTGTTCCAGACTTTTGCAGGTAGCAGCTACTGCTTTCAGGCAACCTGGTAAACCCACAGCTACTGGGTCAAGAGTTGCTGAGAAATAGGCAATTGGCCTCCTCAGACGTCCATGTTTCTGGATTAACACTGAAAGTGCACATCCATTTCTCTCACTACAATACAGCTCAAATTCCTTTTCATAATCAGGCATCCCTAGGGCAGGAGCTTCACATAGTCTGTCTTTTAACTCTCTGAATGCAGCCATTTCTTCTGGGTTTAGTTCCCAATGGGTCTTTACCTCACTTTTGGTCAATTTAATCAATGGTTTGGCAATCAGGGAAAAGTTACTTATCCACTGACGACAGTAACCCACCATTCCGAGGAACATTCTCACCTCCCTTTGTGTCATTGGGGCTCTCATTCCTCTAATGATTTTGATCCTGTCAATGGTCACTTTTCTCAGGCCTTTCTCAATATTATGTCCCAGATACTGGACTTCTTTCTACAGAACTGCAATTCGGCTGGAGATACTTTTAACCCTCCATCTGCCAAGTGATTCAGTAATGCAATGGTGTCTACTTCACAAGCTTCACGTGTCTTTGATGCCACAAGTAGGTCATCAATATACTGGACCAAGACTGAATTTTCAGGCATTGTCAGACTTTCCAGAGATTTTTTTAGCAATTGATTGAATATTGAAGGGCTCTCTGTATACCCCTGTGGAATTCGGCACCATGCCAAAATCCGTTCTCCAAATCTAAAAGAAAATATTGGCTGGCTGTCATGATGCAATGGGATTGAAAAGAAAGCATGACATAAATCAATTACTGTATACCATTCTGCATCATGGGGAATCTGATACAAAATCACTGATGGATTTGGCACAATAGGACAACATGGCACAACAATCTTGTTAATTTTTCTCAAATCCTGTACTATTCTGAACTTTCCATTAGGTTTCTTCAGTCCCATTATTGGTGAATTACATGGGCTGCTCAAAATTTCTCTTGACACCCCCTGCTGAATCATCTTTTCAATTATGGGTGTTATTCCTTCAATTATTTCAGGTGTTAATCTGTATTGCGGTATGGTTGGGTAAACCACTCCCTCTTTTACAGTAATCTTTACTGGATCTACATTTCTCATCAGACCCACATCTTCTCCAGTAAAATCCCAAACTGCTGCTTTCACTGTCTGTTTTAATTCTGGGGGTAATGCAACTGGATTAAATATTGCATATGTTCCCAAAGCCTCACATTCTCTGTTATCCATGGTCATTCTGTATAGAACATCCTCATCAGGTGTCTCAAAGGTTATTCCATCTGGAGTACAGAAAATAGTGCAATTCATCTTGCATAGCAGATCCCTGCCTAGCAAGTTCACAGGACTCGTGTCACACACCACAAATCGGTGCATGTCTGAAAATGTCCCTATTCTAACCCTTACTGGTTCAGTAAGTAGAGTTTTAATCTGTGTGTTGGACACACCAACTACTTGGATAGTGAGAGGAAGATTCTTTATATCAGCTGACCTGACAGTTGATCTCGTGGCCCCTGTGTCAACTAGAAAAGTGACACTTTCACCATTAATTTTCCCATCTACAAAAGGCCCTGCCTGGTCTATTTCTAGAGATGCGCCAAGTACGCACTCCTCTTCCTCTCCGGCAACGTCAGAAGTCTCCCTCGGAGTCACTTCCCTCATTTTTCAGCCAGTACTGAGAAACTGCGCTTGCGCGTTTTGGTTTGATTACCTGCTCTTCATCGTAGAATCCCGACTCCTGGCTGTACTTCTGAGATCCTCTTCTCTGTGGCAAGGGTGGTTTTGGCACCTGATTCTGCTGCTTATCAGCCTTCTGCTGTTGCCGATGCTGACCACACCCCTCACTCTGCACCTGTGAATTCAATGATGGATTATCATCATTAGTAGACGGTGGATTCTTACACTCGGATTTCCAGTGCCCCAATTTTCCACAGTTGTGGCATGGGAACTTTTTCTTGGCTTCCTCGATGTTCCCCTTTCCTTTTCCTGGACCAAACCTGAGTTTATTTCCTGGGTTATTTGCCTGTTCAACCAACTGAGCTTCCTTTCTTTCTGCAACTTTCACCTGTGCCCACATTGCCTTTTCTTTTAGCTTCCTCTGCTTTGCCTCAATCTCATCACTGAAGTATTTTGCATGTCTCAGAATCTCATCAATCTTCTTACTCTGCCAGTCTACGGTGTGCTGCCGTATCATTTCACTGATTTCAGGTCGCAAACCATACACAAATCTATACACAAAATGACTCAGATCCTTGTCACCCAGGTGTTCATCTCCACTGAACTGCTTAAAAGCTAGTATCAGTCTTTCATAGTAAGCATGGACTGATTCTTTCAATTCTTGGTGTGTTCGATCTATTTTAACCTAGTCTGTTTCCTTGGGGGGTACTTTATTTTTCAAGAAGGCCATAACCTGCTCATATTTCTTCATTACCTCCGGATCTGGAGCTCCTGTTTTTGGATCTCTTGGGTATTCCTTAGTGGGCCAGTCTATGACTATTTTACATTCTGCCCACAGGTCTGCTGGTACAATTATATCAAACAGACTATTCAGGTCAATCCACAGTACTTTTGACAGCTTTACAAATCTGTCGACCTGTCTGTACCACTCAACGGGCTTTTCCCTTAGTCGAGGGAAATCATTTGTAAATGATAAAATATCCTGTCTGGTCCATGGGACATGTACCTACCCACCTCCTGGAATCTCTCTCATGGGGTAAGCTGTCACTGCCTTCTCTTTTTCTTTCAGGGGGAATGCCGAGTAAGTCCTATCTGCCCCATCCTCTCGCTTTCGGTACCATCTGTCTTTCCATCTTTCTACATCTCCCCATTTCTTCAGTAAGGCAATCATTTCCTTAATCTGTCCTGTTCGGCCTGCATTGTTCAGATTCTCAATGTCCTTATCTGCAAAATCCACTCGGTAAGGCTTTTGTAAAGCTTTTACCTTATCCATGTCAATTCCCAATTCACTGGCTATTCCTTTTAATCTGTCATGTATGTTCTTTGCTCTCCATGTGATACTCTTGCACAGGAAGAGGATCTCCCCTTCCTGATAATTCATCAGTGTTTCTGTAGGGATTGTTCCTACTATCATCTCTTCCATCTCCATACGTAGCCTAGCTACATCAATTCCCTGTGATTCCTTTTCTTTTCTTTGTAAAGTTTTCAGCCAATCATTCAAATCTTCAGCAGTTATCACAGATTTTTCTGCACCCCCTGGTTCTGTCACTCTTTGCGGTTCTAAAATTGATCCTCTGTTCCCTTTCACACATCCAGAATTCAAACTTGAGTTAGTCTGCACACTCAATTCTCCTCCACATATGGTATGTCTCCACTGATTTTCTCCTGTTCTCCACTGTGTTTCTCCTGCTCTCATTTCTGCCTGCTCCGGAGGAACAATCAATCTATTTCTCACATATGGTACTGTCAAACCATTCTCACCCGTCCTCTGCTTGTCAAAAATCGGCATAACTGGGCCTATTGTCACGGGCACTGTAACTGCCTCAAGATTTTTAGTCAGTTCTCTGATTTTCTCTGTCAGTTCAAAAGTAGTTCTTGCTAGTTCTCTGGTCTTTTCATCCTCAAGTTCATTCTCTCTTTCTATCTCTCTTTCTCTCTCTCTCTCTCTCTCTCTCTCTCTTTCTCTCTCTCTATCTTTCTCTCTACCTCTCTCTCTCTCTCTCTCTCTCTCTCTCTCTCTCTATCTCTCTCTCTTTCTCTTTCCGCCAGAGAACAACTGCTTTTCAACCCAGGGGTGGTACCCTCTGTCTTAATAATCCGCAGGGTGTCTCTCATCGGGGTCACTGCTGTTCCTACCTCTGGTTCTCGTCTATATGGGGGTGGTCTTTTATAGAGCATGTCCTCTAAGACATCATCATCAGACTCATTTGCCCCCTATCTCCTGGGTTCTATATTATGTTCTTTCTCTGTACACTTTCTCCCTCCTGATTCCTCTGCTGTTCTTACAGGATATAATCCCTCGGTCATACTGGCATCACGCCACCTTCTCATCCGGTCATGATGGGTTTCACGATCATACTTTCGCCCAAACATGTACCTGTAGCTACCCCCACCCCTCTGCTTTTCTCGTTCATGCATTTCATCTTCCCATTCAGTCAATGCCTCAAACTGCGTAGGCCTAGGCCGAGGCTCTACATTCATCATCTGCTCCCGTAAGTTCCTCAGTATGGCCAGATTGAATGAACCATGTTCCGGGAACGCTAACACTCCATCATCCTTCGTATACTTCACCCAGTTATCTAACCAAATACAGGTATGTTACCCATACTTCGCAACCATGAAGGATGCCGGGGTTCTTATCGGGGGCAATAACTGTCCTTCCCTAGTCACTATATCTTTATCCTTGTCGAACCAGTTCTTTACTTTACTAAGCAAGGATTTCTTCTTCTTTTCCTCAGCCTTGTAGTACATTTTTCTTATTTTCCACAAGCTGTTTGCTCTTTCTACAACTGTACGATCTCTTGTCCAATTGCAGCGCGACGCACACTAACGCACCAATCCTGGAGTGTCTACGTCACCCTGTATGTCTCCCAATCCTAGCGCGGCGTACACTAGCACACCAATCACCGTGCTTCCACTGTTCTAACCCACTGTCCAATCACAGCGCGGTCTCCCTGACGTCAGCAGTCGCTGTAGTCGCTTTTGCTCCTGTCTCCTGTCCTTCTCGTCTACCCCTCCTTTACAAGACTACTCGGTAGACTTTGTTTCAACTTCTACGAGTCTGTTAGTTACAACATTCAAACATCTCCATTGTCTGCTTCGCTAGCCACAGAACAGCAAAAGACCTTTCCCACGAGAATTCTGCCTTTCCCGAGAGCAGCGCTTACCTCTGCCCTACTACAGAATCGTTACTTTCGTTGATAAAGTAGCACATCCCTCTACTTTACCCTTCTAACAAACATCAATTAACTGTTTTTCTCCGGAATGCTCCTAAGAGTTTCACAATTAACTAGAATGCCTTCTCATTCACGCACTTTCACACAAGAAAATGTAGTACATTCACACAGAATTCTGTCTTTCCCGAGAACAGCGAACAGTCTGTTCTACTACAGAATTATATCACACGTTAACAAAGCAGCGCTTAACTCTGCCCTGTCCTTCTAACAAGCTCCGAGAATACCTATTACCTCTCCAGTGGTAAGATTTAACGGAATGCCATAAGGATCCCTGAGACCTAAGACCAGAGCTTCACAGGTAACCTTCGCTATCATACACACCTCTTCCACACCGAAAATACGTTTCTTTTTTTTTTTTTGAAACCGTTTATTACAGGACTCAAAAAAATTGTACAAGTATGGGCCTACAACCTTCCGGCCGGCCGCTAGCAATATAAGGAGCACACGGTATACATTTGCAAAACACATGGTGCCGCTGCCGAGCATTTACAGGAGATAACATCGTTGCGTGTCACATTATGCAGACCCCATCCTACGGTTCCATTTTAAATTTAAAGCACAGCAAACACAAACAAACCCACAAGGCAATCCTCAATCGAAATAGCAACACGTGCTCCCCTAGAGGGGGAATCTAGCCATCTATAGGAGTCTCAAGAGGGGGGGGGAGAGATCAGAACTAGGATTGGGGACACCCGATGCCCAGGTACCGGGGGGATGAGTTGGCTTAGGGGACGGGGCCGGCGATGGATCAGGCAGTAGGGGTGGAGCACAGATTCCCCCGCGGTAGGCGTTCCAGGGGCCCCACACTTTCACCCATGTCGCAGGCTTACCTCTCGCCACATACACCACCTTTTCCCGAAACATGCACCAGTCCATATGCTCCTTCCAGGCCGAGACTGTCGGGGTGCTCTGGGATCCCCACAGCTGGGCAATATCACGCTTGGCAACCATATATCCCAGAGTCACCCACCACGTCTGCGGCACCGAGTAGTCGGTAGGCTCCCACACATTCAACAGGCATCTCCTCGCTTCGGGCAACAGCGCCACATGCGTGACCACTCGCAGCACCTCATGCACACCTCGCCAGAATCCCTCCACCTGCGGGCACTCCCAAAGGATATGCAAAAAGGTCCCCAGCGCACCACACCCACGCTTACACAAACCCTCCTCAGCATAGCCCATACGCAGGAGCTTTGGCCCCATCATATAGACCCTGTGGAGTATCTTGAGCTGGACGAAACGAAGGCGAGCCGGTATGGCCACCTCTTTCGGGGAGGCCACCGCGGAGATCCAGTCCTCGTCGTCCAGCTCCAGCCCATCGGCTACCCAAGCCTCACGAAGGGCAGTCAGCAAGTCTGAGCGATCGTTGATTAGTTTTTTATAGATCAGTGAGATCGTGCTGTCAGGGACGTGTCCGTCCAGCACTCTATCCTCCAGGGGGGAGCACTCCGGGATGGAGGCGACGTCCGGAAAGACGGAGCCCAGCGCATGCCGGACCTGCAAGTACCGAAAGTACTCGCTGCCCTGTAACTGAAATTCCGTCTGCAGCATCTCGAACGTTTTAAATCCTCCCCTCGTCCAGAGATCCCCTACTCTGCTGATGCCTATTAAATCCCATTTCTCAAAGCCCTTCGAGGTCCACAAGGAGCCCAACCGCTCAGATGCGTATAGTGGTGACGCCCGGGTCAAACGGTCCTTCCACCCCATTGCAGCATTAGCCGTGTGCCACACTTGCACCATGACACGCGTGGGGCCCGTCAGGCGAGCGTCGGGCGCGCTAGAGTAGAGCGCTCGATTATAGTCACCACCTGGAAGTAGCATCCTATCCATTTCAAACGCAGGGTTTAAGGCTGGCCCATATAGGCCCTGATTAATTGCGGCTAGCTGGGAGGCCCAATAATACCGTTTAATATCCGGGAGGGCAATCCCCCCATCATACCAGGGGAGCGTCAGCTTAGACAGGGCAATACGTGGCCTCCCGTCCCAGAACAGGCGGCGCTGCAAACTCTCCACTTCTCGGAAGTAGCGCGCCGGGACAAGGTCCATCGTGTTCTGTAACGCGTATAGGAAACGCGGCAACGACATCATTTTAAACAATGCCGCCCGGCCGAGCGGCGAAAGCGGCAAACGCCGCCAGCGCGCGACATCCTCTTTCAGACGCTGGAGGGGGGGAAGCAAGTTCCGATCATACCGAGCCTCCGGGTCCAGAGTAATGAAGACACCCAGGTACCTAAATCCCTGCGGGGCGACCTGGATCGGACAGCCCCGCGGGAGGATAGGAGCCTCCCCAGAGAGAACGTACACACACGATTTAGCCCAGTTGATGACCAGACCAGAGTTACGACCGAATGAATGCAGAACATCAACTAGTACTATGAGTGATTTACGTGGGGAAGCTAGGTACAAGAGGATGTCATCAGCGTATAAGGATACACGGTCCTCATACTCGGGGGTCCAGCGGAGACCACGGATGGAAGGCTCCCACCGCAGCCACTCCGCCAGGGGCTCCAAGGCAAGTGCAAAAAGGAGCGGCGATAAGGGGCAGCCCTGTCGAGTGCCTCGGCCCAGCTCAAACGGAGCCGATACTCTTCCGTTCACCACCACCTGCGCCAATGGGCCCGAATACAGCAATTTGACCCAACTGATGAACCCTGGCCCAAATCCAAACTTCGCAAGCATCGCCCAGATATATGGCCATTCAAGCGTGTCAAACGCCATGGTGGCGTCTAAGGACGCCAAAATGGCCGGCTCCCGTATAAACGGGGCACGTGCGAGCACACCGTGCAAACGCCGCAGATTAAGGGCCGTGTTGCGATGAGGAATAAAGCCAGACTGGTCCTGATGAACCAAATCGCCCACCACGCCGACCAGCCGATTGGCCAGTACCTTAGCGAGAATCTTGGGCTCCGCATTCAGCAGCGAGATGGGCCGATAGGATGTAACCCGGTTCCGAGGTCTCCCCTCCTTGTGGATGACCACGATTGTAGCCAGACGCTGGTCCGGCGGGAGGGAGCCCACCGAGTGTGCCGCCAGGAACATAGCCCGGAGGTGGGGTGCCAGCGTATCCGGTCGTAACTTGTACAACTCGATAGGGAGACCATTCGGACCCATGGCCTTGCCGGAAGCGACCGAGCGTATGGCGAGGGCGATCTCGTCGGAGGTGGGAGCGGCGTCCAGCGACACCCTGTCCTCCCCAGAAAGGGAGGGCAGCGCGATATCACTGAGCAGGGCGAGGGAATCCTCCTCCGAGCAGGAAGACACCGGGGAATACACCCCATGGAAATAATCCGCAAAGCAGGAGACAATTTCTTCTGGCTCGGTCACACACACACCATCCGTTTTCTCAATCTGCGGGACCACACGATTCGCTCTCTCTTTTTTGTCCAACCACGCTATAAGCTTACCAGCCTTATCACCCACATCATACAAACGCCCCTGTTGCTCTCTACTGAGGCCCCTGGCCGCCTCCGTGACGAGGGCCCTGTAGGCCGCCTGCTTGAGTTGGAGGACATGTAATGCAGCATCCGTCACCCCACCTTCTAGATTCCCCTCCAACTCGGCTATTTCAGCCTCCATCCGGGTCACCTCCTCCCGCTCGCGCCTCCGGGCATGGGAAATGAGGGATAGGGCCTCTCCTCGGAGTACTGTCTTGAAGGCCTCCCATAGCGGTATGGCCGAAGGCACAGACCCCACATTCTCATCAAAATATCGCTGAAGGGATTTAATCAATGCAGCGCGAATGGAGGGGTCGCGCAGGTACCAAGGATTGATTGGGACCACCCTACCCTCACCCCTCGGAAAGACATCAAAGTGCAGTAGGAGCGGGGAGTGGTCCGAAATACCCCGTGGCAAATGGCGTACCTCTCCCACCCTCCCAACATAGGCCGCCGGGACAAGGACATAGTCTAGTCGTGAGAGGCTACCATGGGCTCCCGAGTGGAAAGTATACTGTAACTGCGCGGGGTGTTTTAAATGCCAGCAGTCCACTAATCCAAATGTATCTAAGAGGCCGGGGAGCCACGCCTGTGCCCGGGGGAGGTCCCTAGGGGGGTGACGATCCAAAGATCCAGATACCACCGCATTGAAATCCCCCCCCACAACCAAAAGCCCCCCCGGAAGGCCAAGGAGAAGGCGCCCAAGGTCCGCAAAGGTGGTCGACTGCAGCCCCGGTGGGATGTATATTGACACAAAGACAACCACTTTGCCCTCCAGTCTTCCCACCAAGACCGTATAGCGTCCCCTATCATCGTGGAGCACCTCATCAATCTCCAACGGGAGCGAGTTCTTCACCATGATGCCCACACCCCGTGAGCCGGACGTAAAGCCCGAGTGAGCCACTAGGCGATATCCACGCCGATTCATGGCGCAGAAGGAGTTACCAATGAGGTGCGTCTCCTGCAGGAAGACTACATCAGGCGAGATTCGCTTCAAAAATTGCAGGACCACACCCCGTTTGATCCTGTCCCCCAGTCCATTCACATTCCAGGATAATAAAGTTAGTTCCCTACCCCCCATCATATACAAGAGCCATCATTCGTACCCCGGAGAGCACCTTAAAACCAACACAATAATACGGTTGCCTTGTGGTAAGAACGAACAACACCCCATCCCAACCCACCCACCCCAACAGAACTCCCCCCTCCCTGCACCCCTGCATGAGCCCAAACAGCCCCCCCAACGTGCAGTGTGCCTGTCGCCCCATATATAGTTAGACTAACTAAGCCCCCTAGAGGAGGAGGGAGAACCCCCAAGAGACCCAACACAACCTCCATAGGAGGGGAACTTACAAAAAACTGACGCAGAATTAAAAGTGGCATCATTTTCGTCCAGAGTGAGGCCCATTATGAGACCCTCAGTCCTGATCCAGCGTGCCGTCACCCCCCGCCGCCCCCCCGATCACGATCCCCGGGCAGAGTATCCAGCCAGTCCCCGGCCGCCTCGGGACGATCAAAGAAATGCGTGCGACCATCCACCTCCACACGCAACTTGGCCGGGAAAAGCATGGCATACTTGAGGTTTAGGTCCCGAAGACAGCGTTTGACACCTAGGAAGCTCAGTCTCTGCTTCTGGACCGCTGGAGTGAAATCAGGATAGAAATTAACCTCCATATTGTCTAGCTTGACCGGTCCATGCAGTCTGGAGGTTTGCAGGATAGCGTCTCTATCCCGAAAATTGAAAATCCGGGCGATGAGAGGTCTCGGAGGGGCTCCGACATTAGGCTGACCCCCGGGAACCCTGTGAGCCCTCTCCACAGCGAAGAACTTGCTCAGCCCCCGTGGCTGGAGATGGGTAGCAATCAGGTCCTCCACAAAAAGATCCGCCGCCGCCTCCTCGCGTCCCTCGGGCACCCCGATAATGCGGATGTTGTTCCTCCGTGCCCGACTCTCGGAGTCCTCCAGGCGCCGACCCATTAGCGCCGTCGCCCGACTAAGCCGGCGCACCTCCGTTTGCAAGGCCGCCACATCTGTCGTTAGGCCCGATGCGGTGTGGGCCAAAGAATCTACTCGGTCATTGGTTTTGGAAACATCGGCCCTCACCAGGCCAACATCCACAAGGACCGAGTCAATCTTCTGCGCCAGTGTATCAAACCGCTGGCCCACCGAGGCCTTCATCTCGGCAATGGCGCCCATAACGTCTCGCAGAGTCAAATCTGCGGGCAGGTCTGGGGTATCAGGAGGACTCTCAGGGGGCTTGCGCGGTCCATCGGGCGATCCCTTCTGGAGGGTATAGCGGTCCATACTGTTGGCCTGATGGACGGCACCGCGCCGGGTCGATTTGGTCTTTACCCGGTCTCCATCTTGTTTCGTGGCCATGGCCGCCAGTCTCCCAGTCGCACCAGCCACGCCGTGTAGGGCAGGAAAGCAGACACAGGCTCCGGGGGGGCCCCCTCGGGGCAGCGGGGTGGACACAGCCGGCAGGCAGGCAGGGTCTCCCAGCAAGGCCACACCACACCAACACCAAGGGCTCCGCGACCCAACCTTGCAGAGACAACAAGGTGGTGCGAAAGCGAAAGTGAAAGTGCGGGGCACGCGAGTCGCCAGGCCCTGCCTGCCGCTGTTGTTCACTTTGTCCCTGGATCACCCCACTGCGCAAATCCGGGGTCCGGCGAGGGGAAGGCCGCACACTTCAATCGGTGCTCACTCCGGTGTCCGAGGTCCGATTCGGAAGCGGGAAACGGGTGCCACCTCAGCTCAGGTTCACCAACCTAGTCCCCTCATCCAGGGCAGGATAATGTCAGGATATTCGTAGGAGGTCACGGAGGTCCTCGGGAGCCTCGCACCTGCGCGGCCATCTTGGTTGCGCGCTAGGCTCCTCCTCCGAAAATACGTTTCTAATGGCAACACACGGTGATGCACCTCATCGAACCCAGACAATGCGACGCGCACCTTCAATTGTCACACGTTTTCCACTGTCTGCATACAGGGCCAACAATCCCGCCTTTTTCCGAGAGCAACACTCCCTTTGCTCTACTACGGAACTGTCACCGACTCCCTACGTCCCAGAAGCCGTTCACAATACATAAAACTCAACACGACTTCAACATATAGTGTTAGTACAAATATCAATCAATAATCAACAAGCCTATATACACGCAATTTCGCCAGACAAAGACAAAAGCAAACCATCATTCTGCTACCAAGAAACTGGTGCAGATCAGAGCTTCCGAATCCCCTCTACTTCCACGGACGGAGTGATCTCACAGTCACACACGCACACACACATCACACGCTGGTGGGGCCCATTACACCAACATTCATCCTACCACTCTTATCCGTGCCATGTATAAGGGGAAACACTTTCAGATACCTATCCAATCTGCCTGTACTTTGAGGTCAATGCATCTGCTTAGTTGCTTAAAAATCTAGCGAAAACATTTCAAAGAATACATAAATAAATTCAATAAACATGACCAGAAATAATCACCCGATACAGAAATTCAAACAGAGTTATTTGTTTATCTAAAATTGTAAGAAAAGCCAATTAAATGCAAATTCATTTCTCTCATATTTACCTATTCTGTCTAAATGTCAGATCCTAAGTCAGAACCGGTCCTCTGTAGAAGAATTAGAGTTTCCTGCCGTCTTGTAGAGTCACCGTCCTCTTCGTCAGCATAGGGACCTCGGATCATCAGTTCGGGAAGAAGTGGCGCTAGACCTCTCTAGCCTACTAATATTTATACTAAAATTTACATTCTATAAAGTTACAATTCTTTGTTCAGAACGGATGAATGGCGGAAATAATGTCATCTTGGTACATTTGCGATATTGTGCGAGATTTTCTCACACATAGATTATCCCAAATAATGAATAGAAAAATGTAATGTCCATGACTAATTCGATACATCTACGGATGTCTCTACTGGATAAATTTGTATCAAATGGTGGGATCATTATAAGTTCATGAAGTCAATATTTCAAAATTGCAACAACTCCATCTTCCAGGGGCACTTGGCAGATTTCCTGGACTTGTCATCATGCTCATGGCTTTTCAGTTCATCGGAGGTGCAAGGTCACAGGCAGCGCAAAGCCTTTTTGTAAAATTTCCATCTACTCGAATGCAGGCAGCGGATGGTAGCCATGTTCAGGTAGGCCACATTAGACAACTTAAGTGAAAATAGACATAAAACAAAATTACTGCAAGGAAATGATTATAGAGTGTTATTCCCCTGCTAATACCCTTATGTGTGTGTATTTATCTAGCCATTTGCGACATCAAAAGCCATTAATGCAGATTAATTATAAGCGCAAACACAATAACATCACATAAGCAACATCGATTTCTGTCAGTTTGCTCACCAACTTAGTTCACTTATTATTTTTGCCATGCAATAGCATTCCCACGTGTAATTCTTTTGTTAATAAGGTTGGTTAGACAACATTTGACAAACTTTTAATAATTCATAATTAATCAGTAGTACTTTTAGTTATAACATGCGAAAATGAAACAGGTATTCGGTTTTAAAGTAAAAACCCTGCTCCATCACCAGTACCAAATACAAATGGCACTTAAATGAGCCCGACGGCATCTTGGAGTTTGCTGAACAAAGAGATCTGCCCAGGCGGTGTTCGACAAAGCTTTGGCCCAAAACTGAGGAGACCTTCTGTAAATAGATCTCAGAACAAGGCAGAGCACCTTAAGGGAAATGTGTTCTGCAGTAGGAAGTTAATAAAAGGGTTTAAGAACTTGAGCCAATGAGCAAAGTCTGTACACTGTGATAATCATACGATATGCCTGGTTTTGGACTGACTCCAAACGTCCAAGAAGAGATCTTTCAATACCTAAATAAAGGCTGTTGCAGTAATCCAGAAGTGAGCCAATATGGGTGGCCATGGTTAGTCATCTAATTTCCGTGGAGAAGGTTAGAAGTAATAGTAGGCATATAACGTGCGATTCGTCCCACAAAACTTTGCCCCCTCTTTTCCCACCACAAAAGGCACCATACCAGTGGCTGGTCTTCACTGCGTAGTCTTTATTAATTCTCAGATAATGCCATCTTTATTTGTAGATGCACTCTCAACATTAGACCAACTTTTATTAACCAATCCAACACACATTGATAAACATTGGGTTGCACAATATTCGTTTGCACCACAGGTTACAGTTACAATTGTATTTACAATTCAGGATCTCCAGAGACACACTGTATGCGGGTTGTACCAGCAGGCCACAACCCATCTCCATTGCTTCCATTTCAGGCAACTATCCATCGTCTACCTCCTAGACGTGGCCACCAGGGCACTGCTTTGCACCTTTCCTTGCGCACCAGCATTCACCAAGTTGCTTCCTCCAAGCACCGGCATCTCGGGTAGGGCCGGAGAGTCCAGGACCACCAGCAGGACAGCCCTCTCTCCCGCCAGCCCAGAGCCCCATTGACTGCCCTCCCTGTTCTAAAAGCGTCCAGTCCCCGCCAAACAGGAGTCCCCGCCATTTTCCTTGCCCGGGACCCCGCCAGTCATAACTTTAAAATCAGGGATGGGTGGGTGGGCAACTTTGCTTCTGGCTGCGACCCGCTGGGCGCCCGAGGCAAGAGGACAAGGAGGGCTTCGCCCTCGTGTTCAGAGCTCTTATCCTTTTCCCTGGAGGGAGGGGTCGCCTGCACACCTAGGTGACGCACTAAGAGCCTGCCATACCTTCTCATATTCCCTGGTGGCCCCTCCCACTCCCCTTGACCAGATGTGCACTGGCCCAGCCTCTCTCTTGCCGCTCGCACGAAATGCCACTAAGGACCCCCACCCCTAGTCGCTGGGGGGGCCTCTCATAGTATGCGTATAACGTGAGATTCGTCCCACAATACTTTGTCCCCTCTTTTCCCAACACAAAAGGCACCATACCAGTGGCTGGTCTTCACTGCGTAGTCTTTATTAATTCTCAGATAACGCCATCTTTATTTTTAGATGCACTGTCAACATTAGACCAACTTTTATTAACCAATCCAACACACGTTGATAAACATTGTGTTGCACAACATTCGTTTGCACCACAGGTTACAGTTACAATTGTATTTACAATTCAGGATCTCCAGAGACACACTCTATGCGGGTTGCACCAGCAGGCCACAACCCATCTCCATTGCTTCCATTTCAGGCAACTACCCGCCATAAACAGCCTGAATACTGCTTAACAGTGGCTATACGTCATCTGTGTTCTTCTCAAATTTTAGGGATGTTTCTTGCCTACCAATGCTAAGCAGCTAAGAAATTATTCTGATTTTAATATGTCGGTTTTAGCACTCGCTTTGATGGAATGCCAGCCCGCAACAGAACGCAGAAGAGCCAACGATTGGAAGGAAAGTCATAATTTCAAAGGGCACGTTTGCGGGCCGTCATGTGTTTAATCTTCGTCTAAAAAAAGGCTTGTCTGTAAATTCTGTTTGCGAGGCCAGGGGCTAAAACTGTGTGCGGACCCCTTAATGAACTATCCAGGGAAGCAGACAGCCTCCCAAACATGTCGAGCCTCAATGCGCACCAACTCGCCCCCGATTCACCGCCTCTTACTCGGCTGTCTCGACTAGGCCTGGGCGAAGCACTACGCTACGCTCGCGTAGTTTGCGAAGTTCGCGCTACTTCGCACTACGCGAACTGCACGTAGCACAGTGCGAACACGCGTAGCGTAGTGTTGCGTAGTGCTGCGGTCATTTTTTGCTTGCTCGCGGTCCTCAACGTCAAGTTGGCGACCGCGAGCAAGCAAAATGACATCCTGGCGAGACTTTTTCCTTGTTCGCGATCGCGAGCATGGAAAATAAACCTCCCGGCGAGATTCCCAACGCGAGAAGGTCAGGTTTCTCATTGCGAGGGGTCGCGTATACTCGCGACCGCTCGCGATGAGAAACTACCAGTTCGCGTTGAGAAAGCTGCAGCTCGAGTAAAAATCTACTCGAGCAGCAGAAAACTACAGCTCGCACTGTGCAAGATGCCATTTTCAATGATTGCACAGTGCCGGTTGCTTGTCCGCACTGTGCAATCATTGAAAACAACATCTTGCACAGTGCGAACATGTTACTTCGCAGTTCGCGAAGTGCTACGCGTAGCTCGCGTAGTGCGAACTTCACTTTGCGTAGCTTCGCGAAGTGCTACTTCGCGAACTACGCCCACCCTTAGTCTCGACAATCCCGTGCTTGTTTCCACACCAAGTGCTTCCTCCCCCGCTGCCTTCTGGTCTGTCCCTTCACGGCATTATCACCGTCGTATTGCCTAAGTGTGCCTACTATTTAATCGCTGCTGCTCTCAAATTGCCAATAAATCATCAATCATCACGCTCTACCCGGAAGCCTTTAACGGACCCTCCTTTATCTTCATAGCTAAATCGAAAATTAATCAATGCGTGTCGGACCCTAGCCTCGAACCCCACGCTCGATCCTGAAATGCTGTCTGTTCTTACCCGATGAGCTACACCGGGTACGTCCTTCAACCTAGCGAGCACTTCGCTCTTTTAAAACAATGTCCCGCTGCTTCTCGCGGCCCCGCAACTCAATTCATCCTTAATATATAAATTGTTAAAGGTGACCGCCAAGGGGCACTAATTGCCCACCTTGCCAGGCCCGGTCCTCCTTTGCTACGCTGTGAGGCCCCCTCACCCTGGTGTCTGCCGCAACCTGCCAACTTTGCTTCTGGCTGCGACCCACTGGGCGCCCGAGGCAAGAGGACAAAGAGGGCTTCTTCCTCGTGTTTAGAGCTCTTATCCTTTTCCCTGGAGGGAGGGGTCACCTGCGCACCTAGGTGACGCACTAAGAGCCTGCCCTACCTCCTCATATTTCCTGGCGGCCCCTCCCACTCCCCTTGACCAAATGTGCACTGGCCCAGCCTCTCTCTTGCCTCTCGCCCGAAATGCCACTAAGGGCCCCCCACCCCTAGTCACAAGGGGGGGCCTCTCACGAGAAGAGTTTCCTCCTATGAAAGATGCAAGAGGAAATAGCTGCTGCCACTTGGGAGTTCATGTGAAGCATATCATCTGTTTTTATTCCAAGGATGTTACCTTACTTCACCAAAGGGCAAATATCAGCTGTTCATAAACTAAATTACTAATTAAAATGATGGCTGTGAGAATTCAAGACTTCTGCCTTGTCTACATTAGATATGTATCTATGTGTACCCATACAAGTGTACACTGCTAATAAGCATTGTTGTAGGACCTGGTCCATTCCTCCAATCCTCATGTGAGTTGGGTATTGTCAGCCTAGGTGTCTAAAATTAGACTTAAAGCATATATGAGTTTAACTAATGTTCACACATAAAGGTTTACAAGGTAAAGCTAGAGAGTGGGGAACTCCAGATGAGAGCCTGTAAACCTGGGCAGTAGATGACCCCGGGATCATTTTCAGGCTTCTTTCCATTAGAAAGGAGGCCAGCCATTCAATACTTGCCCCATTTCCAATTTACTAAGCTGCTCAGTGAGCAAGTTTCAATTAACAGTGTGAAAACTCCTGATAATCTAAAAGAATTAGTGCATTGGCACTGTTAACATCAGCCACAGGATTACATTTTCCAATGAATCACTTGTTTGGGCAATGGAAATGTGCTTAGGTCCTAGTGATGATGTCAACATCTGAGGCATTATGTACATCAGTCTGTATCTTTACTCTGTTAACAAGCATTCTTAATTTAGTTTTTCATGTTGGATTAGCCACTGAACTAGAAGTTAGCTTAGAGCTATCTACCACTTACAATCTCTGAAGGTCCTTTTCTTCTGCAGGAATTTGTATACTATCAATATTTCTAATTTGTATTAAGTCCACTTGGGACAGTGCTGTCTTTACAGTTATAAAAAAAATTGTTTTAGTTCAATGAATAAAATGGTTGATAAAGTCAATAGGTCTGGGTTTATTGTGCTAAAGCATGAGAGCATTAATGCAAGACAAGAAACAAAAGGCAGACTGTAGTGAATAGACCTTGCTATCCAAACAGACCTTTCTAATTCAAATGAATGTTAGCTGGCAAGGGAACATTCATTACACCCCTCCTTTAGTTTGTGTGACATAGAAAGGAGGGACTTTAATGAATGCTTCAAGACTGCCCCTCCCCCTTTCCATTGATTTGAAACAAAATACCTTATATTAGTGACACTTATTAGAAGCTGCCGGGATGCAAGGGTGAGAGGGAGGAACAATGAGTGCACATGGGAGGAAGTGGAGGGAAGGAGTTTTCAAAGGATGGTACGGACCGCATTTGAGAAGGAGTTAGAGGTGGGAGTGAGATACAAGAGGGTGGCAGAAGGGGTAATAAGTAACTCACAGGAGAAGGAATGTGGGAGAGGACAGAACAAAGAGTACGAATAGTGGAGGAACAGAGCAAGAAACACTGGAGGGAACCTGGAGCAGAAGACATAGACAGCTATAGTTGTAAAATAGTCTATCACACAGTTCAGTGTAAGTACTCAAATACAAAGGCTAAAACATACACCCATGCAGCCTATAGCCCTACCTTTAGGTGCAAGATGAATGCTGCCAGGACTCCGCAAAGATGTGACTGACAAAACCTCATGCCACAGGATGAAAGAGACTGGTCAAAGACAGCCAATGGTTGAAAAGGGAAGACCGCAAGCCTAGTCTATGTATGTTTTAAGCAGTAGGTCATTTTGGCAGCTGCATTGTCCAAACCCTGACCTAAAAGTGAATACAGTGAAGAACACCCTGACAAAGTGTCACTTTAAGGTTCTGGCATTTGTCGCCAGAATACACTTAAATTAAGTCCTGTCAACATCTTTTCATTTCCTATTTCCTTTTCAGCGACATCTGCTTTCTCACATTTCCCTGTATAATACTTAGTCAGTTGTTGTGACTATGGCTACATTTCTCCTGAGTATGGTGCTGGGTTACTCCTTGTCTCTCCTAGAAGGACTCTTGAGATCATTTACCATGGCTGGCGGTGTATAGACCATGCATATTGGTTGTTCATCTGTTATTGCGGGAGATTATATAGATCATCTGCACTAACTTCTTGTATCAAGTACATGTGGTGTTGTGTGACTATGCCATATTCGTGTCTACCAAATCTTGTAACACAATGCCTACCTTTTATTATTAGCTATGCAGTTTATGATATTTCATGTTCACATGCATATATATGACATTTTTGCTTATTAGTCAAATAAAGCTTGGCTATTCATACCATAAGGCAAATGACATAAACAAGTATGCCAGTAGGCCATATGTTTTCTGTATAGTTTCTTGTGCTAATATTGTTGCACATGTTGTGAGGACGAAGACACCGCCTGACTCGTCCAGGGAGCTGAACTTTCAAAGAGCATCTAGCATTTTCTCCATACGCAGACCAACATGATCAGTGCGCTATGTGAGCCTCAGGTGTATTAAGCCAACATGCAGGTATTCGGTTCTCACTTGCTCAGTCGGTGGCTGGACTGATTGTCTGAGTACGAGTCCTGCCTCTATTATGACCTGAAGAAGGAGTCATGGGCCATGTATTTTTGCTCTGGTCCACAAGACTCATAGGTAGACCTTTGCATCCTGGTGGCTAAGAGTAACGTACCTGGTGTGATCAAAATCATTGACACGCATCAGTGGGCTGCTCCTTTGTTGGTCTTCAGTGCGGTGGATTCAGTAAAACTAGCTCAGTCATTAATTGCAATCAATTACATTAAAGTGCATGTTTTCTAACTCTCACTCCTCTTGCCGCCTTTAAATGACTAGGCACAGCGACCTTAGAATGCAAAAGATCACCAATCTGCCCATTGACGCTCAACCCCAAAATCACTCACACATGGGTCCCACTGCGATTCAACACTCTCCAAACCATTCACTCCTCTACAGTGTGGAGTGCTGTCCATCTGCTAATATGCTTCTGCTCCTCACTGGGGGTACGTAATGGTATATAACTAATTATGACACAATACAATACATATCCTACATGAATTAAATATTGGCCTTATTGAACTGTCACATGGAAGGATAGAGAAAGTAAACTGTAAAGAAAGATTGTCAGTTAAGCGAGATCAGGAAATGGATACTGAGGAAGCCGAGTTCCACATTCTAGATTTACTCTGGAACCCTTGGACGATGGGTCTTTGTTGCCTGCTTGTAAGTGTGGAGGGGTGAGGAAATCATTAGCCAGTTATACATTACCAATTCCCATGACACTAAAGGAACACAGAATCCTGATCCAAATTTAGTACATTTATTATAAAACCAAGAAAAATTGGACATACAAACACCTCAAGACGAGAGTGTAAAGGTACATGGGCACTAATACAAAACCAAACCTACGAGTGAAATTTAGGCGGTGCAACATGCACAAAATGATCAACTCAAGAATCAGCACACAGATAATTATTGTGCCAACATCAAGAGCCCCTTCATTGGCGATTCGTAGACACAAAGCATTAGTCTGTCCCTTCACTACTGCTAGCATGACATCCCTACTTAGCACTTCCCCAGGCAAGTCCTCAGTCCAAGTGAAGTTTTCCTAAGAAGCACACTCCTGTTGAATGGGTCAAGTAGCATAAAGCTATGGAGCTCATTCTAAGATGCTCCCCTCTCTCCAGGTAAGGTAGAAGTCCCCAGGACTCTGTCCCTAACCCCAATACAAAAGTCAAAAATCTCACCCCCAAACACATCACAAGACCTCCTCATTCATTCAAACCCCTTCTTGCAGGTAACTTTCCATGAGGCAATGGTGCTTCCAGGCTCTTGCTCGATGACCTTGGTTCCCAGGCCTTCTCTGGCGAGAAAGAATACCTCCTACCTTATCAGTACAGCTGTTCAAAGGCATCCTCTTCTCCCTATGTCTGTCTAGCTACTGAAACAAAGACGTTATTCTAACTAACGAGGTCGAGTTCTTGCACCTGCAACAGAGACGTGAAGAAAGGAAAATTCCACATGCTCATGAATTCTGTTAGCAACCTTCAATTGAGAGCGAGCAGCAGAGAGAAACGATAGTTAGGTCTTCAAAGTTTGGCTAACATAGGAACAATACACACGTTTAGAATACATGTATATATGGGTCATTAATATCCACACATTCTATGAACATTAGTATCAAAAAATTAATTAGTCATGAATATAATTTTACACATTTATGAGTTCATCTAAGCACATACAGTTATAACATTAATTCTTTGGCCCACATAAAGAAAATACTACCTCACTTCACTTACACGTTATTACAATACACAATCTAATGACCTAATGTCAATACGACAACAGATTATATGCAGATGTGAACTATTTGTGATTATAATGCACCCCTACAATTGGAATAGCAAAATTGCGCTCTATCAATACCTTCTCAGAGGTTAAATCACACAGGGTCCCAAGGAGAAAACGTATAAATTCAGATAGGATGGCACTGCATATATAGGTCTTTATTTAGAGATTGGCGGATGGGATACTCCATCGCAAATGTGGCAGATGTCCCGTTCACTATAGTACAACTGCATTATAGCCTGTAACACCTGAAGAGCGGTGGACGGGATATCTGTCGTGTTTTGGTAGAGTAACCAATCCGCCATGCTCTAAATAAGGCCCATAGTTTGGAAAAGAAACTGACAGCACACACGCACTTGTTTTCATAATCATTGCTTGTGTATTTTGAAACCTTGTGGGATGTAATTATGCATGCGGTGTTTAATAGATTCAGTGGATAATTTTTTTTATTTAGTCTCAGCGTGCATAATGAGCTATCGTTTTTCAAATAAAAATATCTTTGGTATGTTTGTGTGTATACAGGGCATTTTGTAAGCAGCGCGTATGTTTTCTGAAGGCACCTGAGCAGTCTTCACCATTTCCTTTGGGAGCCCTGACGAGCACTAGGGGAAATCAAAGCTGCCTGCAGTCATAGATCTATGGTATTAATATCTGATGTCAATTCACTTCATTAAAAAGCTTCAGTAAGTTTCCTAGGCAGGCCAGGAAAATCACACCTAAGAGGAAAGCAACAACACAAGTAGACGTTTTGTAACATTAAAAAGCAACAGAGGTGTAATTTAAAGTAGAATAATGACCAGGACTCGGCAGATGTGGGAGTGTGTTCTAAAGTTTTATTTTATGGCATACAGAAAAAGTGATGGATGGAATATTTGAATTAATCTCAGCCACTGGTAATTACACGGGCCGCATCCCAATCAATCATTATTTTGCACACCATGCCCCCTCTGTTTTTTTGGACCCAGATATATGCAAATCAGTCTTGACCTTGCTCTAATAGGAACACCCCACCCCGAACTGCAAAGCCAGGTCCAAGCTGAACCGGAACACAAACAACCTTGGACAGGTTTCACCCTAGTTAGGGCCCATCAGCAAAGTATAGCTCGGTTCCAGTTTGGATACTAAAATTTTATTTGGATTTTTTTGTGACTACTTACACTGCGTATCACATTGACTAGATGGCACTAACTGAAACCGTACAAATTATTTGTAGTATACTGTCTACCCCCTTCTTTTTCCATCATAATCGCTTGATGTTATGTTATGGCAATTTATAGAGCGCAACTGTTACCCAAGGGTGTCCTGGCGCTGTGTGAAGTCCTACAGAGGCCCGCGGGAGGGAGACCATGCACGAGATTACGAAGAGAAAAGCCAGGTTTTTAAAGCCTTCCTAAAAGAGAATAGATTTGTTGTGGATCTGAGATATAGCGGGAGGCCATTCCAGGCCTTCGCTGCACAGGCAACAAAACTTCTACCTCCCCAGCTAGCTTTATGCACTGTGGGTACCGAAATCAGCTTTGCCTCTGTTGAGCGTAGCGGTCTTTTAGGCACAAACCAGACAAATTGTTGTTTAAGGAACTCGGGGCCGACTCCATGTAGTGCCTTGTGGACCAAGCACAGGGCATTAAACTGAGTCTGTTTCCTTATAGGCAACCAATGAAGCCTTTTCATCTCAACCGAGATAGAGACATATTTTGGTGTACCTGTAATCAATCGCGCTGCTGCATTCTGAAGGATATGTAGTCCAAAATCCACTCTACAGCCAAGGGCGTACTTCTTGTTGTAGTGACATTCCACAAGTGTTCGATTTCTTTTCTCCGATAGTTTCATTATGTGCCGTGAAAGGATCATACAAATTACTTTCACTTTCTGTAGATGTTTCTGTGACTTAAAATACTCCAGCATCAATTCTCTTCGCTGCCACTGTATTCTCATTCATCTGATGCACTCTGGGCTTCTTGTCCGTTGTATGCTGAATATTAGATTACAGCTGTAACTTAAACTAATTCCCGGAAAATGCTTCTGTAATTAATCCTATTAAAGCAGATCTATGCCTGACCACACCAGTTGAATACAAAACGAGCTCCTGTGCCATTAAGAAGGACTGCCGGGTCAAAGGTGTCACGCTAATGTTCGGTTCCCTGCCATTTTACCAGCTGTCGCCTCCCCCCTTCATCCACACACATCACATGCTGCAAGCCACAGCGATTCTAAAAATAAAACAAAAACAAGATAAAAGTCCCTTTACAGCCTTTTTTTGACTGTAGTCCTAGTTTTCCACAAAGTGCGCATAGCTTGCCATGAATATATTCAAGTTTAGAATTAGACATTCTTTCTTCTAGAACACTTGCGAGCAGCAGCAGTCTTAGTATGTATACAACAGCGCGAAAATACAGAATTACTGAGTGCTCCCCCAGCGAGAAAAATTTCGGGGAACGAGGTTTGGCAGCTCTTACAGCCACAGAAAGCCTCGCGCGATTTTTCTGGATGGATTTACTGCCTGGTAAATATGTGAACAGTGTTTGATGTGATGCCATTTTTACAATATCCCAAATGTCCCCTCCCGCTGTCCCAACCACCATGTGTAGAGAGAAGGGGAAATAACTTAACAAAATATCACAAAAGGAAAACCGATCCACAGGTTTTGCTCAGCGGAACTGTGAAAAGGACCTTGCACTAATGGAGTTCCACCCAACTGCCCCCTAGGCACACTCCGACAAAATGAAAACTAGACTGAGATATTCAGTGAAAACTGCAGAAGTTCCTCCCCACCACTTCCACTCCATCCAAAAGTAGTAAAAAGAGTACCCATATGATGCACTTGGAGGCTGATGATGACCACAAACTGTTTAGGTGACTCTCAAATTCTGTCTCTCCCTATAACTATGTTATGGAACTAACTGCCCTGAAAGTACATTTCAAACCTCTGGAAAAGCCATAATATGAAAGCTTCTTCCTCTAACAAGCACCACGGAACAAGGTGGGATCCATTGAGGCTTTCCAGTTTGACTGGCATATGTAATGCAGGTAAAAGTTGGTTCTCAAGAACTGGGTACCATTTGATGGCCAACATGTTCCTTGCATATTAATGCTACTTTTAGACTGTTATCCTTAGGGGCTTAGAACGGTGTACAGGCTCTGATCTTCCTTGCATCAAAGCAAAAGTAAAATGTATATGCAGTGAGTGAGCTATGTCATCCAGTTTGGCTGTCCCCTGAATCCTCTTTCTTGTAATTAGTTGTTGTCTTTTTTGTGGGAGTGTAGACATTTTCACTATGGTGATCACGGGGATTGTGGAAGAAGATTTTCCAACCCCTGAGTATTTGTATGTGGCCAATGTACTGGATATTGCTTTTGACATGCTGTTTTGTTGAAGTTATATTTTGGGATTTCATCTTGCAGATTCAGTGTTGATATCTTCATAGGTAAGCTGGTGGCCATAATATGTTTTGTGACTGTATCGATACTAAAGGTTATGTGGGTATTTGCATGATTGTTACATATTTGTGGTGGGTGTGGCAGAGAGGGACCTGGAGAAGTCCTCATATTGTTGATGAAGTATGAGTTTGAGACACTGTGAAAGGGATGATCCTGTAGCTGACTCTCAGGAGGGAACCATGGTAGGAACCCAGGAAAAGAGCGCTGTGGAGTCAGGGTCTAGGACCCCTTTGGCCAGATTTATACCAGACACATGCAGCGTGTGCCCCTAATGAATTTCCCAGAGTTTCACCAAGACACTCACCACCTTTAGTTTCTAGAATACCCCAGGTGTGTATACAACCTTGAATTTCTGGGGTACAGCTATCACTAATTCCAGGAGTAAATCCTTTGCGTGCGTTGAGCCTAGCAGAGACCCTGAGCTTGCAACTGGAGCTTCAGAAAGCTAAGAATGAGGAAGGAGAGAAGGACAAAGAATTTGGGAGGGAGAAGCTAAGGCTAGCTCACTTGGAACAAAAGGAGAGGGAGAGACAGGAGGAATTGGCTTGGGAAGACAAAGTGGGAGAGAGGGAGGATAAATAGAGGGAGTAGGAGGAACAGAAGGAAACTGAACGATAGAGAGGGGAAGGATAGTACTTGAGAGAGAGAGAAACATAGGATGGCAGCAATCTGGGATGAGTGACTCTACATCCAGTTCAGGCTATGTTGTGCCTAAAGTTCCAAGAGATCTTATGCATGTGTATGTAGAAGGTCAGGACATCTTGGAATGGTTTGTGAGCGTTGAGGTAGCTTGTAAGGTGCAGGCCTTTAATGAGGTGTCTTAGTCAGCTTCCTTAATAAAGCGCATGCCATTGGAAAGGACATAAGTCATTGAAAGGATGCCTGTGGCAGATCAGATGGTCTATGAGCAAATGAAGGAGGTTCTGATTAGATGGTTTAGGCTGAAACCAACCAACTTAGTACCTTCAGAGATTCTGAGACTGCAAGAGAGTAAAAGGTGTTCTGTTTGAAACTTGGATTCATGGTGTATTGCATGATCGGAATGAGTGGGTGAGAAGGCTGGAAGCCAAGGAGTTTTAGTTCCTCAACTAGTTGATGGTCACTGTGCTCTGTCCCACTTAGGCAATGTCAGTCCAATTTGACAGAGAGGAATCTAGAAAAACGTTCAGTGTTGGTGGATAAGTGGTTAGCTAGCAGGGTTCACAAGGGCTAGAGCAGCAGCATTCTTAGCCAAAGGGGGAGAGGGACTCTCCACAGACTGGTTCCAAACTGGAGGGTAAGGACCAGGGTAATTCCCATGGGACTCGAGGAGGGCCGAGGAAAAATGGTAATAACATGTCCGAGAAGCAGCATTATGAGTGAGGACAGGGAAGTTCTTCCAAGTTCAAGGTGTTGATGTGCTTCGTCTGCCAAAAGGTGAGATACTTCACAAGAGATTTTCAGATGAGAGACCCAGACCCAACAGCACCTGTGATAGCAAGCATGTTACACATGGGTAAAAGGACCCAAGCCGGCCTGGTTGCACTTATCCTAATAGCTATAGAGATCTAGGAAAGGGACACTGATGCTCTCAAGCACATTCATCCTAAAACTATGGGGTTTGTGCAGGAAGTTAGTATCAATGGGAGAAAAACACCTGCCCTGAGAGATACCAGAGCCTTCCTCACTGTGGTTGAAAGGAAGCACCTTAAGAAAGAGGAGATACTCCCCAAGACCAAGGATGCAGATTTGGTAGCCAGAGGAGAGGGCATGGAGCACTTGCTTGCCTGAGTTCAAATTGAGCTCAATAGCAAGGCAGCCATGGTTAATGTTGGGTGTAAGGAAAAAGCAAAGAGCTAGATTTCTAATGGGCAATGATTTGATTGCCCCAGGCTTGGTGCCAGGAACAAAAGCCTTCATGTCCTGGACTAAGTCAGCTGGGTTGACCAGATCGCAAGCTACACATCATTCTCAGACTGAGACTGGGATCATTCCTGATTTACAGGGACCAGGACAAGGTAGTTTGTTGGAAAGGGCTGACTCTGAGAAGGCAATGGCCATGGATGTTATCACTTCTGCTCCAGAGGGAGAAGAGGATGAGGCTCCTGAAGCAGACCAGGTGCTGGAGTCTGGGTAGCTTCCAGAGCTTCAGGGTTTGCTAGCTGCTGGAGGACCTGCCCGTGGAACATTTCTGCAAGGCACAGGAGGAGGGCCCAATGATTTGGGACTTTGGAAGGAAGCCCAGGAACAGGTCAACAAAGAAGTGGTCGGGAAACACTGTGTTGTCTTGGAGGATGGCCTACTTTATAGTGAGACAGTGAATTCTGAGCCAAAAACTAGCAAAAGGCTAGTGGTTCCATTAGTGCACAGGAACCTTCTGTTGTCACTAGCTCATGAAGTACCCTTAGCAGGACACTTAGGGATTAGAACTATCCAGGATAGGTTAAGCTATTTTACTGGCCAAGTATATGCATAGACACAGAACGTTTCTGTAGAACCTGTCCTGCTTGCCAGGTGAGTGCCAAGACTGAAGGGAGGACAAAGGCACTGTTAGTGCTTCTTCCAGTTGTAGGTTTTCTGTTTGAATGGTTGGGATTAGACATAATTGTTCCATTTGACCACAGGCAACAAGTATATCTTGGTTGTGGTGGATCATGCCACCTGGTCCCTGGAATCTGTATCTCTGAAGAGCATGACTGCATGGATGGTAGGGAGAGCTGTACCAGGGATCTTTTCTAGGGTCTAGTTTCCAATGACGGTAATTTCTGACCGGGAAACCAATTTTATCCCCTCTTATGTAAGAGAGATGTGGGACCAAGCTAGTGTGAGATACCACTTCTCTGTGGGTTACCACCCAAAAAAATAATGGTTGGTGGAGCGGTTGAACAAGACACTAAAGATCGTGATTGGGGCTCTGCCAGAGACCCTCAGGAGGAAGTGGGCTCTTTTCATGCCATGCTTCTTGGTTGCCTACCAAGAGATTCCACAGAAGGGGATAGGGTGCTGTCTATTTGAGCTTCTGTATGGACAACCGGTGTGGGATCAGCTCACCTTACTCAGAGAAGGGTGCAAAGGAACCTCATAGTCTCCACAGAAAGATGTGGTGGACTGTGCAATTGGCCTCTGGATGTTGATGGTGTAATACATGAGTCACTCAAATGAAAAACTTAAGGCCAGCCAAGCGCTGATCAAAGATTCGTACAACCAGAAAGCTACATTGACTGGGTATCAAAAAGGTCAGGAGGTATTGGTGCCAAAGCCTATTTGTTTCAGAACTTTGGAAGACAAATGGTGTGAGCCATACAAGCAAGTTCAGAAGATTTCTTACGCTAACTATGTAGTGGACACAGAAGCCACAAGGGTTCCATACAAACAGGTTGAAGCCTTCCCGCTGGAGAGATTACACAGTGAATGTCATGGCTATGGCAGAGTAGTTGAGGCAGGTGTTCAACCACCCCCTCAGTTAATGCCTGAGCAGCAGAGGGGACATAAAGAGGTGTTGGGACAGTCTGCCAACCTCTTCTAGCTGAATCCAGGGTTGACACCTGTCTGTGTGTATGACATAGACATAGGAGACAGTCTGCCAGCAAATGGCAGGATGTAAAGAATGTCTGACCAGGTTCAGGGATACATTAACAGTGGAAGATGCCCAAATGATGGACCAGTGGGTCAATGAGAGATCTTGTAGTCCAAGGTCTAGTCCTGTGTTGCTAGTACCAAAGCAAGGGTCTACTTACTTGTGGTTTTGTGTGGACTACTGAGTCCTCAGTGAGATAACCAAGACTGATGCCCATCCAATTCTTCGAGCGGATGGGCTTGTGGATCAATTATGTGCTGTAAAGTATTTGAGCACCTTGGATCAGACCAGTGGGTACTGGCAGATTGCTTTGGTATCAGCTGCCAAGGAGAAGATTGCATTTCTATGCCAGAGGGGCTGTATCTGTTCAAGGTAATACCTTTTAGGTTGAAAATGCGCCTGTAAATTTTCAGCACCTGATGAACCATGTTCTTGAAGGATGGAAGAGCTCTGTGTGGCCTACCTGGATGACATTGCGGTTTTTAGCAATTCATGGCAGGACCACCTGAGGCAACTTGAACAGGTGTTGGCTAGGATATAGGTGGTGAAACTGACCATCTAGGTGACCAAGTGTTGTAGTCTACCTTGGGCATGAGTTAGGAAATGGGAAGATTTGCCTGTTGGATGCAAGGTTCAACCTGTGATGGAGTGGAAAGTGCCTTCTACCCAGATTGAGGTGAGGGCCTTTTTAGAATCCGCCGGGTATTAAAGGAACTTTGTGGCGAACTATGGAAGCATAGTTGTCCATTGACTGCCCTCCACCAAGAAACAGCCCAAAACAGTATTTGGGACTGAGAAGTGTCAGAAAGCATTTGAGAAACTGAAGAAGGTCCTGTGCACTGAACCTGTACCAAAAGCACCTGACTACAGCCAGCCTTTCATTGTATAGACAGATGCCTCTGACAAAAGAGTTGGAGCAGTGTTAGCTCAATTGGATAACAAGGAGAGATAGTAGGGTAGCCTTTATTAGTAGGAGATTACTACCCAGCAAACAGAACTGGGCTGCTATTGAGAAGGAGTGATTTAACATAGTGACGACTTACATAAGTTTTAGCCTTACTTGTTTGTTTTGTACTGCAAACAGATCATACGCCACAGAAATGGTTGATGGTTATGAAGGGAGAGAATCTCAAATTGTTGATATGGTTTATTGTTTTGCAAGGGATTATACTTTGTAGTGTAGCACAGAGTCTGATTGAGCCATGGGAATGCTGATGGACATTCTTGACAGTTTTTTCGATCTGACCACCCAACCTCTCCAGGTTTAGGGTGTTCTTATCTGAGAGCGGCATTCTTTGGGAAGGAAAAATTCATCCCATGGTGCTGGACATGTGCACCTGCTCTGAGTTCCCCAACAGTACTGATGTCTGGATCCCTAATGCTGATTTTTGTTTCCATGGGTGAGCATGGATCATGCGTGTGTGACATGACATAGGCCTGCCTTACAGACTTCAATCTTTTTGGACCGGGAGAGGCACCCAAAGCGCTACCCTCCCAGTGGTGAAAGGCTACTGCCTTTGGCAGGAGTTAAGCAGCATACGTGCGTTGGTGGTAGCATACCGTGTCACTGGACTAAAGCCTACAGGGTCACTCATTTCGCTGCTGTGTGCTTAACTCACCATTGGCCTACATTGGTTTGGTGTGTAGTGCTGCACAGTGCGTGTGTGCCATTCATGTGTTGGGTGTATGTATGTCCGTGATCGGTACAATATAGGAATTGTGCAATGCTGTGCAGTCCGTGTATATCATAAATATGTGCTGTATGTGTGCCAGATAATGGTAAATACATGAACAATGTAATACTGTAAAGCACGTGTATACTAGATGCATGTGCTGGGAGTGTTTTTGTGTTAGAAATGGGGTTTCTGGTTGGCTAGGGTATGCACCAAATCCTGGAGGAACCCACCACTCTAGTCAGGTCAAGTCAGTAACACACCAGAGATAACCTGTGCTCACCCTCTGGTAGCTTGATGCAGAGCAGCCGGGATTATCATCATCAGCAATGTGTAAAGTGTTTGCACAACACACTCACACAGAAATACAATGACTGTACCACAAGAGACTCCACACAGGATTATATAAAATATATCTGTGATATTTTGCATTAAACCAGACCAAAATTACATGAATCATAAATACTGTGCATACTGTGCTGTCACTGATATAGTACTCCTTATCCTGAACAATGCAAGGCAAAAACGACATATCAGTGAATATTAGGGAATGAAATACAACCAAGTATGAAAAAGCACATGAATCACCACATGAATCACCACATTAGTGCAAGTAATGTAACTTTGTATAGAGACAAAACACATGCATCATTATAAATAACCATAGGGCGCATGCACACCTGCACTCCTAGGCTAGTTGAAGTAGATTTTTGTGAGCCCTTCCGAAAGAATCATAGGCAGGAATAACATGTTGGCCGCAGGAGCTCCTGCACGCCTACTACACATGCTACGGTACCAGGTGAACTACCTGTTGAAAGCAGGACCAGTATATCCCCTTCTACTTGGGCTTTTATGGTAATTCCACAATGATCCCTGGCTGGGATTGACAACCGGTCTGTCCCAGTGCGATAACTGTTTTGTACCTCTACTACCAGCCCTGGAGTCACAGTTCAGTTGTTGAAGAGGAAAGGAGCAAACTGTAATGTTAAGCGGGGAGGGCTCGCTGGGTCCCCAGCGGAGCAGGTAGTGTGGCGTCTGCTCCACTGCAGGGTCGGAGGCTTCTCTTCTCCCAAGGCCCCCTTGGAAGTAAGGCTGGTGCATCTTCGTCAGGCTGTCAAGCCCTGCCCACCACACAACATCAGCGGAGTTCGTCCGCTCTGCTGTCACTCCTCCCTGGAGTTTCTCTCATATTTGTGGCAACTCTCTCTCATTGGAGAGGGTGGCATGGGGAAAACAGAGGGTGAACAGGAGATCCTTGGGCACTAAAGAAAGCGTGTGACACGCACTTGGCAAATAATTTCTTTTTAAAGGCGAAAGCACTCTATCACGCTATCCGGGGAGACTGGGGTAACGAACACCATGTGCCGATTAAAAAGCCAGACTCACGAGTCCCACAGCTATTTCTAGGTTTTGGCATAATAGAATCATAAGAGATCCCAAAGTAACAGGTAGGGGGCAAGTCAACCAGTCCCTGGAGAGCACTGAGGGCACTCTAAGAGCAGATAGGCAGGCAGCAGGCCAGCACTTAAGGCTAGATGAAAGTGCCAGTCCCTCCTGCAGGTCAGCAGGCCAACACAACAAAGCAGGTAGTCTAAATGGCCATTCCTCCTGACAGCACAGCAGTCCTCTGGCAATGGGCAGTTTGCAGAGCCTGCAGCATCTGTTTACAAGTCCATGCAGTGTCCAAAAACATGGGGTCAGAGCCTCTGTACTTATACTCAAAATTTTCTTTGATGAAGGGGTGACTTCAAAGGAACTCTTAGAAGTGTGCAACAATCCCTTTTCAACACAGCCCTGGCTCCAGATGATCAGTACGGGTTAAATCAGCCTTTTGTGGGAGCGCAAGATACAACCTATGCAAATATAAAGTGTGAAAGACCTCTCCCAGCCCAGGAAGACTATCAGTATGCAGATGTATCTCCTGTCACACCCAGCCCTTCCCGTGTTGTGGCTGTCTGGAAATTATGCACCGAGTGTAGCTATCACCCAGCCCTAGACATGTATTGGAATCAGGCTGCAAAGTACAAATAGTCATAAGCACAGAGAAATGGCCACTTTCTAAAAGCGGCATTTCTAAAATAGTAATATAAAATTCAACTACACTAGTAAGCAGGATTTATCACCACTATTCTAAACATACCAAACATGGCAATGCCACTACTTTCTGATCAGAAATTACCACTTAAAAGTATATAAGGGATTCCCAATGCTAGCCAATGCTCTCACACAGCAGCGAGAAACAAAATAGGCTGTTTGTCTTCACCAGGACATGCCACACATAAAGGAACATGTCCTACCTTTTACTTACATAGAACCCTGCCCATAGGGCTACCTAGAGCCTACCTTAGGGGTAACCTATGTGTAATAAAAGGGGAGTTTAAGGCTTGGCAAATTGTTTTAAATGCTTAGTTAAAGTGTCAGTAAACTGCACACACAGGTTGTGCAGTGGCAAACAATAGACAGGTTCGAAAAGCTACATCTGTGGGTGGCACAAGCAGTGCTGCAGGCCCACTAGTAGTATTTCATTTACAGGCCCTGGCTATAAAAGATACAACTTTACAAGGGGCTTACAAGTAAATCAAATATGCCAAACATGTGTATACCAATCGTATCTTATTTAGAGTGGAGAAAAGGTGCACTTTAGCACTGATTAGCAGTGTTAAGGTGCCCAGAGTCCTAAAGCCAACAAAAATAAGGTCAGAAAATAGGTGCAGGAAGGCAGAAAGGTTTAGGACAACCCTGCAAAAATGGCCGGATCCAACAATTTGGCTGTGAATGGTACAGTACATGGAAGACTCATTTTGGGGGAACCAGGGCTGCCTGGAAGAACATGAGGCGAGGCAGTAGAGCAATCTACCAGACAGCTTGCTGTATTGCTATTTTCCTGTAAGCTGGGTGGGGCACAATGGAGGAGAGGAGAGCCAGGCACTTTGTACATTTCAAAGTTTGCTCTGTGATTTAAAGAGATGTCACTGGAATGGGCCTGGGCACATCTCAGGAAGGAGATTGGACTGATAAGAAAATCATAAAGAGTAGGGATGAGACCCTGGGGTTGTCTTTTGATAACCATATCATTGTGGCTGACATCCAGGTGTGAATGTCTAGTTGCTGCCATGGCCTATGTTTTAGGGCGGTCAGATTTTGAGTCACTTCTGCAGTGACAGACTGCTTTCTAAAGAAAGAGAGAACATAGGAGAGGGCATTTTGAGAGGAAGCAGACCCCCAACATAATTTCAAAATTTCAGACTCGAAATCACGTTTGGGATCTGGGAATGTACTATAAAAATGGGTGCTTGGGACTGCAAAAATTGTCAGCTTTCAAACAGACAGTCGGGCTGTGTGAGGAGGAGATGCTCTGCAAGAGTTCTGCCTGTGACCATGACTGATGGGCAATGCCTGCGGTCTCCCAGTAGAGAGAGAGGATATCACCCAGGGAATCCAAGACAGCATGCTCTTGGAGCCTGGAGCACCAGTGCCTGTCTGCTTGCAAAGACCACTGTACCCTGTGATGGAGAGGAGCACGTTGGAGGGGACAAGGTCCAGTGCAGGGTTTTGACAAGTGTATCCCTGTAGCGAGATCAGAGTAGATTGCTGCTGCACCAACTTAGCCACTGCCCATGTGCAGGGAAAGGTTGCCAACCTCTGTATGCAAGAGCAAGGCCGCCTTGAAGTGGGATGTGACATTTGCTGCACCAAATAGGTCATCCCTTTGGCTGAAATCCCTTGGACCCTGTATACTAGGTGGGGCCGCAGTAAAGATTGCGGTCTTGCTATTTGGCTGTAGCCCATGTGCAGTATCAAATCGGCAAACCTATATGCCAGGTGTGCGCGGTCTTGAAGATTACTGCTGCTCCTATCAGGTCAAGGAGCATGCACAGAGGAGGAATAGAGCCCTCTATGTCAGGGATGGGTATCTGGCCAAAACAAGAAGTGTGGCCTGGTTGAGACTGTCGATGGAGGAAGTAAGCCACTATGGTGACCCAGTGAGTGAGGACCAGCACCCGGATTTCTGCCCGCCTCCTATCCATTAGAAAGAAACCAAGGAACTTACCAACCATCGGAGGATCATTGAGGTACTCAAGGACATTCGACCATAACCCTCCTGGCCCACATGTGAAAGACTTACCAGAGGCAGCCCCTCCAGCTTCAGGCTACCCACAAAGGAGGTGCCGATCCTCGGATCCTGCTGGTGTGGATAAGACAGATTTTCGGGCCCGACGACCCCAGGGGAACTTGCTTGTCCGTTAACGCTGTGGTGCTGGAATACTTTACTTTAATTAAGAGTCAAATTTATTGTTATTACGGGATTTATAAAGCATGCGGCTACTCCCAGGAGTGTCCCAGCACTAATGGATAAGTAAGAGTAAGAGAAGAGTGGAGTTGTATTTAAAGCGTAAAAAGCCAGGCGTTCAACTGTTTTCTACATGAACGTTCATTGACTACTTGGCATAACTCGGCTGGCAAGCTTGCGGACTCGGGAGAGAGAAGGATCTCGCTTTACCCTACAAACTTTAGCAAAATGCAAAGAAGAAGACTGCAATGTCCGAAGGGGAGAGTCAAATTGTATGCTATAGTACAGGTACTCAGGACCTGACTGGTGAAGAGGCCTGTGCATTAGTGTCAAAGGTTTGAACATTGTTTTGACCGGTAGCCAATGTAGGTTATTTAATCATCATCAAAGCTTGTCTAGGTAGATGAAGTACCAGACAAGCTGATGCATTCTGGACAGTCTGCAATTTCTGCAGCAGATATTGTGGGAGTTCTGCATAATGAGCATCGACATAATATAATCTGGACACTACTAAGGCAAGAAAAATGGTAGTTCTGGCTGGTAAGGAGAGGAACTGTAGAAATGTTTCGCCATGCACATCAAACTAAAACAAGTGCCAACAACTGTGTTGATTTGGGTTTGAAGGGTCACCTGTTTGTCAATCCTGGCACCCAAGTTCTTTACCATATTAACTTGGGCTTTAAGTGAAGGAGTCAGATCCGACCAGTGAGCTTGTAAGTCTAAAGTGAAATTGTGAAGAAAGTAGAGAATCGCGGTCCTTTTGAGGTTGTATTTGAGGTGGTTAAAACCCATCCACTGGAAGACTGCAGAGAGGCAGGGTTTAATGGCCTCATGATAAAATGTTTCATCATTCTTTAATTGTAAGAGTAGCTGAGTGTCATCAGCATAGCACACTATCTTGTCCCCAAAGGACTCGACCAAAGTAGTGAGAGGAGTCATGTAGATCTTAAACACCGTAGGACTAAGGGCCGAGCCCTGGGGCACTCCCACCAAGACATTACTCTTACTAGAGGAGACTAGAGACATCCAGACCTCGTGGTATCTGTCTTGAAACCAATTTAGTGCCTTGCCCCTGATGCCAATAACAGAAAAGTGGGCCAGCAACCTGGAGCGTGGAATTGTATCAAAAACAGCCAAGAGGTCAAACAAAACCAAAACTGCTTTGCCATCCCCATCTAAGGTATATTTGGTCTCCTCAGATACCTCATGAAGAGCAGTTTTGGTGCTAAATTTGGGTCTGAACCCTGCCTGGCTGGGGTGACGGAGCCTGTTGGACTTTGGGTAGCTAGAAAGCTGACGAGTCACAAAGTCTCTGCAATTTTAGATGAAGCAGGTAACAGGGAAATTGGTCTGTAGTTACTTAAGATATTGGGATCAGCATTGGGTTTTTTCAGGAGCGCCATGACCTTGGCTTGCTTCCAGGTAGTGGGAACGATTCCAGATGCCAAAGATCTCTGAAGAAGGGAGTTTAGCACAGGATTGATGACATCCACTCTCTTCGCTTGAACAGATGGAGGGCAAGGGTCGATGGGGGGATTGCGATCGCAAATTAAGTATGGCAAGTCTTAACTCATCTAATAAAATTGGGTCGAAAGAGAACAGAGCACAGTTAATCTCAGCGGGAGGAGGAGGTCTTGAAAATTTCTTTTGGCTTGTTATCTGCCTTTACAATCTTATCCTCATAACGTTTTTTTTAGTACAATTGATTAAATTAGTGTAACCACTACCGCTAGCTGGAGAGGAGTGGAACTTTGGGACCCGCCTATGAAACACTAAAGCCCTGACCTCACCTCAGGGACTGTGTGGGTTGTTTTTGAATGTCATATTTTACTTTGTGGTCATATAGAAATATTTCTTTATTCATAAAAGCAAGTATTCGACTGGAATATAATTTATTGCTTCAGCTGCACATATATTGAGTTGTTAGCCTATGTTCACCCCTCTGTGTCTACCTCCTCCCCCTGAGAGGCCTTGGGCTGCTCGACCCACAAAGCAGAAGGGGTACTTGCACATTTGTGTAGGATCGATAATAGGTCGGATCCTGGAACATCAGGAGTAAAATACCTAAACCTCAATGGTTGGACCCAATAGCTACTGCTTGCCCGTGGCCCTCTGACAGTCACAAAAAACAGTAACCCTTGACTTCCAACTATTCAACAGATGCATGCAGCAGCAAGACACATCAGCTACTGAAAGTGACACCAGTCACTCAAACTATAGCACCAGAAAAGCAGGAACAACAAAGATGGCTGACTTTACCAGAGAGCAAGTGCTGGTCCTAGTAAATATGATACAACCTCATTTAAAGCTGTTCATACATTCTGGCTAAAAGCAGATTCCTCCAGAAATCCACATGAAAAACATATGCAATAAAGTGATGTATACAGATTCAAAGCTGCACAACTAAAGCCCAGATATTGCCAGCTGAGGCTGCCAGCGATGAAAGCCTTGTTTGGAGACAGGAATGGATAGTGGCAACTAGGACTACACCACAGACCCCAGTGACATAATAGAATGGGCTGCTGATGTGGCATGTGGACTCACCAGGTTACAAAGTGGACAAATTGCCATAGCTAATTCAGATCAACAAGGCAAGACACATGTACTAATAGGTGCTTTTTCTCAGATGTAAGTGGTGAAAGCATCGGGGCTAAAATCTGTGGAGGTTTGGTTGCTACTTCCATAGAAATGGTGAGATAACCCAAGTCCTGGCCAAACACAGAATGTCACATGTATAATGAAGCGGTCAATAGGATTATCATTGTGTCCCCTTGATGCTCCAATTTTTATCTAAGTGCATTAAACATTGCAATCAGCACCTTCTTGGTAGGTTGTCCAGCAACCTGGCACTGCCACACCAAACTGTGATGTATTTACCTACAAAAAAAGCAAATCCATAACCAAATCCTGCAGAATACCATGCTATATTCATTGACTATAGCTGGCCTTTCAGAACGTGATTTGTGTAAGTGGCTTAAACATGAGCTTCCTTTCCTTCTCATTGCCCATACCGACATGAACTCCATTAACTAATTGTGTTTAAATACTCATTGCCTTTCTTTTGTCAAGTCAGACACATGTATCTGTTACAAAGTACCAAGGACTGAGTGACCAAATTACTTTACATTTACTAGAAACTCCCAGCGGTGTTGAGATCCATATGTACCCAGTGCTTGTGACCAATGTGACATTCAGTAATATTGTTTAATACTGTTTAAAACAGTTGTATATGCCCCAAGGGAGGCATCTTTGAAAATAGGTGCAATTAACCTTACATTCACTACAAAGAATTAGTACAGACTCCTCAAATGCTATGTCAGTTAAAGAGAGAATAAAGATATCCAAGCCTGAAGTCAGATATCATGCATGGACTCTGGAGAAAGGACTTGGTGTTGGATCTTACATAAGATTTGCAAGATATTATGGTTAGGACCACAATCCATAACTCTCACAACTGCCATGCAAAATATAACTCATTCACCAAATGCAGACCTTATCCTTAATGATACCGATTCTGTTGCTTATGTTGTAATCCATGTTATAGATGAGATTACATATCACGTTATCCTTAATTTTCGCTATCTTGTGGAAATTTGACTGCTGTGAACCTGGATAGCTTTTTAGTCAATATTTTTTTCTTCGTGTAATGAATTACAGCAAACAAATTTGCAGCACTGTGTTGCGCAGGGTAAAAACAGTGTAAAAAATTATTTACTATGACTGGCCTGCTTCTGCTGTCTTCCCCTGCACTTTTGCACAAATGCACTACCTTGCACAACGCTCAGACTCAGGACTTGTATTGGAGGCATACCCTTCTAGTACAAATTCCTATGTCGAGACAAACTCAGAAGCAGCCCTAGCATTGGGTGTGGGCTGTGCACTGCAGTACTCATGCAAGGTCTTGTTTTTTCGAGAAATTAAAATACTTACCATTATATATGCCTTCTTCCAGCAGGTGCTAATTTTTGATGCAAAGAAAAGGGCACCTTTCCAGCCCAAAAACAGTTTTTTGCTGGATAGTGAGTACCATGCAAGACTTTGCATCGCTTAGCCCCAAAGCAAAGCATTAGTACATCAGGTCCTTGAGTATGTGGTAAAAGGAAGACTAGCATCACATTCCAACTAGATGTTCTGGGTGGTGTATCCTTTGCAGTTATAGTTGATGGGTGGGCACCTGTGGGGCTTCTTTTTTAGTTAAAAAGAGAATTTTATTGAAAGTAAAGAGGTATCATCGTACAAACATGTGATCAATCAAGAAACAGTACATCATATATGTATCCCAGCATAAATACAAGAATAAGAGCTAAAAACATGTTGAAGAAAATACAGAAAAAATACAATACATATTAATATATGAGATAAAGGAATATCTAAAGAAAATGATGGGGGTTTAAGTACTTCCTGCTGAGATGGTTTAGGCAAAGAGTTTTGCCTTGCACAGTTATCAAAGAATGTTGTAACAGGTAACCATAACTGAGTCCTCTTCATAGCCAATTGGAAGGGAAAGGTGGAAAAAGTGTCCAATCTATGATGGTGGCAAGCATCATACCACCAGGCTTTATAAGAAATCTTACTGAAGTCTTTCCAATTTCTTGTTATTTGCTGAAATGCAACTGCTATTAGTAAATCGATAATTTTGATATTAAGATCACAATTATGCCAAGAAGGCGAGAGGCTTCCCCAAAAAATTCTTTTGCACAGAATTGGATATTGGTACCAAAAATTACATTAATTTGAGACCATACAAGTTTCCAAAACTGATATACAGGTGAACACGAAAAAAGCATGTGAAACAAATCTGCATCAGGAGATGTGCAAGACCAGCAAGTATTTGGTGAATTAGGGAATCTTTTGTTTAACGTATGTGGAGATAGCAAAATCCTGTTATAAATGTAAAATAATGTTTGTGTTAGGCTAGCTGTTCTTGAGGTTTTGCGTAATTTAGTCCAGATATTGTTCCACATTGATAAAGACCAAACTTCATCAAAGTCTTTCTCCCAGACCGTTTCAATACTAGATTTTTGTCGCGTTGTATCTGTGGAATGAAAGTAAGCGTAAATTTTTGATGCAGTAGGTTAAGTATGTAAAAGAGAGGACAAATCTGCATGAAAGTCATTAATAGGAGATTTGTGAGGCTTGCAGCTAAGCTGATTACATATGTTAAGCACAGTGTTGCGTAGAATATAATATTTAGAAATGAAAGAGGCGGGCAAACTATATAACTGTCGAAGCGAAGAAAAAGAAACAAATACATTATTTGAGAATAATTGGTGAATCCGTATTAAACCCCTTTGCCTCCACGTTTTCCAATAAAAGGGCTTATTATGTATCAATACAGTTTTATTGTGCCATATAGTTGAAGCTAAGAAAGATTCAAGAGTGTCATGTAATAAAGGATATATAGGGCTAAGACGTTTAGAGGTGAATTTAAAAAGAGGAGTAGATAATGTTTGGGGTTTGCGAGAAAAGGAAAGATATTCATGAAATGAGAAAGGGAACAAAAACGAATTCTCAACTGAGATGCATAAGGGATGTTCTTCCGTGGAATCAAGCAGCCAGTATGAAGCCTGTCGCAACAAAAACGCTTTTTGATAAGCTGGAAAATTGGGAAAATTAACTCCTCCTTCAGTTTTGGGTCGCATTAACTTAGAAATAGACATGCGGGGCTTTTTATCATTCCAAAAAAAAGGAAGATAATATTGAAGTGATACATTTAAATAGTTTAGTAGAAATGGGCACCGGAATGTTGGAGATAGTATAGAAAATTATAGGAGAAAGCATCATTTTTATAGTATCCAAACAACCCCACCAGGATAGATAAAGGGGATGCCAGTTGGTAGTAAGCTCCAAAAATTTTTTAATGCAAGTATTCATGCACAAAGTTACTGTGCCTTTAGTTGTAGACATGAAATTTAAACCTAAATATTTGATATGAAAGGATTTCCAAGTGAAACTTGCTGAAGCAAAATCCGCTTTAAACGTGTATTTAGTGAGCGGTACGATTTCACATTTGTCGCTATTTAGTTTATACCCTGAAATCAGTGAAAAGGAGTGGACCTCCTTTAGGAAGGCAGGAATTCATTCACTGGGATTTGAAATAAAAAGCAAAATATCATCAGCGTACGCTGCAAGTATGACGTTTGTTTTGGGAGTTACAAAGCCGTGTATTTGTATATTTTGACGGATTTTTAAAAGGAAAGGTTCAAGGTATAAATTAAAAAGGAAAGGGGACAAGGGGCACCCCTGACGCACTCCTCTCCAAGATCAAAAAATGATGAAATTAGGCCATTAGCACAACAGCAGTGCATGGATTAGCATATTAAAGGGAGATTAGGGACGTAAATTTAGGGCCAAATCCAAACCATTTGAGATCATAAAATAGATATTGCCATTCAACTCTATCAATTGCTTTTTCTGCATCTAGCGCTATTGCTGCAAGAGGGTGTTTTAAATATGGGGCCTTAGATAAAATATTTTTTTAAAAGTCTCGTATTATCGGTGATTACTCGCGCTTTCACAAAACTGGATTGTTCCTTGCCCACTATGCTTGGTAAAATAGAGTCTAAGCGTAAGGCTAGTGCTTTGGAAAAAATCTTGGAATCTATATTGACAAGTGATATGGGTCTGTAATTTTTACAGTATTTCGGATCCTTGCCCTCTTTGGGTATTAGACAGATATGGGCATCCGAAAAGGAACCCTTGGATTTTCCCACCAAGAAAAAGGAGTCAATTAAAAAGTGTAATTTAGGCATTAATAATTTAGAGAAATGGAGATAAAATTCGACTGTAAAACCGTCTGGTCCAGGTGCCTTATCTTTTTTGAGGTGCTGAAGTGCATCTAAAAGTTCTTGTTGCGTTCTCTCCGTTTCTAAGGTGAATAAGTCAGGAAAGTTCTGCTGAGTCTTATGTAAAGTTGAAAAGAATTGTGAGAGCATTTGATTTGTAGGATTCGTTTCAGAAGAGTGTAATGATTTGTAAAACAGTGCAAATTCATTTAGAATTTCTGTGTCTTTGACTTTTAACACAGAATGATCATCGAAAATAGAATCAATGTTCAGTTTGTTTTGTTTTGTTTATAAATAATTGGCTAAGACTTTACCAGCCTTGTTTTCCCCCCCATAAAATTATGCACTAGATTTCAGTAGATATAATGAAGCATTGTCGGTTGATTCCTTGTTGAACTGTAATTTTGTTTTTATAAGGGCATTGTGAACATCTTTTGAATTAGATGTGTAAAAAGAATGCTCCAGTCTCTCAATGTCTTAAAGTAGGGACCTGGTACATTTGCGAGCAATGGTACGTTTTTTAGCCTCATAACTTATAATAAAGTCTCGTGCTGCAGCCCTAAAGGCTTCCCAAATGGTTGAGAAAGGTAACAACTCTGTATGATTAATAGAAAAATATTCTTCAAAAAAGGTAATAAATGAGGAGGAAAAAGCTGGCTCCAAAAGAAGAGAGTTGTTGAATCTCCAATGTTTAGGGGCATTAACTTTAGGAAAAATGTCTAAGTCAATTGAAATGGGAGCGTGATCCGATAATAATATTGGTCCTATTTCTGCATTCACAAGTGTTTGAGATAAACTATGAGATACAAAAAAGTAATCTATCCATGAGATGGTGCACTGGAGATTAAAAGGTGTACTCTCTGGTGATTGGGTTACAAAGCCTCCAAGCTTCTATGAGTTTGTGCTGTTTAATGGCATGATAAAAGATTTATGGGGTTTGTTGGGGATAAATGAAACTTTAGAATTCCGGTCTATAAAAGGATCAAAAATTGGATTGCAGTCTCCTGCTAAAATAAGATTGTCTTCTATGCAAAGAGTAATCTGCTTGGCTATCGAGCTCCAAAAGGGAGAATCACCGCCAGTGGGTGTAGAGACATTGAAAATAGAGACTGGAACATCCTTCAACATCAGCTTAACATTATGCCATTGACAGTCAGTATCTGATTCTTGGGATATAAATTTGAAGTTAAGTGATTTACGACAAAGCATCATAACTCCATTGTGCTTACCATCACCGTTGGAGTAAAATATTTCCCCCACCCAACCTTTTTTTAATTTTACCGACTCATTTTCCATGAGATGAGTCTCTTGTAAGAATACTATGTCTGCATTTAATTTAGCCAGATGAGTTAAAACTCTTTGTCGTTTTATGGGGGAACTCAGCCCTCTAACATTCCAAGAGACTAATTTCAGCGGCATGGCAGGCGAAGAGTAAGGATAAACAAGTATTATAAACAGTGGTAATACAATTCAATGAAGAAATCAGGAAAAATATAAGAGAAGATAAATAACATAAACATATTGATCATTGTCAATATAAGAAATAAAAGGTAAACAAAGAATGGTGAAAATAGAGAACAAAATTGATAAGAGAAAGCAGGAGTACGTGAAAATATAATTCTGGAGCTGTAATTCAAGAGGCAACAATGAAAAAAAAGTAGCAAAATGAGAAAAATGAGTGACACTGAAAGCTGGAAATTAACAATCTCTATTAGAAAAGTGAATGAAGCAAAAGAGGTAATAGAGTAAAGTACACTGAGAATAAAATAGTTAATGACAATCAAAAAAGGGGTAGGGAAAAGGTTTAGAAAGGAAAAAAGGAATAGGAAAAGGAACAAAGTTAGGACAGAGATGTAGGAAGACAACATACCTACATGAGGAGATACCGAGTAGAGACGGGGGGTGAAACAACATGGAATGGACGACACAGTCAGGGTCGGCTAAACGGAACACCAGGAAGACATCATGTGAAAAGGATAACGGATCTGTGGAGATGAAACATAACAAACGTTAAGTGAAAGCTATGACATGGACATAAACAGTAATTACTAAAAACTAAATTAAACAAAATTGTGAAAAATGAACTCTGGTAAGAATAACAATAAATGGAACGAGAACAAGGAAAAACAGATCATAAACTACTGAATGTGATAATGAGGAGAACGAAACCTAAACAGTAAAATCAGTTAACAGCAACGTCAAGCATTGAAAGAAGCAGAAGGACGAGATAGATCCATAGCAGACAGTTTGCAGGAGTGGATGAAGCTTTGTAAACGCAGAGGATCTTCATACGTGGTTGTTCTCTTGTTGTAGGTGACCTTAAAAAGGCAAGGGTGAAAAAGACCATATCTGGCCCCAATTGAACAAAGTTCAGCTCGTAAGTTCAGAAAAGCCTTGCGTCAATTAGCAGTAGCTTTAGCGTAGTCTAGCGCGAAGAACAAAGATGAACCGGACCATATGAGTCTTGGAGATGCTTTGACCGCAGAGAGAACCTTCAGCAAATCCGTGTATTCTAGGAAATATAAAATAACTCCTCTGGCTCTTTGATAAGGTGACGCATTAGATGGAGATCGGCCTAGTCGGTGCGCTCGTTGAATGTTAAGTAACGTTCCTTCTGGCATGTGTAATAATTTAGGGAGAAAAGATTTGAAAAAAGCAAGAGAGTCAGTCCCTTCAAGGCCCTCTTCCAGGCCACAAATACGTAAATTATTTCATCTGTTTCGATTTTCCAAATCCTCTACCTGTTTCTGAAGTGTAGAGACTTGAGAATGGAGTTGAGAAGCACTAGCACAGGTCTCTGTTAAGGAGGAAACATTTTGTTCAACTGACGATACTCTTGTTTCAAGCTGCAACCAATTGTCCGTTAAGACTTGGAGTTTGTTGTTAGCCTCTTCCATGAAGAGTCTAAGAGCCCTAATTTCCTCCAGTAATAATTCCATTGACACTGGTGATGTTGAATTTGGTGGTGACAGAGGGTATTTTTTGAGTCGTTTAGTGTTGGATTGCCCCGGAATTACAGGAGAGGGTTCCCTAGTTAGTTCCAAGGTTTGAGAAGAGTGTGCCAGAGAATCCTCTAATCTAGAAAACTGAGAGAAAATCTTAGAGTTCTATACAAAAATGTTCTTAGGTTTAGACAGTGGAGAATGTGTCGATTTTATTCTACCCATAAATCACATTCAGCATACTCCGTACTAATGCGAGCGTGTTGAGGGTCAAGTGCGATGAGATAGAAACCGCTTCGAAATAGGCGAATTCGTAAAGAGAAAGCTCCAAACCTTGGTATGTGGAAAGACCGTTAATACCAAAAAAGAAGTCTTTTTTTAATGAGGATAATAGTCATTAACCAGACTTCATGCCCTCTTCCAAGCAGTGATATGGGAGAAATAAAGAAACAAAGTCCAGAGAGCCATATATGATGCAAACATATTTGTTCTGCAACTGGAAATGCCAATGTGCAACATGAAACAGTTACTGAAATGCAGCATAAGGTGGTAAAATCTCAAATTGCAGAAGGATAATGCCTCAATTCATAATATGCTGATAACCAAAGGTTACAGTTATCTCAGAAGTTTTACAATTCAAGGAAATGCTGTGAGGAACTGATTGTAAGCACAAAATGGCCGCTGGACAGAGTGTTCTGAAGAAGCTGAAATGGGGATTGCTTCATAATGCACCTCACCAAACACCTGAATTACCTTGATAAAACAATGAAGGTGTCATTTCTGGCATGCTTGTAACATGATAGATGGTAGCAGGAAAAAGGGGCATCCTATCGGCAACTTCATGAAGAAATGTGCGTTCGCGCGATAGATTCAAAATGGCGGCCGCTATGAAAGCGCATCAAGAAAAGAGCTCACTCCGGTAAATAAATTAACTTTGCAAGCCCATAAAGGAAGTCTCCGAGGATCTCCGAGTGTGCCTAGAGACCTCATGTGCCCTTACATGCCTCCACCCGAGCTGCAAACTGCGACGAAACGCCGAGTCTTCCAGGTGAGACGCGAAGCTTCACCTGTGTGCGACCATTCGGCTTGGGCGCCAAGACACACCCCCCACCTGTGGGGCTTCTTAATAGCTATATTTGTGCATGTACTTGTGCGTACTTGTAGATAGGATATTCAATGATGTCATAGAAGTGTCTCTGTGGTTGCTTTACCTACTGAGGTATTCAATGGAAGGTGATAACTGTTGCAGATGAGGCATTAATTGAAGACATGTAAGTGTGTCTGTGGTTGCTTAATCTGCTGAAGTATTCAATGTAAGGTGATGCGGTGTGCCTTGTGGTTTAAGTAACCCAGTAACATTCCAGACAACTATACACAGAGGGATTTTTACGAGATGCTCATTGTGTCTTTCTCTACGGAAGCAGAGGCATAACGTTTCTGTGTAGGTTCCTGGCTGGTGTAGGTTGCCATGTTGAGTTTTACCTGAACATGCCAAACAGAGCTGCATACAAATGAGATTGTGGTGTAGCCATAGGCTGTGAATATAGCCATTTTCCATTTTTCTCCATGATTTGATGAAGCTTCTGTGATGAGGGACTGATTATGACACCCCTGACGTTATTGGGTTTGCAGCAGGACATTAGAAACACCTAACAGTCCTGGTATATCATAGATGCACCTAAGAGGGATAGGAGTGAAGGAGTTTTTAGGTCATCTGGGCAGTGGGTACACTGCTCTACGAGGCATGCTGTATCCAGAGTATGTGGTTAAAGCACCTCCCATCTTTTCTATTGGCTCCGGTTAGTGCCCTTCCTAAGTGCCTGGATTTGTTTAGTGAAAATACTTAATAGTCCCTCCTTTTGGTGTTTTGTAACCCCCCATGAGGACTGACCTTGTTACATGTAATCATTTCACTTGCCCCATTATAGCAACTGATAAAGAAACTTTTTTTTAGTTGTTCAAGAGCAGTTCACACAAGAGAGCACTCTGTGTTTTCACTCCTCTGAGCTTTAAACAGGCCCATAATTCTGATTTCCTTGCATTTGCTGTTCATGCGAAAGCCGAGATCAAATGTCAGACAAGGCCGAGGGCACATGTTTACTTTTCTTTATCTACATCTGTCCCGGTCCTCTTCCTCCTGCACACACACACACTAGCGATCTGCTGCCTGCCTGCACTTCAGGGGCAGGGGATGACGGGAGTCATGTTTGTTTGTGAAGCGAAGCCGTGCACTCTGCTTGTGCTGCTTCTTTACAACTTTCCCCTCATTTTATTCCCCACCCCCACCCGCCCAGTCCCATCTCTCCACCCGCCTCTCATCCTTTTCTTCTCCCCCCACCCAGTCTCTTGTTCCAGTTTTTTGTTTGCTTTTTAGCGAACTGTTTAAACGGCGTATTACTGTACCGGAGAGAAGTTTCACAACACTCATAAAGATTTTCTGTTTTCCACACACCTGATGTCCTGCACATAGTCACAGACGTTCAGAACTGTGTGGGAGTTTAATCTGTAATTACATTTGTGGAACTAAAGCGAAAAAATATAGGCTTCTTCCATCTCCAAGACGGCTTCTCCTGTCCAGTACTTAGTCCCTTTCTCTGTTCATACTGATACAATTTCCTGACCTCTGACCCTTTCTCTGCTTGAAGGCATAGTGCCAATATCGGCAACACTCCCCATCCCTTCCACAGCAATATCCTGCAGAAATAATCAGACAGGACACATTCTTTGCGGAGAAAATTGCTGCAGCTTTATTTGCATAACAAATATGCCAACATGGTGGGTTATCTTATGGGCGATCCCAGGGCAGGCAACCCCTCGCCGCCTGTCCACCTGATGAGCCAAATGACAACTTGGCCCTAGCCAACCGGTGTTTGCCAGATTTGACAGAGGGGATAGCCCCTCCCTCCGGCGGTGGACCGCTAGTCCCCCCCCTTACTCACCCCCCAGAAAGGGGGCGGAGCATTGCAGGCAACCCCCGGTTGCTCAGGTCCACAACCGCCCGTAGGACTAACGGGGCGCCGTCGCTCCTCTAGGGTCCAACGCGAGGACCTCACTGGGGATATTTGGCCTTTGCACTCTTGTAGTGCTCGTGCAGAGGTTACCCCTCTGTACCTTTCATCCTCTGGATCGCCCTGTAACTCCGCCTGCAACACAAAATAATAAGTTAAATAAACACCCCCCTGCCTGTACGCCGGGTATGCGGTGGGAGGGAAACGGCGTCAGGGCAGCAGGACAAAGAAGGCGACCAGTGGGTGGGAGAGGTATAAGTACCTCACCCAAGGCCACTCTCCCCCCCCTCCTGCTCGGGCATGGGGACCCTCGCGGGTCCCAAAACACTGGGAGGCTGACTCGTGTGCCATCCTGTGGCACTAAGGGGGGCCGCACTCTTAGGAGGGCCCCCTTCGTGGGCCCGGGGCAGCCCTGCATAGTGCCAATATCGGCAACACTCCCCATCCCTCCCACAGCAATATCCTGGAGAAATAATCAGACAAGACACATTCTTTGTGGAGAAAATTGCTGCAGGTTAATTTGCATAACAGATATGCCAACATGGTGGGTTATCTTACGGGCGATCCCAGGGCAGGCTGCTCCTCGCCGCATGCCCACCTGATGGGCCAAATGACACCGTGGTCGTAGCCAACCGGTGTTTGCCTGATTTGGGGGAGGGGATAGCCCCTCCCACCGGTGGACCGCCAGTCCACCCCGTTACTCATGCCCCCCAGAAAGGGAGCGGAGCATTGCAGGCAACCCCTGGTTGCTCAGGTCCACAACCGCCCGTAGGACTAACGGGGCACCGTTGCTCCTCCAGGGTCCAACGCGAGGACCTCCCTGGGGATATTTGGCCTTTGCACTCTTGTGGTGCTCATGCAGAGGGTACCCCTCTGTACCTTACAGCCTCTGGATCGCCCTGTAACTCCGCCATAGCACTGGGTGTGGCCACCGTCACCCCAGGGCCCCTCACCACGATAGGCTTAGTTACCTACACCCTGCTGATTCCAAGGCCTCCCCCAGATCAAGCAAGAACAGGTCCATTCCCACTCTGGACAGGTGATCCCATCTTCATCAAAACACCCTCTGGACTTAGCGTGCAGTAACCCATGTCGGATGAAACCAAACCCCCTTTGCTCGGTGAATTTGCACATGGCGCTGTTAACCCTCCTAGGCTAGGTCTCCATGGCTTCCCCTGATTGCCCTCCTACCCAGGAAAGTCAAGTCAATGCCTCCCAGGTGCATGGCCCAAATTGTTGAAAGGGGAGACACCCCCCATAGTCTGTGACACCGCCTCTACAGCCAGCTGTTCCAGCGCATGCCTGGGACCCCTACTCACAGGATGCCCAGAAGGCCCTCCCCCCAGATCGTTGGTCCTGGCAACTTGAAGAAATGCTAGGTTGCAAAAACCCCTTTGTTGAGCACTGCACACCATTCTATACAACTAATACTCTATCCCAACAATATTAGGGCGCCCTATCGGGAATGGCAATCTCACACCCCAGCTGACAGGATAGAGTCTATTCATCCTAGATCTAACAGACCCAACCGACACCTCAGACCCTGACAAGAGGAGGACTGCTAACCTGCCCCCACTCGCCAACTTAAGGAACCCCGTTATTCCACACCTCTGCTAATGCTCAAGTTAGTATACAGAGTGCGTACGTGTCTCTCGAAAACCAAAAGACCATATATACATTGGTGACAGTCCCCACTAGGATCAGCGCACGTGGCCAGGAGTAATGGATGTCTATGGTCATGAAAACAAAATAAGCCACACAATGAACCCTAGACCTACCTAAATGTCTCTGAGGTGAAGCCATTGGATGCCCCCGGAGAGGCAAGATGCCAGAGACATCGGCTGCCACAAGCAGCCCTCGAGTTTACAAAGGTCCATCAGCTCTGAAAACTGCACCTTAGAGGCAAACTAAGCTGACCCCAAAATCTGCTTCCACCTGGTCCTGAACTGAAACGTCTGCATCCCCTTCAGGATACGATGTATGTGCTTTATATTTGCTGCTTTACTGCTATGTGCGCTCAGTTCATACACTGCTACATTTTCTTTCTCTGACTGCAAAATGTCCAGAGATTGTCAGCACCAATCCCATTGTTAAAACTAAAATGCAAGTAGAACTTACCCAGGGACATAGCCTCACATGCAAACCCCTGTCTTAGAAGCACAGCAAGTGAAATACAGAGTTAAAAGCCCCTTTATTTAACTTGAGCTTAGATGCCCCGGTACTACCTGCTCCTATTACCTGCAAATGTGTGGTGCATCCCCTAGCTGGAAAACGTATGGGTGCACGGACACCATGCCTGGAAAATGAAAGAACCCAAGCTGTCTTAGCAGTTCCTCCTGCATAACCCAGACAAGTAAGTCCTGCCAGAACTCTATCTGTGTCTCTTTACATTGGTTCCTAATAGCCCTGCCACTTTCTGATAATCCGTGGCCATCTCTGTCTCTGAACCTAACCCATGTTGCACTGGCTTGGTTGCGGACCCTCAAGATCTCTTTCATGGCCCTGAACCACTTCTCACTCGAAGGGCAACCCCTGGCGGCCAAAACAAGGCACTGGTGGGTGCCGCCTACCCGTTCTAAACAAGAGGTCGAACACAAGCCCCTTGCATTTCTGCCGCTCCACCGGCCTGTGAAATTGTATCCCAGGGCCGACTTCTGGCACCTGAACCCTTACTTGGACATGCCCGAGCTAGAAACCCACATCTAGAAAGTCTGCCGACCAGCTGACCACCTCCAACACCAGAGTGTCACGCCGCCACTCCGTAGCCAGGAACTAAACCAGGTATAGATGTATCAGAAGACCCATCTCCTGGGGCATGCCTGTCACACATTGCACTGCGTATCCTAGTCTGTTCAAACCAGGGTGCGAGGTAGCCTGCAGGGCAAAGCCCACAAAGAAATCACCCACCCCTGCATGCGGCCCAACCATCCCTTACTCGCCCCGCCACAGAGACTTACATGTTACGTGTAAGTGTTATGCACTAGCCCCACCCTGCTTTCACTGGACGTGGCCCAAATTCCCGTCACAGAATAATAGACAATGGCATGAACGCACTGGGCCCCTCCTAATAAGACATTCTATATCATAACCTTAAATTGAACATGCGGGAAGCTTGAATCCCGTGCCGGGTGCGACAAGGGGGTTGTTGTGTCCCTGCTGACAAATTTTTAACCCTAAGACCCATCTCTGAAATGATCCCCGCTGAAGGAGTTTTTGCAGTATGTCCTGGTCGACCAAAGGGTGGGGACTAGCCTGAGACTCCCTGCCCAGGCATTACCACAGACACCATCACACCCAAAGTTATTGCTCACCGACCTGAGTGCAGGAACACGCACTGGCCGGTCCATAGACCAACGGATCTCTAACCCCAAACAAGGTGACCTACCACAAACAACTCTGAAATTGCCCACCCCGCATTCACCAAACAGGACTGCTGGGAGCACAGGCCACCAACTTCGCTGACCACCGGCGACAGGACAGGCCGTGCTCATGCCCAAACCGAGCGGCACAAGCTACCAACCACACGTGGCACAGTTCCCTTGCCAGGTTGCTACGACCTTTTTACGCACCTACTGCAGGAGCCTGGGAAATAGTTGTGATCTGCATTGTATAACTTAGTGTACACGTTTGAACTGGTAGCTGATAATGTTAATAAAGCCTGCAAATACTCAGCTCAGAGCAACCCGCTAGACAATGGCTTCCATTGAAACGGCGGTGGCAACAGACCTCCACTAGCCTGACGTTAGCTCTTGAACCAAGCTCTTCCACAAGAGCCCTTCACAAGCCATGCGGGCTCAAACATTCGTCCTGTGGGGTGGTTGCAAATGGACTGCAAACCACTCCTAGGCATTCTCTACCAATGTTATAAGTGGAGTTTCTGGTTGGCTAAGGTCTGCACCTGAACCTGGCCGAACCCTCCACTAGTCAGGAGAAGGGAATAGACACTACAGCTAACTCCTACTCACCCCCTAGGTAGCTAGGCAGAGCCTTAGGGCTTATCCCAGAGACGGTTTAATTTTAATGTGCAAACGGCACACCCCCAGTAGCAAACTAAGCACACCACAGAGGAGACTGCATACACCTCTCACCTAGTTACTGTACTGTCACAGAACGCAACCACCATGCCTGCTGGCACCAGTCCTCACCCTGTCTTGAGCCCATGTTGCCGTGGTGCGCCTCTCGCAGACATGTAAGGGACAAGAAAATCAAGCTATCAACGTTTATTCCTGCAATTTATATAACGTAGTTTTAGCCAGGTAAGTGTCTCTGGGGTGATGTAATTGGGTAAACCAAGACAGGCAATCTGCAAGAGATTTCGGATGCCAAGCAGCATCCGGATCAGGAGGACCAACACTCTGAGAACAGCCCCTGGAGGTATAAGAAAACCACACCTTGGAGGTATACCCAGCTGATCCCAAGATCTGCTTCCTCCTGGCCTTGAACTTGAACGTATGCATGTGGCTGGACGTGGCAATCTACCCTCTTGCTTTCCCCTGGTCATCGCGTACCTCTGGCGCGGATAGTAATTATTGTAATAGGCACTGACTAAACTATGCACAGGAAAGCACCTGAATATGGAAAATGTTGGGGGGGCGTGGCTAGCCGAGCTGCGGAATGGCCGCTGCTTAAGCGAGCTCCGCCGGCCGGAATGAGATCCTGCTACAATCCTGCACATTTGGGCGACTTGTGCCGCTGAGGTCTGCTGGACAGCGAGCGTAGGGTGTCCAGCGCCCTTGTGAGACAATTGGTGAGCCGGGAAGAGATACCGACGGAGATACGGCGCTCGGAGCGCTGAAGCGTTGCGAGGTGCTGCGGCGGCCGGAGCCTGGAGTCGGCGCCGCGAAACTCGAGACCGCGGCGCGGACGTGGTCGAGGGCCCGGCGTCACCGATAGCTTGGACCGTCGGCGCGGATCGCAACAGCGGGGGCGATCTAGTGGCCACTGAAGATCCTGAGGTGCTGCGAGGACGCAGTGCGGAGGAGGAAGCTGGGCGCTCACGCTGCGGGACACACCAAGAGGCGGCGGAGGAGAACTGCCTCGCTACTAATCTGGCGCCATAAGGTGAGGCGCCTACCTCTGCGTGTCCCTGCGCCCTGGGAGCTGGATGTTGCGAGCGGCGGTGACCGCTGCAGGCGGCCGTCTGGCGGATGAGGGCGCTAGCTGAGACCACGAACAGGCTGTAGTTGACCGGAGGGAGTGAGGATCCTCGAGGCCGTGCCCCGGACCTGTGTCGACGCGCTTACAAGACCTGGCTGAGGTGGTGGAGATTGAGACGTGGGAGAGGGCCTTGTAACCTGTGGAACTCTGCCTGGGGGTGCGGCTGCTGGCGCTGCGCCGGACTGGTGGTGCTGCGGAGAGGAGCGACCGAAAGTGTAGGAGTAGGTGGTGTTGCTTGCACCACGAGCCGAGAACGGACGCTGATCTCTCCTGCTGCGACATAGGCCCTGGCCGGCCCCTGCCTGGAGACTCTGAGGAGCTGCGCTGGATGGTAGTATTGGGTGGCCTGCCCTAAGTCCTGCCCGGTGGGATATCTGTGGAGGTGGAGATGGGGAAGCACGACACGAAGCAGCCGAAGTTGACCTTCGATAGCAAGCGAGCGACTCGCCAGGCCGACGCGGGCCCGGAGGCACGGGCAGAGGGCGGATCGGACCCAGGGGTGGAAGACCATGGAGAAGACCTGAGAACCTTGATGCTGGAGATGATGTCCAGTCTCCGGAACATAGATACGAAACTAGACACCCTGACTTCCCAGCTCGAGACGGTCAAGACGCAGGTGAATGCGCATAATACGCGCTTAGACACGCTGGACGGTCGAGCTGCGGAGTTCCACGAATTTCAAGTCGAAACTAAGGAGCAGCTCCTGCACATGGACAGACTGTTGAATGTCATTAGGGCCAAGAATGACGATTTAGAGGCCCGATCGCGCCGCAGCAACCTCCGCGTCACCGGTATTCCGGAGACGACCGCCATTTCCAAAATGGAATCCTACATAACCGATCTACTACACAAACTATTCGACCCGCATCTCTCCGCGGTCTTTGTGGTGGAAAGGGCGCATAGGTCACTTGGCCAGAGACCGCCAGTGGGGGCACCTCCAGGATCCATCATAGCTAAACTCCTCAACTACCAGGACAGAGATGTGATCCTTCGGCTTGCAAGAGAGAAAGGCAAGATCACACATCAAAGAAATGCCATATCCTTTTACCCTGACTTTACTCCGGCGGTGCAGGCAGCGCGCAGGGAGTTCGCGCCGGCTAAGTGACTCCGCCTTCAGGCGCAGATCCCATATTCATTACTGTACCCGGCGAGGCTCAAGGTATCGTTTGAAGGCACCACACACTTCTTTGCGACCGCCAAGGAAGCGATGAAATTCGCAAAACATGTCGGCGGCAAGAAGCTCCAACGGCTGTCGAAGGTGGCGGAGAATGCAGCTGGCGCCCTGAGTGACAATGACTGAGGGGTATCGTATATCTGGCAGATTCTTTCACCGACTGTACAGCTGAACCGCTGGTTGTCAGAGGGGTGTGGTGTAGGCTCCCTCTTTTTTGTAAAGCTCTGCCGAGACACCCTGCTCCTCCATTTTATATACTTCGACCTCGAGCGGGCCGTGAAGCCTGCAGATCTTCTGGCCGCCCTGTTTTCAGTCAGGGAAAGACGCTGGCTCCGGCACGCCCCCTTGGGAAGACTCCCGACTATGTTGGAGGTTTTTGATAGCGGGATGGGTACTACACGACCTGATTGGGGGGTTAGTGTGGGTGGGGGGTGGGTGGTACAGTTTGTTCTTTGTTGGTTTGTTGTCCACTGCACGATTCTATTGCCAGCTGTCTATATGGGTTCTGAAGCGTTGGCACTGCCAACTGTGAACATGTCCTACTGTAATTTGCTGACTAGATATGTGGAATGCCAGGAGTAGATAAAACTTTAAACTGCCTCACATGGAATGTTCGGGGGCTCAACGACCATAGGAAGGTTCGGTTGGTGCATGCATATCTGGTGCGTCATGGGGTGGATGTCTGCATGTTGCAGGAAATGCACCTGAACACCGCCCCCGCCCGCGGCCTGCGACACGCTAGATGGGGACACATATATTCAGCCATATATTCCAACTATGCACGCGGGGTGGCTATCCTTATACGTCGAGGGTTGGACTGGCGGGAGGGCTCGGTTCAATGTGATCCAGAGGGTAGGTTTGTGGTGGTCCAGGGCATTGTATGCGGTGTGGCAGTGGTGTTTGTGGCGGTGTATGGACCGAATGTCGACTCCCCGGGCTTCTACCATAAGCTGTGGGGACAGGTGAAGGCCACTGGGTGTGGGACGATTATCTGGGGGGGGGGATTTCAATGCAGTACTGGACGACAAGATGGATAGAAAGGGGGCGGCTCGTACGTTGAATCCGCTGGCAAGTGCTGCGCTGGGGGACATTTTGACTGATGGGGCACTGGTTGATGTCTGGCGGGAGAGACATGCGGCCCTGCGGGAGGGTACCTGTATATCGACACATAGTGGAGCGTGGTCCCGCCTAGATTTCTGGTTGGTGTCGCGAGACATTGCGCTGTGGACGGCTCAGGTGAAGCACATGCCCCGCTCGCTATCTGACCATGCCCCTTGCATGTTGCGACTGCTACTCCCGGGCGATCCCTTTCCGGCGTTTTCGTGGAGGCTCCCGCCTCACGCTTTGCTTGATGAAGCGTTCAAGGAAGAGATACGGACTGATATTACGGATTACTTTGAGCGGAATGTAGGTTCAGTGGCTGAGGAGTCGACCTTGTGGGAGGCCTTTAAGGCCGTTATTAGGGGTCAATGTATTGCCCGGCAGGCGGGTGTGCTGAAGGCGATACGGGGCACTCTGGCGGCGCTGGAGGCTGACATCAAACGGCTTGAATGCGCCTTTTTCGAGGATGGCGGATCTGCGGTGGCGGGGCAGCTAAAAACTAAATTACTGGAATATGATGAGGAGGCGATGAGGGAGGTCAAATTCTTAGGGAAATATGCGGAGGCTAGGCGCTATGGCGAGGGAGGGCGACCCGGGAAGGCCTTGGCAAATATGCTTAGACCGCCTCGATCCGCGACTTATATTCACGAGTTGAGTACATCGGGCGGCGGGCGACTACACGATAAAAAGGGCATTTTGGGAGCATTCTCGGAATTCTACGCCCAACTGTATACCAACACCCAGAATACGTGCCCTGACGGGCTCGCAGCCTTCCTCGACTCCATCGCACTGGTGTGGTTCAACAATAAACATAGGGAATATATGGACCTTCCTATCGACGCCACTGACGTGGCGCAAGTTATAAGAAGCCTGCCGCCTGACAAGGCGCCGGGACCAGATGGCCTGACAACTGCTTTCTACAAGGCATACGCTGAAGAGCTGGCGCCGAGGCTGTTGGCAGTGTATGAGGAGGCCTTGGAGAAAGGGGTGCTGCCGGCTACCATGCGGGAGGCGCTGATAATCACACTGTTGAAGCCGGACAAGCCGGCGGACGATCTCAACTCCTATCGGCCCTTATCATTGATTAATGTTGACATGAAAATCCTAGCCAAACTGCTCGCGAACAGGGTGCAGCCCCTGTTGCCGCTGATCGCCCTTCCAGATCAGTCCGGATTTATACCGGGAAGAGCGACCTCCCATAACCTGCGCACCGTCTTTGCCGCGTTGCACTACCTCCACCCAGATGTCAGAGCTGCAGTGGTATTTTTGGATGCTACTAAGGCCTTTGACACTCTAGAATTGCCTTATCTATTCCTTATATTAGAGCGGATGGGGTTCAGTGCGCTACTGCTTAAGAAAATCCGTCTGCTTTACACCATGCCAAGGGCCAGGGTAAGAGTCAATGGACTGGTGTCGACGCCGTTCCCTATCCTACGTGGTACTCGGCAGGGCTGTCCTCTATCTCCGCTGCTGTTTGCCATAGCTATGGAGCCGCTTGCGGCCCGGATCAGACAGCACCACACAGCGAGAGGTATAGGCTTCAGCTCTAGAAGTCTACTCATTTCACTTTACGCAGACGATGTGACCCTTTATCTTATCAATCCGGCTGATAATCTAGATCCTGTCTTGCGGGAATTTGTTCGCTTTGAGGGCCTTGCGGGTATTTCCATCAATTGGTCCAAATCGGTCATCTTTCCCCTTACGGACGGTACTGGTGAGGTGCACTCTGACTACCCTCTGCGTTGGGAGGCGGAAGAGGTTAAATATTTGGGGATCTGGATTAGCCGAGATCTTCAGGAAATATGGAGCCTCAACTTTGGCAGGGCAATGATGTGGTTGAGTGAGAAAGTGAAATCCTGGTCCTCCCTGCCCCTGTCGCTCGCTGGGCGGATTGCATTGACAAAAATGGTAGTACTACCCAAATTTCTTTACTTATTCGCTAATATACCTATCCCGCTGACTTCGCATTTTTTTGCCACTTTGCGGTCCCATTTGGTGGCGCTGGTATGGTCGGGCGGACAGGCCAGGGTGGCGTGGGATACGCTAGTACTGCCACTGAGACAGGGAGGCCTGGGTGCTCCTGACATGAAGCTGTATGCCCCCTGTGCGCAGGCTCAGTTCGTACATTTTTGGGCCCACCCTACCCCCTATCAACCCCACGTTGCGGTGGAACGGGACGCGGTTGCGCCCCTACCGCTGAGCGTGGCAGTTTGTGCCAAGGCACGGCGCCCAAGAACAGATGTGGACACGGCTGGGATGCTGCAGTGGGTGTGGGGGGAGTTGCGCAAGAGGGCCGGAGTGCCGCTGCTGTATGCACCATCGCTTCCTTTGATGCACAATCCGATACTGCCCTGTGTGGCTGATGGACTAGCCGGCTGCCTCGCTGTTAAGCTACGTCTCCGCACTTTCGCGGACTTGTTTCCTGGGGGCCGGTTCATGCCTCCTCCGGTGCCGGAGGATGGGGGTGCGGTGCCCTTTTCCGAGTTGTTTCTGTATCACAAACTGAAAGCGGCGTGCCGGGCGCTATCTGGAGACTTCCCTGACGCGCCTCCGGTCTTTACGGCCTTGGAGGCTGTGGTGGGCTCCCCGGAAATTGGTAACCCGTATCTATCGCCACATGCAGCGCACGGACCTGGTGGGGACGCCTAAGTCCATGCAGTGTTGGAATGGTGAGCTCCAGCCTGAGATAACTGAAGATCAGTGGGAGTTTTGTTGTAGGCAGCTCACAGAGCTTTCGCCGAACTACAAGCTGCGTCTCATACATTTTAAATATCTTCACCGCGTGTATAGAACCCCCATCAGCCTAAAAAGGATGGGGTTGCGGGAAACTGACGACTGCTGGCGATGTGGATCCGCCTTGGCCTCTTTTTTGCACATAGCATGGTCATGCCCGAAGCTGGTGGGGTACTGGACTCAGGTTTTTTTCCTAATCAATCAGATTGTGGGCCGCTCCGACGTACCTTCCCCCCTGCTCGGGCTCTTGGGTTATGTTCAAGACACTCCACCACAGGCGCGCAAGTTGCACGCGTTGCTTCTGCTGTTTGCCAAGAGGCGGGTGGCTGTCCACTGGGGGAGAAGTGGGATACCCACAGTGAAGGGTTGGCTGGCTGACGTCACGTATGGACATACGCAGCTAACCACGTTTGGGGAGTTGTTGCCGGTCGCGTCCCGGCCCCGGGACATCTGGGAACCGTTTGTGAGCTGGGCCCGGGCACATCAGGAGGGGGCAGTGGAGGGAGATGTTGTGCGTGAATGATTGCGGGGTGCAGGGGAGCGGAGAGGGCGCCTTGGAACCCGGGGGTCTCATAGCATGATGACGGAACGTGCCGGGCTGGGACACCCCGCTGCGCGTCCTATGTCTTCCTTTCTTTGTCCGGGATGCCCTACGTGGTGCGATGGGGTGGTGGGCCCCCCGGGCCATTGAATTTAACTCCATGGCCAAGTGATGACTTCAGATGTTGACATGTTGACCATTGTATTATGTCTTCTCTATATACAACCTGACAGCTCCCTGTATTACGTTGTCATGCTGATGTGGACTAATATGTTTGTTGGCTGTATTGGCCGTTTTGCAAAAATGCTCAATAAAAAAAAAAATAATAATAACAAAAAAAAAGAATATGGAAAATGTTGTCCAAATAGGGATACTATTTCCCGTCACCCCGCATTTTCACACATGGAAATACTGCCATAGATTTTCCCGCCTAGTACCTGTTTCACATCTAATAACTAAATACTGGGTATGGGGACAAAAGAAAGACCAGTAAACCTTTGCAAAGGGCCTCCCAATGTGTATGAACTCATGTCATTGCGTTTTAGTAACTATTGAACCGTTTCAGCTAAAGCCTCTCTGACTTTATTTACTTTCTATCTGCAACTTATGCTGGAGATGGGGAATTCTGCGGCAAGTCCATGGTTATACAAAAATTGATCAGTTTGCACCGAGGGAGAGCTAGGGGGATGCTGAACACTGATCCTTAACGGATGTGTAATTTCCATTTACCATGAATTCCATCTCCCACGCCCCTGACCGTCCCCAGGAGCGCAGGGTTCTACGCACAAAAGAAGGCCTCTCCCTATAAGTACCACAGATGGACATGTGGGAAACCAGTGGACAGGCATTCTGATATATGCCTTGTCCTGTGACCAGGGCCCTACTCTCCAGCAAAGGCTCCCCCAGAACGCAGGGCCCCTATTTATTAATTATAAATGCCTGGTTCAAATATGTAACGAGTGTCTTACTGTGACTTTTTGTGGTAGGGGTGAAATATGTTTGAGTCCCTCCCTCTGCAGTATTCATATTTCAATTGAATACCAAATATAATCTGAGGATGCATGTAATAGTCATCATTGTACATCACAATTTTAATCCCATTAAGGAACAGGCTGCCGAGGTTGTATTTTATACCTATATATTCCTATCTTTGACTCTCTCTTTAGTGTTTTCCTTCACTACACACCTTTGTATGGACATCCACGCAAATGAGACGCTCACCGACCCTTGCACACAATATAATGATAGGAGGTGGGAAGTGTAGGATTTCCAATAACAGCCTGTAAAATGATATGCGAGCTCTTGTAAGAGAGCAGACCACCCCTGCCCCAACCCCGCTGATCTTTAATCCCAGGGTCACGGTTGAATGTGCATTCCCTTTCTGCTGCAGATGTTCTGTGCTGGTTCTCTGTTCGGGGGGGGACAAACAGGCACCACAAAATGTCTTTGTGAGAAGTAAGGGGGCGCATCTATATGAGTTACCTTGCTGAGGCATGGTGCAGTAGCGTAATGTCTTGGTTTCTGGTATCTAGCCACCAGGCTTTAACCCACAGTCCCCTTCTCAACCTGCAATGTCACACAGTTACTTCTACTGCTGTACATCGTTGAAGGCTCTCCACTCACCTAGCCTTTACCGGCCCTTGGCGATAATCTCTGAAAAACACTGTGCCGCAGTGTTTTTTCTGGCCTAATATGGTAAAACGGTGCTGCAGCGTCACCCGGTGGCCTACAAGCTCCGGCGCCAATGCTGTGCTCGACCAATGTCGAGGAGAACGAACTAGTGAGTTGTTCAGCAGGCCAAGCTGATCAGTACTGAAGCACAAATATGGTGGAAAGAGGTGAATCCACCTGCTTGAGGTCTTTCTCGCAACAATTAAATGCCTTCGAACCGAGTCCAATCTATCGACGTGTCGAGTAACTTATATACCTGCCCAGCACTCAACTGCCCCTCCTAACATTTAAAGTGCTTCTACCTGCCCCCGCCCTGATGTCCACAGCCGTCCCAGGTTTTGATCATCTTCATTTTGATTGTTTTTTATTATTAATGAAAAGGGTGGCATGCATCATGCCGTTGACCGTACAGCCGGACTATAAATTGGACAAACAAACAGGGGCGCCTATTCTCAAAGGAGCATGGACAATTAAATTATGGCGACAGGGAGACACGTGAGCTCCTGTGAGGTCAAAACCACATTATTCAAAGGCCGCCGAATGGTGGAAAACCTGATGAATAGGGTGCATAGCAACATGTGTAGGCCCCGTCGTACCTCTTGCCTATGCCGCCCGCACAAGCACCCGCCTTTCCTCTCAAAAGTACTCCAGGTGCCCCAGTGCCTCGTGTAATAACCAACTGGAAAGGACGCTGTCCTGCCTGGAGGATTTGACGTGTATATAGCGTGACCAAGCCCGAAGGAGCTCCGGGTACCTCGGTGAGCCTAACCGTTGCCCGCACAGATCTGTTCCCAGGGGATCTGTCACTGCAGGCTGGACCTGCGTTTGCGGGGGCCGTGAGCTAACCCAGGGTGCATGACACTGCAACATCCTTGCCATACATGTGACCAACTTTGCACCCCGCTGCCCTTCCGCAGCATCAGGCCTGAGCAGGCGGGGGCCTCACTCAAGGTTAGAACCGGGCGAGACTCGCTTGCCCCGGCCCCCGCGGGCCAAGGCCCCGAACCGGCACCAGAAGGTGATCCTGTAATGGGCGCAGCCCATCGACGCTCGCTGTCCTCCCCTCCAATGGTCGGGGCCCTAAAACTGGCACTGACGGCATGGTGGGGAGCGGAGGGGGGAGCCGCCCACCCACCCGCATAACCAGCCCCCGCACAGGCACAGCCGTAAAGAGGGGAGGGGGGCAACGACCTCGTTGCCTTCCCCAACCCACCACCCCGGTCCTACTCTCACAGACCTGACCCTGCTCCGCTGCCCTGAATCGGACGGAAGGAGGGAAGCATTGCTACACTCATTGGCTCCCTCCTCACACCCCGACACCAACCAGCGCCGGTTACAGGCAAGCGCCAAGCGCATGGCAGGGCGCTGGCCACATGTGCCCCTGGGATATTTCCTCCCCCCCCCGGCGGACAGCAGCCTCGGCAGTGGCCGAGCTAGAAGGCCTCAACTCCGCCGCCAAGGACAATGTTATGGGTAGGTGGGGTAGCAACACACTCACCGCCTTTGCAGCTCCCGGGGATCACAAGTCACGTCTAAATGGCGTCAGGGGAGCAGGACAAAGAGGGCAACCAGTGGGTTGGAGAGCTATAAGTACCTCGCCCCCGCCCCCCCTCCTGCCCGGAAGTGATGCAGGCATGGGGACCCTCGTGGGTCCCAAAACACTGGGCGGCTGACTCATGTGCCATCCTGTGGCACTAAGGGGGGCCGCCCTATTAGGAGGGCCCCCTTCGTGGGCCCGGGGCAGCCCTGCAGTGTGGGCGGTATACAGTGGTTTCTGTTTCAGGACAGCGGCTCTTGCTGGACTGGGGTTCCACAAGATGAGACTGGAAAATCAACTGCTCAAGGTATGGGTGGAAAGGAAGTGGAGATAAAGGGTTTTGTCCCCGCCCCACTCAAATTGCGTGCGTCTCGCCAACCCGATTTCAAGGTGTTCTCAGGCCACCACTTCTGATCTTCCCACAATAGTCCTTCCGCTCCTGTCCCTGTGGTGTGTGCCAGTGACTCGCTGTGACATGTGCCCCAACCGAGGAGGAAATAAACAAAGAAGGCCTGACGGCTGCAGGTGGTTCCCGTACAGTCGAAAATAGCAACGGAATTGGCAACTGCAAGTCTTGAAGGTTTTATCGCCGCAGTGTAAGGTTCAGAGACTCCTTGCAATGGGTTAAGCTATTGTGTCACGTCCCCACCACCCCAGGAGCAGGTACGCTTTGTTTATAGCATATCATGTCCCTGTCTATCCTAACGTCTCCTTGTGCCCCTCAGATGCACTGCAGTGGCATAACATAGGCACTTGCAGCCCCCGTGGCATAGGAGGTGCGAGCTCAGGGGGGGACCCTCAGCACAGATCTCAGGCTGGATCGCTCCTGACTGACTCTGGAGGGGGGCCCCTTGTAAGCAGCATCCCAGCCTTCCAACTGTCAACTGACAAGTCTCCAACATCACTAACTAATCCCCAGGTTCCATATTCCAGGGATGGTCACCTAGGAACAGGGAGCTGCATTCCAGCAGAGAACCAGGACACTACATCACCTCCCCCTCAATAATAACAAAGAACCAGAAAACAAGGAAAACATAGAATAATAAACAAAACAAAATGTACAGCTACCATCAGCAGCGCTGCAAGAAAGACATTGCTTATCAGATAGAATCGTGCAATCTAACAGGGCGCCTGACCACCCTGCGAGGTCTGGAGACCTCCTCTTGTGAAACAGCATCTGTATGCTCAACCACATCAATAGGTTGACATCTGGCTACTTTGTTCAAGTTCCACACCCTGCGATCACTTGTTTTGATTGCATTCTTGAAAACCTTTATTACCTTGAACGGTTTGCTGAACTTCGAGTTCCCTTTACCAATGGGAGGAGATCTGATCTTTACTCAATCACTGTCAGACACCACGGTGTTCTTGACAGCCCTTCTCTCATCAAACCATCTCTTGCTTTTCTCCATGACCACTCTCTTTCTTTCTCTCCAACGTTCAGCGCGACCAACATCACAGTCAATCAACGATCTCTTGACAGAGGTGTTCGCCACCCTTTTTTTGAACAGGCAAAATTGAGATAACTCTGTAGAAGAATGTGAGGTAAACCTGTATTCCCTCACTTTTTTTCTTATGGCCACCTCCCAGTCTGATCCAGTCACAACGGGCTGTTGCAGGGTCTGCTTCAACACCTTCACGAACCTCTCAACCACATCATTGCTTTCTGGATGGTAAAGAGCTGCTTTCTTGTGTTTGATCCCCCTGTTACACAAGAACTCCTCTACCACCCCTGAGGTAAATTGTACACCATTGTCCGAGAGTAAGGACAACGGGAATCCCTCTCCCTCGAAGAGATCATTCAAAAACTCAATGACCTACCGTAGACTCAACAGAGCTCACCACCCTAATTTCTGGCCACCATGAGTACATATTCATGCAGACCCTCTCCACAACTGAATAATTACACTCCGCACCCCTCAAGGGTCTAGAAACAAAATAGCTTTTTCTTCACCCTTGGACTTCTGAAGCAGCACCACACCTAATCCCTTGGAGCTGGCATCTGTCATCAAATAAGTCAAAACTGCCCTGATTCTGCGCTTTCCTCAGACACCTTTTCAGGTTCTGAAACTCACCATCACAAGCTTTTGACCACACAAACTCACAGCCCTTCTTCAGAAGATCTCTTAAATGACAAGTTTCTCCAGCAAAGTTGGGTACAAACTTGTGATAAAATTCTGTCATCCCCAAGAACTTCACAAGCTCATCCTTGTTCTGAGGGACCCTAAGCTTGCAAATGGTGCTGACCAAAGAAGCCTTGGGCCTAATACCACTCGCTGACATCCAGTGTCCCAAGTAGTCGATCTCTGCCCCATCAAAATTACGTTTGTTAACTTGCAGGGTTAAGCCAGCATCGCACAGTTTTCTCAAGACCATTCTTCACCTCCCATCGTGCTCTTCAGAATCAACCCCCAAACACCAGAACATCATCCTGGTATACTTTGACATCATCAACTCCCTTCAAGATGTGTTCCATGACCCTCTGAAACACTGAAGCAGCAGAGATTAGACCGAATGGCATCCTGATGAACTTGAAGATGCCAAACGGTGTAACAAAGGCAGTGAGGTCTTGAGAGGTGGAGTGCAATCTGACCTTATGATAGACCCATAGGCCTTGCGGGCCATAACAATCAGAGAAAGCCATTCAGTGGCACAACTTCCTGTATTATGCCATTGGCGATCAATTTGTCCACCTCAACCATCATACTTTCCTTTACTATACGCTGAACGCCTCGAACTTTAGCTACCTTCAGTACTGAACCAGGTATAATTTTTATGCAATGCGTGTAATTTTTGAGACACCCTATCGAACACTTCTGGAAATTCCTTGACCCAGGTTTTCCAGTCTTCACCTACCTGGCTGACAGAAGGCATCTCCTTTAAACATACTGAGGGGCTCTCATTGGGATCCAAAAATACATGCAAATCATGTTGGTGGAACCAGCTTATCAGAGAGTCTCCCTTCATGGAAACATACACTTTCCCCCAGATGATTCTCCCCTTAATGTCGATCATTCTCCAAAAGTAACCTAAGAGGCCAATAATTCCTCCTCCATACCCCCTTGGCTTTAAATTTGGCTTCAATAACTTGACTTTCTTTACCAGATACTGATCAAAGAAAAACTTGGCAATCAAGGTTACCTTGGCAACAGAGTCAAAAAGCATTTTTACTGGTGCATCATTAACCAATACCAACTCTATGGGTCCCTCGCCACAAGACCCCTTGATCTGACAGATGTTGACCTCTTCTACTTCATCTTCATAGAGGTCCACTTCTCTGGCTTTTTTTTAATCTCTACTGGACCTGCAACATTTTGCAAAGAGAACCTTGCGCCCACAGTCACTGCAAGTAACCTTCCAGGACGGACAACCCTTAAGGCTCGCCATGTGGCCGGAGTTTCCACATCTGAAACATTTACCCTGGAAGTTCTTTGAGATAACAGGTTTGTTTTCTGCCTTTGTGAAGATTTTATTTCTGACCACCTTATCCCTTTCTACCTTCATAATTCTACCCTCACTTTTTTCTAGGGGAACACTCTTATGAATCGTTTCCAAACAGTTCTTTGAATGTTCATTTGTCTTTGTAATAGTAAGCATCTCATGCAAAGAGGGATTATCCTTCTGCCATAAACTATCCCTGGCATTATCAATACTACAACCCAACATTAGCTGGTCTCTGAGTCGCTCCTCTAATGACACCCCAAAGTTGCACGTTGAGGCTAACTTATGCAACTGGTGATGTACTGTTCTACAGACTGCTCTTGCCTTTGCATCCTTCTGCAGAAGTGATACCTTTCAAGAACTGTGCTCACATTCGGCAAATAGTGTAGGTGCAATTTCTTAATAGAGATCTCAAATTCATTTAGACTTGAGGAATCACTATCTGAAAGTTTGGGAAGATGTTCAAACACCTCTTGCCCCTCCGAACCTAAGCAGTGCATTAATAAGGATGTTTTTCTCTCAGCAGTAAGATATGTCCCGCATACCCAAGCATAAAGGGTAAATACCTTTTTCCACTACACCCAGTGAAGAACCGGTTCACCAGGTGAGGACAGAGAAAAGGATAGACCAGGAAAATTTTGCATTGTTGTAACGTATGGTCTTGTAACTTCTAAAACACTGCGGCCAACACCTGTTAGTGTTATTTGAGAAGTTACCACAAGGAAGGGAATGAGTGGTGCACATTAGCATGCTTCAAAGAGATCTCTGCGCTGCTCCCACCACCAGTACAATGTTAGCTCAACTATGGCAAAAGCTGTGCGGGTCAGTGAGTTTAAATAAATACTGTATAAGCTGCGCGCAACAGCGTGTTCCAAACAACTTCTGCGCTGCTCGCACGAGTAACACACACAGCATGAAAGCAGTAATACTGTATAAGCTGTGGGCATCAGCATGTTACAAATGGCTCTTGTGCTGCTCGCACTGTTAACTCACACAAAATAAAAACTGTAAAAGCTGTGCGTATCAGCGTGTTAATAAAGGGCCTCAGCACTGCACGCAGCACAAAATAAATATTGTAAAAGCTGTGCGCATCAGGGTGTTACTGACCGGCCTCAACACTGCTCGCACGGTTGACCCACAACAGGCTCAGCTGGAGTGCAGCGCAGGATATGCCCCTTGGTTCGGCCCCCCACTCCCCAGGGGGAGGGGATAGTGGCTGGACCGGGGGCCTCAGTGGAGGCAACCCCCGGGGAGCAGCGCACGAACACCAAGGACCGGATTGGGTAGAGATAAGGGATGGGAGAGAAGGAAGCGGGACCACCAGAGGATAGGGCTGGTAGTAGGGCTGGGCCAGATCAGCCGTAAATCTAGGGTAGGAATGTGTTAGGGAGGCAGGGGTATTTAAAGGTGGGCACCGGGCACAAGGCCCTCTTTCTCCTAGGAAATTCGTAAAGAAAAGCCCCAGAGAAGAGAGGCGCTGCTGCTACATACTTTGAGGTGAGGGAGAGAGGGGAGGGGGTCGGGGGAGGGTGCCCTCGAGTAGGGTGGCATAGATTTGCAGACAGCTTCAGGGCCACGGCGGGCGGGGGATGGCCAATTGGGCGGCCATTGGGACTGGTCTGGTGGGGGGGCTGCTATGCCAGGCACTTAGGGAACGACACCCGTAACCAGGGGTTTGGCGCCATACGGATGATAGCACGATTCCTGGTAGGGGGAACGATACGATTTCGGAGGTGATTATTAAAGGTTAATTTGGACTTTGGGGGCTCTTTGGCATCTGCGGAGGTTGTTGAGTATTGAAGGAGTTGCAGGCACTAGATGATGGCGTGTTTGTCGGAGGCCTGATTTCCGAGGGTGGGCTGGTGGATCGAGGCCCAGTTTTTTCTGTGTGGGGGGCCAATGGGAGGTGTGGATATGTGTTGGGGGGGCGGCGTCACTGGTCTGGGTGTGTCGGGCGGCACTGGTCCGGGCGTGTGGGGGAAGTGCTTGTTTGGTGCTAACATGGGCGCGGGCATGGGGGGTTCTGTCTGCCACAGGAAGTGCGAGAATGAGTGGGGTTATTGCAGGGGCAGCTCATGTGGGATGCTCACAGATAAGGGCAGACCTACGGGAGGTTGGTAGTCCGTCAGGATGGCGGAGCTCGAGAGCGGGGGGGGGGGTGGGGGGTTAGGTTGGGGGAGCGGTGGGTCGTGGGAGGGATGAGGTGCCATTGAGCGGGGTGTGAGAGATGTGCGGGCACCTGCAGGGTTTGCTGCTGGTCCTGTAATAATGGGGGCACACGAGGAGGGCACACCTCGAATCAGGTTGCGGTCGGATGGGCAGGGGGGCTCATCGCCGCACACAGGCACGGGGACGTTGGAGGAAGGCTGTCGGTCTTCCGTCCTTGGGGGACGGCGGGGCTGGTGCACTGGCATGGGGAGAGGAATAGGGAGCCGCGGGTGTCTTTAATGGCGGTTCGAGCCCTGGTCGGGATTAACTGGGGCTTCCATCCTTGCGGGATCAGTGGGAAGGGGTGGCGCTGAGAGGACCGAGGACCAGGGGTGTTGCTCCACCCACGGCTTGCCCTGGATGCCACCTGGTGAGCCTTGCGGCGGCGCGAACAGGGTCGGTACTATCCCCTGCGTGGAGTTTCATCCGGGGAAGCGCAAATCCATGAGTAGTGGAGGGCGAGAGGGGTGGTGCTTGCCACAGGCCCAGACTTGGGTGGGAACAGGGGGATTGGAGTAGGCACAGTGAGGTGGGCTACGAAGCGAGGCACTATGGGTTTGCTTTTGACGGGTGGCAAAGGTGGCGGTTCAATGGTGTGCACAAGTGCTGGCAGATGGCATGGTGGGGTTTTGAGCACCATCAGGCCACTGTTAGCAGGCAATATGTGAGGGATGAAGTGTGGCAGAGGGGATGAGGAGGACTACAGTGGGGTTGGGGGCATCTGGGTACAAGTTTTGGAAGGGTAGGGGCGGGGTGCACCCGGGAAGGCTTTTTTTTTCGCACTTGGGTGCAGGGAATGGCGCTCATGAAGAGGAGGGGGGTGGGGATGCGGGATGCTCATTTGGGAGTTGCGGATTCATACATGGGGGCTCGGGAGTACAGGGGGTGGCATAAGGAAACAGTGGGTGATGGCGGGGTTTCCAGGGGGACCGTTGCTCCGAGCTGCCGACCTTGGAGGGGGGGGAGTGGGTTTCGGCATGGTTCAACGTCCTGTGATCTTGGGCAGAATGGTTGGTCTCCTCGGAGTACCTTCAAAGAAGGGGCGGGGAAGAAAACCTCCTGTCCTGCGGTGGCCGGGGGTGCGTAGGTGCAGGGAGCGGACCCCATGGTTCGGCAGCCTGAGGAGGGGTTTCATTGTGAAGGCAGGGGGGCAGGGGGGCAGGGTGTTGGCCTGCCCAGGAGGAGGAATTTTGGGAAGGGGAGGACGGGGTGGGCCATGCCTGGATCCAATGGGCGTTACCTCGCATCGGGTGGGTGATTGCAACGCCGGGCACCGCAGGGGGCGTGTCTCCCAGAGTTAGTGGTTGGCGCCAAATATTTTGGTAGCAGGAGTCATTGGCAGGCGCGCAACACCCATTGGACTCAAAGGGCTTCAGCCGCCCCCCAGTCGTGTGTGTCAGCCCGGGCTGAGACAGCTTCCCGGGCACACACACAGCCGCACCCGAGCACTTCACAGGTCTTTAAAAGACCATTTACATGTTAGTGAGGCCTTGCTGTTGTTTCACCTCTTCTAAGAGCCCCTGCAGCTCCACTCTGCCTATTGCTTAAAGATTCAGCCCCCCCCCGAAATTATTATTATTATTATTTTATTTTTTTCTTAGCCCCCTCCCCCCCCCCCGAAATTTGGCTTTAAGTGCGCCTCTGGTCATTGGCACAGGCACACAATTTCGGCACCGGCGGTATGGTGGGGGGGAGGGGGACCGTGTGCTCAGAGCGGCCGACTTTGGAGCAGGGGGGATTGGGTTTGGATCTCGGTGTAGATCAACATGGTGTGATCCTGGGCAGATTGGGGGAACTCGTCAGAGTAGCACGGGAGAGAACATTTGGTCCTGGTGTGACGCAATGGGTGCTCAAGGAGGCGCATTGAGGCCGGAGGCGGGCGGTGGGGGGAGAGAGGCTCAGGAGTTGTCTAGGTATTGCGCGGGCGCATCAGGGGTAAAGGCGCGAGGATGTCATCAGCAGCCCACGTGCAGTGGCGGGTACAGTGGAGCCTTGCCCAGGGGCAGCGAGAGCGCATCACGGGCACATGAGGGTTTGAAGAGGTTATCGACGGCGAGTGCAGTAAAGGTGTGGCGATGGGCTCGGTTGGACATGTCCATTGCGGGGCATCTCTGGCGCAGGGTGAGGTGTGATCATTCATCGGCATGCAGCGCAGGAGTGAGGGTGGGAGGTTGTCATCAGTGGTCCACCTGCAGCGCCTTCTGCAGTCGGAGCATGACCATGTGGTCAGTTGGGTACCTTGCGAAGTGGTAATTAAAGCACATGGAGGAATTATTGCCATGTAAAGAATACTGTGAGATTTTCACAAAAGCGTTTTTCAGCTATTAGCTCTTGGAAGTTCCAAGTGGTAAAGCTTCAATAAATAAGTGCTATTCCGTTTCCTAAGAAGGGTGATAACCCAAGCTTGAATAAAGAAACGTCACTCTCACAAGCCCCCGAAATAACAGAGAGGTGCCCTTTGGCAGGGCATGGCGTGGCGGGGGGGGGGGGGGGGGGGCGCGGATGGGAGCAGCAAGGTGGCTGCAGAAGGCCCAGTTTGGGAACGTGCGGTTTGGTATCGGGCGCAGGAGCCCATGGTGGTTGCGCAAATCAGTGACGGTGAGGGGCAAGATATAAGGAGGGGGGCAAGGCTCTGGCCTGCCGACATTGGATCAGATGAGTATATGAGGTGAGAAGTGCAGGGAGGGTGGTTTGCGCAGGTGGTTCAGAGCAGAGGGTCACCTTCTAATGGGAAGGGCAGGGGGCATGGCGGGGGGGAGCTGGTATGGTTGGACTGAGAGTATGTACAGTTCCGTGGACCGTACAGCGGCGCGCATCGGGGGAATGCATCCCCCCCCACCAAGTTCGCCTGGCTGCGTCAGAAATACGAAATGAATTGATAAATCCAAACGATGTTGAAAAAATATACACTTAGTGAATTTCTGCAGTAAGTTATGCTTGCCTCTTGTGGTGTTGGTTGGGGATGCCCTGGGTTGCTCCGGGAGGGTAAGGTGCTGGCAAAGTTTCAGGAGGGCCACTATGAAGGTATGCGCGTACAGTGAGTCTAGGTGAGGCTCATACAGATTCAGGGCCACCTTAAGGCGGAGCAGTTAGAGTCGAATTGCAAGGCTAAAGCAGGTGAAATGTAAAGGGATAAGGGGATAAGGCGCGGGGAGATGATATGGCTCACAAGGCTACAATAGCGTTAATGCATGTAGGTCAAGCAATAAGGCAGCCATGCATGAATGGGGAAAATCATAATTAATACACATACTCCCTCTTACAGCACGGTATATTAACAGAGATATCAAGGTACAAGGAGGGCCGTATCTCTGCTGTATGGCCCCAAAAATAAATATATAAATAATAATGTGACATCACCGCTTGGGTAACCTTCCGTGGACAGGGGTGTTCCTTTAAAAAAAAAAATAATAATGACCAAACCCACAATTGCGGTGCAGTACTGGTTAAATAGTTGATAGCGTCCCCAGTTATTCATGGGCTTTAGAGAGTGCAGACACATGTCACGCTAATATACTGGGCCAGGATTCCAGCAGAAATATTTGCAGCTTGAAGGGAGGAAGATGGGGAGGGGGGGGGGCGCCACGGGGAGAAGTGCAGTTGTGAGGAGGGTTACAGTTGGGCGGTTGTGGCAAGCAGCTCCAAGTGGGGGGACCATCTCGTTGTGGCATGCAAAGCCCTCGTTAGAAGTACACCAGGAGCCACCTTCATGGGTCAGCCATAGTCTGGGCTGGGTAACCAAAGGCCCATCCCCAATAAACTTTGAATTGCTAGCAACACTTTTGAATCATTACCCAAAAGAAGAGGAAAGGGAACTACTTTTTTGGGGTTTCAAAGAAGGGTTTAAAATACCTTACTGTGGCCCTTTAGCAGGCAGGTCATCTAAGAACCTTCGCTCAGCGGAGGAATTGCCGGAAATAGTTGCGTAAAAAATACAAAAAGCTACGAAGAATAGCAGGACCATTTGACACCCCCCCATTAGGCAATTTTATTATCTCTCCACTAGGGATCGTTCCAAAAAAGGAAGTAGGCAAGTACAGGATGATCCACCACCTCTCCTATCCCAAAGGCAACTCAGTAAATGACTGGCTAAGCCAGGAGGTTTGTACCGTCTCGTATGCAACATTTGATGAAGTCATCGAGTCGGTAAGGCAGGCGGGGACGGGAGCCCTCATGGCGAAAGCTGATGTTGAATCAGGCTGTTACCAGTGCATCCTGACAGTTTTCATTTGCTGTGGTTCCAGTTCAGGGATAAGCTGTACTATGACAGGTGTATGCCCATGGGTTGTTCAGTTTCATGTGCTTATTTTGAGGCATTTAGTTCTTTCTTGGAATGGGCAATAAACAAGGTGCAGCCAGTAGGTGGAAAGCTCCATTACCTGGACGACTTCTTATTTGTAGGCAGGGCAAACTCTCCAGATTGTGCCCAGGCATTGGCAGCCTTCACAGTAGTGACGCAGGGTTTGGGAGTTCCATTGGCGGTAGAAAAAACGGAGGGCCCCACAACAAAGCTGACTTTTTTGGGAATAGAGTTGGATTCTGTGGAAGGGGTGTCACGCCTCCCAGTAGAAAAAGTACACGACTTTGCAGCTGCTATTGTAAAGGTATTGGCAAAAAGAAAGCGACATTAAGAAATATACAGGAGTTAGTGGGTAAGCTAAATTTTGCGTCCAGGGTCATTCAGGTGGGGAGAGTTTTTTCAAGAAGACTGGCAGGGGCTACAGTGGGCATTACACAGAAACATCACTTTATAAGGTTGAATAAGGGGCTGAAGCAGGACTTGCACATGTGGTTGTCTTTTCTCCAAGGTTTCATTGGGGTTAGAATATGGACTTTGCTATGGACGGCCGATGAGAGCACGCAACTGTACACAGATTCTTCCCGGCAAGGGGGCTTTGGGGCAATATTGGGTTCCGAGTGGTGTGCCAAAGGGTGGCCAACAGGATGGCGACAACGTGACCTCACCATCAATGTCACAGTGCTAGAGCTTTTTCCCATTGTTTTGGCATTGTCACTGTGGTCTGACACCTTGGCTAACAAGAATTTGGTCATCCGGTCAGAAAACATGGCAGCCGTCCAGGCAATTAATAATCAGGCGGCGTCATGTCCCATAGTATTAGGTTTACTAAGACATTTGGTGAGCGGGTGTCTCGAGTATAATATCCAGATAACAGCAAAGCATGTGCAAGGGTTTAAGGACAAGACAGCTGATGCTCTTTCTCGCTTGCAGTGGGAAAGATTCCGAGCAGAATGGCCAGAGGCGCAGCAGGAAATGACCCCCTTCAAAGAGTAATATTGGAAGCTAATGCATTAGAAGGTCAACTACAGCATATGGCTGAAGAGGCTCTAGCGGTGGGAACAAGACAGCGGTATCGGCGTTGGGTGGACACGTTTCGGAACTTTACAGCGGATGTTTCCGATCTTCCAGACAATATGCAACAACTGGGATGGAGGGTCAAACAGTTCGTGGTGTGGTCAGGGGAGCCAGTAAATCTAGGTCATGGGTTATAGAGCACCTTTCAGCTATAGCATACCATGCTAAGCTAAAGGGTTTGGAAGATCCCACTAAAGGTTTTGTTCTTAGGGAAGCCTTGAAAGGTTGGGCCAAAGTTGACAGCAAAAAACAGGATCACAGGTCCCCAATCGATTTTAACACACTAAAAATTCTAATGGACCACCTTCCTTTGGTTTGCCACTCGGAATTTGAAAGTATGCTGTTTCGATTGACCTTTTCCTTGGCCTTCTTTGGGGCCTTTCGCATTAGCGAACTAGTAGCGAGAGCAAAAGGGGGCAAAAGCAGCAGGGCCCTGCTGGTTAAAGATCTATCCCTGGGCACACACCAGGCATCTTTACGGGTGCGACACTCTAAGACAGATCAAGTGTGAAGGGGACAGTACATTACACTGAAGAGGATGGGGGGGCACAGCTCATATTGCCCAGTTAAGCTTCTTGCAGGGTACATCCAGGAACGGGAGGGTGTCAACGGCGACAACTACCTTCTCACCCACAAAGACGGGAGCCCAGTAACGCTTTATCAGTTTAAAAGGGTGTTAGCAGCAACGGTCCAAATAGCTGGGCTCCAGGGGCATCACTACACTACACATTCCTTCCGCATTGGGGCAGCCACAACAGCGTTCCAGGAGGGTATGTCGGCAAACGCAATAAAACGAATAGGAAGATGGGAATCAGACAGGTTCCGGGTTTACATTCGCCCAACACCCAGCAGTTAAAGGATTAAACAGGCAGGGGTTTGCGGGGGTTCGGGTCGGGATCTTTTATACACTTATGTGCACTAGGTTACACGTATAATAAAAGGCTTGTTGAAGACTGAACTCAACATTTCTGTCCTTCTGTACTACTCAACAGAACGCAAAACAGTGTGGGTCATCGGGCACTCTTACGTATCTATGGCTGCTTACAGAGCCCATGCCATGGGGTGGGATGCAACGTTCCCCTTTCAACGAACAATGGTGCGATGGTTTGGGAAGCCGGGGTTGCACTGGAGAGACTTGGGGAGTGTCATTGCAGATTTCCGCTCCCGCTCAAAGGACCCGGATATTTTAGTAATTCATCTAGGGGGAAATGACCTTCCAGTGATAGGGAGGAAAACACTACTTCACATGTTAAAGAAGGAGCTCACCAATTTAGCCAATAGCATGGATAACACGGAGGTGGTGTGGTCCGAGATCATTCCCAGAAGGGTATGGGCTGGTGCGCGCTCCCAAAAGGGCATGGAGTTGTCAAGGAAGAAGCTTAACAGCCTCATGGCCAAATTTCTAGGGGGTGCAGGTTTAGGCAGCATTAGGCACACCCTGATTAACTTGAGGCAGGCGCACTATTACAGGGCAGATGGGATGTACCTGTCAGACACTGGAACAGATGTCCTGCTACGGAATATGCTAGCGGCATTGAATGCAAGGGGCTGTGGTAGTTCTCAAGAATTGGGCCGCAGGATGGCATGGGGGGGGCCTCTCTGGCAGCGATAGCTCCCAGCGAGGCATGGCGGTACTTACAAAGCGATCCAAGAGGAATACAAGAAACAGGTTGGGAAGGGGGCACAGACCGCAAACGGGGCAGTCAGGACCCAGTGGGCACTGGCAAGCTCCTCAAGCCCCTTTGTTCTGGTGAACCGGAAGTAAACAATTAATTACGCAACGGAGGGCAGAGCCTGTGGCATGAAAGAAGTGGGGTAACGGTTACCGGGTCACCTTTGCAGAGAGGGGTATGAGAACAGTCAACCAGGTTGGCGGGCGGGAAGAACATTGGCTTGCCCAGGTAACAAAGAGGGTACGCACCGGGACTGAAGAAGCACAGGGTTGGGCTGGGAACAAACGCTTACCCGGAAGGAAACGTGTGGACACTGGAAGTGAAAGGTCACCCGGCTGGGTGGAAACCGGCTGGTTACCCGGGAGTGTGTGGGCACCGGAAGGCAAAGGGTCATCCCGTTGGGTTGGAAGCAGATGCTTACCCAAGGAGTGTGTGGCAACCGGAAGTAAAAGGTTACCCAGTCGGGCTGGAAGCAGAGGCATGCCCGGAGTGAAAGGGAAGGGTTGCGTTCCCAGGGGGGATAGGTCACCAGGGGCAAGGTGAGCTGCACTGAAGGCAAGGCACAGTGCAGAGCTTATGGGGTAAGGACACAGGCTCTCCGGACAAAAATAATGATGTGTAAAGGATCGCTTGTAAGTTGAAAATGCCTAATAAACTGCAGCCTCAATTCTTCCATAAAAAACACAAACTTGTGGTGGTCTGAAGTTATTGGGATTCGGGTGGAGCGACCAGGTGGGGGGTGCCTCTGCTGAGTTGTGTGCGTCAACTGGCCCCAGCCGTGTACGTCAGCGCAATGCGGGAGTATTAGGCTGCGCGTGTCAGTGTGGAACGGGAGAAGCACGCCGCTGCTTGCAGCAGTGAGACAGGCCAAAAACAGGGAAGGCTGTGCGCATCAGCGCACCACAGGAATAACACTTGGCCCGATCCAAGATGGATGCCAGTACGCTTGACGTAGAGGTAGAGCAGTGTCACACGCAGGCGTACACTACTCTCTGGGACAGTACTCACATAGAGGGAGATACACACGTCATCACAGCTTCTGAGATCTCCAGGCACCGCCGACTGCTCCTTGCGAAGGCTGATTTCACGCGCAAGGCTTTGCTTAACACCAGGTGGTCCGTGGTGTTGAGAGCGTGGTCACCCCAATTTGGACACCGATCAATGGGGGGCAGCCAAGGCTTTCCAGGACACGGCTCGCCTGCCATCACCTCACCGCCACAATCTCCAGCCAGCAGAGTTGGGTAGAGCTGGTAATTTTGATGTATTGGGGTCTCCGCTGGACGCATGGGTTTCTTCCAGTCATCGCCAAATGTAAGATCAGGGTGACACCAAAAAGATGTCAGGAGCCCGAAGTAGGCTTGAAAAGTAGGCTTTATTAGGTTACAGCCAACAGAGACCCCATCGAGCATCCCAGCCTCGCAACTGTCAACTGACAAGTCCCCAACATCACTAAACAACCCCCAGGTTCCACATTCCAGGGATGGTCACTTAGAAACAGAGAGCTCCATTCCAGCAGAGAAGCAGGACACTACACCCCTCCATGTTGTTTCTAAGGGGGCATCCTCAACTTTCGTTACGCCACTGATGCACTGTGTCATCTGGACATCAACAAGTCTTTACTGCAGGTGTAAATCATATATGTCTTTTGTACTGGAACCTCTCTTCTCCCTCAAGAAGAAACCCAGCCATGTCTTTGTGATAAAATCTTCTATTGGAAATCTCTGCACTGCTCTGTATTTTGTTTAACTCTTTGTAGGGTTGGGTGCAGTGAAGGAAAGCAAGTATTGCTTCGTTTTTGGGTTTGTGTAAACAATTACATTACAGATGTAATTCCACAGCCAACAGGAAATCTCCTAAAGCACTTGCCATGCAATGTTGTCTGCGTCAAAATAAAGTAATGAATGCATTGTTTAATGACTGGTTGTGCTCAAAAGTGTAATTTATCTATTCCACAGAGCAGCCCCGTGACAGAGACAAAAAAAAAGGTTTAAAATACAAAAAGTAAAAGAAATCAAAATAAAGCGAGACAGAGGGGTCGCAGAGTGGCTAAATTGGTTTTATTCACAACCACACACATTAGCGCCACCTTAAAGAGTTTGCCATTGAAGCGCTACTTTCGTTTTCTCATCAGTCTTTGAACAACCTTTTTAGGTAGAGCCTGAGCCAGCGTGCAAGCGCTGCTCTGGGGATGATCTGTTGTAGTTCAGTACTGGAAAGAAGCCCCGCCCACTCCCCTATCCATATTTTTCATTGGCTTGTGATTTTGTCCTTCGTAAATGCTGTCTTCTGATTTCTACATAGGCTTGTTAGTCTCTCCTTAGTACTGCCATGTCATCATTTGTCACCTCCCATGGCTACTTGCCCCTTTACTTGGCTGTTACACGGTACATGTGCTATTTTATTTATTGAGTTTCTCCTACCTTAAGCACCACGTGCTTTGTTTACATTCAGAGCGCTGTGCGCGCTTTTACTTTTAAAGCAGCGGGGACATTGCGGCCATTTGTTTAAAAGGCCATAGGTTTCACATTTAAATGCGTGACCTCTAGCATTGTAAATATATTTTTTGCCAGAAGCAGCTGGCGGCAGATTTCTAGCTTATAAAGCTTCAGGATACACAGTTTTGGGGTGTTGGTCCCATTACGGCTGAGCAATGTTTTTGGGGGCAGTTCAGCAACCTCTTACGGTGCAGCAGGGGTTGTTTTCTTCAGTATTGGATGGCCGTGCAATCGCAGGAGTTTAACTGGAGGTGCAGTCATACAGACACTCCCAACACAACGCCCTGGCATGTCCATCACAACAAATCCAGCTTTCCTAATTATCTCTCTATGGTTGGCGATGTTTAGAGATGGAAGCAAAGAAAAAGAAGAAGCCTGTTTTCTTGGGGCGATAGGTAAAGTGCACACTCAGATTTCTCTTCCAGATTGTGAGGTTAACATCAGTGTTTCCGCTAAACAATAGAAATTGGACGTTTGTTTGACGCTGGGCTCGTAAGCTCCATTATGCTGCACGCGAGTGTAAGTATTTGGTAATGTTGTGATACTTTTGAATGTTAAACAATTCGCGCCACTTGGTATGAGCCTGTGACAGTGCTCCAGCGTGGAGTGCAAAATCCCTCCCTTCGACACAGACCAAAGATCTCACATACACACATTATCCATACATTCGCTGGTGGGGCCCATAACACCAACATTCATTCACCATTAATCTGTGTGGGAGGCGATTATCTTCCAGACGCTGGCATGAGAAGGAAATACCACTTCTACCGTAATGAGCGACAAATCTACACCACCTTCTGTTGCCCATTAGGACCTAAACTTCAACTTTAGTAATCCTCTCATAAATCGGGATGGATCAGTTAGTTGCTGATTTAGCCCAAATTTCTAATTCCCTAATTAACCTTTTCGTTAACACATTTCAATGAATAAACAACCCAACTCATTTCTGTAGATATTCAATTTCAATTTTATATTAATATTGCAAATTAAATCATTCATTTGATCAAGTTGCCATTCATATTTACCTATTCTGGCTAAAGTCATCCTCTATGTCAAATCTGGCAGTCTCGCAAATCTATGCCCATCAAATTTAGTAAGTTCAGTTCATCAGAAGTTTGGGCATTAATTCAGTTCATCAAAGATTCAGGCAAACAGCTGTCCTGCATTTTCACCGTCAGCATAACATCAGGAAATTGAGAAAGGCCAGAAACAAACCCGCACCAACCTCTCTATTCTACCATAATTTATAGTAAAAATCATTGACAATTTGTATCGAAAACGGGTCTTCAAATGTTCTGATTGGTCAATTCAAATCGTCTGACATGCTTCCCACCAAAATAAAGTCTCTGAGGTCATTATACTCGATGGTTCCGGTTTTTTAGTAGCACATTATTGTTCATTCAGAAAAGCTGGCTTGTGTCCCAGGGCAACCTTGAAGGGTACAGTCTGGTTAGGGTCATGACGAGGCCACTGTAGCAGGCGTCAGCGCAGGCGCACTTCACCCAAGCCTTATTCGGCGTCGGCAGTCGGGTTAGGCACCAAAGGCAGCCATTATACGATAGGCCCAAATGGTCAACTTAAGCAAAAGAAACCCAAAACGTAATTAATACATAGAAATGACTAAATAAATGATATTCCCTCACTAATACCCATATGTGTGTGTATTTATCTAGCATTAAGCAACACTCAAGCGGGTTTATACTTACAAAATAAAGCACAAATCACAAATACATCACAAAAGCAACATATATCATGCAATATTCTAATTGTCTATGATTAGTATGCGTACATATTTTAGTTTACAATTTAATAAAATCATGCAAAGCAATCCCACATGTATTTCAATCATTAATAAGACTGATTAGTTAATTCCACTTCAATCCATTAATTCGATTATGATTAATTAATTAATCTAAATAATAAACATGCAAAATGGGGTGAGTATACAACATTTTTGTATTACCCGCTCCAGCAATCCCCCCTTTGGTGATTTTATCACCATACCACCCAAAACTTTTGTTCTGTCTTACGGAATCTTTAAAATGTTTTCTTGCTCTTAATCATAATTCAGTTTCACCTACGTCTTCTCTTTTTACTGATTCGTACATACTCTCCTTCCACTCCTCCAATTCTATCTCCTCAGTTTCTCTTTCTTGTTTCTTATCTTTTCTTTTTGATTTTTCGCTTTTTACCCTTTTCTTGTTTTTATTATTCTTACAACAAATACAACATAATCTTATCACTAAAATTATACAAATTACACATGTTAATGGAAACAATATTTTGCCTACAAATGTACTACCAAGCTTTACTAGAAAATTTTTAATAGCAGCTATCTTCTTTCCAATCTTTTCCCAAACACCTTCAACCTCCAGTGGTACTATTTCATCATGCAATTCCGTAATAGTCTTAATATAAATCTTTAGATCTTTGCTTTCGTCAGGAATATAAGTACAACAATGTTGAACCTTCAGCATTCCACAGACTCCACCCTCTTTTGCCAATAATATATCAAGGGAAAGTCTATTTTGCATTACCATAGCAAGCATGGCAACCATTTCAGTGTTTACCAATAAAAATCCTCCCGCGGTGCTTGTTGACAAGGGATCCACTACTGTTGATAATTTTCTAATTTTGTTTGCATTCAGAGTTATTCCCACTGCTGGTATCAATGCTTCAAAAATGTCACCTACAATTTCTGCCCAAGATTCTCTCTTACTCCTCGCTAAATGATTACTTAAACTATGTTCACCATCTTCTCCTCTATCCATATGAACATTTTTCAGAAAGACCAGGCCTACGTAACATGTGCCATACCAATGGTCTGGCAAACGATAATATGCCCTGTTCCCACAAATAAAATATAATCCAGGAAAGACTGGATCTTTACCACCTTTAAATCCCCATCCACGCATGATTCGATATGTATCATGGCACTTACTATTACCTAGGAAATAATTATCATACACAGTTTGAATCCTTCGGATGCAGAATTTCCCTTTCTGTGGTCAATCTAAAGCTATAGTTGGACTAGCTTCTCCTTTCAAATGTTTTTCTTTCTCTATATCCCAGACTGTTTTCTCCACTTTCCCTTCTGCTGCCTTTCTTTGCATTTTCAATCTCCTTTCTTCAACCATGTCTAAGAATGTCTTTTCCTCCTTCTTCAAACTGCAAGTCAAATTGTTTCTAAAAATATACTCTGTTAGTTCTTTAGTTTCTAAGAAAAATTCACCTAATACCCTAGCAGGTTTTACTTTGTTTAATTTATTATAAGAAGGCACTTGCGCAAAAATGTTATCTACATCTGAAAAATAATATTCTAATTTCCCTGTCTGATAAAATAAACTAGCTATTACACTACATGTTATTCCATACGTTGCCGGAAGATGATAAGTCACTCCTTCAGAAACAGATGCAGGTAACTGCATACATACGTAGCAGTCCCGTACGTCCATTGTCTTTACATATTCATACAATAATTTTGAAAACACGTTATTAGAAAAATCTGTTATTGACCTGTCTTTATGCAAATAATTATTATCTATTCTAGTTGGAACTACCTTTTGAATTTTTCCCTATATTAGTTTTGTTCTCACTATGTCCTTCTAATGTATCTATAGTGACCTTAAAAGAAATAACAAGAGCAAGGATGCTCCATAAAAGCATTAATAATCCTGTACAACAACAACACATTTTACACCATCTTTTCATGAATGTACATCTACCTTTGCTACTATCTATATTAGCCATCTCTGTTAAAATAGACCGTGTCTTTTCACTTAGCCTCTTTCACTTCACAACTAGTTTTCTAACCTAAGGTTCTAACACCTATTTGGTTCTACCAGTCTCTATCTTTTGATTCAATATCTTGTTCTCTTCATCAATAGTTTTCTTGATTTATTCAGTTTGGCATCTCATCATTCTTTACTTTCCTCTCGTCATCCAAATATAGACTTTCCTGAACTTCCGTTTCTTCTTCTCCAATGTCGGACAAGAGAACTCTCAGGATTTCCGATTCTACTTCTTCTTCAACCACTTTCAGTACAGCCTCCTCTGGATTTGCTTGACTACCTGCCTCTTCTCCTTTTTCAGGCAGAGCCACGTACGTCCATTCCGGTGACTTATACTTATGGTTAGGTTTCCTTGTTCTTTTACTCTCTTTATCCTCAGTTATTTCGTCATCTTTTGATTTTTCTTGACTTGTCACTTCATTCACCTGTTCAGCTCTTGGTGAATTCACTTGTGTCAGTCGATATCTCAGTTTCCTTATTCTATTGGGCCAAACATCATCTCTCGCAACTCTTTTTACTTTGCTCCCTTTGTCATTCTTTTAATTCCTCCAAGCTCTCTTTCTTAGAACTCGACCTTCAGTTATTTCATTTTCACTCTCTTCAGACTCTGTCTCAACTTGCTTTGTCTTTTCAACGACTTCTTCTTCCACCGCTTGTTTTGTTTTCCCTACTTCTGTCCCTCCTCGAATCTCCAAAACGCAATCTTCCTGCTGGCTACTTGCCCCTTCACCTAACTGGATGTTGCAGTTCCCTACACCTCCTCGGGGGTCTTCCGCAGAAATCTGTCCCTCTCTCTCTGTACCTGTCCCTTGTTCACTTAAATTTGTTATTTCAGGTGGAATTTCTCTCAGTCTCTCGTCTGATACTTCCTTTTCATGAATTTCTCTTATTGTATCTTCAGTACTCTTTCCTTTTTTCTTTCTGTGTTCTTTTTTAGAACCCTGCGCTTCTTGCTCGTTTCCAGAATCGCTGGATTCAGAAATCTGCAATCTTTTTCTCAGAGAGCTACTTCTGGGGACCAAAGCTGGACTTGGTTCTGTTTCCCCCTTTCAGAGTTTTCTCGTGTCTTTGACCCTTCGTCATCTGACTCAGTACTTGATTTTGATTCATCAAAATATTCTTTTCCTGTACTGTCCACTGGATTTGTAATTCTCAATGTGTGACTTGCATGGATCCAGTTTTTCAGTCCAGCACACTTCACAGCTTTTGTCGTGGTCAGAATGACTTGTCGTGATTTTCCCCACCTTGGAACCAAACAATTTCTTCTTCTGTGGACCTTTATCCTTACCCAGTCACCTGGGCTCAGATCATGGGCTGGCTTCTTTTCAAGTGTGGTGGCATCTGCTCCAACCTGATGAAACACAGAATGAACTGCGTCAGCCAGGCCTTTACAGTATTCCAACACCATGTCATCAGTTATAGTCATCAGCTTGTTGACTGGTATAAACACATGCCTCATCGCACGTCCCATAATTATTTCATGAGGACTCAATCCTGTAGTTCTGTCTGGAATTGACCTAATTGTCATGAGTACCAGAGGCAAGACATCAGGCCATTTCATACCTGTGGCCAAACACATTTTCCCTATTCTATTCTTGATAGTACCATTCATCTGTTCAACCACACCAGAAGCCTCTGGTCGGTAGGCACAATGTAGTTTTTGTTGTACATTCAATGCTTCACAAATTAATCCTAACATCTCATTATGGAAATGTCCTCCTCGGTCTGACTCAATTGTTACTGGGAACCCGAACCTAGGGATGAATTCTCTCAGCAGTAGCTTGGCTACTGTCATCCCATCATTTCTTCTTGTTGGGAATGCTTTCACCCACCTAGAGAATAGGCAGACCACAACCAAAACATACCTCAGTCTGTTACAGGGAGGCATCTCAATGAAATCTACTTGCATTCTGGTGAAAGGCCCTCCTTCCCGACCTATTGTTCCCAGACTTACTACTGTCTTCCTTCCAGGATTGTATTGCTGACATATTAGGCACCTTTGACAAAGACTTTCTGCTACAAGTCTGAATTTTGCATTGTACCAGGTCTGCTTAAATTACCTGATCATGGCATCTCTCCCTACATGTCCCTGGCCATGATACATCCGTGCCATGGTAGACATCATGCTATCGGGCATAACTGGTCTTCCATCTCGATAGACCCACACATGATCCTTTTCCCTTAGGGCACATCCTGCTTTTACCCACTGTCTCATTTCCTCATCTCCTGCCTCTTCTTGCAACTGCCTTACCTCTTCCCAAGTCCCTACAATGTTAGTAAACATCAATGAGCAAGAAGACATTTATTTTTCCTTAGACCGATTGACTGAATTCTGATTTTGTGCGCAATACTGTGCCATGTCATTGGCGTACCTGTTCCCTGTGGCGATATAATCACCACCTTGACTATGAGCAGCACATTTTACAACAGCCAATTGTCTAGGCAGCTATATCGCCTCAAGCAACTTTCCAACCACTTCTGCATTCTTAAAAGGAGTTCCACTCGAGGTCAGGAAACCTCTTTGTAGCCATAGTTGGCCGAAGTCATGGACCACTCCAAAGCCATACTGGCTGTCAGTTATCACAGTCACTCTCACACTCTTCCCAATCTTGCATGCTCTAGTCAAGGCCACAAGTTCTGCTACTTGGGCTGATTTCACTCCTTTCAGATATGATGCTTCTATTACTGCTGCGACTGTGCATACTGCATACGCTGCACTCAGCACTCCTTCATCTGTTCTCAAACATGACCCATCAACGAACATCACAAAATCACTTTCTGGCAAAGGTACATCTTTTATATCTGGTCGTGGTTTTGTACAAAAATCAAGTAATCCAAACAATCATGATCTACTTCATCTCTTACTTCCACAATCTCAGCATCAGGCAACAAAGTTGCAGGATTCACATTCAAACATCTTGCAAGACTCACATTAGTTGCACCCAATATGACCTTCTCATATTTAGTCAGCCGACTGTGTGTCATATACTGAGTACGACTCCTTGTCAACAGAATCGCTACATCATGGGGTACAAACACTTTCAATGGATATCCCATCGCAATTCCTTCACTCTGCTCCAAACTTAGACATGTTGCAGCCACCGCTTTCAAACATCCAGGTAAAGCTACAGCTACTGGATCAAGCATTGAAGAAAAATATGCAATTGGTCTTCTCAGTTTTCCATGCTTCTGGATCAACACAGAAAGTGCACATCCATTTCTCTCACTGCAAAACAACTCGAATTCTTTCTCACAGTCAGGCATACCCAATGCAGGTGCTTCACACAAACCATCTCTCAATTGTCTAAACGCTGCCAATTCTTCCTTGTTTAATTCAATAGGATCTTTCACATCACTTCTCGTTAATCGCACCAAAGGTTTTGCGATCAAGGAAAAGTTGCTGATCCACTGGCGACAGTATCCAACCATTCCCAAAAACATTCTCACTTCTCTTTAAGTCATGGGAGCTCTCATTCCTTTTATTATTCTGATTCTGTCTATGGTTATTTTCCTAAGTCCTTTCTCAATGTTATGTCCCAAATACTGCACTTCCTTCTTGCAAAACTGTAGTTTCGCTGGTGACACTTTAAGTCCTCCATCTGCCAAATGATTCAGCAAGGCTATCGTGTCTACCTCACAAGCTTCACGTGTTTTTGACGCCACCAAAAGGTCGTCAATGTATTGGACTAATACAGAGCTTTCGGGCATTTCTAGACTCTCCAAAGACTTTTTTAATAGCTGATTGAATATTGAGGGGCTTTCTGTATACCCCTTTGGGATTCGGCACCATGCCAAAATACGCTCACCAAAACGAAATGCAAAAATTTGCTGACTGTCGTGGTGCAATGGGATAGAAAAGAAAGCATGACACAGATCAATCACTGTATACCATTCTGCATTATGGGGAATCTGATATAAAATCACTGATGGATTTGGTACATTGGGACAACATGATACCACAATGTTATTCACCTTTCTCAGATCTTGCACTACCCTGAATTTCCCATTAGGCTTTTTCAGTCCCATTATCGGTGAATTACATGGACTACTCATTATTTCTCTCAAAATTCCTTGCCTGCTCATTTTCTCTATTACTGGAGTTACACCTTCAATTATTTCAGGTGTCAATTTGTATTGCGGAACATTTGGATATGTTACTCCTTCCTTTACGGGTATTTTAATTGGATCTACATTCCTCATTAGCCCTACATCTTCTCCAGTGAAATCCCAAACTTCTGCTTTTACAGATTGTCTCAATTCTTTAGGTAATTCATCAGGGTTGAATACAGCATATGTTTCAGTAACTTCATTTTCTCTGTTAGCTATGGTCATCTTATACAATACATCATTATCTGGTGTTCCAAAAGCTATTCCATCTGGAGTACAGAATATAGTGCAATTCATTTTGCACAACAGGTCCCTACCCAACAAATTCACAGGACTGGTGTCACACACCACAAAGCGGTGCATTTCTGAAAATTTCCCTATGCTAACTTTCACGGGGACTGTAAGATATGTTTTATCTGTCTGTTGGACACACCAACTACTTGGATCGTTTCATCCGAGAGAGGAAGATTCTTAACATCAGCTGATCTAACAGTTGATCGAGTAGCACCAGTATCCACTAGGAAAGTAATATTTTCATTATTAACCTTCCCATCTTCAAAAGGTCCTGTCTGGTCTACTTCTAGAGTTGTGCCAAGTACGCACTCTCCTTCCTCCCTTCGGCACGTCACTAGCTCTCTTCTGAGTCACTCTCATCGCGTTGCAGCCAATACTGCGAGACAGCGCTAGCGCGTGGCGGCTTATTTACCTGTTCTTCATTGTAGAATCCCGATTCACTACTATACTTCTGTGTGTTTCTGCTCTGTGGAAAAGGCGGTTTTGGCACCTGATTCTGTGGGGGAACAACTTGCTGCTGTTGCTGCAGTTGACCACTCACCTCATGCTGCACCTGTGGGTTCAATGATGGATTTTCATTGTTAGTACTCGGGGGAAACTTACACTTGGATTTCCAATGCCCTATCCTGCCGCAATTATGACACGGAAATTTCTTTTTAGCTTCTTCAATATTCCCTTTATACTTCCCAGTATTAAATTTTAGCTTTGACCCTGCTTACTCCACTAATTGTGCTTCTTGTCTCTCCGCTACCTTTACTTGTGCCCACATTGCCTTCTCTTTTAGCTTCCGCTGTTTTGCTTCAATTTCATCAATGAAGTATTTAGCATGTCTCAATACTTCATCTATTTTCTTGTTTTGCCAATCTACCGTATGCTGTTTAATCATCTCACCAATTTCTGGAATTAAACCATATACAAATCTGTATACAAAAGGAATCAAATCCTTTTCACTCAGATTCTCATCTCCACTAAACTGCTTAAAAGCTAGTATTAGCCTCTCATAGTATACATGTACTGACTCCTTACTTTCCTGATGTGTTCGATCAATCTTTACCCAATCTGTCTCTGTAACAATATTCGAGGCTGTTTGTGTGTTGTTGACGCAGCGGGGAGCAGCTAACACTGTTTAATTTGCATTTGCACTTTTGGAAAAGATTTTAATTGGGGGAAAACTTTTATTGTATTGTGAGAAATATTTTAATATACTGTGTGTGTTTTAAAAATGGGCAGAACTGCAATTACTGGAACCTTTACTGGGTTCTTTCCCTCCATCCTAGCGCTCGGTCCCTGATTGAGGGGCACCGCCATTTTGGCGGGTTAGCGGTCTAGCTTCCCATACCCGAGCTGCATATAGTGAATGCTGGCGCGAACGCGCAGCGGGCGCGCGCAGCAGGCGCGAAGTTGGCGTGCCTAAGGCAAGCCCGTCTGCGTCCGTCTGCGCTAAGGTCGCGCTCAGCGCCAGCGATGCTGCTCGGGCCGGGGATAAGTTGGACTTGGGTGGAGGTAGTAGCTTTGTAAGCTACTCCAGTATGGAATTGCGTAGGCTGGGAGTAGCGGCAGAGGGGCTGGGCACTTTTATGTTGGAACAGACTGCCCTTCCAGTCTCTGACTTTTTGAGACAGGGGAACCTTATTTGTGGACTGCTCAATGTGAGATCACTCCCAAAACATTGCATTGAAATCCAGTTGTTACTGGAACTCCAAGAATTAGATGTTTTATTTATGACTGAAACCTGGACCAACCCTGCGTGTGAGGTGGAGCCAGGTTGGGCCTGCCCTCCTGGATTTAAAATCCTACACAAACCTAGATTGAGGGGGAGAGGAGGAGTTGGTGTAATTTACAAAGACTCTTGGAATTGTGTGGTATTAGAGATTGACACTATTGAGGGATTCGAGCTATTTGGAATTGTTATTAAAGACGCACAGGGCTATATTTTAACTGGGGTGGTCTGTATAGACCTCCAGGGGCGTTATGTTTGCGGCAGCAGCAGTTATTGTTGGAGGTCATTACCAACTTGGCCGCTACCCACGCCGTAGTGCTGCTAGGTGACTTTAATTTGTGGATGAATGGGTCTTTGGACTCCGGTTACAACAATGTCCTTCAGTCATGTATAGGTTTGGGCCTTCACCAGCGTGTGAATGAGGCTACTCATAAGGACGGTCATATACTTGATCTTATTTTTTCTGGGGATCAAGTTCTTAATGTTGTGGGTATTCTGCCAATGGTTTGGACAGATCACTTTTTGGTAAAATCTTTGGTTACTATGCCTTGTGATAATGCCCAAGCAGGGAGTTCTGCTACTAATTATGTTAGTAGGGACTGGAAGACCCTTCTAAGAAACAAAGGTCAAGTCCCGGTCTTTGATTTGAAAGACTGTTTTTTACGAGGCAGGCAAGTGGAGGAGAATTATGCCTCATTTTGTGGACAGATTTCTTCCGTCCTAGACTCAACTGCCCTATTTAAAGTGCGTAAGAAGGTAGGAAGAGCTTCCGCACCTTGGTTCAACGACAACCTAAAAAAATTGAAACTTGAGTGTAAGCAGGCGGAGAGGAAGTGGAGGAGGAGCTATAACGATAAGGAAAAAATTAGTTGGAAACGTTTGATTGGGTGCTATAAGACAGAAATAAATTTGACTAAAGCTAACTACAATTCTAGCACTATATTAAAGGCTCAGAATCGACCGAGGTGCATTTTTAAAACTTTAAACTCCCTGACCAGCCCCGAGTGTGGCAAGAATCGGATTCTCCCCTCGCAAGAATTATGCGATAGCCTGGCAAGCTATTTTTATGACAAAATTAATACGATTATTGCGGATTTGGGGGAAATCCCTCGCTGTCAGGAGGTAGTGAGTCCGGTACATTCTAGTGCTGAAAGTGGACCATGGGCGGGGGGTGTAACTACACCTACCCACCCTGCCTTGTGTGAAGTTTTTAACAGAATTTCCGATCCTCTCAGTAGAAGATTTTGGTAAGGTTACTTTAGGGGTTATGTCAGGCTCACCTCTGGACCCTCTGCCACCGAGAGTTTGGAAGGAATTTGAAGTGGAGCTTTTTTCCATACTTAGGCTGATTTGTAATCAGTCTCTTACCAGTGGTGTGGTCCCTTCGCAGTGGAAGCAGGCACTTGTGATGCCCCTGCTGAAGAAGTCCACACTGGACCCAGCGAGCCCTAGTAACTACAGACCCATCTCTCTTTTGCCGTTTCCGGTTAAAATTGTAGAAAGAGTGCTGGGAAATCATTTCTCACAACATCTTCAGAAGAATAATATCTTGGAGGAGGTACAATTTGGGTTTCGGCCAGCGCATGGCACGGAGACGACATTGGTGACCGTATTGGACGAGCTTCGAATGCAGGCAGACAGGGGCCGGTCAGTAGCTCTTGTTCTGCTTGTCCTGTCTGCCGCATTTGATACGGTCAACCATGCAATTTTGTTGAGGAGGCTGGAAGAGGTTGGGGTGACCGGGTGTGCCCTCTATTGGTTTCAATCTTTTCTCGCTGGGAGGAGTCAAGCAGTGGCCCTGCCTCCATATCAATCCTCCTTCTCTAAGATTACGCATGGTGTTCCCCAAGGCTCTGCAATTAGCCCGATCCTTTTTAATATTTATATGTCTCCTTTGATGGCCATCATTAGGGCATATAATATTATGACTGTAAATTATGCGGATGACACGCAACTAATTCTCTCCATGAAGGGTGATGACGCGACCTCTTTAGAAGCGTTTCATGATTGTCTGAGGGCGATGTCTCATTGGTTGAAATTAAACTCCCTACAATTTAATGCTGGAAAATCTGAGGTTCTTTATTTCTCTGCAGGGAAGGCCTCTCAGATGTTGCCGGAGAATTTCTGGCCCTTGGATCTCCCTAAGACCCTACGTCCAGTGGAGAAGGTTCGGAACCTGGGCATTATATTTAACAACAAGTTAACGCTGGAAGCTCAGGTCAACCAATTGGTAGGAAGTTGTTTCGCTATGATTCGTACTCTGCGAAAAATTCTGCCGTTAATGCCTTCTCAGGCTCGAGTTCTAGTAGTTCAGGGCACTATATTAAGTAGACTGGACTACTGTAATGCGCTGCTACTGGGTTCTTCGAACTATCTATTAGACAGATTGCAGCGCATCCAGTCTACAGCAGCCAAGCTGGTGCTAGGCTGGCCGAGTTATGCATCATCGTCCCGGGCCTTGTCGGAGTTGCATTGGCTCCCTATTAGACAGAGAATCCAGTTCAAATCTCTCTGCCTGGTGTTCAAGGCCTTGCATGAGATTGGCCCTGTCGCTTTGCAGAGGAAATTTGTTTGGTACATTCCAGGGAGATGTTTGCGTTCTGAATCTGCCAGACTGGTTACAGTACCTAGATTTAAGAAATCTAGATCTGGAGGTATAGCCTTCAGTGTGATAGCTGCCAGACTTTGGAACGCGCTTCCGTTGGAGTTAAGAGTGGTGAGTGACCTCCTCCCATTTAGGAGGAGATTAAAGACCTGGCTATTTCCTAGCTCCTAAAATAATGTTGTTTGCTCTGTTGTTTCTGCTCATATTAAACAGTTTTGATGCTTAGCGCCAGGATGCCTGCAAGGTGATAGTGCGCTGTATAAATACGAAATAATAATAAAAAGGGGGCACTTTGTTTTTCAAAAATACCATAACCTGCTCATATTTCTTCATTACCTCGGGATCTGGAGCTCCTGTTTTAGGATCCCTGGGATATTCCTGGGTTGGCCAATTAATCATAAGTTTGCACTCTGTCCATAGATCTGCTGGTACATTTATGTCAAACAGACAATTCAAATCAATCCATAATACTTTACACAATTTTACAAATCTGTCTACCTGCCTATACCACTCGACGGGCTTCTCGCGCAATCGAGGGAAATCACTCGTAAAAGACAAAATATCCTGTCTTGTCCATGGGACATGTACATATCCTCCTCCTGGAATCTCTCTCATAGGGCATTCTGTCACTACCTTCTCCTTTTCTTTTACAGGAAATGCTGAAAATGTCTTATCTGAGGCATCATCGCGTTTTCTATACCACCTGCTTCTCCATTTATCCACGTCTCCCCATTTTCTCAGCAAAATGATTATGTCCTTAATTTGACCTATTCGTCCTGTAGTGTTCATATTTTCAATGTCCTTTTCAGTGAAATATACTCAATATGGTTTCTGTAAGGCTTTTACCTTTTCAATATCAATGCCCATCTCATTTGCTACTTCTTATAACCTTTCATGTAAGTTATTTGCTCTCCAGGTCACACTCTTGCACAAAAATAATAATTCCTCATCCTGATAGGTTTTCAATTTTTCTGTTGGGATAGTCCCTACTATTAATACTTCCAATACCATTCGTAACTTGGCCATATCAATTGATTGGGATTCCTCGTCTTTCCTCTGCAAGCTTCTTAACCATTCACTTAGCTCTTCTGTCGATGGTCCTACTGGTTTTTCTATACTTCCGTGTCCAAAATCTTTTTGTGTTTCTGACACTGTCTCTATCATTGTCATACGTCTCTCTGCACAATTCTGATCTACAAATGGATTATTTGTAAAATTCGGTTCCATTACACTCCTAGTCTGCCTCCATGGATTCTCATACTGACTCACTCTTGGTTGTTCTACTGGTTTATTACTTCTGTAAGGGACTGTCAAACAATGCTCACTGTCCTTCTGTTTGTCAAAAATAGGCATTACTGGACCTATTGTTACTGGAACAGGTACCGCTTCTAGGTTCTTAGTCAATTCTCTTATTTTCTCAGTTAATTCCAGGGTCGTTTTCGCGAATTCTACAGAATTTTCTCCATCTGTTTTTTCTTCCGACCTCTTTTCTACTTCCCTAGTAGCACTGTTTTTACTCAAACTTAGGGATTCTGGTTCCGATTTTATAATTCGCATGGTTTCTCTCATTGGGGCACTTGGAGTTAATATTTCTGGTTCTGGTCGATACGGTGGTGGATTTTTATAGAACATATCATCAAGAACATCATCCTCGGACTCATTCGCTCCATACCCTCTCAACTCCACATTATGCCTCTTTTCTACACACTTTCGTCCTTCATTCTCTCCTACAGTTCTTATAGGGAACACACCCTCAGTCATACTCGCATCCCGCCATCTTCTTATTCGATCATTATGTTTTTCATGTCCGTATGGTCTTCCAAACAGGTACCTATATCCTCTACCATTTCTTTGTCTCTCTCGTTTATGCATTTCGTCTTCCCATTCCGTCAAAGCCCCAAACTGCGTCGGTCTAGGTCTTGGTTCTAAGTTCATCATTTTCTCTCTCAAGTTTCTCAAAACAGCCAAATTAAATGAACCATGCTCTGGAAAAGCTAATACTCCGTCTTCCTTCGTACATCTCACCCAGTTATCTAACCAACTACAATGCGATGTATCTTCGCTTCAAATGGGCTTAACCGCCTTAATGGAGTATTCAAAGTTGAGATGGTGCTATTATGGTCACTATCACAGAAATGGAATCTAAAATTAACTAGGTGCCAGTCGTAGACTTAGTTATGGCTGCCTCCTAGTAAGGGTAAAAACAAGCATTGGCATAGCCAATAGGTCTCGCCTTTGGGACCTTATAAGTGTTTAGCCATGCAACAGTTGCATAACTAAATACTTATAAGGTCCCAAAAGCGAGACCTATTGGCTATGCAAAGCGGTTAAAGTGATCGCGATCGGGATCACGATCAAACATCAAAGCGGCCGTGCGACCGTGAAAGTAATTGCGGTAAAGCGTCGCATGCACTGTAGCTCTAGGCTGGCCTGGTAGCACTTTTTGGAGCCCTCTCAATAAGTCTCGCCAGACCAGCGCCTGCGCTGGGTCAGGCAAGACCTAACAAATGTGGGAAATGAAAGTGAGAGCAGTAACCGGAGTGGAGTCATCAAAATGTGGGACTGGAGACGCCAGAGCCAAGGTGACTGGGAGGCTCCACAGCTGAGACAGTTAAGTATGCCACTCCTTTCCAAGGCCTAGGTAATGATTCTGGATGTACATATATGCATGAGTGCAAATGTGTATGTTAAAATGCACATGCTTCGTGTGTATGCATGTGTACACATTTTTGTGTGTGTGTATTCCTCTGTGCCTGGCATTGTATTCCTCCCTGACAGATGGTGTTGCTCCTAAAAAGTAAGCTGGGTGTCCGAGATCACCAGATGTTTATGGTACCCCTCCATCATAAGAGGTTAATCTCTGGCACTATTGTGTCCAATCCTGGCATAATTGTGACCTTGAGATAATAGAAGCCACCTTTCACATAGTTTAGGCATTCTGGTCTTGTGTGGTAAACTGGCAGCCATTGTTGCTATGTTGTGACCATCATGGAACGAATTGTGGCCATCCCCGGCAAAATGGTGGCCAATAGTGAAATATTGTGTTCATTCTGGTCATTATGATGTGCAACCTTGGCACAACAGTGGGCCTGGCATAATGGTGGACATTACTGCCATATTTTAGACATCCATGTCATTTGGGCAGAGCCTCTATGGGAGGCATTTGTATATTTGAGTAATTAATAAAAACGTATGCTTCTTTCAGAAAAAGACAAGCTTTTCATTAGAAAATTGAATTTGTTTAGTCAAAAAGAAACGTTGTATTTGATTGAAAAACATACGTTTGAAAGTGTTCAAAGCTGATTTTCGGATAATAATTCAGGTTGAGTTAGGAAGATTTATTGCGGTGGTCTTGTCCGTTGTACTAGAGAGCACTTGCTGTTTCTGGTTGTTATTTTATTACTCAAGTTTAGGCACTCACAATGATAATGCTCTTCCTGACATTTCTGCTGGTTACCCTGTCTGAAGTGCTGGGATGATCACTGCTGATATGCTGTTGTGGCTTGGTCACTGCTGTAATGTTATCAGGAGTAGTTACTGTTGTCCCAACGATCATATTTGTTTATAGCTTAGGATGATTTCCCCTGATCATAAGTAGCTCTCATTTTAGACCCGGTTGGAAACCCCTGATCTAGCCCAAAAGGGTCTCGGACTTTCATCAAAATTGAAGCCCCTATTGGTTCTGCGCTATTGTAAATCAAGTTACCCATATCGGGGCCCTGTGTATATCAGCTTATAAGGATTGGAGCAGCAAGCAACTCTTACTGAGGACAAAGGAGCGATTGCAAGGGCAACAGCTAGTAAATACACTGGTCTCCTGGATTTACACAACATTTTCAAATTATTCATTGCATCACAGAGGAATGATGTTTCAGGTGGTTTGGTATTTTAGATTATTGTATTTGGTAATTGTGTTATTTACTTATTTGACTTATTATTTTACCTGCCTGTATTAAACAGAAATGGCTGTGACTGGAATGACACAATCACCACAATTTTGCCTGATGCTGGTGATACAATCTTACCGTGGCCAAGGTGGAAGACATTATTTGACTTCTATTTAGTAGCTAAAGGTGGTGAAGAGTTTGCAACATCCAGGAAACAGGGTGTATGTATTGTAACACAACCTTGGTCTGGAGAGAAGAGTTATTTATGAATGTTTGAAGAAGTGAAATTTATGGAAATCCTGAAAGAATCCCATGAGTATTATATATAAAATATAAGTAAAAATGTTGGAACAGCATTTTGGAAAACATACATGTTTTGGAGAGACACGTTTTTAGGTCGAGCCTGGGCAGCTCATGCGCTGCTTTTCAAGGCATGCTGTATTCAGGTATGGGATTGAAGCTCCACCCACTTTCCGCCCATACTTTTCATTGGCTTGTGTTATTCTCCTTTGGAAACTGTGGCTTTTCAATGGTCAATAGGCTTTATAGCCCCTCCTTAGTACCACCATGTCTCATTTTGTAACCTCCCATGAGGACACCCCCTTTTCCATGTGTTGTTGCTCGGTTGGCTTAAATTACAGCCTCTGAGCACTATTTTGTTTAATGGTTTTCACATGCCTGCTGTTGCAAGCAGGACACGCTATCTCGCAACAATCTTTTTTTTTTTTTTACATAGCAGAGCATGCCACGCTGATAGTGGCGGCCAAGCCTTTGCTTTATTTGCTTCACCAAATGTGAGTGCATTTTTATTTTTTTACTGTTTATTAAATTCTTTATTTTTCAATTGCTTCATGCTGCACTTACACTTTAATGGCGGCCGTGCATCTTTCCTTAAACGAGCCGAGTCTAAGGAAAGAGGCGCGGCCGCCATTAAAGTGAAAGCGCGGCATGGGGCACTTTTACAAAAAAAAAAATGTGTTCCCCAACTTGACAAACAAATGCTTTTTTTTGTAAACGTGCCCCATACCGCACTTTCACTTTAATGGTGGCCGCGCCCCATTTTTTAGACACAGTTCATCTAAGGAAAGGAGCGTGGCCACCGTTAAAGCACTGAATGGGCTTTTTCATAAACAAGCATTTGTAATACAATAGGTGTCGCATTTACGAAACTCTCGTAAATGAGAGACCTATTACATTGCAAATGCTTGTTTTTCAATGGGGGGAGTGAACCATTCATGGAGGTACTACAATACCTGGTTGATGCATAGAATGGAAAACGTTTAATGTGATCCTCATTAGCTGTTCACCTTATTTTATTTTAATGTAAAAAATGTGTACCACAGCTCTGTGTTCAGAGATATGGTCTATTTAAACCAAACTGCTTTCGTTTTGTAAGGATACAAGCAGTGGACATTGAAACTGTGCCCTGTAGTCATGTACTTAACTTTTCATACATAAGTACTCCATCATTTCTGAATAATAAGTACAAAAGCGTTCAGATAACCATGTTGTTCCTGCTTACATTTCACATGCTTTACTCACTCTTGAATTCCCTATAAGCGTTTGCTTTTTCCAAGATGTTGTTACCTTTATTTTCCATCCAGCATATTACTCCTCTCCACTCCCTCATAACCTATTTCCCATTTTTTGGTTCTCCAGCGCAGTAAGGTCATTCGAATGGCAATAGCACTATTCAAATATCATCACTCCACTGCATATAAAAAACAAAAGGAAAAAAATTGTCATTTTCAACGCCAAGTGCTCTAACTTTCACAAATGCGAGACCAATTGTATTGCAAATGCTTGTTTTTAGTTCGTACCTGGTCTAGGCCTAGCAGGCAGGATGGGTCTGGGCACTTATGCAGTATAGTGAAGGCTTTACAAGCGGTTTTCAATTTTCTTTATACAGTGCTTCATACCACACTGCTGTTTTAAGCATGGTTTAAATAAGGTGTTACATTTAATCAATTTCACAGTGTTCAGTTTAGAAAACCTTGGAAGGGTGGAAAGCTGAGTGGCTTTCCTGAGATTTTAACTTGTAAACTACAAATTGATAAATGTTGCAGCGACTGGTGGATGACTCACTGAGACATCTTGCTGGCGGTTGTTTAATTATGTATAGGAATGGAATTACTGAACATTAAAGAAGAATCAGGTTAGGCAGGCTGGTGAAGTTGAGGTCTTGCAGCAACGACTGGGATGGTCCTTGATGTTTACGCAGAAGATGTTGTGTAGCAATTAAGTACAGATTGGTCTTTGAGTTAGAACACTTTGATTTAGTTTTTAAAGCAGAATAAAAAGAAACACCTCATATCTAAGTAGTACAAAAACAATAAATTTGGATACAGCCAAAAATGTTGAAAATAATATGAAATAATTGATTAAAGAACGAGGATACCTGTGTTCCAAACCCAGCAAACTCAGACTCATTGTGTGAGCTTGGGAAATTACTTCTAAATCTACTAGCCTCTTTCCTATGTTCCTTGTGACTATTGAGATACATGCTGTGTGTGTGGTTTGGCTCTTGCACTATACAGGACCAAGGCTGCAGCCCTGAATCACCTTCAGCAGGCACAGCGGAAGGGCTGGGAACAGTATTCAGTAGGCTGCTAGCCTCACGTGGTCTTTTTTTTTATCATAGATATAGAAACAAGAGGGAGGGCCTTCTGTCTCTGGGTTTTGTCTAGGAGCCTGGTGATGGTGAGATCTTGGAACCTTCAATGGATGGCTCTAACAGTCTGAGCCAGAGATGTGGTTATGAAGTTACAGATGATAAAGCAGGCGACCAGAGTTCTTGTTCTGGCTTCTTCTTCCCCGTTGTGCGGGATTCTGAGAAAATCCATGCATCTCGTGCCCTGAACCTAACTACTTTTACTCAGTGTGTGGTGTAGCCGTGATGATAAACTGGGCCAGGTCTGGCTTTTAGGCAAGAGAGAACTGCAAAGAGGGGAGCGGCTGTGCCCTGTAGAGAGGAAGCTGCTTGCCTTAGGCAGTTATTTATAAATGCTTTAAGGGACAGGAGAACTGGAGACACTGGACACAGTCTCCAGGTCATATTAGTCAGGCTAGAGATGCTGATGCCCTCAGACAGTCATCTGCTCTCATGGGCAGGGGATGTGGTCAATTGGTTACATATTTGTCATCCTTAACTCCATTAACAATCAGGAGTTTTTAATACAGGCGTCCATATGTGATGCTGGACAAATCAGTCTCTTTCTTTACAAAAATGGTAAACACTTTCACCCTGAGAACCTCTAGTCATTCAGTTGGTGGTTTGGGTTAAGTCCTCTACTCACAGGCATTGCCAACTCAGCCAGATGGTTCCTGCACCTGGGTGTATTGCAAACGTCCGCCCTCACAGACGTTTTTATCTAGTGGGAAGGACGCCTGATGCCACTGGCACTGTGACCGGGTCTAGTTAGTTGGGTATTCTAGTGACTGCGAAGTTCTGATATGTCAGAAGCATTGAGTTTTTTTCAAGAAGATGTGGTCTAGTTGTACAATAGGCATCCACTGGCAGGACCAGCTCTGTCGTCACTTTGGACACAGTGGTTGGTTGCTAGTTTCGCGCGGCTGTTATATTGTGCCAATGGCCACAGGAGATCTGGAGACACTTTTCACTATTGCTGTATCATATCAGAAAGGCTGGTGGTGGTGAGTTCCTGGTGAGAGGAACAGTACTGAGCATTTGAGGAGAGATGTAGTCTGTGGCTTAAGTAATTGTTCACTGTAAAATCAGAGTCCCGAATTTCTAATTGCAGCATTCTAACTAAACACAATAGTGTGATCTTGGCCATGTCACTTATCCTGTCATGCGTTACGTCACATTGTCAGAATAAAATGTGAACATCTAGAAAAAGGATAAATACCCAAATATTAGTCTGTTTGTGTTGTGACCTTAGTGCACTAACAAACCAGGGAAGGGCAGGCCTTTGGCCTTGCTTGGTTTGGCATGAACTGGTGCAAGGGCGTAATGGTCACAGTAGGCAGTGGGCCACAAACGTTAAATAGGTATTTAATGGCTATGGATTCAGAAGAATTGCACCCAGTTGGCCATTCTGGTTACACTGGTGACTGTGAGATCTTTTGACTTTAGTTTTGTGATTCTGGGGGTGGGGTGTTCTAGTGGTTAATTATTTATTGTGACCCTAGTATCTGTACTCAGCTCTATTGTATGGGCCTGGGAATATTACTTTCTTTCTGTGCCCCACTTGCCTTATCTGCAAAGCCTGTGAACACTTTGAAAAAGTTTGAGCAACTTTAAGTGATATGAGTCTGCTCATCATTTACACACCTCTCACATTCAATAACTCAAGATTCTCCCAACCGGTCTCAGGATAATGTGCACGCACCTCAGACTCAGAAATGGTCCAGCACAGGCTGTATTTGGCACACTGCAGCAAGCAAAATTATTATCGACCTTAGGTGAGATATTTATTTAGTATTTGGCTCTGCTGATGCAAAGTAGTGACACAAAGGTGTGTTTTTAGGTTTGCCATTTGCCAAGAACTTTTGATATTACTAACATTTTATGTATACTATACTAACTTAAAGGGCTTTCATCCTCCTCTCTTCAACCATTGGTCTGTTGTTGTGTCATGTGCATTTTGGTTTCACCCACTAAGCAAACAACATAGGCAATAAGTCATCCTACTGACGTTACTGGTTAACTTCACTTTGAGTGTTGTCATTGTGCTTGGAGCCTAATGTTATAGCAGGATGTGTTCGATCTGACCACAAGGTGCATTGCAGCTTCATCAGATCCCATCTGATGCTAATCCTTTTGTAAATTTCTTTAGAGTGACCTTGTTTATTTGACTGTTGCTATTTCACACCAGCTCACGTGAACTATGAATATAAGCTACTCAGTGCAACCCTGTCTTTCTTTCCTGCCTTCCTTAGTTCCTTTTCTTTATTTCTTCTCTTCTTTTTTCTTACTTTCTTTTCTGCCTTCCTTCTTTCCCTCTCTCTTGCCTTCTTCCTCTTACCTTCTCTATTACTGCCTTCCTTCTTTTTCCTTCTTCCTTTCTTTCCTCCTTTTTCCTTATTTTCTTCTTTTTTCTTTCTTTTCCCGTCTTGTTTCTTCTTTGCTTCTGTTTTTGTTCTTTCCTTTTTCTTTTCTTCTTTACTTCCTTTTCATTTATCCCTTTCCTTCTTTTTTCTTGCCTTTTTCCTTTTCTTTCCTTCTCTTTTCAGTCCGTATTTATTTTTTCCTCATCTCCTTCTTACATTCCTGCCCCTCCTTCAGCTCACATGAACTTTGCATATAACTAATCATTGTGCACTATCTATCTTTGCAACCCTGCCTTTCTTTCTTTCACTATTTGTTTATTTTTTTCTTGCCTTTTTTCTTGCAGTCAAGAGGCTAGCAGCTAATGCCAGATCAGTTGGCTTTTTAGGTCAGTGTTAGCGAATACTTTTGATTTGACTAAAAGTGGGTGTATAACAATCTCATAGGGGTTTCCAGGCACACTTCTTCCATTAGTCTGTTATTGAGTCATTCATATTTTTCCTCCACACACTCCAGCATGCATTGATGCATCAGCCCGTTTGAGCCATTGGCTGACTTCACAATGACTTATGGCATGCTGCCCTTTCACAAGGAACTCATCCACACACAACTAGTTATCTTCAGTACCATGGTGCAAAAATGGTAATCTCTGTTTTCATGAGACCAAAAACATTTTTGCCTTTAGCCAATGCTTTTTGGGTAGATTAATCAGAGCCTGGAAATTTCTTGAACAATAAAGTTTTACAAAAACTTTAGCAAATGCTTTTTGTTTAGATTGATGAGAGCTCTGCAGCTTTTTGGACAATCAAGTTTTGCAAAAACCATGACGAAAAAAACAAGTATTGCCAAAAGGCTGGCAGCCAACACTAGAGCTATTGACTGTGTCAGTGCTTGTTTTCTAAAGAAACCAGCATTTGAATGTAGGTTAACAGGTGACAAATTACAACCCTACTACTCAATTATGAGTGCAAACCCTTGATCTATTGAGAAACGTAACATGTTTTTACTAGGCCTGGGTAAAATGTAAATTGTGCTGTCATAATTGTGGTAACTTCAGAAATTTCATGTTACACATGTTACATGTGATTCCTAAAATGACACTGTTATGCTACTTCATGTAATTACACCCTATTAGTGGTAAAAATGTACTGTGAACATGCGGGGCCAATGGAATGCTAACTTGACACAAGGATGCATTTCAAGCTAAAACCTAGCACTATTTGTGCAATTTGTACATTAATATGCACATTTTCATGTCATTTTGGAGAGATTTTGTGTATTTAGGCTAAAGCAAATCACATGAATTTTGACCACCCCTGGTTTTTACAGCTCCCCTTTAGATTATTCAGACTCAATGAGAAAGGTTTTTATGAATTATTTTCTTCTGGTCAAAACACAGCTCGAGGTTTTGTGATTTGGCATGACTCCCTTCCATCAGCTTCCTACTCCCACTGAAGCTGCAACCACAAAGGGGAAAAGATCCAAAGGGTACCTCTTCTCCTTTGCAAATCAGTTACCACCCTACCTAGAGAGTTGGTAACTGATGATGGTTTGAAAACGAAATTACAGTTGCCATTGGAAAGGGAATGGCTTAAAGACTTCTCCCTGCTTAAGCAGAAGAACCCAGCGCAACTGTGGAGACATATAAACCAGCTGAGCAGCAGAGGACTCTCAAGCAGAAAAAGACTGGCTGATCCATGTCAAGCAGCTCTACGCAATTGCCCCCCCATATAAAGACAGCACAGAAGGGGCAAGCTGTGGGGCGGCCGAGTGTGGCAATCGAGTACAAAGCCAGGAGATACGATCGCTAGCCCAGGTAACCTGCCCATGTGTAACAGAACTCTGGCAGAAGCATACTGTACACCACCAGCCCAGATAAACCCCCAAATGGTCATCAAGACCTTTAAGAACTTGAAGAACGATGGGGCCCCTGGACCCAATGGGATTCCAGCACAGGTCTTCAAAAAGGCCCCCGACTTCTGGGCAGCAATGCTAACTCCACTTTACAACCACACTTTCTTGACAGCCATAACCCCCAATTCTTGGAGGGGGTCCATTTTGGTCCCTATTTTAAAAAAAGACCGTGCAAAGCCATCAAATTAAAGGCTCATCGCCCTACTTGACCTTGAAGTGAAGGCTTACGCCCGCCTACTATTGAAGGACTTAGAGATGTGGGTGGAAGAGAACAGTATTAGACCTTTCTACCAGGCTGGCTTCAGGTCACAGTACTAGACAATGGATAATGTACTGGCGCTAGCGCACTTATCAGCCCAGGCAACCCTGAAGAACCACCCTCCACTTTTCTGCTGCTTCGTGGATTATAGCACAGCGTTCGACAAAGTTATTCATAAAAGATTATGGTGGAAGTTAGAAAGCTGGGGCATTCCATCAAACCTACTGAAGGCAATTAGATCGCTATATGAAGACACCTGGGTATGGGTTAAAACCAGCACCCACACAGTGTCCCTCAAAATAATCACGGAGAACGGGCTGAAGCAAGGATGAGTGTTGGCACCCATCCTTTTTAATTCATACACGGCGGATCTAGGGGATGCCTTAACAGGAGCCTGTCTAGTAGCACCAAGATTAGGAAGTATGAGGCTGCCGGTGCTACAATAAGCCGATGATACAGCCATAATGGACCACACAAAGGTGGGCTTACAAAGAGCCCTAAATGCACTAAATCGCTTCAATAACATCAACAACTTGACAGTAAATCAAGGAAAGACCAAGGTTGTTATCTTTGGGACTTACCATCTGAAAAAGAAAGCACAATGGCAAATGGGTAATCTGCAAATTAACACGGTGGCTTCATACAATTACCTAGGAGTTTGGCTGACGGAATGGGCTAAGCCGAATGCCCACCTGAAACATCAGAGTACTAAGGCTAACAAGGTCATACACCTACTAAAGCAATTAAACCACCACCTGATCAGTCCGACTGCCGGCCCAATCCTGAAAGTTTTAAAAGCAAAACTTCTACCAGCAATAAGCTATGGTCACCTGGCCTTCCTCTGTTTACTGCACGCCTTCCTCAACTCAGCTCAAGCCAAAGCCTTACAAAACAGTGCTCCATATTCCGAGGTCAGCAAGGAAAGCAAGGTTAGGGCTGGAACTAGGCATGGCGAGGCCAGATTTGATGTGCCAGGGGGAGATCATAAAGCTCTATCTAAGGATATTAAGGGCTCCAGCCAACTCACTAAAACACCAACTGAGATCCATTTTTGAAGAGCCATGTACGACCTGGAACACTAGCCTAGAAAAAGCGATCAAAACGCTGAAGATTGTGGAAGAGAGCATACCGCGGCCGGACATCCCCCTGAATGCTTGGAAAAGAGCCATAAACAAACAAGTGTGTGAAACCTCATTTGATCTAGCCCGCAAATCTCGCCGTTCAATTTCACACTTAGAGCCGCTGAACAGCTCTTATACGGCAGGTAAAGCTCAGCCCTACTTAAGCGAGGCTCTAACGCCATTGGCTCGAAGTAAAATCCTTTTTATGAGATTAACCACTCTAGGAATTGTGGATTTCAACCCTGCATGGGCCTGAAGGGGGGGAGGCTCAAACTGAAGACTGTGCCCCTACAAGAGGGAATCGTGGCTGCACCTTCTATGCTGTTGCCCCAACAATTAACGAACGTCGGCGACTACTGCGCCCGATCTGTACCATCAACGGAATAAAGTCCTGCAGTGAAGCGTCAGCCATGTGCTTTCCTACCTCTAACACGATGACCCTAGCAAGGGGAAATTCATCGATCACATCAGGACAGCTTTAAAAGCTGCAAATTAATGTAATAAAAACCCGGTGAAAAGCTCTGTAAACCCAGCGGAAGATAGCTGAGGGGGTCGCCATCGAGCACTGACGCCTTTCGCACTCCCAGCACCCCCTCTAGAATAGCCCCTTATAGGATGACTAACTAGAGTGTTAAGGAGAACGGGTCACAGCTTTGTAATGCAGCCCATTCTCATGGAACAATGTGGAACTCTAGACCGTGAATAAGGCTACACGTCCAAGATTACAAACTCTGGTGAAGGCTGATCGTGTTGGCATTGGGGAGGGGCGTAAAATTTTATTTATCACAAATTGAAGTTTTTATCATTGTTTTAGCTTTAATAGGCCAATTGCTTTTACTGTAATGATTTTAATTAATTGTACAGTTAATAAATTCAATTTAAGCAGTTGCCATTTGATCCACACCATACCAACTCGCAATTTGGAAAGAACGACTCTTACATGCCCTTTCAAAGTGTTATTTGGTATGGGGTGGTGTAACCCTATTTTCCAATTTAGAAAAAATGCTCTAAAATACAAAATGGGATGAGTACATTTGAAAAATTGAATTTGCGGTCTCAAACCCAGTGATTTTACAAATCGCAGGTGGTGCACCTACAGACTCACTTAGTATACTTGCCGCCAAGTTTTGGGCAAGCAGAGCTCTCTTAGAAGTGATCTGAATTGTTAAACCATTATCTCAGTTATTAGCAGTGTGGTCTGTAAACTCCTTGAGTTTATTTTGGAACATAAGGACTTTCACTTTGAACAGTTTGTTTTATATCTATAGATGTATATTATCTTCTCAAATAGGCTCTGTACGCAACCCAAATATGTTTACAAAAATAAGTGGAATCTAATTTATCTTCAAATAAATGCCTGGTCCTACTAGCTATGCTATTACAAAAAAGACTGCTAAAAAAATAAATTTCAATCTACATTGAGTCACCTTAGGTGAAAAGTATCGGGAGCAAATTTACTTTTTAATGAGTGATCTGATAACAAGAAGGTCAATCTCTATAGTGATGGTTTAGTTTTTTACCTCTTAAGAGACCAGAAAGTAATATATTTGTGAATAATGTCTTAGCCCCTCACACATTTCTTGCCAGATATTTTTTAATTAGTTGAATATTACTCATCATTTCACATATCATTCTTCTTAACCTTGTAACGGGGTCAAAGGAGACTCAAAAGGTCTATGGTCAGATTCATTGGGAGAATAAAGTTCGGATTAATAATAAACAGTCCTGAATAATAAATAGTCCTGAAAGCAATATTAATTAAACAGCCATGACTTGCAGAATCTTCAGAATTAGTACTATATAATAATAGAAGGTTAATCTTAGTGCCTTGTTGCTCTAAAATTAACCATTGTCTAATTTTATTAGATTTGGAGTTTATTATCTTGGTTCTAGGGTTTTTACATAGTATTATGGTGACTCCTCTCATGTGAGAAATCTAGATATATAAAAAAAAGTCTCCCTGGGGCAGCTAGGTATTACATAGGTCTGTGCTTCAATATGGGTAGGGTGAGTTTCAACTGAACACATAATTTATAAGACATCCGTGGGGGGCGGAGCTTGCCGACGCACAAGATGGCCGCGTCCCAAAGGGAATTCTGCCAGCCATCAAGAAAATCCGACATAAATCCTGACATCCAGGTAGAGATTCTGCCTCACAAGTAACGCACCCTCAGGCGGCTGCTGTGCTGAATCGATCAAGACCAATCTCGCCATTGGTGGTGCTGCTGCTGCACCCGGGGTCACGGCAGTCGATATGGGCCTGGTGATGCACGTTGGCGTGGCCTGCTCCGGAGACAGCGGAGAGGCAAAGCGGGCCATTGCCTGATGCCGCGATTGAGATCTGCTACGGACACGAGCGGCATTGAGTGTCGGGTGGCAGTAGCAGCGACTGAGTCCGGGCCTCCTGGTGCCTCGCTGTGGGGGTGTAGGCTTGGGCCTCATCTGTGTCTGCCTGGATGGCACCGCCCAGCTAGCTTGCGGCTGGGGCCAAAAGTGGCTGCTAAGTGGTCGTAGTTGATCGAGTGCCTGCAAGGAGCCGTGAAGTGCCGCAAAAGGTACGTGGTGCTCTGGGACAGCTGTCGTGGCCTGTCCCTGCCTGGGGAGAGGAAGACTTGTGAACAAAGAGAAGCCCTGTGAGCACTCATCGGTGCTAGTAATAGTGAGATGGAGGGGAAGGTGCAACTGGGCGGCCTACACACTGAGAGAGCTGAGATCTAGGTCACACGCATCAAGGCTCTGATATACTGGGCAAACCACTGGTCACCTCATTGAAAGTAAGAACTGAACAGTTAAATCGCTAATACAACAGCCATTAACCCTCAGAAGTGAGAGGCGAGTTGTGAATACTTATTGCTGCACTGGGCCCTTCTGCTGAAGACCTGGCCACCAGCGGGAGGCCCTCCCCTGATTCAATCAGCTGATGGATCTGCTGCTTTGGGACTAGTGGATCACCACAGTGCCTGCAGATACACCTTCCTGCTGGCATGGTCATCCTAACCCTCCCTAAGAATGTGTGAAGGTCCCTCTTCTTCACAGCGGGACGTAAGCACCCTAGCTTGTGGTACTGGGGGTGGCTGCGCTTTGCTTGATTCCGGCCTTTCGAGGGAGCCCCGGTCCCTCGCTGCACATCTGTGGGGATAACCCCGAGGCCTCTGGCTACTACAGTGGGACAGGATGCAGAGGGTCCTTTGCAATGGGAAAGGAGGACAAAAAACAGCCCAAGCTGCAATTTGAGCAGCTTAAGTCAAAGACCAGGGAGATGGGCGACACCCGTTCCCCCGAGAGACAGGAGGGCACGCCTGAGGAATCAACTGAAGATATCTGGCACATTCTATCGGCCATGCAAAAAAGCCTGTCTACAATAGACTGGTAAATAGATTCCCTAGCCTATTGCATGGATCGAATGTCAGAGCGACTCGACAAACATGGGGAACAACTAGATATGGCCGAACGACGCGTCACTGAGATTGAAGAGGCCCAAACGGAAACAAACTCTGCTCAGAAACAATTCGGCAAGATCCTCACCGTTCTGCAGGATAAGGAAGAGGACTTGGAAGCCAGGTCCAGGAGAAGTAATATTCGAGTTATTGGGCTTGCGGAATCCACAGGCAACATGGAAATATTAATTGAGAAGCTGCTAGTTACGCTGCTGCTGGGCCATGATACTTTTTCTCCAATGTTTTTTTTTTAAACTTTATTTTGCATTTAGGTATAAGTAAAGCAGGACACTAGGACAAGTAAAATTCTTGGGCAAGTACAGGTAGACAAAATACACAATGTCGCAGAGTGATCACATGTTGCATAAAGCAAGTCCCTCGGCTCCCAACATAGTTTCTGTTACAATCGTTCTTGACTCTGATTCACATAAACGGTGTTTACAATCATGGCATAGGAATACATCAACTGCACTAACATCAAAAAAAGAGTTTAGCATTCGATGTAGTTGATTATTGACATGTATCTTGGGACAGCCTAACCCACCCCGGTTGGGACTATGCCCTGTTCTTTCTGTATAGGGGGGCCTTGTCGCTGCGCCTCTAGGTATGCTCTGAAAGGTCTCCAGATATCTTTGGGCCTGGAGGTGGGGGGAACTGTTGTTGCGTATAGGTCACTGTTTGTGGAACAGGATGCCATGATCTTCAGCCACCCCTTTACCGAGGGTGCTGTTCTGCCACCCCAATTAATGGATACCTCCCTTTTGGCCCCAGTAGTAAGCTAATGGGAACAAACCTGCGAGTTGCCGGTGGGAACTGCTTTACATATCCCAACAGGGCAATCTCAGGCAAGGGGGTCATTGGTACCTTAACAATGACACTGACTATCTTATGTATCCTACCCAGTATGAGTGTATGCGCGGACCGGTCCAGGAGAGGTGGGCTAAGTCTGCATTTGGAGCACTGCATCTTGTACAATGGTGCGGTCTGGCAGGGTCTATCCTGTGGAGTCTGGAGGGCGTTGCATCTTGTACAATGGTACTTTTTCTCCAATGTTTGTAGTGGAGCGAGCCTACCACTCTCTCGACCCCAGGCCCCCACCAGGGCCGCAGCCGCGTCCGATGATTGCCAAACTCTTGAACTACAGAGATAGGGATGCTGCCTTAAAACAAGCCAGAGAAAAGGGGTATCTGCAATTTGAGGGCTCTTCGATTTCATTAGTCCTGGACTTCACCATGAAGGCCCAGGAAGCGAGGCAACAGTTTGCTCCCTTGAAGCGCAAACTACGAGACTACAACCTCAACTATGCTATGCTCTACCCAGCCAGACTCAGAGTCACCATGAACAGCAAATCAAAGATTTTTCTAGACTCTACAGAAAGCACTTAAACAGTACCAAAAACCGGATGAGCGGTGCAGAGACTTGGAGAAGCTGCCGGAGGCGACTGGGGGAGATCTAGAGGAGCAAGATTAATCAGACAGACTGGTAACATGTGCATGTAGTTGCGTATGGGTGAGATCCAAAAGTACCCACCTTTAGAGTTAATGCTAATGTATTGGGGGTTGCTAGATATTAGAAATTCAAGGCATCACTGTGGTTGGAATACTGCTACCTACAATATGTGTTTGTTCGCGTGAATATCAGGACATTAGCCTAACCGAGGGATAAAGTTGTTTTACTTTGAACAAATGTTTGTCTACTAGAGGAGGCGCTAGAATTCAGCCTCCATTACACAGAAACATTTTGTTTGACTAGCTGCTCGATGTACTTTATAGTTATAGATGGCATGTTCACAGCTCTGCCTTGGCGGAGTATAGTATGGCAGAGAGGCAACATCCGCCCCTGTGTGTGTCCTACCACAAGGCACTATGCCTGATCATTGTTTATTTGGAGGGGGTGGGGAACTCGTCCATGGCAAGTTGGGGATGACAAGGTGTGGTTGGGGGGGAGTTACAACTGTTAGTTATCGTGAACACAGTGTACCTAATACTTTAATATGTCAGGCTGAAGGTGGATTACATAGTGTCAAGACAGTGAGAAATCTGGTAGGCAGAAATAGCATATGTTTACTTCTGAAGAACAAAGATGTCATAGGGTAAGTGAAATTTAATGCAGCTCCTGACATGGAATGTTAGGGGCCTCAACGATTTCCATAAGGTTCATAAGGTACTGGCCTACCTCACGAGACATGGTATAGATATAGCCCTTTTACTCATCTTCCCTTGGACAGCAAAATGTTAACACAAAGACGGCTACACAGCCCCTTTCAAGCTGATGGCTATTCCACACATTCTACGGGGGTGCCCACTTGGGTCAATCCGAAATCAGGGATCAACTTAGAGGTGGTCGAAACAGACACTGGGGATAGGTATACTATTTCCAGATGTAAGGGGAGAGGTCTGGACCTCTTAGTAGTCTATATATACGGCCCTAATTTTGATAACCCTCAATTCTACCGCGATCTTCAGGGTCGACTGACAGCCACCAGCCCACTAATGCAAACATGGGGCGGCACCTTTAACTATGTACTAGATCTGGCGCTTGATCGCTCTGGGGGATCGGCCCGACGCCCATCAGCCGCTGCCAAAACTATCATAGATGGTGTCACCCAATTAGACAGATGTTTGGTATGCTTTCTTTCCTGGAAAGGGTGGCTTTACTCACTACTCTGCCCCACTCAACCTAAACAGTTTAATTGACTACTGGTTTATATCTAGAGCTCTCTACTCCCAAGTTAGGGAATGCGTGATTCACCCCCGCTCCTTCTCAGACCATTCGCCTATACTATTGGATATAGAAAATCCTCAATAGAGACCAGCCCTTTTTACGTGGCGATTTCCGCCATATTCATTATTAGACAGTGCTTTTAAAACCGACATATCAGAGGCCATAGAATCCTTCTTCGATACTAATATAGGTTCAGTACCCCGGGTTGCCACTGTCTGAGAGACTTTTAAAATTTTCATTCGAGTGATTGCCATTTCAAAACATTCAGGGGTCCTTCGATCTTTCAGAGGACAGCTTTATTTGCTGGAGAAGCGATTAGCTGACCTAGAACAGGTGGCCTTGGGAGGGGGTGACGATCTCACTACAGAAGAGTTTAAAAACACTGGAAGAATACCACGAAATTGCAGATAACGAAGTCAAACACATGGGTAAATATGCAATTGCCAAATAGTATGGAGAGGGGGAGGGACCTGGGGCCACCTTAGCGGCACTGCTGCACAACAAAAGGAAAAGGACTGCTATTCCAGAACTAGGAGCAGAGTCCGGGTAGATATAAAAAAACCCGCCTAGTATAGCTGATCGATTTAGTCAGTATTACTCAGATATGTATTGATCCAGAATGTCAGCGAGGGAACCGGAAATTCTAGACTACCTTGAGCACATTAAACTACCTTGGTTAACGGACGAACACAGGGAATATCTCATGAGACCCTTAGAATCCTGGGAGATCCTCAATGCATTATCCATGCATTCCGGTAGTGCTCCGGGGCAAGATGGCCTCACAGTCACATTTTATAAAGAATTTAAAGATCTTTTAGTCCCACATTTAATGACACTATTACAGGAAACTAGCGAATAACAGGGAGATGCCCCCTTCTATGAGGGAAGCCATGATAGTCACGCTCTTGAAGCCCGGCAAACCCATGATGTATGCTCCTCGTTCAGACCATTATCACTACTCAATGTTGATACTAAAATATTTGCCAAAGTATTCGCTAATCGCTTGGCCCCATTGGTGCCACAGCTGGTTGGCATAGAGCAGGCACGGTTTGTTCCAGGGCGCAATTTAACATACAATCTGCGTACTGTGTTTGGTGCAATACGACACACTAGGCCAGAGATCAAGGCTGCCATGATTTTTCTTGACGCAGAAAAAGCTTTTGATTCGGTGGAATGGGACTTCATGATCTCTGAAATGAGGAAGATGGGCCTGGGCAAGATTTTCCCAAAGCTGGTTTTCGTACTTTACAGTTCCTCATCTGCCAGGATAAGAGTAGGCGACGCAGTTAGGGCCCGATCAAAATCTCAAGGGGCACACGCCAAGTGTTCCCATTATTGCCCCTGCTATCTGCACTTGTGGCGGAGCCTCTGGCTTGTGCCCTCAGGGAATATCATGGACAGGCAGGGATTCGCTTCCTGGGATACAAATTACTAATATCCACCTACGCAGATGATACACTACCATATACCAGAAACCCTGAGACCAATTTATCCCCGGTATTAAGAGAAGTAGTGCGCTTTGGGGAACTATCCAGCCTTAAAATTAATTGGTCCAAATCCACAATATTTCCATTGACCCCTGCTACTGTGCCTACCAAGTTCAACTTCCCCCCTCACCTGTTCTGATGATCCAGTGCGATACTTAGGAATCAAAGTTCACATGGACTCTGGTTTGGTACGTAGGGAGAACTATGGCAAAGCTACTGCTAGATTGGAGGAAGATGTGTAACGTTGGATTTGCCTACCATTGTCCCTTTTGGATCGCATCTCTCTGATGAAGATGGTGGTATTGCCTAGGTTTTTCTTCCTATTCCTAAATATACAGATGGTTCTGCCTGCACATTTCTTCAAAGTTATCAGAACGTTGCTGGTGAGACTGGCTTGGGCCGGTAAGCAGCCACACGTCCAATGGAAGATTCTCACCCTCCCTTATTCCCTGGGCAGACTGGGAGCTCCGGATTAGGAGCTTTACTACAGCGTAGCCCAGTGCTAACATGCTTACTATTGGGTCCACCAACAGCCAACTCCTCCCCACCTATAAATAGAGGGGGTAGCGGCAATGCCGTCCCCATTACCAACTCGGATGTTTCAAGCCCCATGCATGCGCGCCAGAATACTAGACTCAATCAATGCCACAGTACATGCATGGCACGACCTGCTAAAAGGACAGGCGAGCTCCTTCTTGTATTCACCGCTAACACCACTGGATTGGTGCCAGTGGCTGCCGGTAAGCAGGGAAAGGGAGGTGGTAACTTCACAAGAGACACTCAATATTACCAAAATTGGAGATTTGTTTCTGGCGGGTAGCGAGCAAGATTGGGATGAGATCGAAGCCGAGGGATGAATAGTTTCACTTGGGTGAGATTTCACTTTCACAGGGTGAGACGTGCCCTTCGCGAACAGCTGAGCGATGATATAATGGAACCCCCTGATGTCACCTCCTCTTTTATACTTAGTTTGGATTCCCCTAACAAGATAGTCTCAAGCATTTATAATATGGTGCAAGGGTACCGCAAGAACTTTTTTACAAAAGCCAGGCTAGAATGGCAGAGCGACCTGGGGAGGGCTCTAGACGACAAAACATGGGGCTTCTGCTGCGAATTGACACAAAGTATGTCTTTAAACGGGCGACATAGCATAATACACTTTAAGTTCCAAAATAGAGCCCGACTGCAAATATATGGCCTCAGGGGTATGCGGATTGCGATCGCTGTGGTGCAAATCCAGGGGATTTTATGCATGTTGCCTGGCTCTGCCCAGATGTAGCAGGGTTTTGGAGATATGTTTTAAAGCTTATCTCTTTTTATTTTATTGTTCAAACTGTTCACATTCCAGGAATATATTTTAATATGTAGGCTAATTGATGTATCAAACTGTGTGTGTGTCACCCTCTTAATCAGATAAAAAGTAATTTGTTGCTCCTAGAAAGTATTGTGATTTATCATCTGTTAACCCCTGACCCTCCCCTGCCCCCTTTCTAAACTTAAACCTGCCCCCTACCCTGACCCTCTCCGTGGAGTGCCCACCTAAGCCAACACATCCTAAGAAATGAACAGTTCTACATTGCCAGCTCCAGCGCATGTTTTCTGGTACTTATAAATGTTTAACCTTAAACAATCACTGACTTCTAACATTTAGCACGAACAAGCGTCATCGATGGCCTGAGTGGCTATAAATAATGACTTTGACAAATTTGGTGTTCCCTTCTATTTTTGATAGAAAGTCTGTGACTTCAGTTATAGTCCTAAAGGTAGACATTGTATTGTTGCACATTACTCAAAGTTTCCTGGGAAAGAAGACTCTAGGAGTAGCACATTGCAATCGTATAGCCCACCGTAGGAGGCTATACCGGCTATTAAAGGCCAGCTCCCGCATTAAAGACCCGAACCGAAGACTTTTTAAAGAGAGCAGTCCTTTAATGAGCGGCATAGACCAACTACAAAGGGCTATAAGGCTTTTAGAACATTCCATCCCTAGAGGGCAGACTGTTCTAATTTGTAAACATACAGTATCAAAGGCTTCTGACAGAGCAACTGCCAGAGAAATAATTCTATGAAATTGTCATAGTGCAACTGGACTTAGTGGATTATTAGTTGAAATGGATGGTAGATAGCGCTCTTCAAGAAATAATTCCACTGTTCCTTATGAGGTCCAATAATTTAAAACTGAGCTCAATGCTTGCCAGCTTTAGCACAGATCAAGCAGGATTAATTTAGGATAAATGTGTAAAGCATTTATCAGTGCAAGAACAGTTAAAAAGTAGAAAACACAACATGATAAAAATCCCATTTCACTTTATTAAAAATAGAGAAACTTTTAACAGACACCAAAACAGCAAAAATCGTATGCAGGGAACCAGAGATATGCGTTTTCAAATTTTTAGATGTTTCTAGCGCCAAAAAGCTCAAAGCGCCAAACGCAGGCATCTGGTTGTGCTAGATGGGTCAAAGTCAAAATTTAAGACGGACTACAATGGAGCACAGGTCAGGGACAGGTACCATATTTATCCTGGTGGAAAGGTTACCTTGAAATTTAGTTGTTTTTCTGGGGAAAAGTCCTTGTAAAAGAGGTCATCGGCGAGGCAATGTGCCAACTGGATACAAAGAAGGGCACGTCAACAGTGGCTGGCTGAAGTGCAGGGCTTTGGCTTTGACGAAAAGTTCAAAGGCTTAGACCTCGAAGGCATGAAAACTCCGAGCAGGAGAAGTACGAAGTTGAGGCCCAGGATGGTATCATCGTCGGGTTGCTGCTTGCAGGTGGTCTCGGCGAATACTTTTCATTCTGACTTAAAATCTTTGCTGGAAGTGAAGATTCTTTCAGCAGGACAAAAAAACAGGTTGAGTCCTACTGGAAGTTTGAGATCTGCAGCTGTAGCTCGTGATGGTCTGGTGGAAGCCTCTTTTTCTTTTTGCAAAAGTGGGGAACACATTTCTAAGTGTCTAGGATTGCAGTTTTTGATGCAAAAGAGTACACTCTAACACCAGCCAAGGGTCAAGGTCCTTTTGGGCACCATTTGAGGGTTAGTACTCAATCTCCCATTAGCCACCAGAAGGGTCCAAGGCTAACCCCGTTTGGAACTGGTCTGCTGGGCTCAACAAAGACTTGGGCTTCTCTTAGCTTTATGTCCCTGAAGCTGAACAGAAAGCTAGCCAACTAGCCCTTGGAGCCTATACTTTTGTCCTGGGTACAAGTGGGAGCAGGTGCAGTCCTTGGTATGTCTACAGGCTCCTCATCAGGTGCAGTCCTTCTTTTGTCTTCCACAAGTCCTGAGGTGTTCTGAAGAAGGTACACAAGGGTGCCACTCTTATGCCTGGCACTAGCTTGTTGGTGGAGGAAACTCCCTGGCTGTAGGACATGCCGTTCCTAGGAGTACTTCCCCGAAACGTTTTGTTTTTTTGTCCTTCTATTCTTCACCTATTCTCTGTTTGTGACCCTTGAAATCGGGTATATTCCTAATGTACTGTAGTGGGAAGGTACGAGCACCCCCCTTACACAGGTTAGGAGCAGGGTGCTCATGCGTTTGCGTTAAGTGTCGTACTTGGGAGTGCGCTATAAAAAGGTACACCATATACCCAGGGCAGGTACGGCATTGGCGAGTAGGGGGACATGGCACTGATCATGCCCCGATGGACTCACCTGCCCAGTATGTCTCCTACTCAGGTTGGTGTTTGCACTGGTGAGCCAACCCAGAGGTAGGCCTCCCCTACTGCTGGAGCAGCCCCAGGATACGTCCCGAGGGGTGAAGCTCGTGTAGGTGAGTAGCCGGGTGGAGTGCTGAGCATGACCACTGCCCGAACAGGGGTGAGCCCTATTTGGGTTCCCCCTACCTCAGAGGTCAGTTCCCCTTCATGGGACATCTCCTGAGGCTGCTAAGACTCCTTTGCAGCTGTAGGGCCGGAGCCCTTCCCTGCTGATGTTGCACTGTGGAAGTGCGCACACCCTTCCTGCCTGCCGTAGGAATCTGTGCTTAGCTGAGGTGATGAAAGGGATTCTCCACCTGTCATGACAAGCAGTGGGTGCACTAGTACCAAGGCTGTGCGTGGCCTGACCGGATAGTGTTGGTCTGCCTGAGCCCTTCCGCCAGAGATGTTTCTAGGCCCCTGCCACCAGCCTGCCAAGACAGGTTGTGTGTGCGTTGGCACCAAGGAAGTGCTTAGCGTGAATCCGGACCACCATTGTCGGCCAGATAGAGCACGGACAACACGGGTGCTCAGGAGACCCGGACCACCGGCCTGCCACTGCACACTGGCAGGCATGCTGGTTCTTGTGTGGAGCCTCAAGGCTCTGGACCCTTTCGCATTGTACTGCAGTGTAAAAGTGTGCCCGCCCTTCTGACACATGTTAGGAAGTGGTGCAGACATGATGTTTGTAAACGTAGGTCAGGCCTGCCTTTGCATCCTGGGTGCAAACTTGCACAGCTGGTGTGGTTTACCTATGTGTCTGACTTGCTATTGCATGCTGGAGTGCGCTCTCGCCCGAATGTGCATTTAAACATATGTCAAACCTGCCACAGCAGGTCTGTGAGAGCCCCCTTGCGCGCGGACTCCGGTTGGACTGTAACACACCCGGTCCAGCCAGAGAGGGGCCTTTCATCTCTACTCGGATGGAAGCTGAAGGGCGGGGCAGGCATCCATGGGTGTTCACTGCCCAGGTAGTACGGAAGACCCATGCGGGTTCCCCTATCGAGAAGGCTTGGCCTTCCCTTAAGGTAGCATGGGGAAGGGGTTGCCTGTATTTCAAGCTGCAATAATGGACTGCATTGGTGCTGCCTTGTGATGTTTCCTACCAATGGATTCGCTAGGCCAAACCTGTTCCAATGGCAAAGGTGGGCTTGGTATATCTTGCATTGAAATGTCATGTATGACACGTGAGCAGTTCTATGCATCAAACTTTGTGTGTGCCATGGAGCTTGGCACCGGTCAACATCGGAGGCCAGGGAACCCATGTGGGCATTCCCCAGTGACAGCCATAAACCATTGGGCATGGAATTGAGATAGCTGACCTCTCCCATTTGTGGGTCTGGTGGAATATATGGGGGGCAGAATTGTGACACCCAGCCTCAGGGGCCAGATCACGGCCCCCATAAAGATAGAGATCAGCATTACGCAGCCTCATGGCAGCCAGGATGGAAAACTTAGGGGACACATCTGTGGTTCAGAGGAATACCCTTTGAACCTTCCTCAAACTTCAAAGGTCCAATAGGTTAAAACTACCCAGTGCCACCCCACCAAGTGGGGAGAACCACTTGTATTGACACAGGACTGGAGAATCTGGACTGTGTGGTGCACATTTCCAGAGGACTCTGTTGTGCACTTAGGATAACTGGAAAGGACCGCATGCCTTCCTTAATAGTGGCTGGCCTGCGCAGACGACCGTCTGACGTGTGACACCCTGAAGTGGGCTCCGAAGGACCAGTTGGTTGGTCTCCTGTTCTCTCATAGGTCTTAGGGACATCAAAGATCTCCTACGAGGGGCCCACACCATCTACTGGTGACATCTGGACAGCGGTGACCTCTGAGTGTCCACATCGCCTGCTAAAAGCTGGACAGCATAGTGTGAGCTTGGAACTACAGAATCTTGCCTAGAGAGCTCAAGACGTTGCCCGCATCTACGGTGAAGTGGTTCCCTTACTGCAGGTACCCCTGCATGCATAAGTGTCTTGTTGGTGGTTAGCGGATTCACCGGTTGTGGGATCCAAAGAGGCCCACTTCATCAACTGTGTCACATTTCTCTCGAGCACCACTCTGACTGCATGCTCATCGTGTGTGGTGTCTAATTCACAGGTTGCGACCCTTGGCGTTGGGAGACGCACCCATTGCAGAGTCTCATTCTACCTCGTGAGGCACTGCTGAACTTGCGCCTGTGTTTGTGTCTGGAATTGTCTGGTGCAACTGACATCAAGGTGTGCTAGACATAGTGCCTCATTTCCAGGTAGGTTTTGAATTGCAGCTCTACTTATTGTAAGCTGAAGTGTCTGTGTGACTCATCTACCTCTAGTTTATGCTTACTGTCTATCCCCACCTGCTTTCCAGGTACCCAGACAAAGTGTGACCTCAGACATGAGTGGCCTTGTGTCCAGAGGGAGGGGCTGGTGAACTTCCATCCGGGGTGTGTGGGACAGTGGTTGTGAATTGGAGGGTGGCGGGCGACTTGGAGCCACGTGGTCTGCACTGTGCTATCTATTGACCTACTTGGTATCAGTGGCACCGTATTAGGGTGTCGGGTGTGTATGAGTGTGAAAGTGTTCATACAAACCAGGCTTGTACCTGTCGCACTGCATAGTGGTGCAAAGCGACGGTGCTGGAGTGACCATCTGTGGAATGCCTATGCTTCATGACACTCGTCAGCAGTATTGGTTTATACGTTGTTCTCTTGCCAAAAGCACTTTACCTCTCAATTGTGTGTTTATCTGCGTGGGCTTGTCCTGTGGCACTGCTAAAAGTGTGTTATACTTCTGTGTGCACATATTACTGATATCGTCGTAGCCTAGGTTGCACCCTATATCCATGTGAAGCTACATGATTAGGACTGTGGGGGTGGGCCAGGGGGCAGACAACGTGTAACACTGGATAAGGGTGCTTCGTGTGGTTTAGAATTGGACTTTTCCCATGTGTGCATGTTATCGAGATTTGATCAACAAGAATTGTGCCTAGTACTACTAGTAATATCGCCATGAATATAAACATTGTTTCTCGACGTTGAAGGTGAATTCTCTCATTTGTGTTGTGTGTAGTATTTATTGTGTTCGTGTGCTGTGTTCTTACTTTACACATTGCTTCTGAAGGACGCCTGACTGCTCAGTGCCAAGCTACCAAAGGGTGAGCATGGGTTGTACAGTGTGTGTAATCACCTACCCTTGATGGGCGTGGAGCGCTCTGCCTGGCTGGGGCACCCCCTCAGCCAACCAGACAGTGCCGGTTCCAACACTGGCCAAGAGGAAAATAATTCCCTAGGGCAACCCTACCAACTGACATTTCCTTGGGCGTTGGCCTTAAAAAATCCTTTAGTGCCCTGCTCTCTCAAAATCCATATAGCAGAACATGTCTTCCCCTAGTCGGATCTCTGGGCACACCTCTAAGGTGTGTCTAAGGGAATGAGGAATCCCCCCCCCGTAAACCATTTCTAGAAAATGTTTTCCCCCGACTGGGACTGGTGCCACTCTGGCTACTTAAACAATGGCAGGGGCAGACTTAGGTGTGAGTTATATGTGCCCGTGACAGGGGATGCTTGTGCAGTTTGTGGGCACACCCCAAAGGCCATCCTGTCAGGAGGAGGTCCCCACTCCCACAGCCAAGGCCCTTTTGTTCCCTTTCCTGTGAGCCATTCACACTTCTTTGAGGGGGGAAAGCAGGCATTTGAGGATTAATTAAGGATGTTGGATGCTTTAGGCAGGAAAAATGACAACATTCTACGAGTGACATTTTGAAAATAGCAATTTAAAATTCAACTTGTCTACCCAGAGGGCATTTGGGGTCTACCTTAGAGGTGACATTCATTTATTATAAAGGAAGGTTTAGTCCTGGTAAATGGATTATTTTGCGAGGATGAATTTGCACACTCATGTTACAATGGTAGGCCAGTAGATGTCCTTTTAGTGTCACTTTAGTGGTGGAACAATAGGTGCTGCAGTCCACTAGTGACATTTAATTTACATGTCTTTGGTGTACAGGGTACCATGTACTAGTGTTGCAGGGATTCTGCACATATACAGAACTACGCGCAGGAAACCAGGACCTCGGTGTATAGTGGTGTGCCAACAACCCACCTTAGTGCTCGGAACCCCTATCCGACTAGCTATAGTGTCTCATTCGTTCTCCGTACTACAGCGAAGCTACCAATGATTAGACATCCTAGAACAAGTGACTCTCTCAGTAATCGCAGGAGCAAGAATACTCTTTCGCCAACTCACTCACTCTTGTCCACAACATAAGTAATCAGAGATACAGTATAGTTTACAATGTTTATTTTAACTAACGTGCTCTATAATGCAGTACACGAGCCAATACTAGCAGCAAAATGCATAATCTCAATATAGTGAGCATTGTTACAATTCCATAAAATATGAACGGGGAGATCATTAAATAAACTAGTGGAAAAAAAGGCCTAACGTACCTTGACACCTTCCCCGTGCTAGGAACTAGTTTATGATAATTATAGAAGACCTCTGGTCTTTGTCAGGGAACCCCATACCTCCAGGTTTAGATGCAAGGTTTTACATCTCCGGACAAACACAGCTCTTCTCTTCAGAAGGATTTTCTTCAAGTGCCTACAATGCAATATTAAAAGCACCAGATTTTCAGTAGTGCACCTGTGGCAGTATTATGTCTAACATGCGTGGGACTGACCAACGCAGATTAACGGAGCACATTGTTTTTCGACCTTGAACACGCTGTGCAGACAGAGCCTCAGAGTACAGCAAGAGAAGTGGAAGGTAGACGGGTCTCGTGAACGAGCACAAGCAGAGGATTTGTGAAAACAAAGTCATGTAGAAATGTGTGCAAAAGCAGCAACATGGCAGTCAAGCTTATACTAACTTATGTTAACTTAGCAATGTAAGCAGTGAGGCATAACCTCACTACACCCTCCCCATGGTGAGTCCACCACATGTAGTCATAGGAGGAACACAGAGTTCAGGAAGTATGAGTTCAAAAGCGTCAATATTCCATTGAAACAGGAGATGGAAACAATACTAAAAATAAATATAGTCGGTTTTGTCAATAGGTGCCTCAAAAAAAATATATGTCATATATAAAAAATAGGCAAAAGTGAGCTCCAGCCTCTTTAATCATTCAGAGTGTATGAGCAGTAGACAGCAACGGCTTCCAATAGGAAATCATTGTCATCGGTAGAAAACAGGGATGCCATCCAATTTAGGAAGCAGAACGAGCATTCGTGATCTTCACAGGTGGGTGCATCTAGCACCATTTTAAGACAACTTGTGTGATATTCAATGTAGCTACGTTGTAGGAAGTCCTGCGTCGCTGCACAGATATCCCATTGTGCCAATACTCCAAGCGCAGCCGCGCATGACATAAAACCAACCCCGGAGCATTCTTGCGGGGGTGGGAAAAGCAAATTTTTACAGCAAACCACGCGGTGTGTAACTGTTACAATATACGGTATGCCAGTGGGCTTAATAGCTGGTACTGGAAGTCCCTTTAAAACACAGGCAAAATTCGGGGCGGTAACACTGCAAGCCCAGTGTATCTTTATGTTTTTGCAGACAAGGGAACGCCCTAACGTAGAGTCACAAGATTCCCCTGTAAGGTATACTTCTCTGTCATCTCGCAAACTACTGGATGTAAAAGGCAAGGACCACACTTCATGGAGGAAAGCGCTGCCCAGGGGTTCATAGCGACCTATTGGTTAATGCTTCCTGCACAAGGTAAATTTAAACAAAGAGAATGGTAAAGAGATAATCCCGTGGATGAGCCAGACAGCAGAGTTTGTTTCAGCCACGGAGAATGGTAAAGCGTCAATCTTCTCAATATGTAAAAGCATATATGTTGCATCCTTCATGGACATAAACTGTTGTTTGTCAGTTCAATTAAAAGGCAAAAATAAGGCAGTTGCGTTTAAAAAATCTCATGGAACCTTCCCCATTTTCAAAGTTTGCAAAGTCCATGCAAACTGCATCACAGAACGTAATTGATTTTGACCATGATACAACATAGATACATCCTCTTGTACAATATCAACAACAGATAAAACAATATTATCTAATGTGTAAATACGAGAAGATAGTGTGTTAATACTATTGTCAACAACAGCAAGAACCTTTTCCAGGTTTGCTTGATCTATTTCCCTCAAACGTGATGCAGCTTCAGTTTGAGAAAGCTTCCATATTTCATTGTAAGCAGCGTAAATAAATCTCTTAGTTCTGGGACCAGAAGGGCCTTTAATAAAATTGGCCATGTCAATGTTGCTACACAACAGCGATAGGTGTTGTTTTACTGACGATAGAGATGAACATTGTAACCAATTTTGACACAATTTTCCCACAGAATACATGGTAACTGAATGTGCATCAGCAAAACGGGGATCTAATCTATCTTGTTTGTAACCAGGGACCCTGTTATGAAAACGTAATTGGCAAGCATCAGCAGCCGTCTGCCAAACTAACCACCCTAGTGGGTCCAAACTAGAGACATTAAACGTAACATTCTGGACTAAAGCTTGCAGTTCCTCAACGGAATAATCAGTATGCATGCTCCAGTTCTGATATAGGGCCAAATTAGGAATGGTAGGGGTATTCATCTGTTTTGTAGTGGCTAAACCAAAGCAGGTGGTTTGATAAATTGAATCATTTAAAAATAGAATTTGTGTTGAGATGAGGCACACGCGATTTAAAGCTTCAGTGCCCCGAACCTGCCAGGGCCTAGAACCCCAGAAAGATTTCAAATCAACTGTAGCCTTCCAATGTTCATAGCCACCCAGTGATAAGCTATGCATGAACGAATTGGAATACCACAATTTTGTGTGAGTTAACATCACTTTGGGAGTAGATAACGTGTTTAATTTAAAATAAAAGGACTCTGGATTGGACCTGTCGAAGTCTGTAAAATAAGTAAACTTTTTCAAGTGGGTCTTGGAGCTGCCTGCTAATGGAGAGGGGCAATGTTCCCATTGTGTGTAATTAAAACATTTTTTAAACGTATTAGCTTTATGCAGGTAGTGATGTCCAAAATGCTGGTAACAGTATAAATCGGCATAATTTGCAGTATTTAAGTACAATCTTCAGCATCAAAGGCAGCCTTAAACTTCAAATCTGAAAATGAAGATTGCAAAGCTTGCACATCCCAATCATCTGAATGAATGTTTTGTTTCACTACATCACTCATTGAAACACGAAGTACATTCCGAACATTAATAATCTCTGACAGACCATGAATCTGGTAATCCACAGCATCCCTGACAATGCCGTCAGCTACTGGAAAGGCAGAGATGTTAACAAAAGTCTGGTCTTGTTTTATGAAGTGAGAAGACACATGCAGAGCTAAAGTTCTAGTCACCAACTGGACTGCAGAGCGTTCTGGTAGGTAGTGACCATTGATAAGCAGGAAAAAAGCCAACGGTCATGAACAGAAAAATTATGATTAGCACCAACAAGATGTATGTCCAAGGAGTGACCAAATAAGTCTGTTTGAACCAGTAGAAAAAAATGCTGAATTTGGTAGGGGCAAGCGATGAGTTGAAAGTTTAATCAAAAGAAAAACGTGACTGGTTGAGGGAAGTTGGTTGCAAACCAGGCAATGACTCGCCCGTGGGATAAGCATATTCAGTCTCATCAGTACAGGTGGAGGATGGTTGAGTAAGCAAGGGATCAATGACAGAGTTCATCTCGATGGTAGTGTCACGCTGTGTGTCGTCAGACATGCCCAACACAGGATACCTGGATATTGCTGGACTTGATGCAACTGGTGTTATACTATTCAGGAGCGGCCAGATGTTGTAGCTTGACATTGTCCACAGAGATGTATCTGTTGTCTTTGCGACCAGGAAGTGGTGGTAAGATGACTGTACGAGTTCCCTTCACGCCAAGCACTGGAACCGGTGCACGATAAGAGGGGCCAAATTCTTTTTTATTCTCCACCTTCTCTCGGACCAGATCTCCAACTTTGGGTAGCCAGTCTGCTACCGGAATCTGTAGTGCCTCATCAGCGACAGAGGGTAAATGGTCTTTTGCTAGACTGTCACAGGTGTCTTGTAAGTCCTGTAACATAGTAGAATGATTATCTACGTCAAAGGTAGCAGCTGCCGCCGCCATGTCTCGACCGTCAAGGTCCGGGACAAACATTTGTATACCAAAGAGCATTTCGTATGGGGTCCACTCACCCAGAGATCTTCTAGGGAGATTATTAAGTGCACTTTGTACGTTGTACAAGTGGGCTAGCCAGTTCCTGCCAGTACCTAAGCTGTCAAGGATTGCTTTAAGTCATGGTTCAAAATAGAAACCGTCACAGACACTCCAGCATGCGCCGAAGCCATGCCTTTGTGTGCGACTGTAATCAATGAAAGTCTGCGGTCAGCGTTGGGAATTAACCTGTCACCAACGTCATTAATTCTTACATATGGAACCTTGAAGGGACTTAACTGATAAGAGTACTTTGAAGGGAACCCTTGCGGGTAATTACCACCCTTCTCATTAGCAGCGATTGCTGCCAAGATGCCATTATCAATCTGAGTCATGGATCTTGTAACGGCTGCAACTAGACACGTGGCTACTGCAGACTTGGCTGCTTCATCATCCAAGCTATTGCCGAGAGCGTGCGTGCCCACACATTGATGGCCAAGAGTATGTATAACATGTGTGAGTGGTAGATGTTGTTTAAGATCTGCCACTCAAACCCAAAGCATTTTATGCTTAATTGCGCTGCCTTTGGAATCACGATAGTCATTCTGAGACCAAAAGAATAAGTTATCATTGAAAGCTTGAACACAGTAATAAGAATCACTTACAATTAGAGTAGTCACATTAGGATCCGCAAACTCCAGTGCAAGCATCAAAGCGCGCAACTTGGCCAATTGGGTGGAATAGTCTCCTAATGCCTGTGTATGCACAACATTAGATTTGAACTCACCGTTCACCATGGCACCTGCCACAATTGCACAGGCAGCTGAATATGCCTGCTTAGATTCTGTTGCCGGTTGTGCTGAACCATCGGTGTATATGATACAATCGTACTCCTCAAGCGGACGCATGGACAGAGGGGGAGGATGAACAAATTCATACTGCAAAAACTCTTGCGTCTGTAGCGAGGAGTCAAAGATAAAGGTGACATCGGGAGATGTCAAAGAAGTAGCCCACTGTATCCAACGCGAATGCAAGGCCTTTGAATTTGGTAAACTTGCCTTTGTCACTGCTTCAAGTGCAGGATAAGGCGTTACCACCGAAATGCGTTTCCCTTGTGCCAGCACGCGTTCCTTGAGGATCGCCATCTGCACAGCTGTCAAAAGTTTCTCAACACTGGAAAACCTCAACTCGGCCGAAGTGTATAAATGTGATTTGTAAGCAATAGGAACTGTCACCTTCATTAAACGTCATGTAAGTGAAACCCACTGCGCCTGGCACTATTCCTATCACCAGGTTTGTGTGGTTATCACGAGTTAACAAGTATTTACATTCAAGAAGATCAGTCTGCAAAGATTTCAGGATAAATGAATGTTCCGGAAGTCAGCAGGCTTTTGAAAATGTTGGTTGTATCAAGGCATGAAGAGGCTTGATACGCTGGGCATATTCGGGAATGTAAGTACGTCTGAAGTTCAAAAATCCCAGCAAAGATTGTAGTTTTTTAAAGGTTGTTGGAGGTTGCAAACATGCACATTTCTCCAGGAAGTGAGGCGCTAAGCTTCTACCTTCATTATTGAGCTCATAGCCCAAGTCCAACACGGTATACTCTGCAATGTGCGATTTGGCAAAGTTAAACTTGTATCCATAGTCAACAAACAAAACAATGATGCGGTCGACCCGACAGAGATGCGGCCATAATTCGTCGTCCGTGAGATAAATATCATCAACATACGAGTACGCATCTGGGTCAATGCTGTTTAATAACGAGACAACACGGGCGGTGAAAACACCGGCGCTGTTTTTATAGCCCATAGCTAAACGCCTAAATTGTTTTTGTTTACCACCGGCTGTAAAAGCGGTCCATTGACTGCAGGCCGGGGAAAGATTGTGACTGAAAAATTAATTGGAAATGTCGAGCGTAGTTTTATATTTCTTACGAACAAGACTGTCTACAAGAGCAGAACTATGGGTATTCTGTACCGCAAAAGTGTGACAGTGAGAGTTCAAATGCCGGTAATCCAAAACTATGCGGTACGACCCATCGGGCTTGGTACCGGTAAAAAGAGGGTTATTTATTGGTGACACACATGTCTCAATCACTCCTTGATGCTCTAACTGTGTCAGAATCTTGACCTTTTGCATCCCGCCGGAGCAGATATTGGGGTTGTGGCTGAGGCATAGACCGCAATGGTATCTCATGGGGCGGTGAGTCTTTATCCCAGCCCACATGAGTACGGTACAGAGCCAGTGCAAGCATCAAAGCCCACTCTTCAGGAAAAGACTGTGCATGCTCCTTGGAGCCATTACGTGAAAAACTCGAAAGAATCACTTCCTCCCCTTTAGGAGCAGCAAGAACAAATGGTTGTGGCCAGTCCGTCTCTGCTAATAAAATGTTATAAGAAGAGGTCAGATTTCCCACCAAAATCCCTTTAATGACACGCTGTATGTCACCTTCAATTATAAGAACTGTGTCATATAGTCTGTCGGGGGAGCCACTCGAGTGTCAGCGGTTTCAACTGTAATGAACGTGTCAGTTGCTGTCGACTCCAGAAACGGAGCAGTGCTTGCCGCACTATTGTAACCTCTGCTGCGCTGTGTAGCAGCGTTACTGCCCATGTTAAATTCAGGAGGCGGGTTCTCACCGTCTGTGGCATATCTCGCTGTTAAAGCTGCAACTTTCCTTTTCTGAAACTGTGGGCGCTGACGCGGAAAATCGTCTTGTTTTCCCTTTCCGTCAGTCTGACAAGGCTGCTCACGTCCTTGTGGGGCACCTCGACCTCTGCCGCGCTCCTGACGTTCTCCGCCACCGGCTTGTGAGCCTGATGTTTCCTGTAAAGAATAAGGAGAATGTTGATCAGGAACCTGAAACCGGTCAGGAGACGGCGCACGCAACCCCTGTTTCTGTTGTTGCTTTCCCTGTCTCTTAGTTTTCCAATTCTTTTTATTAAAGACTGGACGCTCGTCTTTCTCAGACTGAGCTTTTTGTTGTGTTTGCTGTTGAGCTGCTATCTTAGCAAAAGGCTTAAAACCCAAGCTATTGCGTCCATTGGTCTTATAAGCCTGGGCAATAATTTTCGGCAATTCTCATGGCCTGTCCGGCTCTGGGACTAGAGACAAAGCATTAGCCACTTGTAAGTTTACTGCATCCCCCTTAACGTTAGTAAGGATCAGATCAGCAACTACGTCGAACACCCCGACCAGTCTCATCCCCAATTCAACAGCTGCTTTTGGGCCGTGCTCATCCTGAACACGCTTAATCGCGTGGAGTACGGTCATTGAGAGAGTGCCAAAACATTTAGCATACACTGCCGTGAATACCCTACACCAATTGTTACAATCGTTTTCTTCGGGTATTAAGTCTTTCTGCAAACTAATTGTCAAAATCCTGTTTTTCTCCACAGGAGAGGTATTTGGAAATACAGCCTCCAGCTGGTCAAAATTTTCAGCAAGCCAGTAAAGCAAATCATCTTTATTTTGAGGACGCTTGCCCATTACCAAATTAACCATAACGGGACTGATAGTCACACTGCCAAGTCCAGCTGGTTGCGCTGCAGGTCCAGGTGGTCCCACCTGAATGTTGCTTGAGACATATTGTATGTCAGCCCTATGCACCTGTATCAGGGAGGTGTGCAATACGCGGAGCTTCGCTACAGGAACTGCCAGATGTCGTGGATGTGGTGTGTACCCAGCCAAAGCAGGCCAAGTGGCCCCATCGATAGATAATGGGCCCATGCGGATCGGAGTCACTGGGTGGGGAGGGCACCATTAAACCAGATTTGGTGTTGCCATGCCGACAACGGAACCTCAAGAGTCCTATAAGGCCGATATACATTAGGAAGGGCCGTATGAGTGTATACATGGAACAGGTTATCCGTCCCATCCACTGCCGGAGAGGTGACCCAAGAATAAAACACCTCAAAGTGGTAAGCCGGATCAGCTCCAACCACAAAGATAAGGACAATACCCGCGTCCGGCACCCCATAAATGGCCAGATGTCGCCGGAGTGTTGTGCGACTATGTGCTGGTATATCTACATCAGCCATGAGGACTAAAGAATAGATAACAACCTAATGCGTGGCAGCGCAATAAAGAGTAAGTACAAGAAGAAAACACCTTTTAAGAATATCAAGCCTGAAGAAACCTATATAAACATTAATATAGGAGGTATCACCGTCACATCTGTTTCCGTAAACAGAAGCGAGGGAATTGTGGACAAGCACAAGAACTACTCAAGCGTCTTGCAGCTAAGAGCTAGACAAAACGTTGGTTGTGCGATGTTGCAGGGATTCTGCACATATACAGAACTACGCGCAGATAACCAGGACCTTGGTGTATAGTGGTGTTCCAACAACCCACCTTAGTGCCCGGAACCCCTATCCGACTAGCTATAGTGTCTCATTCGTTCTCTGTACTACAGCAAAGCTACCAATGATTAGACATCCTAGAACAAGTGACTCAGACTCTCTCAGTAATCGCGGGACCAAGAACACTCTTCCGCCAACTCACTCATACTTGTCCACAACATAAGTAATCAGAGACACAGTATAGTTTAAAATGTTTATTTTAACTAACTTGCGCTATAATGCAGTACACGAGCCGATACTAGCAGCAAAATGCATAAACTCAATATAGCGAGCATTGTTACAATTCCATAAAATATGAACGGGGAGATCATTTTATGAAGCTAGTGGAAAAAGGGCCTAACTTGCCTTGCCACTCTCCCCATGCTAGGAACTAGTTTATAATAATTATAGAAGACCTCTGGGCTTTGTCAGGAGGACCCCATACCTCCAGGTTTAGATGCAAGGGTTTACATCTCCAGACAAACACAGCTCTTCTCTTCAGAAGGATTGTCTTCAAGTGCCTTAACATGCCTACAATGCAATATTAAAAGCACCAGATTTTCAGTAGTGCACCTGTGGCAGTATTATGTCTAACATGCATGGGAATGACCAACGCAGATTAACGGAGCACATTGTTTTTCGACCTTGAACACGCTATGCAGACAGAGCCTCAGAGTACAGCAAGAAAAGTGAAGGTAGACAGTTCTCATGTGAACGAGCACAAGCAGAGGATTTGTGAAAACAAAGTCATGTAGATATGTGTGCAAAAGCAGCAACATTGCAGTCAAGCTTATACTAACTTATGCTAACTTAGCAATGTACGCAGTGAATCCATAACCTCACTACACTAGGGACTTAAAGGTAAACATTTGCCCAATTCAACAAAGTACCAATGCACTTGGGCCTGGCTACTAGGGTCCCAGTGTACACAGTCGAAACCCAATAGCATCAGTCCAAACAAATATGGGGATATTCATCCAAAAAGAGCCATTTTTTAAGGAACATTTTCCATGGTGCCATTACAGCCTGGAATGTAATACATCTCCTCCTACAACAAACTTAAGTAAAAGCAGTAAAAGTAATCCGTGTAACTTCAGAGAAATCTAAAAACAAATAAGAGCACACCCTATGGCAAAAGATCAATAATAACAATGACAGATAGACCATAAGTGCACTACATTTTCATCTCTTTTTCCTTTCCACCTAGAATAAAGCAATTTTCTCTTGCTTAATTTTTCTTCACTGCCCAGAAACACTTTGTTTCCAAATGTATGCAGAACCCTACTTGGTTCTGACAAATTATGTCCCCCTTTCTTTACTGCCACACCAACTCTGACATGTGGTAAGTAACCTTTGCACTTCTATTCTCATTGAACTTCTTATGGAGTCTAATTTTGAAAACTACTTGCTTTGCCTCTATATTTTTCGAAACTTTTTTTAGCTCTCAATATTTCTTCTCACACCTTTCCATCCATCCTGGACATATCCCAGTGTCTGGAGGTGCAGCAACACGATTGGAGAGAAACAGAGTGTGTAGTAGGCATATAATTCCACAACATCTTTCTCTATTCATCCTTTCAATTTAAATTGTACCTTTCTGTCATCTACAGACATTCCCCTAGCACTCTACCAACTCATTCCACTAAACTATTCTCTCTTAAAGGCATAAAGAGTTTTATTGATGTGTTATGCCACGTTTTTTCAAGAGCTGTGAAATACACGTAGAAACAAATTGTGGTGCATTATCTGTTACTATCTCCTCTGCAAAGCCTTCCCTCATGAAAATATCACAGAAAAATATGTTCCTAGTCTTCCCATCAATCACCATTTATACCTCAGCCCATTTTGAAAACAGTATACCATCACAACTACCAAATCCGAACGGCCCACGAATGTCCACGCCCACTTTCTTTACTGTTCATTCGGAGATTTCAGTGGTACAATAGGAGACTCTCTTACCATATAAAACTTATCATACTGCACACAGCTTGCACAGTTCCTGACATACATTTCCAAATGGTTATCCATCCCTGGCCACCAGAAATCCATGTATGCCTTAATTTTCATGGCTAGCTCATCTGGATAATCTTCAAACCCTGGAAAATATTATTTTAGCACTCACTGGCTCAGCATCCTTGACCACTTAATCCTTTAATTCCTCCTCACTGATAGCTCTCCTAAATGATGATTAAACATTGCCAACCACCTAATCATCTTCCACAATCTCAGCTGGATAGACATTCTCCTTTTTATTTTTAGACCCCTTATGTACCATATTAAGTTCCTCATGCATTGAAACTCTCAAGACAAAATGTTTCCTGCCTTATCTTAAAGTGATGTATTTTATATGAATCTCTAGAGATCAAGACTCACTTGTGACAACTACGTAGTCCGAGAGTACTTAGTTGGTATAATCATGGGGCCCATTTGTGGTTCCTCCAATGATCCAAATGTGACCATCTGATGTTATTGCAACATTTTTACATTTTAAATCAGACATGTAGAAAACTTTGTTTAACCATTCTTGTAAGGTTGGGGCTGTAGGCGGGGTCCAGTTCTAAGATTCTGACTCTGGCAATAAGTATCATGTAAAACAATTGGGTTTTTTCTGTTCTATTCAGATGTACAAATTCAGCTTTACATGTAATACCAAAGAAAATGAAAGTCAGGCTTACCATAATTTCCCCATCTTGAAATTGCAGTCAACATCTTACCTATTTCTTCCAAAAATTCCTTTCATTCATGTGGACGTCATCAGTTTACAATGTGGGCATGGCTTCCTGAAGGGTCTTCATTGAGACCTCTACAATGGATAGTCTCCCCTCCGAGACCCTCTCCACCGTGTTACGGAGGTTGTGGCGCAGAAGGGACAAGTCTTGACTGAGTTCCCCAATCTTGCCCTCCAGCACCACCCTGGATTCCCAGATGACCTGAAGAATGGACGCAGCAGAGTCAGCGGGGCCCAGTCCCACTGACCTCATTACTCACCAGCCACCAAGCAAGACTGCTCCACTGTCTCCTCTGCAGGGTCACCACCCTCCTCTCCTCTGCAGGGTCACCGCCCTCTCACAGCCACACCAGAGTGCAGGATCCAGCTTTAGGTGTCCAGGCGAAGGGCTCTGTTTCAGCTCTGGATGGGCCAACAACCATTCACAACACCCTTGCGTGCCTCTCGCTTCATGTTGGGGGTGGGGGCCCTCATCGCAGGGATGCAGGTAAGGGTACTGGACCCCAGGGCTCGCTTTTCCCAGCAGAGGCACAAAAGTTACAGAATGTTGGCCCCTTAAGGAACATATAAAATGACTCATTCTATCTCACTTTCCTTTCTTTAAATAGCATTTTAGTTTGTGGTTGTGCAGGTTTTTATGTGCTTATGTGTTAACACTGACAAGGACTATTTAGCTTTCGGTGGAGTAATTATAGATTTAAACCTAAAACAGGATAGCCTATGTTTCAGATATTCGCAATGTTAATACTCAAAGGCACCTTTTGATTTATTATTCTTTCTTGCTTGCTTGAATAGACTAAAAGTCAATAAAATAGATCATAACAAATAATATTTTGTACATGGTTTGTTGTCAATTTTGATGCTCTTCTGCCATTTGTTGATTTATTATAGTTTGATTAAACAAAGAAGTGCGATAAATCTATATTACTGCTACAAGAGGGACCCTCTTTTTCACATTGTTTTAGACATAGATCTCAATGGTGACCATTGTCAACAATTGCAACAGTACAAGGGAGTTGCAGATTTCTAATAATTCATGGTCCCGGTTGGGATTTCTGGCACCATATCTCTTCCTGCTGTTACAGCTATGACTAATTTTGCAAGATCTTAATTGTATCACTGTCAGTTCTATCTTAGATGACTCTATATTCTCACTGAGCATTATTCCTAGAGTTTGAAGAATAGCTTTCAACTGGTTGTTCTCCCTCCTGAGGACAACTCACCATGTCAACTTTAGCTGAAATATTCTGTCAAGTAACAGAGGTTGATCTGTGAGACATAAGGGAATGGCACAGCCACTCCCTTATAATTTATAATTTTGGGTTTTTAAAAATGTACTTTGTGTTGACACTTTGGCCCAAATTTACAAAGCTTTTACATTGGGTTTTACAAAATTCTTTTTTGTTAGATTTACTTACCAACACAAAACTTGTTTTGCTCTGGAAATTGCCTGAAAAAAACACAAACTAGTGTGAAGTGCTGCTTCACATTACTCTACATCAAGAGGGCGTTCCATGAGTGTTCCATGGGCATTCCTGCACAATCACCCATGGTTTGGATGCAAATTCCTATCTACTAATAATAGTAGACAGGGATTTGCACCAAAAATTAACTCCACTTGAAAGCAGGCGTTAAAAAGGAAAAATGCATTTATTTCTCCTAACTTTTCCCACTTTGCATGTGTGCTGCACTATACAGCTAGAAGAGGTTTAAAGTTTGTGTAGGTATGGGATTTTGTGCTGGAAGTTTATCCTTTCAGTAAAAAACCTATACTAGACTCCCACAGATACCATAATGCAAATGTGTGAGTGTGGTGATCGGCAGCCTGATTGAGTGCCACTCCAGCGCAGGGGAGAGAACAGGACAGTGCCATATCTCTGTAGATATGGAACCTTTCCAGCTCTTGCCCTGTCACAAAATACAGGACACCAACTTTAGGTGCTGCGATGCGTTGTGTGACAGGTTCATGATTCTGGGCCATTGTGTTGACACCCTTTTTAGGGAAAGAGGATATGGTGCACTATGTCTCTGTCAGATTATCAATGGTCTCTCCTGAGGAGTGAGGTTTTTAGGCTGCAAAACATTTTAGTGAAGCCTCATGTGATCCTCGAATGGCGTCCTCTCACTTTTTAATCACCAGCTGGACTAACTGATCTTCTATTGGAAATGTTACCCTTCTTGTAAGCTATTTTTTTATTGTCATTCACCTCAGGTTGCAATGTCTAGTAGCTTGCCCCAGTAGTGCCAAATCTGACTTGCATCCGGGCATAAGAAAAAGACATTACCTCCCTGCAGGTACATCTCTCTCAGATTGTCCAATTAATGGCAGCTGCACCAAATGAGGGGGTCGCCATCACAGCAAAAAAAGACCTATAGAGGTGTAATCATTGGGCAAGGTATGAAATCCATTGCATCTTCAATAACCATTATTCCCCACTACACCCTAGCCCAGTTCAATAGCAGAGACCAGAACCTTTTCTTAGAATATTTCCCTAATAAGTCCATTCTAGACATATGAAAAAAGGACTCCAACTACCTCGAGTGTTGGGGGGGTGGGTGACCTCCCACCCATTTCAAAAAGATTTCACTTCTTGCCAGTAGAATAGAGTAAAATAGAAAATCTCTAACAGTTCCTGAAATGCCTTAAATCCGTCCAAAGATGGTCAGTGAAAGGCTTACCTTAATATGTAGACCCAAAATACCTGAAATGGACTTTCCCACTGCATCCCAAAACCTCATGATTCCCAAGTGTGAGAAGTTGACCTGGTATATGCTGTATACTAATTAAAGTGGGCACCTTGCACCAGTCCAAACAATCATTATGGCAATTTAAGAGGTCAAAGATAACCTTATCCAACTATCCAAATTGTAGCTGTGGAGAGCAGCCTTCAGGCCTAGTATTGAAGGAATGTTAAGCAGCTTGTTTTACCAGAATGCAACCTTATAGTATTGGTTAAATGAAAGGAGAACCACACAGTAGTTATAAAAATATGTATTTATTAATATAACACTCTCTAATACCACACAGTATCACCTACAATGAGATAATCACAAAGCACACAATAATGTAGTACAGAAACAATAGTAAATATCACTAATACACAGTGGGCTCCAGGGGGAGACCCAGCCATATACTGAAATAGTGGTATAAGAACCACGACTCGAGTTAAGACAGCGTCTATAGGTTGTAGAATCGCTGGGATGAATGCCCACTGATGTCGGGTGCTTCAGGTGCGTTGATTGAGTTTTTGACTCTGCAGCCACGGGGACCAGGAGAAGTTGAGGACAACCAGGAGCTGGATACGAGCTGTCCCACAAAGAATGTTGAGTGCTTTTGGGTCGGTGTCCCGTGGGTGCACCAAAAAGCCTTAGCAATGGCAACCAATGCAGAAGGTCAAGGAAGGTTATGGTTTGGACCAGCCAGGTCAAGGAGAAGCACCAAACACAGGGGAGTCAGGGCAGGCCTGGAGCAACCAGGAAAGCCCAAGAAAAGCAAAGTTGACCCTCAAGTGGACCCACTGGCCGGAGGCACAGGAGTCGAGAAGGGACCTCAAGCGATTTCACAAAGCAGCAGCCCACGGAGCACTCGGCATGAGGCGGCCAGAGATCTTTGTGGGAAACTGTGCCTGATGTTGGGGCTACTTGGAGCACAATGCACTTGCTCAGGAAATGCCAACAAGCATATGCACTTGCAAATGAACACGGTGCACAGGGGTACAGGTATTGCAGTCCCCACAAGGGTTTCTGGCCTCAAACTTGGTAAGAGGGCAGCTCGTTCCTCGAGGGACATAGGAACCCACCTCCTGTGTTGCTGGAGCTTTTGGAGTCTGTAGGAGCTCAGGAGCAGCAGACTGGTCAGTCGTGATGTGGTGCCTGCGGATGCAGTAGAGTGACTCCTTCAATCCATGGGAGATATCTTCGGTTGTCCTTGATGCTCCCAGGTCCTGCACAGAGCCTGCATGGTGCATAGGCACAGACGATGCTTCAGACTGAGAGGAAGATAAAGTTGGGCCCAAACAAAGTCCAGAGTGTCCAGACGGTCGAAGCTCAGTGGTTTCTTGTTCAGAATCTTGTCCACTTTGAATCTAGGGTCCTACAGCCAGGTAAGCCCTTTTGTACCCACATGAGAGGATTGGACAGATTAAGGGGACCCTCCCAGGGAAGGGTCTGGACAATGGGGAGGTTACTCCTCTGTCCTTTGTCCAGTTTCACGTCAAAGCAGGAGCCAACGGGTCCCAGGACTGGTTTGAACTGGACTATGCACAGGGACACCAAATGTGTCCCTCATGCAAACTTTCGGTTGCTGGAAAGTGCACCCACTCACGCCTAATACACTAACTCCTGTCTGGGAGTTGGTCACACCACCCTGTGGTAAGATGCCTGTTGTTCTGCCTTCCCCTTCTCGAGCTTGGCTAAGCAGCAGGAGGGCAGAAATGTGTCTCTGGTCGGCAGCAACCATTTTGTGCTGTTTGGGACTACAAGGCTGGTACCGGGATTACCAGGGACCTCACGAACCTCACTTCTGAGGGGTGGAATCATATGATTTCACAATGTTTGATACCAAACACGATATGGTTACTTTCAGCCGATTTAGAGCTGGTCATCACGCGGTCACATAATACCACTCTATATGTCGTAAATGGCTGATGCACTGACTACCCGGGAGAATGGACTCCGGAGGCTGCAGGGGTGTCCTGCTCATGCAGTGGCACCCTCTCACTTAGAACCAAGCACCCCGCCTTCCGGATTGTTAAGGGCTGCTAAGGGGTGACTGATAGGTTTTAAGTGCAGTGACCGTCAGATATAGTAAACCTATATCTTAAGTAAGTAGTGCATGCACCAACTTATACAGGCTGCAATGGCAGGCCTGTAGGTTCCATTTTGCATGGCCTCTCATGGGTGGCATAATACATGCTTCAGTCCATGACAGGCCTCTGTGGTACCTATGTCCTGGGTACATGGGTACCATATACTAGGGACTGATAAGGTTACCCCAGTATCCAATCTGGAGTATACCTAAGTACATAACATTACAGTTTAGGGAGAAAGCAGATAGACTGGGGTCCTGATTAGCAAGATCGCAGTCAGACTAGCCAAAAACAGTATCACATTTAGCAAAATCGCAGTCAGACTAGCCAAAAACAGTATCACATTTAGCAAAAAGGGGGGGGGGATAACCCTAAGGAGCAGATCCTACTTTCCTACACCAGGCATTGCAGACACATGTGAACATTCATCACATTTTCTAGACCACACTTTGCGCATTTAGTAGGTCTTCCTTTCCCCATTTATGACTGCTTCTCAGGTGTTATGCATGCCCTGAGGAGTGAAAAGAGGTGGATTCTCCTTAAAGAAGCAGGCTTGACAATGAAATATAATGTATGCATCAATACTTGCCACATATTTTGTAACTGCTCCCTCTGTAAGCATGTTCCCCACAATTCTTCTGCCAGGCTTAATTCTCCATCTGTGGCATCTTGTAATAGCCCCCCCTCCTTCTCCTTCCTTCTCCGCATTTTTTTCCATGAAATCCTGATCACCTTATATGCCAAATTAAAGGCGTTTATCATCTGCTGAATTTATCAATTAAAGATTTCTCAAAATGCAGGGGAATCGCATTGAATAGGAAAGTGATTTTTAGCAGTATCACCATCTTGACCCGACCAAGAATTGTTAGGGGTAGGTGTACACATCCCTTCACTAACTGTACAATTTCTCTTAATATTTTACCCAGATTTATTTCTGGAATTTCATTAATACCATGCACAATTTTTACACCCAATTATCTAATCTCTGTCTTGATCAGTGTGTTATCCTTTCTCTGGTTCCATACCATGACCTCTGCTTTCCCTTCATTTACTAGATAGCCGGACACTTTGCCAAACCCCGAAGCTATCTGTAAAATGGCCGGCAAAGTTACTGCAAGATCCAAGGAGAAGACCATAAGATCGTCTGCATATAATCAACCTTCTTTACCCAACACTCATGGAAGAAGGAGGAATATTAGCTGCCGTTCTCAGTTTATGTGCTAGGGGCTCTATGTAGAAATTAAACAAGAGAGGGGATATGGGGCAACCCTGCCTTGTGCCTCTGAGTATTTTAAAAGATGAGGATAAATTCCCTTTCACTAATACTCTTGCTGAGGTATCCCGATATATAAATTGGATTACTTAGCAGAATTTATCCCCCAGCTTTTATCGTTTCAAAACAGTGGACAGGTAGGACCACTTTACCCTATCAAAGCTTTAGAAGCATCTTAAGTTATTACTACTAAGGGGGTTGAATGGGTAGTTGCGAAATCGATGGCCCCTATAAGCCTGTATGTTAATTCACGGAGATACCTTCTTTTAATAAACCCCTTCTGATCCTTGTGTATCAAATCTCCAGCCATTTTCCTTAACCTCTTTGCTAGGATTTTTGTGAAAATGTTATAATTAGTATTCAGGTGTGAATCAAATTAAGGTGACAATTGCCTATAAGAAATGCTGGCACATACACAGTCTTCAAGGCATAGGTAAAAACATATACACAGTAAAAGTGTGCTCAATGGAACAGATAACTCTATGTCCCCCCACTAGTGTAAAGTCTATGAGAAAATGAATCCCCAAAATAACAAGAATATATAATTTCGAATGTCCAGAGCACCAAAAATGTAAATGTAGACAGTCCGCCGAATAGACAGGTCCATATTAGTAAAATAGACTCCAAGCGTTGTGAAGTTATTACACTAGACTGATGGTTCCATTCACTTTAATGAATTGTTCCATTTCTTGTACAGTGTAATTTACACAACAGCCAACATGTTTTGACGTACTAGATAACTTCTTCAAGGCTCCAATCATTAATCAGTATACACGTAGTATATGCAAAGCAAGTAGATAGTTTGGAGCTTGATCCTCGGAGCCCTGAGGTCCATCGAATTTGTTTTTATATAATTGTCAGAAGTGACACTTTTCACATGAACTGCAACAATTGAAGTTCACAAACCAATCTGCAGGAAAGTGTCGTATTCAAAGCCTGGACTGAACGAACACAAGAACGTCAGTCTTTGGTAAGTCTCTAGCTTGATTTTTCTTTTTACATGGCTTCTGCAGGGCTAACTGTCTAAGAAATTAGCCATTTCAACCCTTTTGTCTGCTGTTAAGGCTAGCATTCAGGAAAGACAAACAAAGGCCCTCTTCATTCTTCAACCATACTTCATGCTCTGTGAACCAAACTTAGTTTTAAAGAACAGCACTTTCATAAGTTCTCCTTTAGGTGTTATCGTCCTACAGGTTGTTCACCATATCACCACTCCACCTGCAGCTTAGAGACACTCAGTGAGCCCTTAGACCCCTTTAGAAAGACCTTGACACCCTCAGCAGGCAGACCATTTGATTCTGAACAAACTCCTCTCCTCCACAACCCCTTATTTACCTTCCGATTCCATTGGTGGACCCTTATAAACTGTCAGCTGGCTCTCAAATTTCCATAGCCTTCCCTCTGATATGTGCTAAACAAAAAAAATGATGGACGGAATGCTGAATAAATCATACATTCACACCCAGTCAAGAGATCTGGGTTAAATCCATCGTTCTTTTGCTCACCATGCAACCCCAGTTTAGACCCAGCCATATGCAAATCAGTTTTGAGCCTGTGCCTCATGGGAACAGTTCAAACCGAACTACCAAGCCAGGTCCTCCCTGGACCGGAAACAAGCATCCTGGGACCGGTTTCTGGGTATTACCCTTCATCAGCCAGGCTAGCTTGAATCCAGTGGCACAGCGAGCAAGGGACCCACATCTGGGCATACCCATCCCACTTAGGGTGAAAAATGCTACGCAGACAAATGATGGACGGAATGCTGAATAAATTGTACATTCACCCCCAGTCAAGAGATCTGGGTTAACTCCATCGTTCTTTTGCTCACCATGCCACCCCAGTTTAGACCCAGCCATATGCAAATCAGTTTTGACCCTGCGCCTCATGGGAACAGTCCAAACCGAATTGCCAAGCCAGGTCCTCCCTGGACCGGAAACAAGCATCCTGGGACCTGTTTCTGGGTATTACTCTTCATCAGCCAGGCTAGCTTGAATCCAGTGGAACAACGAGCAAGGGAACCACATCTGGGCATACTCATCCCACTTAGGGTGAACAGTTCTACGCAAACAAATGATGGACGGAATGCTGAATACATCATACATTCATCCCCAGTCAAGAGATCTGTGTTAAATCCATCGTTCTTTTGCTCACCATGCCACCCCAGTTTAGACCCAGCCATATGCAAATCAGTTTTGAGCCTGTGCCTAGTGGGAAACGTCCAAACTGAACTGTCAAGCCAGGTCCTCCCTGGACCGGAAACAAGCATCCTGGGACTGGTTTCTGGGTATTACCCTTCATCAGCCAGGCTAGCTTGAATCCAGTGGCACAGCGAGCAAGGGACCCACGTCTAGGCATACCCTTCCCAGTTAGGGTGAAAAGTGCTACGTGAACAAATGATGGACGGAATGCTGAATAAATCATACATTCACCCCCCAGTCAAGAAATCTGGATTAAATCCATCGTTCTTTTGCTCACCATGCCACCCCAGTTTAGACCCAGGCATATGCAAATCAGTTTTGACCTGTGCTCTACATGCCATTGGAGTCAAGCTATTCTGGCTGATGCGGGCTAAAAGCCCAAAACTGGTCCCAAGATGCTTGTTTCCAGTCCAGGGAGGACCTGGCCTAGCAGTTCGGGCTGGACTGTTCCCATTGGGCGCAGGGTCAAGACTGATTTGCATGTGGCTGGGTCCAAACTGGAATGACATGGTGAGCAAAAAAACGATGGATTTAGGATCAGATCTCTGTACTGGGGTTAATGTATGACATTGTTCTGCATTCTGTCCATCAATTGTTCTTTTTTGCATTTGTCACCCCGAGTGGGATGGGTATGCCCAGACGTGTGTCCCGTGCTCTCCATGCCACTGGAGTCAAGCTATCCTGGCTGATGAGGGCTGAAAGCACGAAACCGGTCCAAGGATGCTTGTTTCCAGTCCAGGGAGGACCTGGCCTGGCAGTTTGGGCTGGACTGTTCCCATTGGGCGCAGGGTCAAGACTGATTTGCATATGGCCAAACTGGAACGGCATGATGACTAAACAAACAATGGATTTAGGCCCTGATCTCTGTACTGGGGTGAATACATGACATTGTTCTGCATTCTGTCCATCAATTGTTCTTTTTGCATCCCTCTGATACATCAGCCAGCCCTGAAGAAACAATAACCTAAACCTTTGACATACTCACCCCAAACTCAGACAGTGCTCGGGGATCATTAGTCAGCCCTTAAAGAACATCCACTGGCCCTTAGACATCATACACAAAACCACACACATATACACACAGTCGCTTGTACTGCATCCTCTTCCTTATTTCCTTATTGAAGAGATTTTCAGCTGAAGCAGATGTTGTCTCCAAGGCTGGAGCCCATGGACGGAGTAGGGGAGCGGTGAGTTCTGACTGGCCACAGGACCCTGCTAGTTACTGTAGTAGAAAAGCTACAGTAAGCAGCTACCTTTTGCCGTGGTCCGTTAGTTCCCACACAGCTCCAGTGTCCAGGTAAGGCCTGGGCTGGAAATGAAGGTAATCTGGCCTTAGCTGCCCAGTTCCCCGCCTGTGCCCTCATTGGCTGAGTCTGATGTCTGCCAGCATCATGCTCAAACTGACAGAATTCTGCCTAGCCTAGCCTTAAGAGGGAAAGTGGCAGGGGACCTGGGATGGCTTTGACTGGAATGGGAGCTGTTTTATTCAATATCAGCAGGTCCAGGAAAAGCTGTTCTGCCCTTCTTTCACTAGCATTTGCATCCACATTGCATATGAAAGAGGGCTCTACCTTTAGGAGTCCTCCATCCAACAATCAGGTGTGCCTGTAAGGGCAGTAACAATGCTGGTGGCCTGCAATCTTTTCTATCCACTGTGGTGAGGCCATCAGCTGTGTTATGGTCATAACTGGGCTGCCACAAAACTATGGGCCACACACTATTGCTTATTGATGCCAGTGGAAGCGCCTGAGGCACTACACATTCCTGTATTGATGCTGGAATGAGATAATGCCCCATATAAGGTCGTTAACATCTTCATTGTTGAAACTTGAATATTTTGGTAACCTCTGGCGAGAATTTTGCTTCAGTAAACCCCGTCGCCAAGTGTGTTCCCATTGATTAGGACCTAAAATATAGTGGCCTTGATCTGTTTATCAGCATTCCAATGACCTTAGCCAGGATGGACAGGCCTGCAATTCATCAATAACTAAACCTTAGGGGTGCATCTTGTGTTTTCTTTTTTCTTAACAGGGTACCCTAATATGAGATTCTTTCTTTTAACAGTAATACAAACGCTGCTGTCGCGTTATTTGATCTTCATCAGAAAAATCGTTTTGTTACTTTATTGTATGCTTTTTCTGTTTTCCTTGTTTATTTCACCCCGCATGCATGCATACTGTGCTTTGTATTCTGTGCCGCACAAGTACCACGTCATCAAACATTGATTGATGCACCTGGACACAGCCCCTTTGGCTTCACATACTTGAATTGCAGCTGTCATATGTGGTAAATGTACTATCAGGCCCGGCTCTAGACGGTGGGCCAGGCCCACCCAAGGAATACTCTGGCCTACCCAAGGCCATTCAGACTTAAGAACACTATTTTCACCTCAATGTTTCACAGGGGCGTGCAGCCCCGTGGGCTCTTCCTTATCGCTTTTTTTTAGCGAGTAACACCATTAGCTTAGGATACTTTTAGGCCTGGGAGAGGTGTGAAGTCAGCAGAGTTTATTTACTGCTATGATGCACAAATGACCAGCATAGATATCCTGAAAACTGAATTCTGATTCTGGGCTTTTTGCGTTGTATTTTTAAACTCCAATGCTTTGCAAAGTAAAAAGCTACCAAAGTTTTTATAAAAATATGAAATGCTGTAAAGTGGCTTGGTTTGGCAGTAGAAACATTCCTGCTGCTGCACACGAGCAGGAGCATGCTGAAGTCTTAAAGTTCTGCTTCTTAAAGATTTGACAAGCACTGCATCCCTCCCCTTCCCCACATCGAAGAAAGCGAGGTATGTAGATCCTTGGGTGCTGATTATTGTGCTAAAAATGTCAAACGCGGACAGATGCCAATACCTAAAAATATCAAATCGATTAAATACTCTGGGGTTTTTTGGCCAGTACTCACTCGCCTTCATGGCCCACCCAAGCTTCTTTCCGGCCCTCCCAAAGAAAAAATTCTAGAGCCGGGCCTGTGTACAATGGGGAATTTACCTCTTCAGCATAAGCACAAATTGCTGCTTGCATAGTAGGGAATTAGCTGGAAAAACAACGCACTTTGCAACATGAAGGAATCGACACATATGTATCCGATGATGCAGCTGTAGCTGGCCAAAGTCCCCCAGCTGCAGAGCTCACCAAAATCAGATCAGGCCAGAAGACAACATAGATCTTGCTCATAGCTGCCTCAGTAACTCGATATTTATGTTTTATTTTAAAGGATGTCTGTTCTTTTTTACAAATCAAATCTCTTTCCCTCATAGGTTCCGAAAGAAGAGAAACCTCTCGTTAATCTTAATAAGACGTCAAGCCTCCCGGACACTAATGTAAGGTCTGTCTCTTTTTGTTTGCAGTAAAGCAATTTGGTGGGCTGCAAAGGTGTGACAATCTCAGACAATGAATGAGGGTTGTGGTGTGTGTGACTCATACTGAATGATGATTAAAATATTCACGAAATTAACTTTTTGATCATAGTAAATAATTTTTCACATAGATCAATGCCTGATTGTCATAGTACCATGTCATTCTCTTACCTAGCAGCTAAATACTGGAATGAACTTCCCCTGTACCTGCCCGCTCCGAAAACTATGCGTCGTTCAGGAAACAGTTAAAAAACGCACCTTTTCTCGATGTCATAAGTACAAGCAGCTGAAGACCCCCAACACAACCTACCACATGTTCCGCTAAACAGCGCCGTGATATCCGTCTGGATGAATGTCGCGCTCTACAAATACAAATACAAATACCATGCCCCTCATTATGGGTGGCCCAGCCAATGGGCTGTTGGGGGCACTGGTAGCTCCAGGGGTAGGAAAAAGCTGGCCCATCATTACCTGGACCCTGAAGGTTCACGAAGAAATGGGGAATTACCAGTGCTTTCAATGGGCCGGTACTCATCCGTACGGAGTACCGGAACTTCTCAGTTTTCTCCCCCTGAGTACCTGGAACTTATTTTCGGGCAAGGAGAGTATCGGTACTCCATGAAGCAGCAGGGCTCAGGCCCTGAAGTACGGGTACGTGCAACAGATGGTGCGTGTTGAGGTGCTGCTCTGGCTGGCAACAGCCTGTGTATTTCTGGGGTGCTCCTTCAGTGTTAGGTTCTCATCAGGCGAGCAAGCCCATTGGGATCAAAGGGCTTCAGACACGCCCCCCCCCCTCCCCCGTCGTGTGGCAGCCCGGGATGAGACCGCTTCCCCGGCGCGCACACAGAGCCGCACCCGAGTGCTTCACAGGTCTTTAAAAGACCAATTGCTTTTTAATGAGGTTTGGTTGTTTCTCACACCTTCTTAGAGCCCTGCACCTCTGCTGCCTATTGCTGAAATAATTTGCGACCCCTCCCCCCCGAAATTTGACTCTAGTTGCGCCTCTGGTTGGCATCGCAACAAGAATGAGGATATGGGTAGGTATTTAGGGGCGTGTCTGTGAGCCAGGAATTTAATAATAGCCACATAAGTAAGCTTTAACGCAAATGCTCCGATTGTCATGTAAAGCGCTTAAATGCCCATGGGCCAAATTCGCGCAGAATCAAACTGCCTCCTTACATAAGAGACATGGCAAGCATCAACTTCTATGTCATACGTGCAGAGCCTAATTTTTGTCAGTGTGATATTGCGCGAATTTGGGCCATGGGCATTTAAGCGATTTACATACAATCAGAACATCTGCATTAAAGCTTACTTTTTTAAGACCCCTGGTTAAGGGAGTTGTCCAGAACCACAGGATGATGAGCGGACGTCGGGATTCGACCCTGGTTCTTCAGTTCCACTCTCGGCACCTCTGACCAGTCTAATTAGTGAGTACCAGCACTTCTAATTTCCCATTTAAAGCACTGGGAATTACTAAAAAAAAAAAAACAATAAACCCAGTTCTGATTTCTCCAGTATTCCTCATTTTTCAATGTAACTTACAAGGACATTCTCGACTGCTTTCAGCAACCGAAACCTTTGTGTGAAAAATAATCACTGTCGTGTTCCTGCGAATATCATAATTCTCGGCCCCATCGGAATTTAGAGGCCACTCGGAACGAGGGCATGTAATTAGTGAAGTATTATTTTTTGTTTATCGCACGATGGAACAGAGACATACAAGGGACATGGCAACATCGTGCACAGTTATGAATGAAATAATGAACCTTTATGTTGTAAACAGTCATGTGCAAAAATATCACAAGGTCTGTTCATTAAATCCTACCCAGCTGCTTTATTTTATAACGCTGTTGTTGACTCGGGTGAAACAATAAATCTTACACAATTAGCTGTGGAAGACCTTGGTGTCCTAACCCGTCCGCCCCAATATTTTCTAAAACCAACTCCTTCTGAAAAAAGAAATGAATTTTTCAACACATACCCTTTTGCAGAATATAAAAGTGGAGAGTGCAATAGCCTCCGGTATAATCAAGGTTTTGCAATTCATATAAAATGTGGTGTTAATAAATCAGACTTGTGGGGTTGTATCACAAAAACATAAATGCATCTATGAATTATACGTTTCTCTCTATGAATTGCCAAATTTGATGTATTTTTCGTGATTCAAAGAATAAAATTGCAGTATGCATATAAATTTATGCAAATCTTGCATTTCCAGGAGTGATCTTCCACCCAAGATCAGCCAAGTTGCTTCCTAGCTGGTCTTCCACCAAAGTTTGCATGGTGGAAATGGGGAAAAGTGTTTATTTCTCTTTCTCTATTTTTTCTGCGGAAAAGCATTCATCCTAGTGCATAAAAAGCCTCTGCTGCACACCCGTTACATATGGGGGTCTACCCTTTACTTTAACACACAAGAAAGACACGTCTTTCAGACTTTTACTGGTGTAAACCTGCCTGTGTTTACGGGATGGAAAACAACAATCCAACTGTCCACAAGCCAATGAGATTGTTGGTGTTCACCGCAGTTTTCACAGTCATTTCCTCAGGCATACTTTCCTATCTACGTAAAAAACCGGAGTAAAAAACGTCATAATGGAGGATTTCCACATTTGTACACCCAATCTACAGGTTCACATTTCCACAGATCCTGTGCCTCTAAATCAGAATCCGAGAACGTGCTCACAGTTTTTAGAAAGTTAAATTACAATTACGTGCGCCCAAAGATTTTGTTATTTGAGCCAAATGAGTCAACAAATGAAAGCATTGTAGTAACGGGATTGTTGGGCATGTATGTTTCCTTCTAACGGCATGTATTGGTACTGGTCTGGTGAATGTAGTGATGTTCCATTATATATATGTGATGTCATGGAATGTTGTAAGGTTCCCAAGTCAAAAAGGAAGATCATCCTGGAGTCATCTGATGACTTCAGCCAGGCTATTCCTGTAATTATCTGCTGAAGTCATCCCAAGCCATCCTGAAGTATGCCTAAAGGGCATACTATTCAAATGAGATGACTCTATAGAGTCATCAGAGAAACTACTCCAGGATTAGTTCCTGATGACTCCAGTGGAAAACATGTGAAGATCATTTACTATGGCAAAATAATCCTGGGATGATTAGGCTGGATTACTCCAGGATGAGTTCTTGATAACTTCAGTGGAAAACATGTGATGATCTTGTACTACTGCAGGATGATCTCATGATGATTTCAGGAGTAGGCTGGATTATTCCAGGATGATCCTATGAATATTTCAGGATGGGGCTGTATTAATACAGACTGATCTTGTGATGACTTAAAGAGTGAGAATGTATTACTCAAGGATGATCCCAGGATAACTGTACAACAAGACTGTACTAGTCGACAATTACTTTGTTAGTTTAACAGGTCTGTGGTATGTGTCATAGGTATATGGCGCTACAGAGAAAGTGCACAAGTATTAATGGTTCTCTAATACGACGGTGCTGAAAGGCGTAGAGACACCACACACTCTACAGATGTAAGCCGGAGCTTAACGTTACTTCTTGCTGAAGCCTCAGCACACGTGATAAATATACGTGTTTATGTTAAATTCACACATGAAATACGAGTACATAAACAAAAAAAAGAAATTTTCTCCTTTTTTTAAAACACAGAGTACGATATTCTTCTTGTCTTCTTTATTAAGACGAGTCCAGGTGAAGTGTCAAGATTACAGCCAACACGTGTTTCGTCGCATCGGGAGTATGATCCCGCGACTTCCTCAAGGCTGTGCAAATAAACAGAAAGATGCCAGCTCATACCGTGATGGGGATGTATTACCATAGGATGGGTTCTGGCTGTATTACTGAATGACAATTTCAAGATGGGGATGTATTGTTCTAGAATGATCTTGAGTAGTAATGGGTAAACTTTGTTTGACCTAAACAGGAAGTTGAGAAATCCCGTTTTATTAGCTTGAAAGCAGAGCAGATCACCACTACAAAAATAAAAACCACCAATAATACCTGCAAGGACTTCAGGATATGGTCACGTTACTCCAAGATAATTCCACAATTACTTCTTTTCTCATTTTCTATGAGTCCCACTTTTACTATTACAACTTAACACTGGTGTGTTAAGCTATTGTACTAAGCAGAGAGCCACTAATAATAATACTGCACTCCTTTTAATTCTGCCTCACCTTTATTCTTTCATGTTGATCTTTATCACTCTAATCAAGTAATGTTGTTGACGCCACATGTAAAACAGTGACTGCAAGTGTAGAGGGTATTACCATCAATGCAGGATTGGACTTGAGTGAGTCATTGTGCATGTAGAGGACTGCTCAAGAAGTATGTTGTGATTGCGTGTCTGTACCTAAGCCTCTAAGTGGTCTTGTGCATGGTTAAGTGGGTGCTGTAGTTCAGTGATGATGTGACTGAGGGCTACTACAACAGACTATGTAAAATCGCAGTGATGAGTGATTGGTCTTTGTGGTTGTGAGCTGTATAAGTAGCTGATGGAGCGAGACTTGATAAAATGAGCACAGTGGCCATGAATCTAGTGAGTTAAGAAAAATGTGTTTTGTGTGGCTCAGATGCATTTTGAGGGGCTTTAGGATGTACTTTCAGGAAGGTCTAATACATGAAGAGATGCTGGATTTGCGTAAATTATACCTTGAGTTCAATAGGCTGAGAATGATTATATGATAGATGCGGGTGAAGACGAGCATTGTTTGGTGGTCATTGATGTTGTGTGAGAGCTGTGAGTGACTGCAGATGACTTGTGCAACTGGGTTGTGTTAAGAATATGGATGTGTTGTGAGTGCAAGTGTGCTGTGAATGATTGCAAGAATGTTGCAAGGACTATTGTAATCTGCGATGTATATTGCTGGTGGGGTGTGACTGGATATGGGGATGGGCAGTGTTGCGGTGTTATGAGTTGTGTTGTGAAGGACCTAGGTAAGTGGTGTAGACTGCAATTAATGGGAAGTAGTGAATGAGTGTTGCAAGTGGCTGAGTTCTGAGTGATGGCAGGCTGGGATATGATATGTGAAAGAACGTTTGAGCAGCTGGGTCATCCTGTGAGGCAGAATAGGGTTACACTTATCTTTGGGTGAGACATGACTGAAGGGCTCATCTGACTGATTGCATGGGTGAGAGATGTTTAAAATGGCTGAATGGTGTGAGAAAGTTGGACAGCGAGTGGCTGCAGCTCATTGCTGGTATGAATAAAATAATTTGATTGTGGCTACGGTTGCAGGTGTGGATGACTGGTGTTGCGTATAGCTGAGAATGAATGAAGCATGTAGCTGAAGGGAGAGTGGTTTGATTAAAAGAAGTTAAACGTTTTGAAGTAGTAAACAAGTGATCATAAAAGCTAACAAAATTTCTTGAGAGGAGTGGTGTACTGATTTAGTCGTAAAGCACCAGCGGTGCATGGCTACTGAACATGCATGTATTGAAAGTGGTTTTGTGAATGGTCAAGTGATACAAATACCAGAGTATGGTTGGTGATGGCAGTGGTAGGTAGTTGTGTGGACAAGATAGTGGTAGGTAGTTGTGTGGACAACTTAGCATTTACTTGTGTGATAGTGTGCGTAGTTGATGCCGATAGTAAGTACTGTTGCAGCTTCCTGAATGCTAGAGAGTGAAATGAGTGACTGGTACAGTAGGTCGTGCTGCGAGTGTGTGTCATACTGGTATTTTGAGGGGATGACTGGTAATGCAAACAGCTGAATGTGTGTTGTGAAGTGTCAGTGAACGAGTGATGGAGGCAAGTGACATTCCATCATGTGTGTTTAGTGTCTTCACTGGTGTAATGGGATGATGAGAGTCAATGGTGTAAATAATTTGTTCTGTGAGAGAGTTGTCAGTTTTTGCTGCTGTTGCTGTGTAGTACTGAAAGTGGCTGAATGGTGCTGTGTTAGAGTGAAGGGGTGTGATGAGCATTAAGTAAATAATGTTAGCAATTAGCTTCGCAAATAGCGGATGTGAGGGTGGAGATTAAGTGCTCCTTCCTGAAGTGGAGTTGTAGTACTGGTGTCTTCTGTAAGTAGAAAACATGGCGCTTAGGTTCTAAATTGTGATGAATAGTAAATAGTAAACAAATGGTATGGGCACTGTAACAAATGGATTGTGAATATATGTAGAAGGTATGACGATTTAAATGGTGAGAGTGAGCAGTGTTGTGAGTGCACAAATGTGGATCTAGTGATGTGTGCAAGTGAAGTCTAGTAACTTCAGAGATGTAAGTGGGTTTGGTAAAAACTTAAGATGTTGCACAAATATGTGGCTGACTGGTGTGGAGAAAGGGTGGTGTTGATTGGATGTTGGCAAGTAGTCAGAGCATCTTAAGAGTTACTGGGTATCAAGAAGCTTAGTGGTATCACAAGTGGCTCTGGGTATATGCCAGAGGTTTAGCAAAGTGACATGGAAAGATGTGAGTGGTGTTAAGTGGCATAGGAGTAGTTTTGTGAGTAAGGGCCAATAATCTCACTTCTCATCAATATGGACACTTTCTCAATCCTGAGCCTCTAACCTACACATTTTTGATAAAAGGTGTAGTATTCTAACTAGTTCAATTGAAGCAATCCAGGACTGCAAGTCATATGAAAGCAGAGGACTGGAAACAGACTGCATAGTGCCATGGAATAATGTAGAATAACCGGCTTCATCCAGATTGGCTGAAATTAAATAAGCATTCCACCCATCACTTTTTTGTGTACTTTATTATGTTACCCTAAGTGGGGTGGGTATGTCCAGGCAGGGATCCATTCATACTGTGTCACTGGAACCCAGCTATACCTGGCTGAAACCAGTTGTGTGTTACTTCTGTTCAAGGAGACCCTGGTCTGGCAGTTCAGGCTTAACTGCTCCCATTGGAGCAGGGTCAAGACTGATTTACATACGGCCGAGTCCAAACTGAGGTGCCATACCGTGCAAAATGACGATAGATTGGGATGCGACGCTGAGTAATTACCAGTGGCTGACATTAATTCAAGCATTCAATCCATTACGTTTTGTATACTTCATTGTTACATGAGACTGAGAGATGTCTTAGGGCTTGATTTACAGTTTGGCGGACGAGTGACTCCGTCACAAACTTGACAATAGGCCATTCATCTTATTTCAAGTAGCGTAGGCTTAAGCACACTTGTAATAAGGCAGAGAGGAAATCTGTCATGTTTATGATTGAGTACCCCTTCTGAAAAACTTTAAAACACACGCTTCATAACCAATCCGCTGCTAAATCGGTGTGTTCAGCCAGGAAACAGTTGGCATCTTGCACTGCTTTCTCCGGAGTCCTGTGACCAGGTAAGATAGCCAGATACTCTCGCTACTGTCACTGGTGAGTGAATCCCAGGAATAGATGTTGCTTCTTGGTGTGTAATGGAAAGAAGCATACAGAAGTTACCATAAATAAAGCAACAACCATGCATGTCTAAAGGCTATTGAACAAGGTATGGTGACACTGTGGAGTTCTCGTTCACAGACAAGGCACCGCCAAGTGGCACTCACCCTGGAAAGGCACAGGACATGTCTTCAAGCCACCTTATTAACTGTGCTCTCCAACAGCCCCTGTCTCTTCAGGCAACATATTTGGATTTTGTAATGGAAGCCTTTTCTTCTTTTGAAACACTGCTTTGACTTTGCATTGAAATGTGTGGGAGATAGAAAATATTTTGATATCAGTCGGAAACTCAGCGACATTTTCTTGTTTTTACAAATAATCACAAGGCCCACAAAAAGTTGTCATGAATTCACAGATTCCTTATGCCACCCTGTCGCATACCCCTTTCATCCCAATTCTGCCTAGTTGAGATCACTCGCTCCAGTACTACCTCAGTCTCTCCCATCTTGGTAGTCAATCAATCAATCAGTTCATTTGTAGAGTGCACTACTTACCCGTGAGGGTCTCCAGGCGCTGGGGGGGCGGGGGTGCTGCTACTGCTCGAAACAGCCAGGTCTTGAGGAGTCTCCTGAAGGCCAGCAGGTCCTGGGTCTGTCGTAGGAGGATGGGGAGGGTGTTCCTGGTTTTTGCGGCGAGGTGGGAGAATGATCTGCCGCTGGCGGTCGCTCGACGGATACGAGGGGCGGTGGCGACGGCGAGGTCAGCGGAGTGTAGCTGGCGGTTCGGGTGTAGAAGGTGAGTCGTTCGTTGAGGTACGCTGGTCCGGTGTTATGGAGTGCTTTGTGAGCATGGGCGAGGAGCTTGAAGGTGATCCTCTTGTTGACGGGGAGCCAGTGCAGGTCTTTCAGGTGGGCTGTGATGTGGCTATGGTGGGGGATGTTGAGGATGAGGTGTGCAGAGGCGTTCTGTATGCGTTGCAGTCGTTTCTGGAGTTTGGTTCCTGCGTAGAGAGCTTTGCCGTAGTCCAGTCTGCTGCTGACGAGGGCCTGGGTGACCGTCCTTCTGGTTCCGGTGGGGATCCATCTGTAGATCTTGCGGAGCATGCAGAGGGTGCTGAAGCAAGAGGAGGAGACGGTGTTTACTTGCTGGGTCATAGACAACGCAGAGTCTAGGATGACTCCCAGGTTGCGTGCGTGGTCAGTGGGAGTCGGTGCAGCTCCCAGTGTGGCGGGCCACCATGAGTCGTCCCAGGCGGAGAGGGTGGATCCGATGATGAGGACCTCCATCTTGCCCCAGTTCAGTTTCAGGCGGCTGTTCGTCATCCATTCTGCGATGGCCTTCATTCCTTCGTGGAGGTTGGATTTGGCGGTTTTGGGGGCCTTGGTGAGGGAGAGGATCAGCTGGGTGTTGTCAGCGTATGAGATGATGTTGAGGTCGTGTGATCGAACGACGTTGGTGAGCGGTGCCATGTAGACGTTGAAGAGTGTCGGGCTGAGGGACAATCCTTGGGGTATGCCGCAGATGATCTTGGTGTCTTTAGAGCGGAATGGGGGGTGGCGCATACTCTGGGTTCTGCCGGTGAGGAAGGAGGTGGTCCAATCCAGTGCTTTGTCGCAGATCCCTGCGTTGTGGAGGCATGTGCGGAGGTTGTGGATGCCGACAGTGTCGAAGGCGACCGAGAGGACCAGGAGCATGAGGGTCGCGGTTTCTCCGTTGTCCAGCTTGGCCCTGATGTCGTCGGTGGTGGCGATGAGGGCTGTTTCGGTGCTGTGGTTGCTGCAGAATCCAGATTGGGATGGGTCCAGGATGTTGTTCTTTTCGAGGAAGGAGGTCAGTTGCCTGTTGACAATCTCCTCGATGTCTTTTCCGGGAACGGGAGGAGGGATTTGGGCCGGCAGTTCTTGAGGTCCTTGGGGTCTGCCTTGGGTTTCTTGACTAGGGCGTTGATCTCGGCGTGCTTCCAGCTCTCTGGGAAGGTGGCGGGCTCGAAGGAGCTGTTGATGATCTTGCGGAGATGGGGTGCGATGGTGGGGCTTGCTTTTTTGAGGATGTGGTTCGGGCTGGGATCAGATGGTAAGCCAGAGTGGATGGTGTTCATGATTTTGATGGTGTCTTCTTCGTTGACATGGGTCCAGGAGAGCAGGGGGTCGATGTGGCTGGGGGGCGGTGAGTCTGAGGTGTCTGTGTCTGTCGCGGGGGCCTGGTTGCTGAAGCTGTAGTCAACCTCTTTTCTCCTGTCATGGCACCAACCCTTTACCATCCTGTGATCCTATCTTGGCAGCAAAAAACACTTGTCTTTGAAAAACTCCCTTGTCCCCTTCTGTTAGCCATTCCTTCTTGTACCCTCTCTCCTGTGTTACCCAACTCCTACCTTAACCTGCAGCCAATCCTCTCCTCCCTCCTGCCCCTACTCTCAACCATCCCCATCAAGCATCTCATATCCTTTCTGGTCACCTGTACACTGCCCTGCCCATATGGCATGTCCCTTTTCACTCCAAAAACCATCGTCTATAGCACTATTTGCCGAGACAAGATTTCACAGCAAAAGATGTGGTCTAGTGGTTAGAGATGCCACCCTGTTACATGGGGAAGCAGCATGTCATGGGAACTAGTGCAAGGAAGAGATGCCGCCATGACCTCTGTTTGCATGGTAAAATACAGAAATAACCAGGGTTCAGTTGGACACTTGAGGCCTATATGCCCCAGTGCTACTGCACCTGCTGCACCAATGGAGGCGACACCCCTGGGAAGCAGCATCAAATCTCAGCTTTGGTTCACCAACCTGTGAATCTGACCAACTGTCCCTGCACTGATTTAAAAAAAGTGCAGTGTAGTCTGTGTGTGTTTTCAAGTGCTCCTATTTCCTTGTGAAAGATTTGAGTTGCACTCTGCAAAAGAGCCAAAAAAGTGGTTTTGGACCGTCATATGGGCTCTAATCACATGTGGCACCAATTAAATGCAAAGTATTAATTTGGATGGGAAGAGATGCACATATTGTGGCTAAATTGCTCAGTGTGAACTTAAGAAATTGGGATCAGTCCTGGCTTCGCGTCTTGACCAAATTGTGTGGTCCCAGGCAAATACTTATTTCTCCCTTTTGAGTCTTCTTTTTGTTCATTACCACACATTTGAGAGAGCACCTTCAAATACCAGCGTTCAGGATGTGCTCTTTACAAAAAAGCTCCAATGTTTAGTTTAATTACGTATAATTATACTTTGTGCAGAATAAGGATCTAGGCCACATATAGGGTACATTTGACAACGGACTTGCCACTTAGGTCTCTGACAGGACTGTTATCAGACTGGAGGCAGGAATGTTTCTCAGTGCATCACTTATAACAAATACTCATCAATGCAGTGATATCATCTGATATTTCAATGTGAAACGCTTTCGCATGTTAGAGGTTTTAAAGACATGGGCTCATATAAGACTGGACTTGTGCATGGGTTTTAAGAGCCAGGCCATCTCTTTTCAGCTCTAGCTCGGTTCTCCCTCAATATGCTGGCTCAACTTCTACCTCTTAGTGGCAGTGCCTCATTTAAAAGTCTGTGTGCAGGGTCCTAAAGAAAGCCCCACATTCACGAAAGCCAGCTGGATTTGAGGTCCTTTACGCTCGTCCAACGACTCCGCCTCTGTTGTGATGCTTAACAATATTGTTAAGCATCACAACAGAGGCGGAGTCGTGCATCTGTCTCTTTCAAATAATGCAGGGGGAACTAAAGAGCAAAAACAGCAAGAACAAGCGGAGAAAAACATAATGTCCCACAGGACTTTCCATCGGAGTTTTCAATTGAAATGGGGATTGGCAAAGCGGTTTTTAAAAAAATGATTTCCACACAAATGTACCATACAAGCTGCGTGAGGTGCGTACCATCAGTCCCACAATACAACTTCGAACAACTACACATTTATAAACCACATTTTCCTAAAAATAAAAACCACCCCTCAACAATTAAGTTCCTGAACCGCTTTCACGCCAAACGGACGAGTACATTCTTTAGCTGCATTTAAAACGCGGGCTCCCGCCTTTCAAACAGCACTTAAAGAGAATCCCGAAACGGCGACGAGAGGCAGGAAATTAGCACCGCCTCTCCCCCATCCACACCCCACAAAGAAGCATTTGCAATGCAACAGGTCTCGCATTTAGACGAGTTTGAGCTATAGGCATTGTAAATGACCACCATGCCTTTTATTTATGTTTGGGTTTTTGAAACATAAATAGAACGCATTGACATTTACAATGCCAATAGCTTAAACTCACGTAAATGCGAGACCTATTGTATTACAAATTCTTTTTTTTGTTAGGCACGGGGAGATTAAGTGATCTGCCCAGAATCACAGGCTCCACGCTCGCATTACCTTAAATGCGGTGCCAACTGAACCATCCAGATTTTACATGACCTGATCAACAGCATCCATGGCAAGGAGCCACCGCCCCTTATGGCCATGCTTGAATTCGGATCACCAGACAAATTTGAGAGTTTAAACCAGATCCCTTCTCCATGAGTTCTAACGATGCATCTGCACCGCGACAACATCCCCAAGTCCATGGAGGTGAACAAAGTGAAGACTTCGGTGGTGTTTCGCAATCCCAAAGATACTGCAGTGTCGCTGTTCCACTTCTATAATAGTCTGCCTCTACTTCCCAACTACAGCTCCTGGGATGTGTTTTTTGAGCACTTCATGACTTGAAAAGTGTGCTGGAATTCATATTTTGTGATACCAAAGGAGATGATGGATGTAGCGCTTGAGCGAATCAAACACTCACCCCCAGTCAACTGATCTGGGTTTAATCCATCATCATTCTTTAGCTCACTCCACCACCCCAGTTCAGACATGGCCATATGCAAATCAGTCTGATCCTGTGCCTAATGGAAACAGTCCAGCCCGAACTGCCAAGCCATGCTCAGACGTGAGTCCCGTGCTCTCCATGCCACTGGAGTCAAGCTATCCTGGCTGAAGAGGGGTGAAACCCCGAAACCGATCCTAGGATGCTTGTCTCCAGTCCAGGGAGGACCTGGCCTGGCAGTTCGGGCTGGACTGTTCCCATTGGGCACAGGTTCAAGACTGATTTGCATATAACTGGGTCCAAACTGGAATGGCATGGTGAGCAAAAAAACGATGGATTTAGGCCCAGATCTCTGTACTGGGGTGAATGTATGACATTGTTCTGCATTCTGTCTATCAATAGTTCTTTTTGCGGAGTTCATATTTTGAACATGCCTGGAATGAACATATAGATGATGAAAATGTGGTGGTCCTGATGTTCGAAGAAATGAAAGTGGATCTGGAGGCAGCAGTAAAGAAAATAGCCAATTTATTTGGGATACATCTAGAAAAGGCTGGGGCCGCATAAATGAACAATTCCTGTGGCTTTGCATACATTATTTGGTTAACAGTACAGTAAGGAGAGAGCCACTGAGACACAAATGCCAATTCACACCAATAATCCAAGAAACAGTTCAGTTTGTTGTGTGTACTACCTAAAAGACCTTTCATAATATGTACACTGCTGTCGTATCTGGTCTTCTGAAACCTCTCTTTCCGAAGGCTTGATCTCCTGTTTTCATGACCCATTTTTTTGCTTGTTACTTTTATTTCTATGTAATTTTAAGTAATACGCTCTGCCACCCTGTGCCGAGCGGCTGGACGTGCCAGATGAAGAACCTAACTAAATTAATAGTCGCAGGAGTAAAATGTATACCTTAAGCCTTTGTTCCTTGCAAATCTTAAAATGAATGAAACTCAAGCAGCAGGTGCTGCGGCAGATATGTAGGAGGCGAAAAAAACATAGCGTCTTTGTCGAGACGCGAACCCGGTTCCCCAGATTTGAAGTCCCCCGCCCTAACCGTTAGGCTACATCCTCTTCCAGATTTATCATGAAATATGGGCTCTTTCCTTTAAGGGTTTTTGAAGGCAGTGTTGCGTTTGTCTTACAAGGCAATGATACACAATGCATTGCCCTTGGTTTAAAACTAGAGAAAGGAGTAAATGTGATATGTTACAGACTTTGTGGCTGAGTACTATAGGTGCAGGGAGCGCTGCGAGGCGCTGTGCCGAAAAGGGGAGAGCTGCGAGGCACTGTGCCAGTGCCGAGAGGGGGGACTAAGGACACACAGAGCCCCCTCTGTCCTTTACACAAAAGGTGACAGCATTGTTTGTGTGAGAGGGACAGGCGAGCAGTAATGGGGAGGGGTTCTCTATTAACTCGGGAGGGAGGGAAGTGGGGTGGCCAAGAACTATAGGTGCAGGGAGAGTTGAGAGACGTGCCTGAAAAGGGAGAGCTGCAAGGCTCTGTGCCAAGGAGGGCTTAGAGGCGCTGTACCAAAGAGAGGAGGGCTGTGAAGCGCTGTGCCAGTGCCAAGAGGGTGAACTGAGGACACAAGAGCCCCCTCTGTCCTTTACACAAAAGGTGACAGCATTGTGTGAGAGGGACAGGCGAGCAGTAATGGAGAGGGGTTCTCTATTAACCGGTACAGCTTTAAAAAAATGCAGTGCCTATAGGGGAAAGTGGTTGTTTTCCGTGCGCCAGAATTTTGTTTGTGCTAAAATTATATATTATCGCTGCACCGCGAAAAGCTACGCACTGTCCACCGTCGGGGCTTTATATGTGCTGAGGGAAAGTGAGCAGCGGTATCCAACCAATTAAATAAAGAAACTCTTGCATATGCGCATAAAAAAAAGATAGCTGTAGAACAAAGCGCCGTAAAAAGCTTAACAATGTCCAGTGAAATATTATCGCGGCACAGCGAAAAGCTACGCACTGTCCAGCGGCACCTAAACATACGCTCGTGTGTGCGCACCTAAAAAAAATAAACCGGGTAACAAAGCGCCGTGAAAAGCTACGCACTGTCCAGCGGCACCTAACCATACGCTTGTGTGCGCACCTAAAAAAAATAAACTGGGAAACAAAGCACCGCAAAAAGCTCAGCACTGTACAGCGCTACAGAAACATTATAAAATCATATATATATGCTCAAAATATATGTATGTGTGTGACAAACATACCAGAGAACAAAGCTGCGAGATATCACCGCACAGATGCCTGTCTCCCTGTGTGTCCATAAAAGAGTGCTTCCCCACAAGATAAAGCCCAACATGTAACGCCACTAGTACACAATCCAGTCCACATGGGCGTGCCGACAAGGAAACAGGGCATAAACCAAAAAGACTCATTGCAAATAGGGAGCAAGCGTGTAACATAAATGCTGATGCCCGCCAATAAGAAAGAGGGGCGGCACTTCAAGTGCCCTTAAGAAATCTCTTTGATCACAAGAGGTCTCACAGAGCGTGCAGCGCGCACTCGCTGCACGGCTAGGCGAGACCTAAAAAATACAGACTGAATGTTCCCCCTCATTAACGAGCTTTGCACTGAGTCCACACGCTTCCTGGATCGCAGAAGCAACTCCCCTCGCCATCGGGCACACTGTAACTGAACTTTCGCTTCTGTTCCTATACAACAGCAATCCATGCCGATGGAAGAAACAGAAGAGGGACTAGAACAAATTCACACCACCATCATTAACTTGGTGGCCATCAAGCATTTGCAATGACAATGAGTGTTCTTACTTCTAGAATGTTACCAACGACCTGCCTGCAGACTCGCACACCATCTGTAGAAGAGTTTATTTTTCTAATTTGAATTAAGTATTGTAGATCCAGGAAATACACTGCACACATTTTAATATGTTTTGAACGTGAAATATTTAAGTGCATTTTCTAAAGTGCAAACGTGCCCTAAAGGCATCAGAGCGCTTTACATGACAACAAGATATTTTTACATGCAAGGGCCAGAAGTTCTACATTTTTTTTGGTACATTAATGTTAAAGCTTCTCTTGGAATTATGTTCTTTTAATATAACGACCACACGCAGTATTATGGAATTATGTATTCTTCTACTGTAACAACCACATATACTAGTTATTATAAGAGCCAGTGGAATTATGCAATAATTGGAAAAATAAACTCTGCAAGGTTGACTTAAATACGTGGCAAAATATTCAGCACATTCTTTGGCATTATTCTTTTGTTAGTTTGTTGTTTTAACACACTTTGCTAGGGAGATCTCTACACTTAAAAAATACAAACGTTTCTTAACAGTGAAAACTATAAATATCTTATTCAGCAGACCTGATTAAAAATCTTATTAAAAATAATGTTTTTGTCATTCATCGAAGTACATGAGAACTACTGTATTAAGACATGGGCTACTTTGCTACAACCGTGGTAATTGGGGTTGTTTGCCTCTGGTGGCCTGGGGAGCATCCCACTGAAAACGTGCTCACTTGACTGTCGGGCCATTGAGGAGACAAACAAAGGCATATCATATGTGTAGTTTATATTCTATTCATTTTGATATATTCTATTATTTTATATTACTATTATATAATACTCTATAAATATTCACATACATATATATATTTATATATATAATGCTAGGCAGTAGGTGGAATAATACATAAAATAAAACTTTACATGACATATGGAACTCATTTAAAAGAAATATCTTTCCAGATGCAAAATAAAGGCACTCCCGTTGTAACAAACTACAATGTAAATGTACTACTGTGTAGTCAATTGAATGCTGATAACTGATATTCTTTTTTTTTGTTGCAGATATATATATATTTTTTTATAAATCTTTTTATTAACAATCATCGATTTCAAAACAAAGAGTAGAGTACATTGCGATAAAGTATATGATTCGAGCAGGCACATACAAAGTTAATCACACCGAGAACTGATATTCTTATTTGCCTACAGTAGGAAACTTGGGTAATCAGGTACTCATCCTCAAATCATCAGTAGAAATCTTGCTTTGTGAAGTAATCAGAAAGTCATTTTCAGATCATCCTCAAGCCTTCGGGAACAATCGCACCCTTTGAAGTAATTAGGTAGCCATTTTCAAGTCATCCTCAAATCATCAAGCCAAATTTCTAAACTTTGCTGATGACTTCAGGAGCTTGATGATGTCTGGTGGCTTGAAAATGACTTCTAAGGTAGTTGGATGATCATCCAATGACTCTGAGATGGCTTCTAAAGTAATCCTGTTTGACCTGGGTTAGTAGTAAGAGTTGGAGCAGAGCTGTGAATGCTGTGTACATCCTTACACTTGGATACATGAAATAAACTACATGAAGCCAACCTCGGATGTACATGATTGCTACAAGCATTTAAGCTGAAAACATTTTTAAAATAAGAAAATCGCCCAATAGCTAGCAAATGGGAAATGGGAAAGGCATAGTTCACTGACTATAAAGTGCCTGTCATGTCTATTTTTTTGTATCTGAAGTTATAGTTGGTGAAACTTGGTCATGACTCATGAGTCTTTTGGGGCATTCAAACACTATTTGTAAGAAACTGGTTTATGAGTTGTGGGGGGTGGAAACCCCACTAAAATAATAATCACAATCCTTCTTAAGGTGAACCACAAAAGTCACTAAATAATCCTGTGATTAACCCTCCGGTAGCTTGGCACAGAAGCAGTCAGGCTTATTTTAGAGGCAATGTGTAAAGTATTTTTGCAGCACTCAAACAGTAATAAAGTGAAAACACAACACCAATAAAATCCCAAACCAATTTAGAAAAATACAGTACCTTTCAAAAAAGTAAAATGACACTCATCCTGCAAAAATCTTATCGGGTACATCAGATGTATGAGTTTTTAAAGTTTTAGATTAAAAATAGCACCAAAAAGCATAAAGCGCCACTCGCAGGTATCTGGTTGTGCTGGCCCAGGATGAAGTCACAAGTTCAGGTGGATCGCGATGCAATGGAGCATGGGTTTAATACAGGGACCAGGATAAAATTGCTATTTTATTCCAAAAATACTGGAGAAGAACCTCCTAGTCAGCTATATGAAAATCTATGTTGAGATTCTCCGGTGACAACAGGCCAATGCTGCAGTGACAACCAACTTTGCAAATACATGGATGTGTAAAAACATAATTTTCACTCTAAGCCAATAGTTAGCCTTACTAAGATTTCATGGGCATAGCCATTCAGCACTCAGTAAGTGCTGTCACTTCATAAAAGTGTTGCATTGTGACACAGAAGCACTTGCGCCCCTGCCCCAAAAAATAGGATATTCTTCAAAACTGCTATCATATTCCAAAAATACCGTACACATGCCAAGTTCACTTTCAAGCTTTATTTGGTTCCTAAAAACAAACAATAAAAGCAGATACGAAAATGACTCATTACATCGCATACCAATACCACGCGTGCCATTACAACGCGGGTATTACTATGCGATGTCAATGACAACGACATACCCTTACATTGCTAACTTTTACCACGACTATACCTTTACCGTATATGCCATTACAACGCAAGGGCATGCATGGTAATGGTATACTCATGGTAAAAGTTTCAAAGGTAAGTGACTCTACCCTACCCTACCCTAAACCCTAATTTAGTACCCCTGCATGACCCTCCCCCAACCCCCAGTCCTTACACTACCCTGCACGACCCCCAGACACTACCCTAATCCCCAAAACACTACCCTACACAATCACCACAACACTACCCTAAACCGTAGAACACTACCCCCAGCACGACCCTCCCCCTACCCCCAGTCCGGACGCCTATACTCAAACACTACCCTGCACAACCCTACAACACTACACTAAACCCTAAAACACTACCTTACACTACACAAACAGCACAGCACAACACTACCCTAAACCCTAAAACACTACCCCCAGCACGAACCTACCCCGCCCCCAGTCCGGTCCCTACACAGAAACACTACCCTGCACGACCCCCCCAACACTACCCTAAACCCTAAAACACTACCCTATGCTACACAAACACCACAACACTACGCTAAACCCTAAAACACTACCCCCAGCACGACCCTCCCCCGACCCCCAGTCAGGTCCCTACACTCAAACACTACCCTGCATGACCCCCAACACTACCCTAAACCCTAAAACACTACCCTACAATACACAAACACCACAACACTACCCTAAACCACTACCCCCAGCACGTCCCTCCCCCGACCCTCAGTCCAGTCCCTGCATAGAAACACTACCCCAAGCACGACTCTCCCCCTACCCCCAATCCCCCTTACCTCTCTATCTCGTGGTTTCTCTCTCCTGGTTCCAGCGTTGTCTGAGGGGCGGTGCACTTCGTTGTGAGGAAACGGAAGAGCCTCAGTTTCCTCACAACGACGTGGATGGCCATTACATCGAATGCGTTGTAAAAGCGCATGCGATGTAATGGTATGCGTAGTAATGGTTTGTGTTGTTACATTGTAACGCATGCGATGTAGTGACTTACAGTGAAATAGCCGCGTTGTAATGGCTGTTCACCGCTATCATATTCCAAAAATACCATACACATGCCAAGTTCACTTTCAAGCTTTAGTTGGTCCATAAAAAAAACCGTAAAAGCAGATACATATCAAATACAATAAAAAGAATGATTAAATATAGGATGTGAAATCGTATGTATGAGGAAGAGCTTATGCAAGCCACACTATTTCCAAACATTAAAGACATTTTTGAGCGGCAGACTAAATTATTGACAAAGAAGTCGGTAGAGTGGCGTCCTTGGGCAACTATCATATTACTATAAATACAAAAAGTCTATTTAATGACCACTAAAATTATTACACGATGATGTTCAATAAAAAAAAATGCATGCCATCGACAAAAATGCAAAGAGGAGGATAAATAACAATAGCCAAACAGCCCATGGGCAGAACGGTCCTTCTTGGCACCAAATCTCCATGTGGCAAAAGCAAAAGTGTCACAACAGCGAGCAAACGGGACAGAATACAATACAATAACAAAACAATAAAAACTATGTGCAGGGGTCTCACTCAACAAATGGATGTCAGTGAAAACCTCAAGCTCGACCACAAAATTAACATCAGATAGCCAAAAAGGCTGTGACTTTAGTCTAAGACTGGGGAAGGGCCAGCCCTGTATCAGTTTACTGTATCATTTCATTATTTTCTCATAGTTCTGGTCAGCTGCAGGAAAATCTTTGTTAACTTATTTTAGGGTCATATGTTGGGGGGGCTTTATCTGTGCATGCCATACGATTAATTCAGCATTCTCCAAATTATTCCCATTGTTGCATTGATGTATTTATCACTCTTAGTATTTTACTGTGGAAAATCCCATGACTATTGCCACATGAAATGCTGAGGCCTCCACCTTGTTAGCGACTTTTACAAAATAACTGCCGCCCACCCAATAATCAAAGATGTAAGGAATCCCATTCAGGAAGGCGAGTCATTACTGAATAATCCCATAAGCAAAGAGTTTCCCTTCTTTAATTAACTCAATACTTTGATTAAATTGCACCTACCACCTTATTCATCCTTCCTGGAGACTGCAATCTAAATCTCAACAACCAGCTTCTTGACACCATTTTCACAACTTCTCTCTGATCACTCCTTAGTTAACACTCACTCCTCACCACCTCTCACCAGAGATACTTGCTCTAATGCTGCTATCCAAAACACTGCCTCTCTCTCTCTACGCCTATAATTGACCTCTCTCCCTATGAACACGTCATCTTGCAAATACTAATCAGTTACACTTTCCGTGTTTGCCCTCATATTAACACCTTCTGATTCCTTCCAGCTTTCCCAAATCACGTGCATAATGCACCCTGCACCTTTACAAGCCACTACAATATAATGATAATTTAGTGTCGCCTTGAAACATGCCTTTAATTCTAATTACCATCTGCAAAGCTTTACTCCAGTATCCTCACGTTCACAACTGTGGATTTCACCTATTATCCAAACAATGAAAATCAAGGCCTGAACACTACTCCACAAATGGTGTGGGAATAAGCCTACCACAAATCTTGAAGCCTATAAACAGCCTGTTGGAAAGCTGTTCGATACCTTGAGCAGCACCTCATCAATTCATGTCCACAATCTGATCAGCATATTCTCTCCTCACCCAAAATGATTTGCAGTTACAATCACTTTCTACTCTTTCAAATACTCACACCCAAAACATACTCTTCACTATCAAAAAATGACTTTGCATCCTTCTTCCTCATGAAAGTATGTGCTACTATACCATTCTTCTACACCTCTATAACCACTAACTTCCCTTTGCTGCTCACTTGCACTTCTGTGTCATTTGATCAATAGAGTGTATTTCTATAATCAGATGTGCTACTCCATCCTTAACTATAACGCCTTGTTTTTGTCCATTCTGGCCACAGACTAACAACCCTCTTTCTATAACCTCTAAATCTCTACTCTGCTTAACCTGTCTGTTGGATTGTTCCGTTAATATTATTACAGGCCCATCTTGTTTCATATCTCCAGTAGCCCTGCCTTTACAAATAAGTCCACTGCTAATCCTTCGAATCTTCCGGTGTGTCAAACCCCTGTCTTCTCCAAAATATTGAAATGAATGGTCTCCAACTGCCTAATTTATCTGTTCTCACACAACTTGCTTAACCCTCTCCAGTCCAGTTCCTGTACATTCCGCACTTTGTAAATATTTCAAGTTCAGGTTTATTTTATTTGCTTCAATTTATGCCAATATAGGCTGTATAAAAATGTAAAAATATATTGAAAAATAATGATCTAGAAAAGTTCTAAAACCTAAATTAATAGAAACCATCCACTTTCATCATTCCCTTCAAATAAATAAAAAAAACCTGCACGGTATATCAACACAACTGATCCTAAATCATAAATGATACTATGATCCTAGATATTGTACCATAAGTATCCATTACTTTTGGAACTAATATTTATCTATGTTAACAAAACATGGGTCAGGCAGTGATCAGTAGAATGACACAGGGGCCATTTTGAATCGGAATTCCCCATGTAATTCCAGGACACGAGGATCACAATATGGGTATTTTCTAAACCTTTCATTTTAGCATCCACCTCCTGTTTCTATTGGACAAAAATTGTATCAGATTTTGCAGCGGAAGTCCAGTCTGAATCGGCTAGATACTCCTCTCTGGGGCAACCCCTGCATGTCTGGCATTCACATTCTAAACTAACACAGTTTACTGCATTCTTTAATTCTTATTTTCCTGATAGAGTTAATGTGAGTAGCATACCCATCTTCTCTTCTACACTTAGTTTTAATTTCAGCAGGATTATTGCTCACATTTAAAGGCTGCTCTAAGCTGGGAATAAATGGGAGAGGAAGCTGGAGTGTGTTGGAGAGGAGGGATTGTGTGACAGTCTTATGAAATGGGATATTTACATGCTCCGCCTGAGCCATGGCTGAGGATGGGCAACAGAAGAAAAATGGTTCCAGGCTGCAGTGCAGCCCATTTATAAAAAAAAAAAAGTGATTTTACCGTCTGTATTTTTGTTGTTAAAGCAGACTCCGGAGACGGAAGGTAGGTTGTAGGTTTATTGCCAAAGGTGCTCACCCACAACAGGCAGCGACTAACTGGCTTGGATCCCAGGATAAACTGACAAGTTCACTGATATCCTTACCCGCTGTTCCCTTTGCCAGCAAGGGCATATATGAAACAATAACATGGCATTTGAAGGACAACAAGCAGTGGAGATGCAGCTTGAGCATGGAACATATCGCAAGAGCTGCGCCATGCACTGCCTAACAAACATTGCGATACATTACATCATCTCCCCCCCCCAAAATAAAATACAGCTATTATAGCAATTACAATCCTGAAGACATTAATACCTTACATATTCTTTGAACTTACTAGGTTTCTTAACCACACATGACCTTGTACCACCTTCATTACATTTAAAAGCAGAATCCTGGAGAACACTGTTTCTGCTTCCAACATCAACCTTGTGATCAGGTCTATTTTCCCTGGTGTCCTTACAAGGCTGTATCCATGTGTCCAATAAGAAACAGACTTAGAACCCTTCCTGCAGTCAATGATACCAGCTTGCTGCGGTGTGAGTTACTAAATTCTGTTTATTCCACCAACATTTATTTTCTATCAGTACCACTCCCTTTACAACTTGAGAAATTCTTGCAGGGGATGAAAAAAATTGACTCCCCTTTCTTGATGATCCCTGTTTTGGGTATCAAATACCAACCAGAGCATGCTTGATCATCGCACTGGGTTACCAAAATAGGAATTCATGGGAGAACTGTTTAAATAAGAGAAATCATATATGGAAAAATTATTTGTCAGATTATACCACAGGGTGTCCTTGTGGTGACTATTGTAGGAAGTAAGCCTACATAATTTACTCTTAACTGGTATAAAGCAGAAGAGAAACACTTGCTTGAGTGTTGTTTCACTATGAAGACAACATCCCATCCACATAATCTTGTCTAGGCCTAGATACTTGCCACTTTATCTCTTGAGGGGTGAAGACAACAAAACACTCCACGTCAGCTTATTCCAGTTTGCCTAAATTGTAGTGAACCCAAGAAACTATACAGATGATCATGCAAGGGATCAAGGAATTTCAGGAGTGTGCAAATATAACCCTGACATCAATAAAGATGTTTACTTTAAAACAAGTCTTGTATCTTCATTTTGTGGAAGAAAGGTCCTCTAGCTTGGGATCCACTTTAATTACCCGAGAAGAGAGCTAATTTATTAAAATTGCACTATTGGCATTTTCAGTAAGCACATAGTCCGGTTATGTTAAGTTGACCACATCTGATGTGCCCAATGACATAATGGGCTCGATTCACAAAGGTATTTACATGTAGTAAAGTTATGAGTGCAGGGGAGCCTTCAAACATTTCTTTTTCTGCCTGTGCCGCAGTGGACTGCTCGTGAGAGGATTGCCGGTCACATCTCCGGTCCCAGGCTCGTGAGGGAGTCAAAACTACACTTCCCTGCAGCCTTTGCTGCGCGCACGCCGCCAATGTCGTTGAGAGCGCCAGGAGGCGCTCAAATAGCTGCCAGGGCTCCCGCAGTGCCGGGTATGCCCGGGCCAAGGGCAGGCCCGTCAGAGGCCGAATGAGGCCGGGCTGGGCCACATTATCAACATTTTGAAAAGGACTGAAGATCGTAGTCCGTTGAAGGTGCTGTGTGGACACTTTAAGATCTTAAATTATGTAGGCCAGTCAAAATGAGTAAACACAAATCTGGTGTAGGGGTAATGGGGACACTCGATGCCTTCTTGCTTAGGGCAGAATCTGCACTTATCCATGAGATAGAGCTCACAGAGCGTAGGTTGTCTTTGGAACCACAGTACCACCAGATTTGCAGTGTACAGGTAGGGCCTCTTAATCAGCAGGATAATGTTGAAGCTACGGTCCCCCAAAGTAATCAGTCACAGGCTATAGGAGTGGATCCTGAGCTAAATATATCCTCGGAGCCGGCAAGAAGATTAAATGGGCCAAATGTTACTACTAGGGGCCAGAAGGCAAAAATATACCAAGGCAATAACCACGAACCACTACCTGAGAAAAGGAAGGGCCGAGGTACATTGAAAAACAAACAACAGTCACCAAAGGTAACCAGGAGAAAAGGTAACACCACTGAAAGTGTATGTAGGCAGGGACATAGTATATCGACTGCGATCCCAGTAAATGGGATTTTTTCAGGGCAAAATGAGGAGGAACTATGGAAAAGGTTAGAGTCAATTGTTGTAACCCTGTTGGACCCTCTATTCCATAAACCTTCCCAAATTGAAGCTAGACTTGCTAAGCTAGAGGAGTCTATCATTAACATCTCCATACCCCATTTGGATGTATGCCCTGGTAGGGGTATTGGTACAGCATCTATGAGTGAAATGAGAAATGAGAGTGGTGCTCCTATAAGTAACATGGACTCTAACAATGACCACCGTCCTAGTAAATCGGGCAACAGAGTTAAAGACTCAGTTAGGATTAATCCCCCACAGCAAAGAGCAACATCTCCAATGCCATCCTGACCAGGACATCAGCATAGCTCAACTGGCTCAAAATCTGTTATTAGGGCTTCAACTGCTAACGGGAGGCCTAAACTGTGGGACGGGTTGAGACATCCTACCACACAGATCTCTCAGAGAACTAGTGAGGGGGTTTTTACCAACCCATATTTGAATTTGTATCTCCCCCAGAATTAACTCCCTATGTAGTTGTCCTGGCAAATGTTCCACTTTTATTACCCAATGTCTTTGAACATTGGTCAACTTTGCGGAACAAATGCTTACATTTAGTGAGTTCCAGGACTGGGATTAAAGACACACTCTTCTTGGAGTTTAAAATGGCACGGAGAGTGGGGTGGGTTGGCAAATCATCTAAGTCCCTACCTGGTGATTGTGTGGTCTTAACCTTTAAATTGCCAAGCCTTGTGCAACTCATCCTGGATAGGGCCAGAAATATTTACATCACGGCGCAGGAGATAAATATCCTCTTGCTTGGATACTTTTATCAACCCCCCAGAGATCTAGGGCATTCGAGGGGGGGGGGTAAATATTCCCAGGGATTACGCAGTGTAGAGATGCAACTCCATCTAGAGATCTATGGCAATCGAGGGGGGGGAAAATATTCCCATGGATTAGGCAGTGTAGCGATGCAATTCCACTTAGCAATCCCATTTAGCAATCAGTATGAAATTCTTAATTCGCTTGAAGGCGTAGATTGACTGGGCAATTGTATGGCTTATTCAGGAGACTCTTCCCCGAAGCTCGAGCTTGACCCTAAGAGACTACGAGATTTTAGACTCCATAAAGACGAACCTATCCCTGATAATCTTCAATCAGCCGTAGGTACCTAATTAGCTTCACAGGATCGAAGAGGGCAAGGGGAAGACTGTGGAGGTTATAGTAATACGTCTCCAGGCGAGATTCAGGAGGTTTTTGAACTCTCAACCCCTGTTGCTGTACTTGCTAATGTAGGTGGTTTAACATCAACCACACAAGCGCCAACTATTCCACCTGGTAGGAGGGATGAAGCAATGTGTAACTTTGTCTCGTGGAACATCGCAGGTTTGCGTTCTAAGTTAAGTAATTCTATCTGGTGTGATTTTAGAGAAGCTTACGACGTATTATGCCTCCAGGAAACATTGACTAAAGAGGCAATTCACATTAATGGGTACAAAACATTCCATACCTCAGCAGTTGAGGGATTAAGTGGAAGGGCAAAGGGAGGGCTTTGTACCTATATTTCAAATATGTTGAAGGTAAAAAAGATAGAGATGTACCTGGAGGAGATCTATTTCCAGCTAATTGTAATTAATCTTGATAGAAGGCAACGTATCTTAATGGCACATTTTTATAATAATATTCCCCCTGAAAAAGTGGGATTGGTAGTAACAAAATTGATTAATGAATTGAAAACTGTATGAAGTAAAACTACTAATGATACAATGGTTATTGTTTGAGGAGAATTGTCCTTTGTGCCCATATGTGGAGGGAAACTGTGTGGTTTCACATAAGAAGAGGGGGCTAGTAATACCCATTTTGGTCATTCTGCCGTGGGGGATTTGTATAATGAAATGGTCGTTAGTCTTGACTTAGGCTTTGCAAACGAGACATGTGATCGAGCGGCTCCTATGGGCTATAACTTCAATGGAAGAGGTCTATATAGTATTAAAGACTATGTATTTTTATCAAATAGCCATACTTCCAGAATTCGCTCTTTCACTGTTGGTGACAATTCACTAAGGGACCGTTTTCCAGTATGCTTTTCTATATCATTACCGATAAGTAAACCGGTTAGGCATGATAAATTTGACCGGGCCTTATCCAACATTATATTGGATAAGAGAAATGGATATACCTTGCGCTGGTCATTGGTGGACCCGCTCTTGATTACAAAAAAAGTGCTAGGGAATTGTAAATCGGCTTTTGAGATTTGCCTAAGTGATTCAGCTTCCCTGGTTAATATCTTGACCTCCTTTCAATTTATTTCAGCAGCTGTGAGGGTTGCATTATTTGTTCTGAGTGCCAAAAAAAGGAACACTCAGGGATGGTTTGATTCAAACTGCACTCAAGCCTATACTACGCTAAAAAAGGTATTACACGAGACCTCTAGAAATCCAAATGGTGTGCGACAGGCAAGAGCCGATTATAGATTAGCGCTTAAGAAAAGAAAAATCGCCTTGCGAAATGATGCGTAGGAATCCCTGCATAAGGCCTAATTAACGGGAGACGGCTCGGCTTTCTGGAAAGCTGTTAAAGTACCCTTCTTAAACCCCGGAGGTTGCCCGACAATGGAAATCGCTATAAATGAGGACCTCTGGGTTGACCACTTTGCAAAGGTATATGACCCTGTGGGTAATTTTGAGACTAGCCACGGGAAAATTTCTTTGGATTCTTTCACCCAATATTGTATTCCAGTTTACACTAGATGAAGTTAACCGGGCTATTTCTGCAAGCCAGGGTGGCAAGGCACCCAGGCCAGATGGAGTGCCGGTTGAATTGTTTAAGGAAAATTTGACTTTATGGGGCCCACTCATTACCCAGGTATTTAACGCCAGTTGTTCTGCTTCCTTTCTGAAAACTTGGGCTGAGTCCACTATTGTGCCAATTTTTAAAAAAGGGAATCGCCAGGACCCTGGATGTTATAGGCCCTTTTCACTATTGGACTCTTTAATTAAAGTCATAGGTCGAATAATTTTAGAACGACTACACGCATGGGCTGAGGATAATAAAGTCCTTTCTGATATCCGATATGGTTTCCGGGAGGGCCTGGGTACAACTGAGCAGAGCTTAAACTTAGCCACCCTTGTAGGGAAATACACACGGGTGAAAGGGGGTAGGCTTTTTTTTTTAGCTTTTGTGGACCTCACCACTGTATTTGATTGTGTGCAGCATGAGAAGCTCTGGGAGATTCTTGAGGGGATGGGGGTGGAAGCTCAAATAATTATTTTCTTTAGTTTCCTATATAATAATGACATGGGGCAAGTACGATTTAATCTGTGTGGTGAATGCACCGATCCATTTCCTATAAAGAGGGGGTCAGAGAAGGATGTGTTCTGGCCCCTTTTCTTTTTAATCTTTATATTAATGGTCTGGAAGAGGCGCTGATCAAGGATAGTTATGACTTTCCTCAAATAGCTGGACGTCCCATACCCGCTCTCCTTTATGTGGATGACACAGTTTTAATGTCACGTGCGCAAGTAGGTTTGCAGAGGGTGTTAGATAACTTCTCTAATTTCATGAGGGTTTTGGCCTCAGGGTTAATACATCAAAGACCTTCATAATGAGGTGTGGTCATGCAAGCCATAGATGTAAGGACATGTTTGTGGACGGACAAAAGATAGAGCCCACAAAGAGATTCTCATATCTTAGAATACTCTTTGATCAAAAAGATTTATGGTCTCAAGCCATATCAGCAAAAAAACTAGCATTCTCAAGGACTACTGTTCCCCTTGTAAATCTTTCAAGAAAATTGTGTAGGCGACCTCCTGTACAGCTTATTAAGTTATACAAAGCCAAAAGCGTCTCCACAGCTATGTATGGAGCAGGCGTTTGGGGCTTTGCTGATGCGTACTCGTTGCAAACAGTAGAAAACATATTTTTCAGATACATCCTGTCTGTCTCGACCGGTACATCCTCGTATGTTTGTCATGCGGAACTGGGCCTGCCACATATTTCGGACCTCATAAAATTAGAGCCCATCCTCTTGTGACTTAGAGTGTGGACAAAAATAGAGACCCAGCTAAATAGAGACATTTTGATGGATAGTCTGAAATTTGAAGGGGCCTTAAAGATTCCTTGGGTAAGGTATATCCGCGATTTCATGGAGGATCTTGGACACTCTGAATACGTTACCGACCCAAGCACCTTACATATGGTTAGGAGAAAGGATTTTAAAAAAGAGGGTCTACAACTCTTGGATACGATAAGATCATCAGCTGAGATTCTAAAGCCTCGCGTTCAGCAGAACCAGCTGATTTTAACCACTTTTAACATTCAGCCTTATTTAACAGTCGTTCCTGGGGGTTATGATCGGTTTCTACTGACGAGATTTAGGCTGGGGATCTTTCACAGAATTGTCAGTCTTCCAATAATGAATGACTGGGCCCGAGAATTGCAACTGTGTCCATGTGACAATCATTCAGTTCAATTCACCATACACGTGTTTTGTAAATTCTATAGGGAATTGAGGAATGTGTGGATTGTTCCAATCTAAAAACGTTTGGGGATTAGACAATGCCATCCAGCGTTTATTGCGTTGCAATTTTTGGATAATGTACATAGTACTTGGAAGATAGCAATGTTCTTAAAGCAAATAGTCAACCTCAGGAAAAGTATGGTAATTGAAGTTTAAAGGTCATTTAGACGCAAAGGGCATATTTGTATTATTGATGAATTTATAAACTATATGAATCATGCTTTTATTGCTATTTCATGTAATAATGTGTTTGGTTTTAGTGATTTTTTAATTGCATGAACAATCAATTTGATAGTGATTTATGTGCAGGATGTTCATTTTATAATACTTATTTTAATTAATATGTATGTTTTATATATGTGTTTTTATGATTGTATGAAATAGCAATCGAATAAACTGTCTTTGATTTGATTTGGGTGCAGAGTATCTGCACTCGGGGTGGAATCTCTGCACTGCAGTTCTCAGTGCGGAGATTCCGCCATAAGTGCAGAGACTATGCACTTGTACCTTTACTACATGCAAATACCTTTGTGTATCGGGCCCAGAATGTCCATAGAAATAATGCTGCTGACTATCTGGCCTCTGCAGTGCCTAATTTGTAAAATAATGAGTTCCGGTGCAAAAGCTCTTCTCAATAGCCCATGGCCAGAGCTATTAAATGTCAGGCCTTTTTAATTCAATGCTAGGCACTGCCTACACCTTTATCTCACTCTTGCTGGTACCTGATATCTTTTTTTATGGCGTTTTTTCTGTCTGTTCTTTTCCTCTTTCTTTCCCGTCTCTGGACTGAAAGTGGATTCTAGCCCATGCCAACTTTTTCGACAATTGGGAATCATCTATATGATTCCTTGCACATGAGTCACAATAAATGGCAAGCTAGTATGGAGGCAAAGTTGGTTCTGTTCATTGAGGCATAAGACCAATTAGTTAAAACTAAGAGTATCACTTTCTCCATAGATGGTACAACACAAGTAGTTTGTGTCATCAAAACCATTGAAAAGTGCTGCAAACCACCAGTGGTCAAACAATGCGGGCATATTAATTTTGGGAGGAGCTACTTCCTAATACCTGTTATGCTAACACAGGAAAATATTCCTAGAACGCCAAAGAAGAGAAAATCGCCAAATCACTTATGATTATGCTGAAAGATTAGTTCATGAATGTATATGGTTTTACCTTGAGAAAATGTAAAAAGGAGAGCGACTGAAATTGGAACTGGCTCAAGAAGCTTATGTCTAGCAAGCTGCAATCAGCTCTGCTGCTCTTACGGTGGAAATAGATGAGGAGCAGAAGAACCATTTACAAATCTGAGAACCATTTATTAAATGAGACGGAGCAAGTTGACCTCACCAACAAGATCCACGATAAAGGAACGTGGGGAAGCTAGAGTGTGTCACAGAATGTTTAGAAAATTTGGGACATTTCATCAATATTTACTTGCAAATCAATAAGCATTTTTTGTCCCCAGATGGAGGATCTATTTGCATTTTATGGCTGGAAGATGCAGGAGTAGATTGGCCACCTTCAAATATGGACAAACGTCTAAATTTAAAAAAATTCGAAGAGTGTGGACCTTGTTAGAATTGCTGGTGGTGACCCCTTTTAATGAAACACAAAGGGTGATGGGAGGCTGCTTGAAATAAGCTCAGGGTAGCACTCCAACCCATTGTTCTTTTGCTCACCATGTAACCGGAGTTTGGACCCAGCACTATGCAAATGAGTCTTGACCCTGCTCCTCATGGGAACAGTTCAGCCTGAACTGCCAAGCCAGGTCTTCTCTGAACTGGAACACAAGTAACCCAGGACCAGTTTAGCACTGGTTATGGGCCCATCAGGCGGATTCAGATTGGCTCCAGTGACACATTGAGCATGGGACCCATGTCTGGGCAAACCCATGGTACTGAGGGCGGTACATGGAACACACAAAAGGTGATGGCTTGCAATAAGTCTAATGAGTCGCAGTAGCTCGGTGTAGCACTCAACCCATCGTTATTTTGCTCACCATGCCTCCACAGTTTGGACCCAGCCATATGCAAATCAGTCTTGATTCTGTTCCTCATGGGTTAAGCCCAGCCCGAACTGCCAAGGCAGGTCCTCCCTAAACTGGAACACGAGCTTTTGCAGGGATTCTGCTCATGCACAGAACTATGCGCAGGAAACCAGGACCTCGGTGTATTGTTGTGTACCAAAAAAGACACCTCAGTGCCCAGAACCCCAGTCCGACTAGCATTAGTGTCTCATTCGTTCTCCGTACTACAGTGAAGCTCCCAATGATTAGACAACCTAGACCATGCAACTTAGTAAACTCTCAGGAATAGTGGGAAACAAGAACACTCTTTCGTTCACACTCATACTTGTCCACAACGTGAGTAATCAGAGACACTGTATAGTTTCAAATGTGCAGTACTCTAGCCAATACGAGCAGCATAATGCATAAAAACAATATAATTAGCATGGTTACAATTTGATAAAGCACAAAAGAGGAAATCATATTATAATGACAATAGAAACAGGACTCCAGCTCCTTTTACCACCATCCCCGTGCTCATGAGCTAGTTTAGAATAGTTATAGAAGACCTCTGGGCTTTATCAGCTTGCCCCATACCTACGAGATCCGATGCAGGGAATTACATCCCAGGATCAGCACAGCTCTTCTATGATGGAAAAGTTTTCTCCAAGTATCTTCTCATGCATGTAATGCCATATTGAAAGCACCCGAGATTCAGTTGGGCCGCTGTGCTTCATATTATGTCTATGTGCGTGGGACTGACCAAAGTGAATCAACAGCATACATTGTTATTCGGCCTTGAACAGGCTGTACAGACAGAGAGCGTGGTGCCCCGCTGGATATGTGAAAGGTAGACAGTTCTCATGTGAAGCAGCGCCAGCAAAGTATTTCATGAGAACAGAGCTATGTAGTGTTGTGTGCAAAAAGCGGCAGAATGGCAGCCAAGCCTATACTACTTATGCTAACTTAGCAATGTCTGCTGTCAACTCTATTTCCTCACTTCACCCTCCCCCTGGTTGGACCAACGGATAGTGGACTCAATAGAACACAGAGTTCAAGTACGAGTGAGCAAGAATTAAGAGCAGCAGTCATATTGGTGTACTATTTCGTGTATAAAAAAAAAACTCCATTTGAGAGAAAAAAGTGAAAAAGAAAAACCATTACAAAAAGTATCAGGCAGATGATGGAAGTCTTCCTGGTTAATGTATTAATGTGTATGAGCAGTACGTTGCAACAGCCTCCAAGAAGAAGTTATTGATATCGCCAGAAAAAAGAGTGGCCATCCATTCCAGCAAAGAGAATGAACAGACATGTTACATCCACAATGGGAGCTTCTAGCACCATCAGTGAACAAGAAAACTTTGTTGTAGGAAATCATGTGCAGCCGCACAGACATCCCATTCAGCCAAAACTCCAAGCACAGCTGCGCAGGCCATAATCCCAACACCAGAACATTCCAGCTTATGCGCCACTAGAGGACTCATTAGCAGGTCATAATCCGGGGCAGGAGACACCATATTGGAGAGGCAAAGATCCAATGCCCATTCAAACGAACATTCCAGGCAGTGGAAGACTGGTTGCACACAAGTGAAATAACCAATACAAAAGGATAATCCATAAGCCACACTCAGAGTGGCCAGTGACAAAGTACCGTAGCATTCAAGCATTCAACTACGAAGCAGCAGCAGCAGCCGGTCCCAGCTGTTTGGTGCCACAGGAAGAGCATCCATTTCAGAGCAAGCAAATTAACAGCAGGACTCCAGCGGAATGTGCAAGTAACAGTGGCAAGCCACCGAAGACGCTGGAAAAAATAGAATGGATAAATGCTGGTATCACACCAAATATAGTTTGAAAAGAGGTCACAAGGCCAGAGGCCACAGCCTTAAAAAAATGGGCAAAACCTGTAGTGTTGAAAGCATTGAAGATAGTGTGAATCAACGCTCCGAAATGTAGTGGGAGATCGGTATTAAGAAGCGCATGTACCTCTGTACAGATGTTAGCCATGTGAAGGACGAAGGTCTCACGGGCAGATGTGAGAGCAACTTCTTTTTGAGACAATAATGCTTTTATTCTGCTCAATTTGTTGAACTGCCTTCAAGGTCGGAATGGAAGGCCAAATCGAGATGTCGAACCTCCCATGCGGGGGTGGAAAAAGCACATTTTTACAGCAAACCACACGCTGTGAGACTGTTACAATGTAAGGGATGCCAGCAAGCGAGCTGCTGCAATCTTCATTATTTAAAAGCAAATAGCTACCGTTTGCTAGCAGGGAAACGTAGGTGTGATAGCTGGTTCTGGATGATCCTTCAAAATACACACCAAATTATGTGCTGATAAATTACATGCGCCGTGCAATTGTATATTCTTACACATAAGAGAATGATCAGGCGAGGAATCACATGATTCTCCAGTGAGATACACCTCTTTGTCATCCCGTAAGCATCTATGTGTGAATGGTAAAGACCACACCTCATGTAGAAATGCACTACCTAAAGGTTCATAGAGGCCCAAGGGATGATGGTTCATACAATGAACTAAATTTAAACAAGGAACATGGCAAAGTTATTACCCCATGGATGAGCCACACTGCAGAATTAGTTTCAGCAACTGAAAAAGGCAAAGGTTCTAATATTTCAATATGTAACAGAGTGTATGTGGAATCTTACATGGACATAAACTGCTGTCTATCTGTCAAGTTAAATGGCGTAAATAACAATGACGTGTTCATGTAATCCCATGGAACTATCCCCATCGTCAAAGTTTGCAATGTCCAGGCAAACTGCATAATTGAACGCAATTGATTTTGACCATGATACAAAACAGATACTTCATCATGAACAATATCCACAACAGATGAAACAATATTGTCTAATGTGTAAATACGGTAAGAAAGAGTGTTAATACTATTATCAATAACTGCAAGCACTTTTTCTAAATTAGCTTGGTCTATTGCCCTTAGACGCAACGCAGCTTCAATTTGGGACAGCTTCCAGATTTCTTTGTAAGTGGCATAAAAAAATCTTTTTGATCTTGGACCAGAAGGCCCTTTTATAAAATCTGTCAAGTCAACGTCAGCTGACAACAACGACAAATGACGTTTAACTGATTTAAGAGTTGAGTGTTGCAACCAATTTTGACATAATTTTTCCTACTAAATAGGTAGTAACCGAATGAGAGTCAGATACATGTGGATCAGGTCTATCCTGAATGTATCCTGGGGCTTTGTATAAAAAACGGCATTGGCAAGAATCCGAATCTATTTGTCAAACCAACCAACCCTGGGGGTCCAGGCTAGATATATTAAAAGTGTCATGTGTAAGCAACAACTGCAAATCGTCAATGGCCAAATCAGTATGATTATCCCAGTTGTCATAAGGAGCCAGTGTAGGTATTTTTGGTGCATTCATTTGTTTTGCAGTGGCTAAACCTAAACAGGATGTTTGATAACTAGAACTATTCAAAAATAGGATTTGTTTTGGGATAAGGCATGCATGATGCAAAGCTTCAGAGCCTTGCACCTGCCAGACTTTTGAACACCAAACAGACTTCAAATCTACAGTATCCGTCCATAGCTCATAGCCACCCACTGCCAGTGATCAATAAAGAATTTGGAATACACTAATTTAGTGTGGGTGAGCATGACTTTAGAATTGGGTGTAATATTCAATTTAAAATAAAATGAATCCAGATTGGATTCATTAAAATCTATGAAATATACCATTTTTTTCAAAAGAGTTTTTGAACTGCCTTCAATGGGAGCTGGGCAATGTTCCCATTGTGTGTAATTAAAAACATTTCTAAATGTATTAGCTTTATGCAGGTAATGATGGCCAAAATGCTGGTAACAAAATAAATCAGCATAATTACAGTGTTTAAATACAAATCCTCTGCATCAAATACAGCATAATACTTTAAATCAGACAACAAATATTCAATGGCTTGTTCGTCCCAATCATCAGAGCGTATATTCTGTTTCACTACATCCCCCATAGAAACACGAAATACATTGGGAACATTAACCACTTCTGTGGGGCCATGAATTTGGAAGTTAACTGCATCCCAAACTATTCCATCTGCAACTGGCCATGCAGAGATGTTGACAAAAGTCTGGTCACTTTTCATGATGTGTGATTAGGATTGCGGTGCCAAAGTTCCATCAATTATTTTAACTGCAGAGCGTTCAGTGAGGTAGTGACCATTTATTAAAAGGAAGAAAAATTTCACAAATCCAATCGACATGAACAAAAAAATGGCCATGAGCACCAACCAAATGTATGTCCAGGGTGGGATCAAATAATTGCTTTTATACCAGGTGACAAAAATAGAAAATTTGGAGGGGGGACTCGATGATGTAGCGTTAGAGTCAAAGGAAAAACGTGACTGGTTCAGTGTGTTGTCTAGCGGGATACGTATATTCAGTTTCTTCATGAAGACTGCAAGTGGAGGGTGTAGCAAAGGATCATTAACAGCGGTCATCTCTATGGCAGTGTCAGGCCTTCTGTTGTTGGAACTGGCCAAGAATGTATCCCTGGATATTGTTGGCTAGGAAGCAGCAGGTGTCATACTATGTAGAATCGGCCAGGCGTTGTAGTTTGACATTGTCCACTGAGATGTATCTGTTATCTTTGCGACCAGGAAGTGGTGGTAAAATGACTGTACGAGTACCCTTCACGCCAAGCACTGGGACAGGTGCACGATAAGAGAGGCCAAACTCTTTCTTGTTCTCCACCTTCTCACGGACCAGGTCTCCGATCTTGAGTAGCCAGCCGACTACCGGAATCTGCAGCGCCACTTCAGTGGCGGAGGGTAAATGTTCCTTTGCAAGACTGTCTAGAGCCTCTTGTAGTTTCTGTAGCACATCAAAATGATTATCTACGTCAAAGGATGCGGCTGTAGCCACCATGTCTAGACCATCAAGGGCCGGAATAAACATCTTCATGCCAAAGAGCATTTTGTATGGGGTCCGCCCACCCAGAGATCTTTTAGGGAGATTATTTAGTGCATGTTGTACACTATACAAATGGGCAAACCAGTTTCTGCCAGTACCTATAACTCTAGCTGTCAAGGATTGCTTTAAGTCACGGTTCATTCACTCCACAACTGAGTTGCCCTCAGGCCTGTATGGAGACAAAAATTTGACTCCACCACATTAGGATCAGCAAACTCCAGTGCTAGTATCAGAGCTCGCAGCTCTGCTAACTGGGCGGTACAGTCCCCTAGTGCCTGCGTGTGCACGACACTGGACTTGAACTCACTGTTCACCATGGTACCTGCCACTATAGCGTAAGCTGCCGAGTAAGAATGTTTTGATCCGGTTGCGCCGAACCGTTGGTATAAATGATACCATGGTAGTCCTCGAGCGGACGCATAGACAGAGGAGCGGGATGAACACTTTCATACTGTAAGAACTCCTGAGTTTGCAATGAGGAGTCAAAGATATATGTGACATCTGATGATATCAACGAAGTAGCCCATTGTATCCAACTCGCATGTAAAGCTTTTAAGTTTGGTACACTGGTTCTCGTTACAGCTTCAAGAGCAGGATATGGTGTTACAACCATCATGCGTTTTCCTTGCGCCAGTTTACGTTCCTTTAGGATCGCCATCTGGACTGCGGTCAATACTTTTTCAACTGTCGAAAAAAGCAGTTCAGCCAAAGTGTACAAATGTGACTTGTAAGCTATAGGTACTGTGTCAGCTTCATTAAATGTCAAGTAGGTGAAACCCACTGTCCTTGGCACAATTCTTATCACCAGGTTTGTGTGGTTATCAGGTGTTAACAAGTATTTAGATTCAATAAGATCAGACTGCAAGGATTGCAGAATAGATGAATGTTCCGGGAGCCAGAAGCTTTTGTAAAGGTAGGTTGTATCAAGGCATACAGCGGCTTGATACGCTGGGCATAATCCGGAATGTAAGTTCGTCCGAAGTTTAAAAATCCCAGTAAGGATTGCAATTTTTTCAGAGTTGTAGAAGAGCGCAAATGTGCGCATTTCTCTAAGACGTGAGGCGCCAGGCCTCTACCTTCATTATTGAGCTTGTAGCCCAGGAACAACACTGTGTACTCTGCAATGTGAGATTTTGCAAAGTTAAATTTTCAACCGTAGTCCGCAAACAAAACCATGATGCGGTCCACGTGACAAATATGTGGCCATAATTAATCGTCCATGAGATAAATATTATCAACGTACGAGTACGCATCAGGGTCTATGTCGTCTAACAAAGAGACAACATGCGCGGCAAAAACGCCCGGGCTGTTTTTGTAGCCCATGGCCAATCTTGGAAATTGTTTTTGTTTACCGCCCAGGGTGAAGGCTGTCCATTGACTACTTATAGAGGACAGATTGTGGCTAAAAAAGCCATTGGAAATGTCAAGTGTAGTTTTATATTTCTTACGCACAAGACTGTCTACAAGTCCTGAGCTATGGGTATTCTGAACCGCACAGTTAAGACAATGAGAGTCAAATGTCGGTAATCCAAAACTAAGCGGTACGACCCATCTGGTTTGGTTACTGTAAAAAGAGTGTTATTCATCGGTGACACACATGTCTCAATCACTCCTTGATACTCTAATTGTTCAAGAATTTCAGAACCGGGAGCTTTTGCTTCCCGCCAGAATATTGGGGTTGTGGCTGTGGCAGAGACGTCAATGGTATCTCATGAGTCGGAGAGGTTTTATCCCATCCTACCTGAGTACGGTACAGGGCCGGTGCAAGCACCAAAACCCACTCTTTCGCAAAAGCCATTGCTTGCTCTTTGGCTACGTTGTGTGAAAAACTAGGGAGGATTACCTACCTCCCTTGGAGAGGCTAAAACAAAAGGCGGGGCCAGTCTGCCTCAGCTAATACGATGTCATATGAAGAAGTCAGATTTTCCCCAAAAATCCCTTTAATAACACGTTGTATATCACCTTCAATTAAAAGTACAATTTCATATAATCTATCAAGTGGACTCACTCGGGTGTCAGCAGTTTCTACTGTGATGAGAGGAGAACGCTGGTCAGGGACCTGAAACCTGTCATGAGACCTAATTCTCAGGCGGTCGCGCAAATCATAAGTGCGCTCAGAGGGTTCGGGTGCCGGTGACGCTGCACCTGGCCCTTGTTTCTGTTTTTGCTTCCCCTGTTTTTTATTTTTCCAATTCTTTTTAGGAAAAATTGGACGTTCTTCTTTATTAGACTGCACCGTCTGAGTTTGCTGTTGTGCCGGTATTTTAGCAAAAGGCTTAAAACCAAAACTATTGCGTCCAATGATCTTATAGGCATCGGCAATAATTTTTGGTAACACTCAGGGTTTCTCTTCTTCCGGCACAAGATGTAAAGCATTAGACACTTGAAAGTTAACCGCATCCCCCTTGACGTTCGCACGTATGAGATCAACAACTACGTCAAACACTCAGACAAGCCTCATCCCCTACTCAACTGCCACCTCCGGGCCGTGCTCATCCTGAACACACTTAATCACGGACCGTAATACAGTCATAGAATGGGTGCCAAAACACTTTGCATACACCGCTGCAAACACTTTACCCCAAGTCTCACAAGCGGTTACCTCTGGTATTAAGTCTTTCTGCAAACTTATTGTCAATATCCTGTGTTTCTCCACAGGAGCGGTATTAGTTGGTAAAACTTCTCAGCAAGCCAGTATGGTAAATCATCATTATTCGGTGGTTGCTTGCCCATAACTGAATTAACGATAACGGGAATAATAGACATCCCGGCCGGGCCAGCTGATGCGCCGCAACCCCAGGTGCTCCCATCTGGAGATTACGGGAAACATATTGTACTAGAGCCCTATGCACCTCAATCAAGGAGGTGTGCAAGACACGCAATTCAGCTACAGTGGCTGCTAGATAACAATTGGATGTGGTGTTGTCAGAACCACTGGGCCTTTGACACGAGTGGTTAATGCGGTTTACACATATCCGAAACCAAGCTGGAACAGGAGGTGTGGAAAATCCACAAAAGATCGCGCTTGGAGTGCTTTGCTGCAAAGGAGAAGTTCCAAGATGGCCGCCGCGGTACAATCGCGGTAGCGGTCTAGTCTTTATCTTCACACCTGTGTGGAGCCTTGGTGGAATGCGCTCTCCCTAACGAATGCGCACTTCACCGAAGCGTCGCCCGAGTTCGGAGCTGAACTTACGCGTTCCAGGAAAATGATAATGATAATTCCTAGTCTACAGTAAAAGTATTAGAGCATTATAGAATAGTTACCTTCGCTCCTGCCCGATATTCTCTCCCAGTCTGGAGATTACAAGACTCGTGTGAGGAACTCTTCATGACGTAACTCCTCTGCCTCAGCGACTCTTGACAGGAGCTAACTCTAGCGGTCAAGAGGAAGAAGAACACGGAGTCAACCTTGAAAGCTCAGTTACATGTTGTTTATTTGTAGAAAGAATAATACAGGAAATATATCACTAACAGGAAAAATAAATACAAAGACATAGTCGCAGAATATAAGAAGAAAGACTTACCTGGATATAGAGAAATCTCTGCTAAAGTACCAAGCTAAAAGAAAGAAAGAAAACAAGATTAAATAATTGAATAAATGCAATAACTAGGAGACTAATACTCATTGAGAAAACAACTACGCCATTATCAAATCCTAGTGAAGAAAAAGACGGCAAAATCTTACCACAAGTTACCACAATAATTTAGAGAAGAATAGAGGACACTTCATTAAATATACTGGTAGGTGAGCTGATAAATAGAATAATAATAATAATTAAAATTAGATTAGGCAATTGGATTAATTCATTGAATGCTCATACACCTTAGATAGAACTGCGCAGAACAAGTAAGAAAAAGGATTCCAGGCAGTCAACCACCAACCACACGAAGAGAGGCTAGTTCAAAAGGATTGAGGGGTACGTTCCTTCCCAAGGGTACAAACTAAATACTTATAGAGTTATTTAGAAAAGTGTAGAGTAGACTTAGGTGCTAAGTAATTGTGCTCTGTTAGTTTCCTCAGGTATCATTCAAGTGAAGGTCTATAGAACGGACTGATGAGAAAAAGTTTGCTGTGGAGGAGATCTGAAAAATCCTGAACCAGTCTCTTCTTTCTTTGTTATTTTGTCCATTCCCCCTTCCCCCTTTGGGGTTGTTTGGAGACGTGATCTTATTCGGTCTCTGGAGAATCCTGGAAGGGGCATTGGGAACTAGCATCTCTGTTCCTGTGCAAGTATACAATAAGGATCCTCTGTCTCGTAGTTTCTGACAGGTGTGTACCCGGCCAAAACTGGCCAAGTGGCCCCTGGAATGGACAAAGGGCCTAACCGGACCGGAGTCACGGTGTGGGGGAGGGCACCATTAAACAAAATACGGTGTTGCCATGCTGAAATCGGAACCTCGAGAGTCGTATATGGCCGATACGCTACAGGTACTGCAGTGGGAGTGTATGTATGGAACAAATTATCATCACCGTTCACTGCCGGAAACGTTACCCAAGAGTAAAATACCTCAAAGTGGAAAGCCAGATCGGCTCCAACCACAAAGATTAGTGCGATACAAGCGTCTGGCACTCCATATGCTGCCAAATGTTGACGGACTGGGGTGCGGCTATGCGCCGCAATATTGACATCAGCCATAAGGACTAAGAAAAGGAAAACAACTTAAAAGCGTGGCAGCGCAATAGGTTCACAATTCATATAAATGAGAAAACCTTTTTATAATATCAAGCTTGAAAAGACCTATAAAGTATCAATACAGGTAGGTTATGCCGTCACCACTGTTTACCGGAAAACAGGAGTGAGCGTGTTGTGGACAAGTAGAAGCACTACTAAAGTGTCTCGTAAATTAGTACCAGACCAAACATTAAGGGCGCCATGTTGCAGGGATTCTGCTCATGCGCAGAACTATGTGCAGGAAACCAGGACCCCGGTGTATTGTTGTGTACCAAAAAAGCCACCTCAGTGGCCAGAACCGCAATCCAACTGGCATTAGTGTCTCATTCGTTCTCCGTACTACAGCGAAGCTACCAATGATTAGACAACCTAGAACATGCGACTTAGTAAACTCTCAGGAATAGTGGGAAACAAGAACACTCTTTTGTTCACACTCATACTTGTCCACAACGTGAGTAATGAGAGACACTGTATAGTTTAAAATTTTTATTTTTAACTAACGTGCTCTAAGGTGCAGTACTTTAGCCAATACGAACAGCATAATGCATAAAAACAATATAATTAGCATGGTTACAATTCCATAAAGCACAAAAGAGGAAATCATATTATAATGACAGTGGAAACAGGACTATAGCTCCTTTTACCACCCTCCCCGTGCTCATGAGCTAGTTTAGAATAATTCTAGAAGACCTCTGGGCTTTGTCAGCGAGACCCCATACCTACGAGATCAGATGCAGTGAATTACATCTCAGGATCAGCACAGCTCTTCTATGTTGGAAAGGTTTTCTCCAAGTGCCTTCTCATGCATGTAATGCCATATTAAAAGCACCCGAGTTTCAGTTGGGCCGCTGTGCTTCATGTTATGTCTATGTGCGTGGGACTGACCGAAGTGAATCAACAGCATACATTGTTATTCGACCTTGAACAGGCTGTACAGAGAGCGCGGTGCCCCGCTGGATATGTGAAAGGTAGACAGTTCTCATGTGAAGCAGCACCAGCAAAGTATTTCACGAGAACAGAGCCATGTAGTGTTGTGTGCAAGAAGCAGCAGAATGGCAGCCAAGCCTATACTGCTTATGCTAACTTAGCAATGTCTGCTGTTGACTCCATTTCCTCACTACAAAGCAACCCAGGACTGGTTTTGCCCTAGTTATTTGCTCATCAGCTGGGTACAGCTTGGCTCCAATGACACAGTAAGCATGGGACCCACATCTGGGCAAACCTATGCCAGTTAGGGCGGTACATGGAAAACACAAAAGGTGATGGGTGGCTGCTTGCAATTAGTCTAACCACTGGCAATAGCTTGGGGTAGCACTTCAACCCATCGTTTTTATTCTAACCATGCCACCACAATTTGGACCCAGCCATGTGCAACGCAGTCTTGACTCCGTTCCTCATGGGAAAAGTCCAGCCCAAACTGTGAAGCCAGATCCTCCCTTAACCAGAACACAAGCAACCCAGAACCATTTTGCACTAGTTATTGGCTAATCAGCCGGGTACAGCTTGGTTCCAGTGACATAGTGAGCACGGGACCCACGTTTGAGCAAGCCCATGCCACTTATGGCTGTACATGAATCACACAAATGCTGGTGGGAGACTGCTTGCAATAAGTCTAACCACTGGAAATAGCTCGGGATAGCACTCCTGGTCCTGGGTTTTTTGTGTTCTGGTTCAGGGAGGGCCTTAATCAGAAAGCATGATATGCTGGGCCGAAACAGGCACTTTAAGGAAAGAGCCTTCATATAAGCTTCTCTCATCATCTGGCATTTGTAAGAGAAAACTGAATGCCACCTTAAAATCCCTAATATTGTGTATTGTAATGAGCGGAAGTAAAAAGTGCTTCATATATCTTAAATGAAATTTGCAAAGAAAAGTGCAAAGTGCTGCATGGACTGAGCAGAACTCCCATCACAGGGGCAAGGGTACGCATCAAGGTTCATTTGAAAACCCAGGGGAAAGCTTAATAAGTATTTTAATGTGCCAGCCCTAAACTGAAACAACAAACTTCATTCCCAGCGTCCTCTTGCTGTAAAGAGGCAGCTCGTAGGAGGGCTGACTACAGCCATGTTTAAATAAGCTGTCACTGTTGACTTCCCCCACATCCTCGTTCAATCTTGTGGTGCACTCAAAAATCAATTAGATATTGAGTAATGCCAATAATAAGGGGCAAATGGCCTTATTGTGCCTAGCTGGTGACTCTGATATCAAACTTCCTCCACAGTCTAGTTTATCCCATGTTGCCATGGGTGTCTTGGCCAGCCCCTCGGTGAGCACTGTTGTGATATCTGACCCCCGAGGCCCAAAGTTGTTGTCTTACCTAATCTCCCATGACTTAAGTAACGTAACGGATGTGGCGTATGCAAATAAGTGGTCGGTGACAATAAACATAAAAGAAGAGTTTGAGAGTGACACATACCATGGGCTATTGAGTTGCAGTAAGCAGGGAAGGAGGCACAATAATTGGTTTGGCAATCATATTTCCAACCTCATTTCATTTTCAGCCGTAGCATACTACCCCTTCTCAGCAGGCATAATTTACTCAAAGTCAGTAAATACTTGCACTTAGTAATTACAGTTCAAGCACTGCCATACCTGTTAACTATAAACTCTTGACTTCTCAAACCCCCTAAGCCATAGTTAAAGATTTGGTTTCTCACATGGTTGTCTCTGCCCACCTTCTTTTCCTCCTTCTCCAGCTATGAGTGGAGTCTGCTGCCTCTAATTTTCACTCTCTGGCCTGCCGCATTATCTTAGAGTTCTCATTTATGACTCTCTCTCATCCTGCAAATCCACTCAAGGGCCTCTCCTGCCCTGTAATGCTTCTTTTTATATTTCCTTTTACTGTCATTCTTTACCTGTTGGTCAGATGCTTCAGGGCAATTACCCAAAAAGCACTATTTCTCTGTTTGATGAGAAGTTAGGCCCCATGTACCAAAGTTTGCACTCGCACAATGCAATAAAATGTAGCTCTATGAATGAAGACCTTTAAAATGTTACGTTAATTTACCCTATCTTTTGCATTGTATTGCGCCGCTTGAGCATTCAACATTAGGCCTGACATAACTAGACTTGTAAAAGAAACCACAAGTAAGATTTACATAATTGTTTTTATTTACTTTTCTTGAGAAGGCAATATTTTTTGTTTGTGTTGGCCAATGTGTCTTATTTATAGAGTGATGTGCACTTGCATTGTCTTTTATTAATGGGGATGGACTTAGCCAGGACACCTTGGAAGGCTATGCTGCAAGGGCAAGGAAAGCATTCTATAAAGTTAATGAGAGTTGCTAAATAATTGAGGGACAGGACAGCTGGACCAGCAGGCTCAGCCAGCCCTCCGAACCTAACTGTGAGGTGGGCTTTAAGCGCTGCCAGCCCAGTGGGCATTGCGCACCTGATCTACGACAACCATAAAAATATATGTTGCACCAGCAACGTGTCAAAGACGGCAAATGTTACATTAGTGAAGGATAACTAGGGTGTGGTTACATGCCAAAGAACACATATTTTGTACCTCTAAAGTGCCTGGGTAGGATATCGGCTATTTGGTTGAGGGGGGGTGTGAACCTATCTCAAGCAACAGCAACAATCCATGACAGGGTAACCACAAAAGTCACTAAATTAACCTGTTCTGAACCTTCTGATAACTTGGCACAAAAACAGTCAACCTTAACTTCGAGGCCTTGTGTTAAGTATTCATGCAGCACCCATTCAGTAATAAAGTGAAAACACAAGAAAATCCACACCAATGTAGAAAAATAGAGAACATTTCAATAAATAAAATACACCCCAATCCAATCACTAGAACTGGAGTTATCAATGTTAAATGTTTTTAGTGAAAAATAGTGCCTAAAAGATCCACGTGCCAACTTCGGGCATCTAGTCATGTGAGACCAGGGCAAAGCCAAACGTTATGGCCAACCGCAATCAAGCACAGTTAGGATACACAAGGTGGATTAGACCCAGTCTCAATTTACCTTTGGACTTAGAAGATTTTTTTTTTTAACTCTTTATTTACTTTTTGTCAATCAGAGCACAAACACAAGCCTTCATACATTAGCTCTGAATGTGGCTCTGAACAACTGTCATGACATAAAATAATGAAGCAGGCTTGACTGAGTACAGTATTGCAGGGGGATCTACCAGTGTGCTCTTGGAGTTACATTTCAGTTACTTTTTTTATCTCCCTCACTCTCCTAGGACAATAACCTACCCATTCGCGAAACACAAAGGATCTCTGGCATTCTTAGAAGCAGCAGCTCCCTGTCCCATTTAACATGTGTCCTAAAGGGCCCCCATATTTTGCGGAACTTAAATATCTGGTCGACAGTGATTAGAGAAAGTCTTTCCATGGCATAGATGTGTCAGATTTGTGTGCACCAAAGGGAGATTTCTGGAAGTAGGGATCCCTTCCATGTTTGGGTAATAATGAGTTGAGTCGCCACCAACAGATGAGTCAACAGCATACCCCTCTGCGGAGTCAATGGGTATTCACTTGCTCCTCCTGAGTCCCCCAACAGTAGTACCTGTGGACATATGAGCAATGCTACACTGCATATATTCGGAATCTTTTGGAGGACCTCGGCCCAAAAGATTTTACAAGCAGACAGAACCACTCCACATGTATGTAAGTGCCTCGTTCCCCCCACCCCGCCAACATATGTCAGAAGGCACAAACATTGCTTGACATAAAGATGTAAAATACTATCTGGTAATCATCTTGCAGGTATTAGCTTTATGCTGGAGACAGATTAAGGTTTTTGCTGCCGAAGTCCATATCCGTGTTCATGCTTCCTTGCTTATAACTGTTCCTAGATCTTGCTCCCACCTTTGTTCTTATTAGTGTTGCTGCATGTGTCCTAGGGTGCTTATAACTGCGTAGAATGGGGAGAGTCCCTTCTTGGGGGGCTCTCCTGTGTTAATAGAGTCTTTACTTGGGTTAAAGCTCTATTGCCCCCTTCTTTTGTGTGCCTGTCACCAGCCCAGTGTAGGAGGTTTGTAAGTCAATAATCGTCAGACCGTGTCAAATTAAAGAGTTGTCTGCAAGATGATCTATCTCGGACTTCTCCTCTTTGGTAGAGTTCCCCAAAGAAGGGCAGATCTCCCCCACACCAGCTCTCAAAGTGTTTCTCCTCCAGACCAGCTGAAGTCTGGATTGTTAAGTATAGGTGACAAGGGGGCGGGAAATGTGGTCCTTCCACGTTCCTGTGGGAGTTTCTCCCAATATTGCAGTAACACCGTCATTGAGTAAAGTGGCAATGTGATAAGAAAACATTGTTTGGTCTTTATCCCCAGCACATGATTTAAGGGGATCAAGGAGCAATCCTGCACCACGATTTTCCTTAGAATTTGGGAGGTGGTGCCAATTTAAGGAAGGGTGCAATTGTGCTGCAGTTATATTCAAAAGTCCCAGCCCCATTCCCACAGTCCTTTCTCTAGTGTAGTCCTGGGTATTCTCGGCATCCCATTTCACCACTCAAATTGCAAAAACTGTGTGCGACATAAAGTAATCAAGGCAAAAAGGTTATTTTGTACACTCACCATTCTCCTCAGCAAAGTAATCTCTAGCATACACCATCTCTAGAGGTGTTTAGAAAGAGTCTCACGTAGAGGTCGGATATTGTAATTAAAGAGAGTGCCACAGATTTGGCACTGGCGTAGCGAAACTTGAGGGGGCCCCCCTGCAAAGTATGTAGAGGGCTACCCTTCGGAGTCAATCAGGAGCTCTCCAGCCATAGTAGTGTTCTGAGGGGGCGCCCTTGAACTTGGGCCCCCCTGCACTGCATGGGCTGCGGGGCCTGTGTTACGCCTCAGAGATTTGTCAAATTAGATGCTGAGATATTTCACTGAGGTTGCTGCTCTACAGAAGTCCAATGTCATGAGGAGACTTTTGCTATTGTTCTGTGGGTTTGCCACCACCATCCCCACCGACGTTGTACCCCGACATGCTTCAAACTGATGCAATTCATCGAGGAGATGCAGCAGAGAGGTTTCATGGATCGTTAGAAAGCAGAGCATGTCATCCATAAGTAGAACTATTTTGTATTGGTCTCCCTGACCATGACGCACTGGATGTTCAGATTGCTTTCTATCCAATGTAGAAGTGATTCCATAGATCAGATGAACACCAGGGGAGACGTTTGGCCCCCATGGCGTGTCCCTCAACATAATGGGATGCTAAAAGACAGTTCTCCATTGATTTTTCAGCTTTGTGGTTGGGAATACGTACACTTTAGGATCTAGACCCAGTTCTTGAGCGAACCGAGCGGTGATACTGACAGTCCACTCTTTTGAATGGTTTCTCCATGTCCAATGGGAGAACAATGTTTTTTTGGTAATGGAATATGCTACATCAATACAATTTACTGCAAGTCGCATGTTATCTTGGGCCTGTCTGTTTCGTATAAACCATGATTGGCAATTTGAGATCAATAAAAGTCAGATTATATGGAGCCTGGACACCAAAATAGAAGTGTATATTTTGAAATAAAAATTTAGAAAAGCTATGGGTCTTTCCATGGCTTTAGTATTAGAGTGGCTGTCGATTCTAAAATGTGGGGGTTCCAATTTGGGAAATTAGAAATTAGTTGAATACCTTCATCAAGGCATCTAACATAAGCTTGCAGAAAGCTTTATAAAAGGAGACCGAGAATCCATAAGGGTCAGGAGTCTTAATGGCCTTCAAATCCCAGATAGTGGCCTGGACCTCGTCTGGTGTGATGGGACCCACCATATCTCACAGGAGTTTGAGAATCAAATGTGGGAAAGCAAATACCTGCAGGTATGCTTCTTGAAACTCCGGTGACGGGCTGTGCTTGATACAGGACCGAGTAATATAGCTGGAATATGCGAATCCTTTCTGTAGTAGTTGTAGCTGTGACCCCCTGATCATTTTTTATACTGAGGATATAATTTCTGATTTGCCAGTGTCATAGCTTATAGGCTACTAGTTTTTCGTAATATTTTTGTTTAAAATAAAGTAATTTTTTGCAGCATCTGTCATATAGAGTTGTTACTACTCCCTCTGGACTTTGTGTAGTTCCTTGTAAGTTTTATGAAAACCTGTGTTTTTTGTGGCGGGCTTCCAACGCCCCCAATGTTGTTTCTAGATCTGCTTTCTTTTATTTCGCCAACTTGGTGAAAGTTGCTGTGTGTGATATTAACTCCCCACAGAGCACAGCTTTCACCACATTCCAAATAGCGCCCTATGGAACTTCTCTATCATCATTCTCCTGGAAATAATATTCTAGTGCCACTTGAATGGAGTCCTTCAGTGTTAAATCTCTAAATGCCACCTTGTTCATATAGAAAGTACATTATGAAGTACAGGAGTTTGTGCACAAGTAGAGGGAGAGCGAGATCGGGGTATAATCTTAAAAGGCCTTGGGAGGCAATTGATGCTTCTAAGGTTCTAGATTGTAGTGATTCAGAGATTTTAAAAAATCAATCATTGTGTGTCTTTTGTATAGGTTAGAGTAAAATGTATAATCTCTTCCCCCGTTGTGTATGTTAATCGAGTTCTAGTATAAAATGCCTTGAGTTAGGAAGGTAATTAGGGACAAATCTGATGTCTAGCTAGAGATCAGTCAAATATAGGGTCTAAGATCTCCCAGTATTAAACTGCCCTGTGAGAATTCTGCTACCAGAGGGAAGAGAACCTTGTAAAACTGAATTTTATTGCCATTTGATCATAACTTGTGAAGATGGTAGGGGCTGTTCACCCCGCACCCACATCACTCCCCCCCCCCCTCCATGTTGTGATATTTTTGGTCAATGGTGGTCAACAACCCCCGCTGGAAAAAATATTGCCACCCCCTCGTCTTGTTGTGACTAGATACATGTATTTTTCATGGATACCAGTACAAATTCAGTTGTGTGATGTCTGCCTTTAGCAGGCATGTTTCTTGTAGCAAGGCTATGCCTATCTTCTTTGTGTGGAGCCATTTGAAGAGGGCCTTACATTTCATTGGCGAGTTAAGCACCTGAACGATGAAGGATACAATATTGAGTGGTGTCATGCAAATGATCTAGGTTCTGTTTCTACTTGAATAGCTGAACACACTTTAATTTGCCCATCCCTCGATAGTGCTGTATATGTCATCATTCAGAATGGCAAAAGAAGTTTATGTCCTGGATAATTAGAAAAAACTAAGAAGAACTAGGTCAAGAAACATTGCGTGTAGTGCCATTTTGTAAACAACAAAACAAAGAACTATACGAAAAACAAAACAACATGGTGACAATCAGAAGACCAACATGAAAAGAAGGGAGATCATCCAGAGAAACCCCAGGCCCCCCACCCCATCATATAAAGGAAACTGGCCTTTAGACAATTTGCTGTTGGCTTCTCAGTCTTTCTTTGAGGTAGCCCTCCTCTAGCTAGCCTTCAGTTCTCCATATTTCATTGCTCTTGAGTTTTCCACATCATCCACTGAAGATTCTAGATTCAACAGTTCCTTGGTCTCCTCCGGGGTCTTAGCTGAACACTGCTTATTGGCCACTGTGAACATAGGCGGACCGGATACCCTCTCATATATGGAATCCTTTCTTTGTATAGGTGTTGTATTACTTAATGGAAGTCTTGATGCTAGGCCAGTGTCAGAGGTGAGATATCCTGGAAGAAGGTAATTGTTTCTCCTCTAAAATGTATGATATTGGTTTTACATGCTGCTGCAAGGATTTCCTCTCTTAGTTGAAAGACATGGACCCTCGTAAAAACATCATGTGGCAGGCAGTTAAATTGTTGATATGGTGTGAAAACTCTGTGCATGCGGTCCAGTGCAATTTCCCTCTCCTCTGAAACATTGAGGACTTGCCTGAAGAGTGCCCACACATGGTCTTGTAATGCTGTATTGGGTAGATTTGTGGTAAGACCGCAAATCCTCACTTTGTTTTCCAGGAGCGGTTTTCATAGTGCTCCATGGCCTCGGACATCTTAGTTTAATGCGTTTCAAGGGAGGCTACTCTTTCCAGCAGCTCATTCTGGTCACATCAGATTTGAACGCATCTAGGTGAGATTTGGCTTTTTGTACTGCTTGATCAAGATCTGAGAGGGCCTTTGAAAGATCAGAGTGCAAGATAGCCATATATTTTTTTAATTCATGCATCAACATCTGTATGTCCCCTTTTGTCACTGGGGATATGAGACCCGGTGCATCAATATCAGATGTGGGGCTTTCTGCATCTGTACCAAGGCTGCCTGCCTTGCCTTGCTTTCCTGTAGCGAGCATGTCTTTAATGATAGTGTTGCAGAAGATTTTATTGTGGGCCATCCCGAAGCATCCAAGCTGTGGCTGCACCCAAGCAGAGGAGGAACTCGCAGAGAGTGCATCATTAAAGTGGTGAAAAGGGGCCACCCCTGCCCACTCTGTGGTTACACTTAAGAATGCTAGATGTCCATATGTGTAACGCTCCTCCTACCTGAGGCGATGTGAACTGAAGAGGCTGGTGGTGGTTAAACGGTTCCTTGGGCTCTGGCTTTTAAAAGTTGGCCCTTCGGCCAGCAGTGCTCACCCCTCGGGCCGAAATGCAGTCCTTGGCTAATGCGTGTCTGCATTTCTTCCTCTGCCCTGGTCCAGTTGCTCAGTGCGCTAGCCTATATTCGTGGCTCCGAAAGCAAAGCCGAGGAGACCTCAACTGTTGCTCAGTCGCATGACTTTGGCTTTTCCCTCATCGGCCCCCAACTGAAAAACATACAATAGGTGTCAGGTGGTGCTCAAGCTGGGCACACCATGTTGGGTCTACGCCTCCCACTTAGAAGAATATTCAAAGAAAAATGTCTGGGAAGGTAAAGTTCAGCGGAGTAAGGCAACAGGCGATGTACGAGGAAGAGGCGTCATTGTCAGGGACCCGCTGGATGACATCGCTGTGAAGATTTCCACGTCGGATTTTGTCACTTTTTTGGAAGTCGAAAATATCCCGCAAAATGAAGTTGCAGACTGGAGCCAACAAGGGCCCTAGGAGGTGGATACCCTATTGAAGAGGAGCCACTGAGCAGGATTTGATACTGTGGAGAAGAGCATAGCAGAATCTATGGCAAAATCAGGCCGTCTGGTAGTTCACCTTGCAGATCAGCGAGCAGGTAGGTCCACTTCTCCTGATGGTTCTCTGGGGACTTTTTGATGCAAAATCTTTTTTGTCCCAAGTTTTGGTTTTTAACTGTATGGGCACCTTTAGAATCACTTCCAAAGGTCCAGGACTTGGTGGCCAATGCTTGGAGGGCAGGACTCTGCCCTCCGAACAGGAGGCCAGCCACTATCCCTTGCATCACTCTGGTAGTCCTGGGATCAAGCAGCAAGGCAGGCCTTTAGTGGCAGGACAGTCCTCTGTGGGTATGAGGCAGGCTGGGTATGTCAGGACAGTCCTATGGTAGCAGGAAAGTCCTCTGAGGTACAACGCAGGCCTCAAACAGTAGGGTAGTCCTCTAAAGTACAAGGCAGCCCTTCTGGGAGTCCTTCACAGGTCCAGGAGTGAACTGAAGAGTTGGTCTGAGAGTCCAATATTTATACCTGGTGCCAGCCTTTGAAGTGGGAGAAACATCTAGGCCCTTCTACATCTGGTTTCTGGAAAAATCCCCCTTCCCCAGCTTAGACCCCAAGAGGTCTAGGGTGGTGGTCTTTGTGAGTGTGCTGAGGCAGCTACTTTGAATTGTAATTGGGGCAGAGAACAGCTCCGCCCCACACATCCTGGCAGGAAGACTCATTTTGCCAATGTAGGACTTGGCGCTTTTTGGCTAAAGTCCCTAAACTTTTTGTTTTCCCCTAGACCTTTTTTCTGACATGGTGTTGCCAACTTAGATGCTTTGGACACTTTACCACTGCTAAACAGTATCAAAGTGTAAGTGTTCCCTGTATAAAGTAATGGTAATTGGTTGTCCATGATTGGTATGTTTGCCTTACTAAGTAAAGTCCCTTACTTACCTTCAGGAGGATCGGCCTGTGGTCGGGGGCACCTGGAATCCAAGCAAGGATCAGCGACGCTGTGTGCATGTGCTTTGTGCAACCTGAACCCCGTTGTGAGGATTGTCCAATGATCGTGTGCACCGGAATCCAAGTGAGTCTCATCGCCGCTGTGTGCGGGTGCGTTGTGCACCGGGAGACCTTCGTGAGGATTTGCCTTGTTATCGTGTGCACAGGCATCCATGTGACTCTCATTACCGCTGTGTGCAGGTGCGTTGTGCACCGGGAGACTTTTGTGAGGATTTGCCGTGTTATTGTGTGCACCAGAGTAAAGTGAGTCTCAGAGACGCTGTGCGTGTGATCTTTGTGCAGCCTGAGACCTATGTGTGGAGTTCTCAGTGATCGTGCACCCGGAGTGAAGAAAGACTCAGCGACGCTGTGTGCGTGTGCTTTGTGGCAGCCCCGGAGGAGCTGAGTTGGCGACCCGAGCCGCTGTTGCCATTTCACAAAGCTGCATTGGAGCCCCAGCTGCTGGACGAGGAGAGGAGAGTGGGTTCGCGGTCCCCAGGTAACGTGTGTCGACTCCTGGGGCGGGGTGCATACTTGGAGGGAGACGCTCTCAGCCTCTCTCTCGTGTTGGCAGCATGAGCCTCTGCTTCGGCTCGTATCGCGGCACGTATTGCCAAGGGAGGGGCGGTACAGGGGCCGGAGTGCGAAGCTGCACTTTGGGATTACATCGTACTGTGTTGGCGGCAACAGTGAGAGGCTGACTGAAGGTCAGAACGAGAGGCGGAGAGACCACCCAGAGCCCGGTGATCGGGGCTTGAGTGTACTGCATAGAATTACATTTCTGCAGAACGGAGTACCTGACTGACATATTACACATTGCATCATTTCTGTATAACGAACGACCTGATTGTCGTATGACGCATTGCCTTGTTTCTGTATAACGAACTACCTGATAGGCATATTGTGCATTGCAATATTCCTGCATAACGAATTACCTGATTAGTGTATACGGATTGCCTTATTTTTGCAAAGTGCCGATTGTTGCGTTACGCATTGCATTCTTTTCATTGCAGAGTGTCTGATTGCTACGTTACGCATTACAGTATTTTTGCATTGCAAAAGTGCCTGATTCTAGCATTACGAACTGTATGATATGATTTTAGGAGTACAGGAGAATGTTTAGAAGTGCTCTTTGACATCGTCAGAACTTACAAGGGCTTGCTGGCCTAACAACCGGCCAGGAGAAATATTACACAACCTCATATATTGATTTTATATCGTGTGGTCTTATCGTATATCTTTTTACATAAAGTATACTTGTTTTTATAAAACTTGTGTGGAGTCTGTTTGTGGTGTCATCATTGGGTTATTGTGAGCGTGGTTGCGAATACTTTACACATTTGCCTTGAAGATAAGCCTGGCTGCTCGTGCCAAGCTACCGAGGGGGTAAGCGGGGCTATCTAAGAAGGTGACCTTCCTTTCCCTGACGTTGGCACGCTGTTAGAAATGGGATTTCTGGTTGGCTGAGACTTGCGCTTGAGCCAGGCAGAAACCATCACTCTAGTCAGGATAAGGGAGTTACACTCCTAAAATAAACCCTTCTCACCCCCTTGGTAGCTTGGCACGAGCAGCTAGGCTTATCCTAGAGGCAGTGTGTAAAGCGTTTGCACGTAACCAACAGTAATACAGTGTAAGCACTATGAAAGGACACCACCCAAGTTTAGAAAAAATAGCCAATATTTTTACATACGTTAAGACAAGACCGAATACGACAAAAATCCACAATACTACATTTAAAATCTGCAGTTATTAAAAAAAGTTTCTCGATGTCGCTAGCTCCATCCGGGGCTATCACGGCGTCATGAACAACAAATCCAACAGTTCTGGCTGGTCGTGGGGTCGCGGGCCAGCTACGGTATCGGGAAGACCCCCAAACAGTACTTATGAGAAGTGCAGGGCGATGGGGCCCTTTAACTCACTCGCGGTGCAGGTCAAGCTCCTCTCTGATGGAGTCAGGAGCGCTGGCGTCGGCAGGCGTCGGGTGCTGCGGTGCGAAGTGCAGCGTTGCGGCGTGCGGTGCCCCCAGGTCACGGTGCGAGCAGCAGCTCGTGGTGGCATCAGAAGGTGGCGTCAGTGAGACCAGGGACGCTGTGCAAGATGAAGGCGGTGCTCGTCGCGGTGCTTGCAAGTCACGGTGCAAGCAGCGGCGTTGTCATTGCTGAAGCGCTGTCGTCGGCTGACGAGCAGGAGTTGATGGTGCCGGCAGGCCAAGGCTGCGGTGTTGGATGAGGGCGGTGCTTTGTGTGACTTACGAGCGGTGCCCTCGAACCATGGTGCAATCAGCAGCATCGATTTTGGTATGAAGCGGCGGCGTCAGGGAGGCCACGGCATCCTCGTGAAGCCCGGCGGTGCGGTGTGCGTTACCCACAGGTCGCGGTGCGAGCAGTGGTTTGGCGGTGACGCCAACGGGTGTCGTTGGTGAGACCAAGGTTGCAGTGCGGCATTGCGGCAGTGCCCTCTGTGGTGCCTTCAGGACACGGAGTCGGCAGCGGCGTCGTAAACATCGTTGAGTGGTTTTTCCTCTGTTACAGCACAAAACACACAGTCCCCGGTGCTGTGGTAGAAGAGCTTGAAGTCTTTGCTGTTCCTGAGACTTCGTGAACAGGGGTCAAGCTCTACCTTAAGCCCTTGGAGAGACTCACAAGTTAGGTTGCAGAAAGTCCAGTCCAGGCCTTTCACTGTCCAAGACAGAAGCAGCCACTGAAGATCAGCCCAGCAAAGGACCCAGCAAAGCGGTTGTTCCTTCTCGCAGCTTCTCCAGCTCTTCTTCTTGGCAGTCTTCTTGATCCAGATGAGTTCTAAAGTTCAGGGGTCTGGGACCCAATATTTATTTCCAAAAATCCTTTGATCTCCTAGGCAGAGAGGGCCTGTGCCCGGCCAGAACCAGTTCTGCCTTCTCTGGTGTGAATTCCTGGCAGGAGGTGGAGAAGGCATTGTCAGAGGCAGACCAGGCCCTTTGAGGTGCAAGGAAATCTCCTCCCTCTTCCCCCATCGCAGCTCAGGTCTATTCAACCCTTTCCTGACCTACCTAGACTATCGGGAGCCACTCTTGCTTCCTAGCCATCTGTCGTCCAAAACCCAGACAGGTAATCCATATTCCAGCAGAGGCACACGGGATGACTGAGCAAGAAAATACCCACTTTCTGAAAGTGGTATTTTCAAACACAGAATGTAAAATTCATCTCCACTAAAAGATGCGTTTTTAGATTCTGAGTTCAGGCTTACGAAACTTCATTTTCTTACCTAATTCCCTGGGCCAGTTATGTTTAAAAGATGTTATAAACAAAACTCCCATTCTATCCTATGGGGAACCGGTAGCCTTGCAATAGTGAAAAACGAATTGGCTGTAATTCACTGTCGGGACATGCCACACACACCCGGGCATGTTCCACCTTTTACATACACTGCACCCTGCCCACAGGGGTACCTTGGGCCTACCTGAGGGGTGCCTGACGTGTAAGAAAAGGGAAGGTTAGGAACTGGCAGTGTGTGTACTGACCAGGTTGACATGGCGGTCCCGGACCGCGCACGAGCTCTGCGATGGCAGGCCCGAGTTACCTTTTTACGGGCCGTTCAGGTGGGTGGCACAATCCAGTGCTGCAGCCCACCGATGTCGCTTAAGTTGTAGGCCCTGGCACACGCAGTGCACTCTACTAGGGACTGACACACGAGTCAAGCGGCCAATCATTGAAACGCCAATCCATACACTATTTACTACCGGAGCACCTGCACTTTACCACTGATCAGCAGTGCAAAAAGTGCACAGAAACGCTAAACCAGCAAAAACAGAGTCAGAACCTGGAGGTCAGAAAGCAGAAACTCATGGGAAACACGCCAAAAGACGGCAAGTCTAACACACGCGGGACTCTACTTGGCCTCAGGTACCTACCTCAGCTAACCAGGCATCCCGGGTCTAACATTTGGTGGTCAGCCGTTTGGGATTTGAATGTGTATTTGGAAATTCACTCACAGTGATTGGTGTACAGCATAAATAGCGCAGACCACGACGCAACCACATATTGTGTTCTTGATTTGTTGATTCTAGTTGGTTTTGTTTTGAGCAACCTTTAAGCCACACATCATGTTTCAGAGGAGTCAAGGAGCCACTGAGGCTGCAGAATTAGAGTTCAACATTGAGACATTGCTTACCTACAAAGTTGATCAGTTGAGGCAAATCTGTAGAGCTTTGGGATATCCCATGCACAGTAGCGCCAAGAAGGAGGAGCTGCAAATGGCCTTGAGGGCCTGGTGGGAAGCCAAAGGGACTCAGGAGGCGGGTGATGTTGAGGTGGATGAGGATGACCAAGAGAATGGATTTGGTCCACAGGATTTGCCAGTGGAGGGACCAGCTTCAGGGGCTAATAGTATCCATTCAGGGAGAAGTTCTTCACCAGAGGAGTTGGGGGAAACCAAAGAATCAGAGAGCATGAGTTGGAGGTGTTGAAACTTAAAGCTCAGGCAGAGGACAAGAAGCTGCTCATTGAAAGTGAAAAGCGAGCAGAGGAGAGTAGGAATGCTCTCGCCTTGGAGGAGAAAATTATTCTCTTAGCTCATGAGTTAAGCATGTGGGAACTGGACATCAAGGTTAAAAAGGCAGAGTCCAGTTTGAATGGTGGCAGCATACAGCCAGTGCCATGTGTGGATGAGTACAAGCGTGCATTGGATGACTGGGTGTTGGTGACCATGGCAAATGATTTGAAGGGGGTGCTCAACCTTACACCTAGGGAGCCTAGGCTCAGTAATTATTTTCCAGGATTGCGCCAACCTGTGTTAGGGTGCGAGCTCTTTGATTCCCAGGAGCTGGCACAAGAGCCGGAACCCTGGGTCATGGGTCCAAGGCCCTGAAAGGGCCCTAGAGAGGGAAGAGAGGCAAAGTAGAACCGGTAGGTCCCAGGGTGGTGGGGGGTCATGTGGGTTAGCGCCCTGTCTCAAAGAAGAGGGAGGGAGTGTGAGCTGCATCCCCAGGGGTATTCCACCCCACCCCAGAGACTGGAGGGTTCCTTACAGGAGAACCCAGTGGGAGGCCTAGTGCCTACTTGCCAGCTGTGCGAGGAAGAACACCTAGTGTCAGGAGGGCGTATGGTATCTTTCATCAGAGCTCCCCCAGTCCTGAAGTTTGTGGGTGCCATTCCTAAATGGCAGGCACAGAAATCTAAATGGAAGGTTAAGGGATGGAAGTGTCCCTCAGTGGGAAAACCCATGGGACTGTGTACAGTCAGTGGGGCTGGGTCCCCTAGGAGTGACCAGGGTACACCCACATCTAACCTGGAGGACAGGATAACTGGGAACAGTGTCCTGACTGATGGGTCTTCCAGGGATACCACTCTAGGTGGGGGATGGCAAGGGGCCAGCACCCTAGAAATGCCCCAACTGTCTGGAAGTACCCATGGAGCAGCATAGTTGGCCCTGGGGGTAGTGACCAAGAGAATCCCCTGGGTTCAGAAAGGCATAGAACCATAGGTTGTCCATGTGGTAGCGGGCCTGCGTCCGTGTTCTATCGCCCTAAGCAGGGAAGTCCATCTAGGTAGTTGATTGGTCTACCCTGGCATTTGGCTGGGAGGGGGGTGTGTAGGAGTTGGCACTTTTTGGCTAAAGTCCCTAAACATTTGCTTTCCCCCTAGACCTTTTTTCTGACATGGTGTTGCCAACTTAGATGCTTTGGACACTTTGCCACTGCAAAACATTGTCAACGTGTAAGTGTTCCCTGTATAAAGTAATGGTAATTGGTTGTCCATGATTGGTATGTTTGCCTTACTAAGTAAATTCCCTAGTAAAGCGCACTATGTGTGCCAGGGCTGGTAATGCAACAGCTACTAGTGGGCCTGCAGCACTATTTGTGCCACCCACACAAGTAGCCTTAACAAGGGAACTCAGGCCTGTCATTGCAGGACCTGTGCGCAGTTTGTTAAACTGCCCTGTTGTTTTGTCAAGTGCACTCACTTGCCAGACCTTACCCTTCCCTTTCTAGGCACATCAGACACCCCTATGGTAGGTCTAGGGTACCCCCTGGACAGGGTGCAGTGCATGTGAAAGGTAGAACAGATACTAAGGTGTGTGTCATGTCCTGAAAGTGAAATAATCTCCATTTTGTTTTTCACTGTTGAAAGGCCATCTTGCCCATAGGATAGAATGGAAAGGCTGTGTAATATGTTTTCCAGCCTATCTTCGCAAGGGCTTAAGATGGAAAGGTGTTGTTTAGTATGCCTGAACTCACAATGTAATAACACATCTTTTTATGAAGGTGGTTTTTGCATTGTGTGTTCAGAAGCCACTCTTTTAGAAGTGGCTGGGTTTTTGTGCTCTAACATTTCTGTGTGTCTCTGCCTGGCTATGGATTGACTGTCTGGATTTGAAAGCGATAGGATCTGGGAAATGTCTTGACCCAGGGGAGGAGGCGAGACAGCAACAGGCTAACCTGCATCTGGAGTGTAGGGGGAGGAGAAGCCCTTTGAGGTTAAGAGGCCTGGGTTACTGCTAGTAAACAATTGGCTCATCTCATGCTTTGTGATTGAGAATCCTGACCCCCACTAATCAAAGGAAGAAAGATGTCACTGGCAGGGAGGCACCCAGAACTGGTTTGAACAGGGGTCAGTGCCCCCCTGAAACACAAAGACTTCAAAGCCATTGAGGGGTATACCTATGAGAGCTGAAGCCCCTGAACTTTGGAGAATGGCTTGATCAAGTGTGAACAAGACTGGAGCTACTTCGTGGTCAAGAGGACTTTTGCCAAGGAAGAAACAACTGAAGAGACTGAAGGATAGGACTGACCCTTGCTGTGTGATCTGGGGCTGGCCTGCAGTTTGCTGTTTCAACCAAGGTAAGGCTAAAGGGAATTTGCTGTGTCCCCCTGCTTGAAGGACTTTGCTGTGTGCTGTGTCCTGAAGTAACTTATCCCCAAGGGCCTGAGGTGAGCTGGCTCCCTGTTTGGAAACACAGGAACACAAACATTTCCAGGAGAGTCTCAACGGCGCTGTGTGAGCGTGCCTGTTGCAGTCTGAGAACCTCGTAAGAACTGTCCTGTGATCGTAGGTGCCTGGTGTCCAAGTGAGTCTCAGTGACGCTGTGTGCGTGTGCTTTGTGCAGCCTGAGATCTTCAGGAGGATCGGCCTGTGATTGGGGGCACCTGGAATCCAAGTAAGGATCAGCGATGCTGTGTGTGTGCTTTTTGCAACCTGAACCCCATTGTGAGGGTTGTCCAGTGATCGTGTGCACCGAAATCCAAATGAGTCTCCTCACCGCTGTGTGCGGGTGCATTGTGCACCGGGAGTCCTTCGTAAGGATTTGACTTGTTATGGTGTGCACTGGAATCCAAGTGAGTCTCATCGCCGCTGTGTGCGGGTGCATTGTGCACCGGGAGTCTTTCGTGAGGATTTGCTGTGTTATCGTGTGCACCAGAATAAAGTGAGTCTCAGCGACGCTGTGCGTGTGATCTTCATGCAGCCTCAGACCTGTGTGTGGAGTGCCCAGTGATAGTGCACCCAGAGTGAAGGATGACTCAGCGATGCTGTGTGCTTTGTGGCAGCCTGAGATCTTCGTAAGTGAAGCGGCCTGCACCAGCAGTTCCGGAGGAGCTGAGTTGCCGGCCCGAGCCGGCATTGCCATGTCACAAAGTTGCTTTGGAGGCCCAGCCGCTGGACGAGGAGAGGATAGTGGGTTCGCACCCCGCAGGTAAACCGTGTCGACTCCTGGGGCTCGGGCTCGGAGGGAGACGCTCTTGGCCTCTCTCTCGTGTTGGCAGTGCGAACCTCTGCTTCTGCTCGTATCGCGGCCCGTATTGCCAAAGGAGGGGCGGTACAGGGGCCGGAGTGCAAAGCTGCACTTTGGGATTACATCGTACTGTGTTGGGGGCAACAGTGCGAGGCTGACTGAAGGTCAGAAGGAGGGGCAGAGAGACCACCTAAGGCCCGGTGATTGGGGCCTGAGTGTACTGCGTAGTATTACATTTCTGCAGTACGGAGTACCTGACTGACATATTACACATTGCATCATTTCTGTATGACGAACTACCTGATTGTCGTATGACTCATTGCCTTGTTTCTGCATAACTAATTACCTGATTAGTGTATACGCATTGCCTTATTTTCACAGAACGACATATCTGGTGATTGTATTGCGCATTGCATTATTTTACCTTGCAAAGTGCCGATTGTTGCGTTTCGCATTGCATTCTTTTCATTGTAGAGTGTCTGATTGCTATGTTACGCATTACAGTATTTTTAAATTGCAATAGTGCCTGATTCTAGCATTATGAACTGTATGATATGATATTAGGAGTACAGGAGAATGTTTAGAAGTGCTCATTGACATCGCCAGAACTTACAAGGGCTGGCTGGCCTAACAACTGGCCAGGAGAAGTATTACACAACCTCATATGTTGGTTTTATATTGTTTGGTCTTATCATACATCTTTCTACATAAAGTATACTCGTTTTATAAATCTTGTGCAGAGTCTATTTGTGGTGTCATCATTGGGTTATCGTGAGCGTGGTTGCGAATTCTTTACACATTTGCCTTGAAGATAAGCCTGGCTGCTCGTACCAAGCTACCGAGGGGGTGAGCGGGGCTATCTAAGAAGGTGACCTTCTTTTCCCTGACGTTGGAACGCGGGTCCCTACTTGGCCAAAGGTACCTACCTCAGCCAACCAGGGATCCCAGGTCTAATCGCCAACACCAGTTCTCTTTTGTCTCATTGCCTGGGAGGAATACATAAAGGCCAGCTGCCATGATTATCACAGTCATGTGACCCAGGACACATGCACCAAATAATTAGAAGAAGAAAATGATAACTTTCTAAAATTGGCATTTTCAGAATTGTGACTTAAAATCCGACTTTACCATTAAAGAGTGTTTTAAATTACTTAGAGAATTTTGATCCGCACTCAAATACAAAACACAAGTCCATCCAATTTGTATGTTTTTATATTGTCCTTTACTCTTATATTCTTTCTTCCTAGTAGCCCTCGTTATCTCTGATTTGTCGCCACCCAAGGCTCTATGATCTTCCTTAGAACATTAGCACCCTTATTTAAAGGAACATCAGTCCCAGGGAGGCTGTCCCTCTATCGTCATGTTACACCAACAAAACAAGTGTGACGGCTAGCGGGCTTTTGTAGCCAAAGCTTCACAATAGTCACATGTCTTAACGAATACATATTATGGAAAATGGATCCGCCATCTTGGATAGGCTTCATATTTAACGCTAACAATTCCGGCATGATCTTTAGTTAAGGGTCAAGTCCCATTATATGTTAACAACATACCACCAATCGCGAAATTATTAGAACAGATATGAGATGTGCAACGTTCTTTACATAGACTGGCTATTCTCATGCCAACGCCCCAATGTTGACGTCTGAACAACTTCAAAAATGGGCGCATGCGTTACCAAGTATATTGCATAGAAAATAGAAACGCCATCTTGGAAGGGCTACTTACTTAAAACTAGAAAGTCCAGTTTGATCTTAAATCAAGGATACAATCCCATTGGGCCAGATATGAGATATGCATAAAATGTGCAAAGTTCTTTACATAAACTGGCTATTCTTATGCCAACGTCCCAATGTCGACATATAACAAACTTCAAAAATAGGCGCATGCGTTCGCAAGTGTATGGCACAGAAAATAAAGTCGTTTCTGCCATTATTTACCGTAAAATCAGTCTCAAGAAAGCTGTCACTCTGTCGTCATGTTGCACCAGCAAGACGAGTTTAACGAGTCACAGACTTTTGAAGCTGAGGCTTCAAGATTAGCGCATGCGCTATCGAATACATGTTATGAAAAACAAATCCGCTATCTTGGACGGGCTTCTAATTCAAACTTAACGATTCCAGCATGAGCTTAACTTAAGTGTCAAGTCCCATTGTATACTAGAAACATACCACCAAACACGAAATGGTTGGCCCAATAGTAAGGTGTAAAAAAGTTCTTTACATAAACTGGCTATTCTTGTGCCGACGCCCCGATGTTAGCATCTAGCAAGCTATAAAATGGGCGCATGCGCTAGCCAATACAAGGCACATGAAGTAAATCCGCCATAAGGAGTATGAGTACTTAAAAGTGAACAACTCATGCATTTACTCACTCCCTAAAATTCACAAGACACTTATGAATCCACCTGGGAGACCAATAATCTCCGGGAATGGTAGTGTGTCAAGACCTCTGCAGTCGTAATTACGTCAGGAGGTCAGGTAAGGAAAATCAGTAATGAGCTCAAAAAGGCAAGCAAATACCCAAGATGGAGGAGATTACGATCGTCAACCAGTCAAACCTTGAAGACAATGGTCATTTGTCTTCAGAAGCAAAATGGAGAAAGAATCAGGCCAAGACAGATAAGGCTAGGTCAGCAGTCTAGTGTTTTGACCCTTGCGCCCTCTAGCTGGAAGAAAAGCTCTCGTGCTTCAAACTCTCAATGCACTTCAACTGACGTTTGAGACGTGATAACGTCTCTCCGCAGTCTGGCTTCTGACAGAAATTCCTGGAAGAAGATTTCAGCTGTATTTCCGACTTATTCCTATCACTGCTTTGGCTCTGAAAAGCTAAGTAATCATTCCGGATATTTTCTGCACGTATTTAGTAAAACTGGGAAGAGACATTTAAACCGGTGTCTGGCATTCTTCATGCCTAATTGGTTCCTGTCAAGAGAAGTTAGAAAATAATAATTTCACAGTTTAAAGCGCATTCAGTTAAACTTGAAAAAGACATTCAGGCAAGCATCTGGCATTCATAATTTTTATGAGGTTCCTGTCAAACTGGACTTCGACAGGAATTCATTCAGTGTTAATGTGTGAACACTGCAACCCTCAAAAGAATTATTTTCTAGTAGTCACTTTTCCACTAAACAGCAAGAGAAGGTTTCACTGCACATTAACCAAGTTCAGAAGTTTGTGAAGGACATTTTTATGCTAGCGCGCTAGTAGGGTTTTTCGCCTAACTGAAATATTTTGCATAACTAATTACCTTCTTTTCTTCGTTCCTTCGGAAGAAGCATAGTGGAACATTTTGGTAAGCAGTTCAAGAGGCTAATATTTCAGCAAGAAGATAAGTTACAGCAATTCCCTTCATTGTTTCATTGCTGTGATACAAGACTTTATTTTTGTAATATTCAGAGGAGAGTTTCTTGGCATCCAAGCTACAAGAACATTAAAACAGAATACTCTTCCTCCTACAACCTCAGAAAAGTTAAAATAGAGAGAAGCAAAAGCCTTGACTAAATGGGTAATTTCATAATTGTATTCTAATATATATATATACGTATTTAAGAGATGTTAGAGTAGAATGTTAAATGCATTATCATTACACAGGTGCTGAGTATCCAGACCCAAGCAGAGTAGCGGAGACCAGAAGAAGCATTCCAAGTCTTCGTGTTAAGGCAGTCTCTCTTTCTGTCCACTTCCCCTTTCCCCCCTGCGGTTGCGCCATTCCAGAATTTACTTGCTTTGGAGGGAGTAGCTGCGGAGGGGCGTTGGGACCCTCCTCGACTCCTGCGGTTCAGTCTGGTATCTTGACATAGTGCAACAGAATGTCTAGCAGAATATGTGGACGGGTTTCTCCAACCTCATGTGAAAAATTTGCCATCTCAACTGAGAGACAGTGGTGATGTCTTGGACAAACTGGAGGACTTTAACTGGGACAGTGGCGATTTGTTACTTGTTACCATGGACGTTGAAAGTCTATATACTTGTATCCAGTTGAGAAATGGGCTGGAAGCCCTGAGATTCTTTCTGTACAGAAGAAGTGCCAGTCACTTAGATCACACCCAAATGTTGATAGAAATGGCGGAATTGATTCTTACTAATAATGTCTTCCTGCATGATGGGTCATGGTTTCTCCAGAAACAAGGAACAGCGATGGGCTCGAGGTTTGCTCCATCTTATGCAAACCTTTTCATGGGTTTGTATGAGGTGGAGCCCATTAGTGGCTGGACAAAATCATCTTCTATGGTCGTTTTATTGATGACATTCTGATGATTTGGAATGGAAGTGTTGAAAGCCTTAAGGAATACCATGCCTATCTTAACAATAACAGATTCAATGTTAACCCCTTCAATGCTCATGACGGAATGGTTCCTTCATGAGCATCGGTGCCCCTGTGCTCATGACGGAACCATTCCGTCATGAGGCCAGGGGCACGAAATCCCACTGCTGCAAACAGCAGAGGGATTTCTATTTAATCCCTTTGACCTTGGGAGCTGGGGAAGAGCTTCCCCAGCTCCCGAGGCCCCCTCCCTGGTTTCTGTGCAATGAAGATCAGCGCGCACGTCGCGCTGTCTTTAATGCACAGAAACTGAAACTGAAATGAGCCTTTAGGCTCATTTCAGTTTCACTTTGTATGTGCTCAGGGGGCTATCTCAGCCCCCCGGGCACGTAGAAAGATGGGAGAGGTATCATTGGAAAGGGGAAAATCTCCCCTTTCCAATGGTACCCCTCCCCAGTGGATCCCCAAGCAGGGATCCACCCACCAGACACCAGGCAGGGGGGAGCGGCCCCTTAGGCAAGGGCTTTTGCTCCCCCCAAATATTTTTAGTGTCATTTAGTCTTTTTGCCCCCCCTGGGGGGCAGATGGGGCAGAAGCCCCCAATCTGCTCCCCCAGGGGGGCAAAAAGCCCACTAGACACCAGGGATATTTACTTTGCGCAAATAATTTATTAGGGTGGGGGCTGCCCATGAAGGGCATGTCCATGCCCCCACCCCGCATAATGTACAGCCTTTCTGCCCCCCTGGGGGGCAGTTGGGGGCAGTAGCCCCTAATCTGCCCCCCCGGGGGGCAGAAAGCCCACTATACGCCAGGGATTAATTTGTTCTCATAATTTGTGGTGGGGGCCACCCACCCTCCACAAAAATGACAGCCTTTCTGCCCCCCCCGGGGGGCAGATGGGGGCATTAGCCCCAAATCTGCCCCCGGGGGGCAAAAAGCCCAGTAGACTCCAGGGATTTTTTAGGCAAATTTTAATTAGGGTGCGGGCATTGGCATGCCCGTTTTGGGCAGACCCCACCCAGTGTTCCCCCAGGTCTCCCGGTAAAAATGGTGCCTCACTTGTGTGGGAGGCCCAAGTCCCCGCGACAGGCAAGGGCCCAAAACATTTTTTGATAGGCAATGTTGATTTCGCCTCACCCCGTTTTGAGCCCTTGCCTGCCGCGGGTACTTGGGCCTCCCACACAAGTGAGGCACCATTTTTACCGGGAGACCTGGGGGAACACTGGGTGGTGGTAAATTTGTGTGAGCCCGGTGATGCCACAACTTTCCCACACCAAAATGTGTGAAAAAAGTGATTTTTTCAGCTAAAATTTAGGTTTGCAGGGGATTCTGGGTAAGGAAACACTGGGGGATCCACGTAAGCCATACCTCCCTGGAAGCCCCCGGGTGTCTAGTTTTCAGAAATGTATGGGTTTGGTAGGTTTCCCTAGATGGCCGCCGAGCACCGGGCCAAAAACCCAAGTGACCCCCCTTGCAAAACCAGGTGGTTTTGTGATAGGCCATTTTGATGTCACCTCACTACGTTTTGGGGCCCTTGCCTGTCGCGGGTACTTGGGCCTCCCACACAAGTGAGGCACCATTTTTACCGGGAGACCTGGGGAAACGCTGGGTGGTGGTAAATTTGTGTGAGCCCGGTGATGCCACAACCTTCCCACACCAAAATGTGTGAAAAAAGTGATTTTTTCAGCTAAAATTGAGGTTTGCAGGGGATTCTGGGTAAGGAAACGTTGGGGGATCCACGCAAGCCATATCTCCCTGGAAGCCACCGGGTGTCTAGTTTTCAGAAATGTGTGGGTATGGTAGGTTTCCCTACGTGCCGGCAGAACTAGGGTTCAAAAACTACAGCTAGGCACTTTGCAAAAAAAAGGTCATTTTTCACTGCAAAATTGAGGTGTGACCATGTTGCGTTTTGCGCAGTTTCCTGTCGCGGGCACTAGGCCGACCCGCACAAGTGAGATACCATTTTTCTTGTAGGACTTTGGGGAACGCGGGGTGGGTGGAAATTTGTGGATCCACGCAGATTCCAGAACTTTCCATCATAGAAATGTGGGGAAAATGTGTTTTTTTGGACAATTTTTTAGGTTTGCAAGGGATTCTGGGTAACAGACCCTGGTGGGAGGCACTCAAGTCACCCCATACTGGATTCCCCTGGGTGTCTAGTTTTCAAAAATATATAGGTTTGCTAGGTTTCCCTATGTGCCGGCAGAGCTAGGGTTCAAAAACTACAGCTAGTCACTTTGCCAAAAAAGGGTCATTTTTCACTGCAAAATTGAGGTGTGAACACATTGCGTTTTGCGCAGTTTCCTGTCGCAGGCACTAGGCCGACCCGCACAAGTGAGGTACCATTTTTCTCGTAGAACTTTGGGGAACGCGGGGTGGGTGGAAATTTGTGGATCCACGCAGATTCCAGAACTTTCCATCACAAAAATGTGGGGAAAATTTGTTTTTTTGGACAATTTTTTACGTTTGCAAGGGATTCTGGGTAACAGACCCTGGTGGGAGGCACTCAAGTCACCCCATCCTGGATTCCCCTGGGTGTCTAGGTTTCAGAAATATAGAGGTTTGCTAGGTTTCCCTAGGTGCCGGCAGAGCTAGGGTTCAAAAACTACAGCTAGGCACTTTGCCAAAGAAGGGTCATTTTTCACTGCAAAATTAAGGTGTGACCACATTGCATTTTGTGCCATTTCCTGTTGCGGGCATTAGGCCAACCTGCACATGTGAGGTACCATTTTTATCGTAAGACTTTGGGGAACACGGGGTGGGTGGACATTTATGGATCCACGCAGATTCCAGAACTTTCCACCACAGAAATGTGGGGAAAATGTGTTTTTTTGTCAATTTTTTAGGTTTGCAAGGGATTCTGGGTAACAGATCATGGTGGGAGGCAGTCAAGTCACCCCATCCTGAATTTCCCTGGGTGTCTAGTTTTCAAAAATGTCTAGGTTTGCTAGGTTTCCCTAGGTGACGGCAGAGCTAGGGTTCAAAAACTACAGCTAGACTCTTCGCAAAAAATGTGTAAATTTTCATTGTGAAAATGTGGTGTGTTCACGTTAGGTTTTGAGCCACTTCCTGTCGTGGGCACTATGCTTACCCACACAAGTGAGGTACCATTTTTATCGGGAGACTTAGGGTAGTTCAGATTTGTAAAGCAACTGTTATTACCTATTGATTTTTGATGCATTTCTCCCTTCCAAATGAAAGACATTGTGTAAAAAAAAAAAAGTCATTTTGAAAAATGACCAATAATTCTCATGCTAGTATGAGTATTCCCAATTTCGAAAATGTGCAAATATGCACTGTTTCTAAACTCTGTAATTTGTTCCCATTTCTGAAATACATAGGTGTCTTTCATACCGATTTTTCCATGTATACATTTTCCCACAATAATTGCTATATACCCGGAACATAATAAAAAACCATTACAAAATGCTGCTCAGTTTTTTACTCTGGGTTCGTTGGGCTCTTGGTGAACCTACAAGTCCTATATATCCCCACAACCAGGAAGGTCCAGTGGATGTAATGGTACATTGCTGTCAAAGAGATATCATAATTAGAAGAAGTTACAGGTGTAAACGTTGACACAAAAGGCTGCTTTTTTCAACAAATTTTTAATTTTTCCTATATTTAACTGATAGTTTCTATAAAGAAACCTTGATGGATCTACACAAATGACCCCTTGCTGAATTGAGAATTGTGTCTACTTTTCAAAAATGTATAGCTTTCCAGGATCCATTATTGCTTTTGTACCCATTTTTACCATTAACTGGAAGGAGGTTGAAAGCACAAAAAATAGCAAAAATAGGGTATGTCCCAGAAAAATGCCAAAACTGTGTAAAAAATGTTGGTTTTCTGACAAAATTCTTTCATTCCCTAAAAGCTGGAGAAATGGTGATTTCAGCCCCACAAACCCTTTTTTGATACCATTTGCAGAGAAAAACCCAGACGCTTTCATTTGCAGCCAGTTTTTCCCATTTTTCACAAAAAAAACAAAATGTTGCTGTATTTTGACTAATTTCTGGGAACCCTCTAGGAGAATCCACATTCCCTGGGTACCTTTAGAATCCCCATGATGTTGGAAGAAAAGGACGCAAATTTGGCGTGGATACCTAATGTGGTCAAAACAAAAAGTTACAGGGGCCTAAGCGCGCACTACCCCAAATAGCCCAAAAAAGGCTTAGCACAGGAGGGGGAAAGGCCTAGCAGCGAAGGGGTTAAGCTTACTATAGTCTATAGTGAAAAGAGTATTGATTTTCTTGACCTTAGTCTGTATATCAAACTTGGAAAAATCTAAAGTAAGATCTTTAAGAAACCCACGGCATGTAACAGTGTGCCTCATGCCTTGAGTTTTCACCCCCAGAACACCATCAATGCCATACCATATGGTGAGATGCTACGAGCTCGAAGGAATTGTAGCAAAGAAACTGAATTTGTACATACTGTTAATAACATCAAATCGAATTTTACAGTTCGTGGTTATGAGCACAAGAGTCTAGAGAAGGCAGAGAGAAAGGTTAAGAAACTTGATAGAAAACAAACATTAAAAAGTAATGCTCATAACATGAATGATAAAAAGAAAGGCATGGAACTGAAGAAGAATGTACTATTCATAACACAGTACAATCAACATAGCAATCACATCTACAATGTACTAAAGAAGAATTGGTGTATGTTGAGTATGGATACAAGTCTCTCTAATATTGTGCCATGCAAACCTAAGGTGGTTTATCGAAAAGGCTTTACCATTAAACAGAAACTTTGCCCTGGCTATGTAAAAACAATGGACCTGGACAAGACTCCGGTCACGTGGTTACCTAGTAAACCAAATGGCTTCTATGTGTGCAGTAATTGTTCAATATGTAGAATAGGCAAAAACAGAACCATTGAATTTACGTATAATACAAGTAAGACATATAAAATCTTGTCATTTATCAATTGTAATACCACCTACTCTATTTACATCATAGGGTGTGCTTGTGGTAAGATCTATGTGGGCAGCAGTATACGTTGCCTTAAAGTGAGAATACAAGAGCACGTGCGAGCAATAAAAAACATGGATGAGAGATACTCGATTGTGATGCATATAAAGAATGACCATCCAGAGAATAAGGATATCTGGTTTCATGCCATAGAACATTTAGCTGTAGGTGAAAGAGGAGGTAACAGAGAACTTTTCTTCCGACAGAGAGAGGCAAGATGGATATGCATCTTGAGAACCATGCATCAGGGTCTGAATGTGAACTCAGAAATGCATTATTTTTTATAGGCTTGGAATTGTCCTGTTCTCTAATAGACTCTGGAAATGGGATGTTTGTAATGAGATTGCTGGAACTAAAATGTGTTGGTATAATAATATATGTGGGTTATTATCATTGATTAGAGATTGTTACCTAATAATATCACTCTTGATACAACTGTGAGTAGAGTAACACCTATGATGTAAGAGACTGACTATTACAGATACCTATAATGTAATTATCAATAACCACCAAATAACTGATTTATGCATTCACATAATAGCACCAATTATAATCTCACAGTATAGGCAGCTTATCTATGGACATTAATGAACAACATACAAATGTTGAATCCAAAAGTGGTGACACTACTTCTAATTACTGGACTCTAATATCCTTTCCATGTTATAAGAATAGCCGGTTGGGTGGGCCTGTTATTAATAAATAGCGGGCTCTTTACAATTGGACATATTTCGTTTTAGGGTGAAATCTACCAAAACGATGACTTTATTATGAGGTTTAGAAAGATACGTGATTCATGGTGGCATGGAAACAATCAAATGTTGGCATCTCGCTATAGAACCTTACCGCAAAAATAATTAAGTAATGAATTAGTTACATTACTGAAAAATATAGAGGCGTTAACTACTGCAGTGGTGATACCACTCTAATATGGCTGCCACTGGCTGACTAATATATTTTTTGTAACTTTAAGATTCGAGCATTGTTATTAAATACGGTTGTAAGTTGTTGCCCAATACTAATTAGATCTTAATATTAGGGCGTGGTTATAAGAAAAGTCAGTTTATGTAAAGAACTTCTGACATCTTATTGTTGAATTAATTACTTTCTGTTTGGTAGTATGCTGTCAATATACAATGTGATCGGATCCCTGATTTAAGATCTCTGTTAGCTCTGAGAAAGAAGCCCGTCCAAGATGGCGGATTTACTTCATGTGCCTTGTATTGGCTAGCGCATGCGCCCATTTTATAGCTTGCTAGTCGCTAACATCGGGGCGTCGGCACAAGAATAGCCAGTTTATGTAAAGAACTTTTTTACACCTTACTATTGGGCCAACCATTTCGTGTTTGGTGGTATGTTTCTAGTATACAATGGGACTTGACACTTAAGTTAAGCTCATGCTGGAATCGTTAAGTTTGAATTAGAAGCCCGTCCAAGATGGCGGATTTATTTTTCATAACGTGTATTCGATAGCGCATGCGCTAATCTTGAAACTTCAGCTTCAAAAGTCTGTGACTCGTTAAACTCGTCTTGCTGGTGCAACATGACGACAGAGTGACAGCTTTCTCGAGACTGATTTTACGGTAAACAAGGGCAGAAATAACTTTATTTTCTGTGCAATACACTTGCAAACGCATGCGCCTATTTTTGAAGTTTGTTAGATGTTGACATTGGGACGTTGGCATAAGAATAGCCAGTTTATGTAAAGAACTTTGCACATTTTATGCATATCTCATATCTGGCCCAATGGGATTGTATCCTTGATTTAAGATCAAACTGGACTTTTTAGTTTTAAGTAAGTAGCCCTTCCAAGATGGCGTTTCTATTTTATATGCAATATACTTGGTGACGCATGCGCCCATTTTTGAAGGTGTTCAAACGTCAACATTGGGGCGTTGGCATAAGAATAGCCAGTCTATGTAAAGAACGTTGCACATCTCATATCTGTTCTAATAATTCCGCGATTGGTGGTATGTTGTTAACATATAATGGGACTTGACCCTTAACTAAAGATCATGCCGAAATTGTTAGCGTTAAATATGAAGCCTATCCAAGATGGCGGATCCATTTTCCATAATATGTATTCGTTAACACATGTGACTATTGTGAAGCTTTGGCTACAAAAGCCCGCTAGCCGTCAAACTTGTTTTGTTGGTTTAACATAACGATAGAGGGACAGCCTCCCTGGGACTGATGTTTCTTTAAATAAGGGTGCTAATGTTCTAAGGAAGACCATAGAGCCTTGGGTGGCGACAAATCAGAGATAAAGATGGCTACTAGGAAGAAAGAATATAAGAATAAAGGACAATATAAAAACATACAAATTGCATGGACTTGTGTTTTGTATTTGAGTGCGGATCAAAATTCTCTAAGTAACTGTATATAGTGGAAGTTTCTTTCACTTGTTTGGGAAGCGAAGGGGTCTTGCTTCTCTGATCCTTGCACCATAGAACTGATAACATTCCCGAGATAGGGATAAGTGCTGTAATGAAATCCTAGACCTCTTTTGTAAATCTTTTAGTGTTTTAAATTACAATTCTTTTGAGACCAAGCATGATATTTCTGCCTGATACAAAAGTTAGCACTGATTAAATGTAATAAGGTAGCTCAATGTTATCCTATGGGAGAGGTAGACCTTACAATAGTGAAAAATGTATCTAGGTGTTTCTCACGACTAGGACATGTAAAACGTATAAGCACACGTTCAAGTCTTTATATACAATGCAACCTGCCCTACGAGCTTTTTAGAGACTACGCTAGGGGTGACATATGTATAAAAAGGGGAGGTTTAAGCCTAGCAAAAGGTTAATATTGCCAGGTTAAATTGACACTTTAAAACTGCACACAGACTTCAATGGCAGACCTGTGACATGTTTTAAAAGGCTACTTAAGTGGATGGCCCAAACAATGATGCAGGCCCACCATTAGCATTTAATTTACAGACCATGGCCATCTGCATGCCGTACCACTTTACAAGGGACTAAGTAAATTAAATGTGCCAGCCAGGTGTAAGCCAATTTTTCCATGTTTAAATGAGAGAGCACAAGTACTTAAGCACAGGTTAGCAGCAATAAAGTGCACAGATTCCTAGTACCAACAAAAACAAAATTCAGAAGGAGTAAAGAAAAAATGTTTGGAGGTGACCCTGCAGAGGGGGCAAAATTCAACAGCCTTGCAGTAGATTGGGGTTTCATGCCAATATCAAAAAGGCATTGGCAAAGCCAATACGTCCCAACTTTGGTGCCTCTTGGCTTTGCCAATCGTTATAGCAATATGTTACTTTACATAAAATGCTTATTATACATAAGTAAGGAGTTTGAACTTGTTGAAATATATGAACTTATTTTGCTTTAGTGCAATTTTGTATTGCAAGTGAAATTTACATGACTAAGTATTGGCAAATCCAAGAGGCGTTGGCTCTAAAAAGATGAGCTATTGGGTTATCCAATGCTTGCCTGGTACATGTGAGCAGAGTCGCATTTAGGTGTCCGTAAGAGTTTGGTTGTGGATGGATGCTTGTCATGGAGCACAATTGAGAGCTCTGGAGCTAAGCCTGAAGGCAGCGAGGGTCAGTGGACCATAACAGTGTTAATATTACATGCTCATCAATCCTTGGACTCTCTTCAGTGCATACATAGTGATGGTCACATATGTACCATTTATAATTACAAATTCTAATTATTTATAACACAACCCTTTTGTTACTCAGTTATATGAAACTAGTAACAAGCACTCACAAAGCCAATAGGTCGGGACTGTTTTAGGCATATGTTTGTTCTTGTGTAATATGTCTGTGTACAATAGCAGATTTTTCACGAAGAGCCACCTAACTGCTGGTCAGGCAGCATGATGTATAAAGCACAGGATTGTCGTTCACAGATTTTAAGCCATAACCTTTAATGGTCACCGCATCTTTTTCACTTCACTTATAGCACTGTGGTCCACAATAGGCATTTACCTACCAGCAGCTAAAAGCTGTGTCAGAAGCAAGGCCTAAAATATTTGATCTTAAACTGTGGCGTCCTTGGAGTAAAATCTATAACTTGTGGAGCAGAAAGAAGAAGTGACTGCTTTGCTCCCCTGCGGCACTGGAGCAACTGCTTTGCTCCTTTGCGGCACCCACTCTGGGAGGGCAGTAGTACAGCTGGAGCTACGCATCAGTGGCGGCAGTGGGGAGGTCATTTGCTACCAGGTGAAGCCGATCCAAATATCCTCAGCTTCTCTTGAAGTTGAGCCCAATGGGAGAAACAGAAGTGGGAGACCGCAACATGGAGCGGAAGCAATACGGAGGGTGATGAAGCAGAATCACGAGGACAGGCTGAGGGAAGAACCAGAGGATGGGAGGAAGCAACACAAGGCAGGGAGGAAAAAAACATGGGGGCACAGGTGAAATTAACAACATGGAGGATACAGGGAAAAAAGCAACATGCAGCACGGGAGAGGAAAGGTGAACGGGTGAGAGACCAATGGCGGTGGGCGTGGGAGAATCACACAGGCAAGAGTGTGAGCGCAACATGTAGCTTGGAGGGGGGAAGAGAAGCTATTAGTGAGAAAGCTGGAAAACACATGCAGTGTTGTGGAGCAAGAAAAACCTAGTACTTGTAAAATTAGCAGTGTAAAGAGTCAAGCAATGCCTCCAAGCTGCAAGGGAGGGACAAACACAAAAGGAGGAAGTAAAGCCCACACCAGCTAATGAATGAGAAGCATGCAAATGAGTGACAATGAAGCCAGCCATTGTAAAGCAACGGGTGGGACTGTAAGCCCAGTGTAAGCTAACTATATGTCTCCCAACAGACAGTGCATGTCCAGTGAGCAAGACTTAGAGATGTTCTGTTCTTATATTGTAAGCCTGCTGTCGGAGGTTGATATATTTATTAGTATGTCAGTCAGTCAAAATAGCTTTATTTCGATAAAAGGTATCTTAAAAGCGTTGGCAATCTTACATTCATCATTATATAAAAACGATACGAGTTATCAAAAAGCATCAATTAAGAGTATAAAAATCCATCAATACATTAAATTCATTAAATTCTCATTACCCAAGAGTGACAGGAGCAAACTGTAAAAGATAAAAACTTGAGAGATAGTTCAAATAGATTTGGTTCCAGCCCTCTTTGCGTATTAAAGGAATTTTTTTAGAAGGAGAGGGCTGTGATTTAATGTGACAGTGTGATATAGACTGTGCAAACCATTTGGACTAAATATAACATAAAAAGATGATAAATCATTAGGATACCCCACGTAGGAATTTGAACCTTACTATCCAAACACGCCCGAGATACTTGGCCACACCACAGGCAAAAAGAGTCCGTGCATTTGATTTTAAAATACGTAAAGCAGTGCGATGTTCATATATGCCCAATTGTCTGCAGATGGGTTTAAGCCATCTCGTTCTAGCGCTTTTATAGACAGGGCAGGCAAACATAAGATGGGCTACGCTCTCAGTCGGCGCCTTGCAGCAGGGACACCCCACTGGTGTCTGATATGGGGCGCTCCATTTTGCAGTTAGCTCTCGAACCGGGAGTGAACCTACCCTAAACTGCATATAAAGTGCTCTATCTTGTGGTGTCTGGATGAAATCTAGGTATGGTTCTAAAAGGATATGCTGCTTATGAAGATAAAATTCTTCCGTAAACCTTCCTACTCTTGGATTGCTAAGCTCCTGGGCATTGACCCAGGCCCAGTAGCGCCTTTTGAGCTCAACCTTGCTGGGTGGGGTTTGCGTCTCCCCCGACTCCTTAAAGCCGAGTGCAAAAAGCGTTTTTTTAAGGTTAAGGACCCAACTGATTCTTTGATTGCCATCTAAGTCCATTATTTCTGTGAGCGCGGAGGCATAGTTGGTGAGCTCAGGAGTCCGGCGCAAGCGGGCCCAGAATAACAATGGCCGTAACCTTAATACATCTTTAAAAGAACGCCTACCCATATCGCTCATCAGTGGTATGTTGCAGGGGAGCATCACTAGATCTCTTAAAAACTTATGTTCTGATCTACTAATACTATCTACATTCTCAAAACACCGTAGTTCGGCGCCATAAAGGGCTGAACTAACTGCTTTTGCTGTGTAGATTGTAAGGGCGGGGGCCACGGGTCTGCTCTGTGAGGAGTGATGTTCTCCAGCTAGTGCTCCTGCCACACGTTTATGGTTTAGGAGCATTTTATCGATGTGGTATTTCCACTGCATTTTCTTGGCTAGCCTTATTCCTAGGTAATCAAACGTTGTGACTTTTTCCAAGCGGGTTCCATCTTAGGTGAAATTGCCTCTATATGGCCTATAGGGGTTAAACACCATAAGTTTGGTCTTGGAGGTATTGACAATCATCCTCCTGGACTCACAGAAAAGGTGAAATCTGTCTAGGAGCTTTTGTAGCCCTGCCGGTGTCTTAGATATAAGCAGTGTGTCGTCTGCGAAGAGGAGAGTGGGGACTCTATCACCTGCCAGGGCAGGGGCGTCAGATGGAAACTCTTGAAGAAAGCTAACCACCCCGTTCATATATAAAGAGAACAGGGTGGGCGCCAAGATACATCCCTGGTGTACTCCTCTATTTACTGTGATCCTATCTGTTTTCTGGCCTTGGGCCCCCCACCTCACTTGGGCATAATTGCCCTCGTGTAGGCGGATCAACAGGTTCAGTAACAATGGTGGGATCCCCATTTCGCCTAATAGGTGCCACAACCGCTCACGAGGGACCAGGTCAAAGACAGGCCTTAGGTCAATAAATGCCAAATAAAGACTGCCCTTGCCGATTAGGACCACCTTCCAATAAATTAAGAGCAACCTAAATGTTTGATCCACCGTCCCTGTGCAGGCCCTGAATCCTGCTTGATATTGGGAGAGGATATTCTCTTTGTCCACCCAATGATGAATTCTCTGCAGTATCACCCTGCCAACTACTTTCTGCATAGCATCAATCAAACTGATTGGACGGTAGTTGGCAGGGTCATCCCTTGCACCTTTTTAAAAGATGGGTACCACCTCTGCGCCCTTCCATGACTCTGGTACTACACTACCCATTGCGATGGAGTTAATTAAAAGCATAATATAATTTGCCCAATTGCAAGAGTCTGCAAGAAAAAGGTCTCCTGGGAGGCCGTTGGGTCCCAGGGCTTTTGCTGGAACTATTTTCTTTATGGCCACCTCTACTTCTTCTAATGTGAAGAGGTCAATGGTATTCAAAGTGGGGTGAAGACTTGGTTGGTCATATGATCCCTCTTGGGGAATTAAGTTAGTCCCAGAGTAAAGATTTCCAAAATGGTTATACCAATCCTGGCTTGTAATATGATTAGGTCTGGGTCTTTATTACCCGACCGCCTAACCATATTCCAGAAGAGGTTGGGGTTTCTAGCTGTGCTGGCATCTTTTAAGTTCTGCCAATGGGACTCGTCCCACTCGAGCTTTGCACGATAGACAGCGGTTTTATAATTCTTTCTGGATTCTATAATTAGGGGACAATTTTTACTTTTTATTGCTAAGACCAAAGCCTTTTTTTCTGGCTACAATCCCCGGTAAACCAGGTATGGTGCTTTATGCCAGCCTGCACTTGGTTTGCCAGCATTGTTCACTATAAAGAAAGACCCGATCTGGGCTGTCATTCTATCATATAGTTCTGGTATCTTTGCCAGGCCATCTATTTTACCAAGGACCTCCCTTAGCATAAGAATGTTTTCACTCAGGACATGTCTAATGCCAACCATTTGGGATTCTTGGGCAGCAACTCTAGGACATTAAATGGACCTTCTACAGTTTGAAGGGATCAGTTCTTTAGTTGTCATGATGGGCCCTAGAACCTGGTTTAGGGGAGGGGAAGGGGCCCCATAATCAGACTTAGTGTGTTATGGTCACTATCAGAAGAAGGGACCACTTCCATATCTATTATCATTTTCCAAAGTTTCACATCTACTAATATATAATCAATTTGTGAGGGGCAATTAACTCTCTTATATGTATTAGCGCCTATGACATCGGAAGGGGTTCTACCATTCACAGCCCTTAGTCTGACTTCTAGGACAAGTGCACTGATCTGTATTACTATTTGGGACCATTTCTTAATGGGATGTATATTTAGCAATGGGACACCCCACTTGATATCTTCTTCCTCTGTCCCCAGCAAGTCCTCAGAGCCTAATGGCTCAAAGGTACAATTAAAATCTCCTGCGATCATGACGTATGAATTTGGTGGGCGATTGGATAACTCCTGTTCTAAAGACAGGACAATTTTTGACAATTTTCCCCCTGGTGTTCCCCTTATGTAAACATTGAACAACTCAAGGGTTCTTCCACATCTGCTTCCCTTGATCGAGAGCCACATAATAGCTGGGCTGTCACAATGATTTTCGGTGATTTGGCAGCCCATATCAATCTTGGTCCAAACAATGAGACCTCCAGAGGGCCGGCCCCTCCCCATAGAGGAAGCAGATTTTAAAAAGCAGGTATAACCAGATTTATATAATGGGGCTAGGCACCATGTTTCTTGAAATATGCAAATGTGATGTTCCTCAATCAAGTCGTTCCAATCTGGTAACGACATTTTGCTATGGAGACCTGCAATATTACACGAAAGGATTTTGAGCTGGGATGTTAGAATTCCATCGCCCAGAGGGATTTGTTGTATCGAGCGAGATGGAACAGGAGGTGAAACAGAGATATTAGTGGGTGCTACAATCCCCTGATCCCCCGAGCTGTAGCCTTGGTAGCCGCTGTGGCTGTTAGGTTTTAACAAGATTGAAGATTCATCAAAGGTGGTGCTTGATCGGGTAATACTAGAGACGTTTTGGGTATTAGTGGTTGGAGTGGGTTGTGATTCCTGTCGGGGCTGATGAACCTGACATAGTCAATCCACAGTCTCAAGCGGGGACCCTCTTAGTGTGGGTAATAGCTTCACACTATCTTGAACCCTGGCCACAGCAATTGTAGGGAAGCGCCTGACCTGAATAGATGAAGAATCAGGAGAGCAGGTCCTATACTCTAGTGCCAAAAGGTTTTCCGCCAGGTCAGGGTCAGTCAGGGTAAGTTCGATGCAGTCCGTGGGTTGATTAACGGACGTGCATCTCCGTGCCCTGACTATGTCTTCCCTAATCAATGAGCGGCAACCCCTGACGTGGCATAACCAGTGTATGGACTTATTCATCAGGGAGTCATCATTCTCATATCTGCCTCTTGAACCGATTTTAGGGACATTAACCATAAAAACTGTCTGAGCTTGTGCAGGGGGGCAGGGTAATTGTTTGCTCTGTTGGGAAGGCTCGTTTCTACCCAGGAGTGGAGCAGATAAAACATCAAGTGGCCTTCTGCAATTTGCAGTGACTTTATAATAAAGTTGTTTTTGCAGAGTATTGGGAGGGAGAATTCCAGAGGGGCCTGCCAGTTTAACAGGCGGAGCCGTAGCGACTTGTCGAGATGGATCTGTAGGAGCTAGTAACGGGCCACTATCTATTGTGTCTCCCAATGTTGATACCTGATATAAGTTAGATGGTACACAGGTAATTGGTGTATGCAATGTGTTGTTGGGGACCAGCAATTTAACAGTGGCCACAAGCTCCTCAATCATCACCTTCAAGGACCCTACCTCCTCCCTGAGTGATTTAACAGTCTGGAGAAGGGACTGTGGTGGAGAAGAACAAGTGGCATCCATCTCGATTAAATTCTGCTTAATTTGTGCCGGTGCTTAGCACCGGCACCTTTTTATCAGGGCCGGGTCTACACTGGCAACTCACGACCGACACGACTGCACTGCACTGCAGTCTGCATGTCATGGTCAGAGTCAATTAAATATAATTGCCCTACTGCCATGTTGTTCACTTCACAGACAGTTTTCAGAGTCCTCTCCTCGGTGAAGAAGAGTGTTTCTCTGCAGTGCTGCTGAGAGAGCGACCCCGATAACTTAATTTCCATGATGCAAATTAATTTGCTTTCAGTGTTGCTGGAGGTGGGCGGGCCCCTGATTGGGCTGTATTTAGTTCTATAGGGTAGGGGGCTGCGGCAGCGTGCTGTGCGTAACATTTTTTAATTCCAGGGACGGTGGACAAAACCCCAGCACACACATACTGGACGAGTCACCAGCACCCGTTAGCACAACATCGAGGCGGGAACTTTGAAGCAGCAGCAGGCCTCTTAGTGAGTCAGTGCCACCAGCAGTAACCTCAGTAAGTAAAAAAAAAAAAACAATGCTGTTCCTTTTACTGGCGCGTGGGGACGGTCACCTGAACCGAGTCAGAGGCGCCAGTGATCATGCCACTGGCATCGGGCGGGGCACCTTGTGCATTGCTATGCTACGAGGCTGCCGTTAATTTAACCCTGGCTACTCTAAAGGGTATAATCTCTACTATGACATACTTACTTTTACTTGTCTGGCAGTGCTCAAAAGAAATGAAAAAATCCATTAAAGCCAAAGGGATAAAAAAAAAGGTGTGACAATCTTTCTGAAATATGATTTGCCCTGTGTTTGAAGAGCCGCCAGCAGTAACCGTGGCACAGACAGTCAGTAAATAATGAAAAACACAATGCTGCTTTTACTGGCTCGTGGTGACGGTCACTTAAACCGAGTCAGAGAGGCCCCAGCAATCATGCCAGCGGCGTCAGGCGGGGCACCGTGTCTATTGATATGACACAGCGCAAAGAATCGTTCTGGTGACATTGCACATGTGACACAAACAGTGTACAGCCAAATCACGTCTCACACGTCCCTAATTTCCCATTTCCTATGTCCCCAATGCACAATACTCCCTGGTCGAGATGGCCTTTCTGAAAATAAGAATAATTCCTGCACAGCCCCCTTCAGCTGGCTGTAAGTCCATTTGTGCCACATCAAACACACTGTTAAGCACCAGGGCACATTTGCTAACTGACATATTATGAGAACGGTGCTGCGGATAAAAGACACAACTCAACAATGTCTTCTTCTAATTGCCACCTCACTGGTGTCCAGTAACATTGTTCCTGAGTCCATTAAATAATCTACTTCGTTTCTTTAGCACCGTCTTGCTACGAATTCAATTCAAGGAACAGAATGACCGTTAGCGCTATAATTAAGGCACACTGACTAGCCCACTGACATTCTGCATGCACAAATGTTCTCTTCTTTCAGCAGCACCCTTTTCGAGGTATCTTTTCCTACTTTATTTTATTTGTGTAGAGAGTAGTTTCACTGTTTTTGTGTAACCTCTTCCAAATCATCTCCCCCTGAGGCTGTAGGATTATCTCATAGACAATTTTTTAAATCTTTCTTATCGCTCTGCACCCTTTTGTTTGCAGTTTATTGATATTTATTTTCGAACAATATTGCTTGCACAAAATACCGAAATGTGCAGTCTAACGTGTACAATTTCAAACCTAAGTGGCGATAATCAGGTTGCAAGAAAGTCAAAGGAAATAAACCTAAGTACCCCACCAACTGAACTTTTCACAAGCATACATCCTACATCCATAGTGTGCACGGTGTCAGGAGGGCTAGCCATGCAAGAATGTAAGGCTGCCCGGGGGGGGGGTTGCGCAGCGGCCCGCCCCTTTGAGGGCGGCCGCCTTAGTGCCACAGGAAGGCACAGGGGTGGGAGGTCGTGTCCCTGGGTGTGACCAAGGGAGACCCCAGACAGGTAGCTGCTTCCGGCGGGGAGCAGCAAAGGGGGGGGGTACATATGCTGTCCCCGCCCCCTCCTCGCCCTCTTGTCCGCTCGTTCGCCTTGGCTGGTCGCAGCGTCGATCTCCCGCGCATCCGGCAACCCGCCTCGCTGCATCGACGCGGTAATCTTCGCTATCTCGGTGAGTCACCTTGCGTCCCCCACCCTACTCTGCTACTGGTCTGTGCGGCCGGTATCGGCCATTGCCCATTCCCGGTCCGCCGCTGGAGGGGGTGGGGACCAGCTCACTGAGCGGTTTGCGGTGTTAATCTCCAATGGCAAGCTGCTCGGAACGGAGACGGCACAGAGCAATCCACGGCGGACCTGGTCCATAAGAGAGGCCGCCTCGCACCCAGCCATTGGCTTGCCCGTCTCGATCTAATAGTGCTTGGAGCACAAGTTTGTGGGTTTTATCCCTGGTATCAATTTGGCAGTTGTTTATTTCAATTTATGGCAACCGCATGGATACATATTGCGTCTGTGGGGGCGATTGGCCGCACGCCTTTTATGGGGGGCGCGGCCACGGTTTCTTACATTGTTAAGGCATTCGGTGTGGGGCAGATCCGCTTTTGTTGTTCTGTGTTGGCACGCTGCTGGGGACGATCCCATTTAGGTTTATTATGCCATTGAGTAGCAAAGTAGAGACCGAATACTCGTCAAGGACACAGCACGCAAAGAACAACACGTAATTAGCACTGTTCAGATCCCAAAAATCTTATTTTATTGACTCCTATTTAGAAACAGCTGAATGGTCTCTCGGCTCGAACTTGTTGTAACCTGTTCAAAGCCACGCTCGAGCCACCCAGCTCTCTTACCCGAAGTTACTCCCAGCTCTCATACCCGAAGTTAATTCCCTGTCGGGGGGCCAGGCCTTATGGCTGGACTGAGAGCGAAAGAAGCTGGCACTGCACCGCTGATCTTTGGGGCTGGGAAATCGGGAAATAGGTTGTGGTGCTGTTGTCAGCGCGCTGCTCCGGGGACGATGCAGGGGCTGGACAGTCTTAGGTTAGGGCTTGGCCCTCGCTACCATAATATGAATTGGCAGTGGGAAATGAATATAAATTGCCAGTGTCTTCGAACTGCATCGAACACCACAGGTACTGGAGGGTAAAGAACTCGGGAAATGCATGTTTATTCAACAGCAATGGCAATTCCTGAACAGTATTAGCCTGTAGTTACAGCTGGGGAATATTTGATACTAATCGCAGTCAATTGCGTTTTACCAGAAGCTTTGCCATTAGCACAGTAGTTCCGGCCGGTGCTCCATGAGTCCGCAGGCATGGGTTCGATTCCTGCCACGCGTGAGTGGGAAAGTTTGTAAAAACAAGGCTCTCTAGTCAGCTAGGTGTTATAAGGAAGGCTGGAACTAGCGCTGACCGATTGGATATATGTGCCAGTCAGAGAGCGTTGCGGTATAATATACTATTTAAGAATGCCCTGGGGTCGCGGTGGCCTCACAAAAGCGGGCATACTTTTCTCACCAGGGCTCATGGCTTTTAGCGCTCGACGCAGAGGCGTTGCCTTAGCGGGCAGGGCGGCCTAATGAGAGTCTGTAGAACCAGGTTTACACCCGGCCTGGAGGCACCATCAGGCTGCAAGCGTTTCCATCGTGTGCCGATGATGTATGTTTTCCCTCCTCCGGGCCAAGTTCACGCACATGGACTTGCCATCACCCGGGGGAGTCCAGTCTCGGTCGGGGGGGTGCCCTACCCGAGGCTTCCCGTAGTGGCCGAGGCCACATGGTATCCAGCGGGCGGGCAGAGCTCCGCGGAGCCTCACCGGGTGGGGGTGTGGCAGCAGGGTGGCCCTCTGCGAGAACGGCGAATCCCACCACGGGCCAGGTAGGGATGGCTGTTCCCTCCCCCCTCCTTTTACTAATGCGGTAGGAGCTAGCAGCTCAGCGCAGTGATCGTGGGACTTTAGTGCTGTCGTGGTCGGTTTCGATCCCTTTGCAGGGGCACCGTAAGCCCGCCCCCACCCCCCCCCCCCCCACGCACGGAGCGGCACGGGTATCCCTGGGGGAGGGTATCCCCGGGGGAGGGCGCAGCGATCTGTGGCACCCCCCCCCCCTCAGGGTCGCCTACTAGTGAGTCGGATTAGGTAACACGTCTATGCCATCAGGGTGAAAAGACGAGCTGGGTTCAACCCCGGGGTTGTCTTAAGCAATAGGAATCACACCCTCACATGTGACTTATTTGTTTGGGAGAGTAGGTCGCCCTCCGGCTACGCTGCGACGAGGTGCGGTAACCGGAGTTTGTGCCTCTAGGTCGCGTTCACTTCCTGCGAGTCGGAGGGGCGAATCCTCATCCCCCCCGACCGGGAGTGTGCATGTGAATACGGGCTATGTATAGCGCTCCAACTCCCTCGGGTTAAACCACTTCATCCGGGATTTGAAGGTGCGATGTACTTTGGTGCGCGGCCGTGCGCTCTTATACCTTCGGGTCGTTTCGTGCGCCTGCGTGGCACTGCCCATTTCTGTACGGGGATCCAGGGTTCGGGCCTCAGATCGGGTCGCAGCCGAGGAATATTGGGGGCTAGGTCCGCTAGGTGGTCCGCTTGCTAGACTGCCGACATCGGGGTTTGAAATCACGGGTCGAGCCTCGGGGTCGCGCCACATCCGGTGACTCGGGCCAAGTCACTGTATCTCCCGTGCTTGTATGTGCAATGGAAACACGGTGCTCGTGTAAGCGCTCCTTTTCCTGCAGGTCGAGTCGCGCTATATCCATTATCTCTGCAGTAGTGGCGACACGGAGGGGTATGCATGCGCACGGGGGGCGCGTGGGCGGCAGGTTACGGGCTTGAATCCATTGTGCGGCCCCCAGCTTTCCATCCCGCAGCAGTGGCTAAAAAGAATATTACTGCTCAGTGGGCGCATGCTTCGCACGTATGAGGCCTCGGGCTGGCAATAGCACCAGGTTTTTGAGCCTCGGGGTCGCGTACGCACAATTTGATCGTGGGCATGTCACTTACTCTCCCGTCCCTGAAGATGGAGATGCGCTACATTGTGTTTAAGTAGTTTTAGCCAATGAGATGTTGTGATGGCTCTGAGATATGCTTTTGTGACATATCACATTCCTTGGGGGACATACATGATTTTGGGAGTTGCTGGCTGGGCCTGTCCTGACTAGGGGGAGTCCAGGGGGAGGCAGTCATTCAAGGGGCCACCATTCTCTCCTGACCCAAAGAATATCAGTGAAACATGGGACAATTGGTGCCTCTTTTGCTCTAGTGCTTCTCCATGCCTTCGTTCGTTTATGGGGGAAGATGGTCTCACTTTTCTCTACAGGTTTACTGACATTGCTCTTGAGTCAGAGCACCCCCTGTTGCCTCGGTACCAGTAGCATTATGGGCTACGGGGTCCGCGTCTGTTTCATTTATTCTTTATTTTCCAGGTCGCAACTAAAAGTGAACGCCACCGACAAGCATACTGGTGACACACGGTCCGCATTCGCATCAGGGGGATCGGTACGCTAGGGCACGGGGGCTGTTTTGGCGCCCGGCAACAGAAGATGGCATCACATTATCGCAGGGGACTGTTTCTGGGTATATTCTACCTTAGGTACTGTTGCTACACGGGTCGCTGCGTTACAGCGCTTTCATTAACGCACTATTAGTAGGTGGTGTGCAGTTGATAGGCGGGACACATTAGTCTTATTAGGAAGGTTGGTCGGTTGTTCCCTTCCCTTCATAAGACTTGGCTGTGTGTGTGACATATCGTCCAATTTCCGTGACGGTACAAGTAAATTTGATGAAGAGTAGAATTATAGAGCAGGGATGAGCGTCCAGATGGAATTTCGGAATGTTATTGGGTTACCTGCAGGCTAGCGTCATTCAAATTACATCGGGGCCCGTAGGTATCCCATGTGCATTTTGATTCAAATAATTTTGACACTGAAAGGGCTTGGGAGTGTAAACCTTTTTTAAGTTTGGCTAGTAGTGTTGGTGACCCGGCGTTATCAGGCTTGAACGGAGGCATTTTCAAAAGGATATGCCTGTTGGCCACAATGATGACTCATTTATCTTATGCAACAAAGAGGCCTAGTCAAGCCAGTAATGATGAGGAGAGATGGGCGGTTGATTGATAGTATTCCTACCGCAGCGGGGGACTGGGCCTGGATTTGGGGGGGCCTGGTTGCAATGCCTTGTTTAATTGGTAAATGAGACCGAGTGGATTTGGAACACCTAGTAAATGTGCGGTGTGTTGGTGGCCGGTCTGTAGGCCACAGCCAGTGCCTGAGCATGCTGGGTAGCCCTGCAGACCAGTTACTCGGGAGAACACTTGTAGCTGCGCAGGGCTTCCTCGTTTCTGTCGGGGTCTTTTATATTAGCCGGGCACCCCTTGGACGCTTCACCACTATGGTCGGGAGCAGGGGTCGGTGTCACTTTGCATCCAGCACCTAGGCTAAGCAAAGAGTTACGCCTAGATTGAGTGAGTGTGAATGTAACCTGGTCGTTCATTTTGAGCTCCTTAGGGTAGGATGACCTTGCGGCAAGGAACTGCCAGGGTGCTTTACGTGTGCTTCAGCGATCATGAAGAAAGTATGCATCGCGGGCCCTGGCTCACACGGAAGTGGGAAAAGATCACTCACACTACAGGTGCCGAGGCCTGCCCCGATGCCTGGCATTGGGGTCCCAGGTTACTTCTGAAATGGCTAGGCCTTCAGATGCTGAAAGGATGTCCGTTGTTATTTACTCTATTGTTAAACGATTGGTTATTTCCGGGGTCATCCGCGGGGGTAGAGCTTTAGGCGCTGGTTGTCTTTCCATCGGGTCGGTTTGATGCGGGTTGGTGGTTTTTTGGGCACAGCCACGTGGTGGTGCTTTGTGTCTGACCGGGGTTAGCCTTCCTTTAATCCCCCCGCTTGTCACGCACGGTTGTCAGACGGGGGGGGGGGCAACTAGCCCTGTGCTGATTGAGTTGTTACTACGGTTATTAGTATCAGACACATCAGGCGATCGTTGCACCCTACAATAGGTACTCTAGGCCGCAGGTCCTCCACTACACACATCTCCAGATAGGACGGCCCCTCCCCCCCCCCTCCAATTCCTGGAGCAATAGGGGTCCGCGAGCTCCCACGTCATTTGGTAGGAGGATTTCGTAGAGTCTTGGGGTAGGTCACAGGCTGCTTCCTCTCTCTGTGTTTGTTCTGCTAGGTGTGGTCGGGTCAAGTGACGGAGGAGAGCAACCATCGCGTGGTATATCTGGGCAGGAAGGAACAGGCAAGATTGTAGCATAGGCAGATAGTGGTACTTATCGGGGACTGGATGGTGGTCTCAATGGCATGCCGCCATGCTAGGGGACCATGTACCTAGGTCACGTACATCAGGCAGTGACAGGTGAACTGGGACCATGTGTACTAGAATATACAGGAGTGGTTCCCACCACGGTCGGTCAGATGGGAAGTTGTCATCTTGATTCTCACTGGATACCCTCACTCCATCACGCCTATTGTAAGCTGAGGATGCCTGTTGACGCTGTCAGACCTGCTATTAGTTAGTACACTCACTGTTGTGCCTTGGCCCGGTTTGTCTCGCATCAGGGCCAGTTTGGGGGTACCGGCGAGTTGTTTGCTCCACGGCTGAAGCGGGCGCTGCTAGAACAGGGCAAGATTGATGAGGCCAGGCAGCATGACAAAGGTCTTTTCGGCACTGGCAGAATGGTGCAGGCTGCGAAGTAGTGCCATTACAGAACATGGATTTGTCAACATTCAGCTAGGAATGATTAGCAGCAGGAAGGTATTAAACCATGGTGAGCAATTGGTTTTGGGTTCGTGCTCAACAGGAGCAAGGGATTTGCTTTCTGTCCCATCAGGGTCAGGGACCGTCTATAGCACCAGGTACTGTAATGCTGACATCTTCACCCTGGGCTGGGGGGTCAATGCCTTCCAACTTTACAGCCAGACTCTGAGCAGGCAAAGGCATACTTGCGATGGTGCAATAGGCACTCAGCAGTCGAGTTAGATGGGTCATCATACCCCGGTATGTCGCAGTGATGAAACCTAGGTTGTGGCTACACCCGACCAGGCACTCTAGGGCAGCTGTGGCGGGGGTGTGCCAGTGCCAAGAGGGTGCGGGTTGCCTGAGTAGGGCTGCTGGCTTGGAGGGAGCACTACTCGGATCGCCACAAGGGCACGTTTGTTTCATAGAAGGTTGAATTGTTACTTTTATGGCATGGTGCCAGTTGCTTTAGTTATGCGCATGTTTCTTGGCAGCGTCAGAAACATTCAGAACTCAATGCTGGTGGTTAGCTTGTTGTCAGGCTGTTCAGAGGTATTTTAGCTCAGGCATGGCCAAGCATGGATTATAGGCCGGTGGTCTGCCCTGGGATTCGTGTTAACAGGCAGGTGAGGCAGCAGAACTTGGAGGGGCTTGGGTTTGGCCTCGGGGTACTAGGGCGGAGCCTGGTTGCTCACTTAGTAGCACGCCCTTGAGTTAGACGAAACAGGTACCTTGATGCGAGCATCAGTACCGGGTAACTTCTCCCCCCTCCAGCACTGGCTGGCAGCTATGCAGGTGGCCTTCCAACAGGGCCATGGTCCATATGATTAAGGGAAGCACCAGGGTAACACTTTGGGCTACAACCTGCAGGAGAACAATTTGGCTTTCCCAGTATTCAAATAGAGAAGCATTTTACACGTTGTTCTCCTCTGTGGTCACTCTGTCCTGTCTCTCCCTGGTATAATAGCAGAATTTTGGGAGGGCAAGGCTTCACATTGGGTGGTGACTGATGGAATACGATGGGCGTACTCCAACGGAGTGAAAGAGGAAGGAAGGTAGGCTTGTCAACCCTTACCTCCTCCCGCATGGGCTCTGCCAGGCAGGAGTGGGCGGAGCCTGGTTGCTCACTTAGTAGCCCGTCCTTGAGTTCGATGAAAACAGGTACCATGGATGCGAGTATCGGTACCGGGTAACGTATCCTGCCCTCCAGCACTGGCTGGCAGCTATGCAGGTTGTGGAAGTGGCCTTCCTCGGGGGCGATATGTCCACATGATTGAGGGAAACCCCGGGGTAATGCTTTTGGGCTACCAATTAGCAGGAGAACAATTGGCGTACCCAGTATCCAAGATAGTGAAGAATTTTACACGTTGGTCCTCCTCTGTGGTCACTCAGTCCTGTCTCTCCCTGGTATACTAGCAAAAGTTTGGGAGGGCAAGGCTTCTCATTTGGTGGTGACTGATGGAATGCGATGGACATACTCCAACTGAGTGAAGGAGGAGGTAAGGCGGGCTTGTCAACTCTTACCCCTCCCGCATTGGCACTGTCAGGCAGGAGTGTCTTGTCAAGGGGATTGTTCTTCAGCCATTCAAAGGCTACATTGGACCAACGCCTAGTTTTAGGTTTACGGTCATTTCAGTCAAAATCCACGGGGGAGTTAGAAAGGATGAGGGCACCTGTCCTGTGGGGCAGGCCGCCCGCCGGTCCAGCTGGGCGTAGATTGTCTTGGCTGGACCTGGGAGAAGCCCGGTATCAGTTGCTGTAGGAAAAAGGTCTACCTGGAGCCATGCGCAGTTGCGCAGAGCAAAGAGGTTTTGGGCTTCATCAGGCATGGTCTGATACACGCCAAGTCCACAGGGTGCTGGGAGGGAGATGGGGTGCACCTCTCTAGTTTAGGCACGGTTCTTTTCCTACTGGACCTAGGGGAAGCTTTGGCTGCAGCAGGTTGTAAGGAAATAGGTCTACCTTGGTGGGGGGCCCTGGTAGTGACGGTGGCCACTCCCAAGGCTGTGGAGGAGTTACAGGGCGATCCAGGGTCTGCACATACCAAGGGGTATAGCATGCAGCAGCACCGTGTGGTGCTAAGCCAGGATACCCAGGGATCTTTAGCGTGTCCACTGGAAGACCTACGGCGCCCCGCTAACCGACAGGCGGTTGTGGGTCTGAGCAACCGGGGGCTGCCATGTATGCTCCGCCCACCCATCACGGGGGGGCGTGTGAAGCATGTGGACTGGAGGTCCACGGATGGGAGGGGGGGGACCCTCCCAACATTTGGTATACACCAATTGGCGTTGCCATGGTGACTCTAGGCTTATCAGACGGGCAGGCGGCTTGGGGCTGGCCTGCCCTGGGATCGCCCGTAAGATAACCCACCGTGTTTGCATATTTATTATGCTAATAAACCTGCAGCAATATTTCTCCACTTACATTCAGTGTCGTGTGTATTATTTATGTACTTATGTGTGTTGTGATAACTGTTGCCGATATTGGCACTATGTAAGGCTGCCCGGGGGGGGGGTTGCGCAGCGGCCCGCCCCTTTGAGGGCGGCCGCCTTAGTGCCACAGGAAGGCACAGGGGTGGGAGGTCGTGTCCCTGGGTGTGACCAAGGGAGACCCCAGACAGGTAGCTGCTTCCGGCGGGGAGCAGCAAAGGGGGGGGGTACATATGCTGTCCCCGCCCCCTCCTCGCCCTCTTGTCCGCTCGTTCGCCTTGCCCGCCCATCCGCTTACCCGGCATCCGGAGGGACAAAGGGGGGGGCAGGTTTTTCTAACAATTTTCACTTTGTGTTGCAGGAGGAGTTACAGGGCGATCCAGGGTCTGCACATACCAAGGGGTATAGCATGCAGCAGCACCGTGTGGTGCTAAGCCAGGATACCCAGGGATCTTTAGCGTGTCCACTGGAAGACCTACGGCGCCCCGCTAACCGACAGGCGGTTGTGGGTCTGAGCAACCGGGGGCTGCCATGTATGCTCCGCCCACCCATCACGGGGGGGCGTGTGAAGCATGTGGACTGGAGGTCCACGGATGGGAGGGGGGGGACCCTCCCAACATTTGGTATACACCAATTGGCGTTGCCATGGTGACTCTAGGCTTATCAGACGGGCAGGCGGCTTGGGGCTGGCCTGCCCTGGGATCGCCCGTAAGATAACCCACCGTGTTTGCATATTTATTATGCTAATAAACCTGCAGCAATATTTCTCCACTTACATTCAGTGTCGTGTGTTTTATTTATGTACTTATGTGTGTTGTGATAACTGTTGCCGATATTGGCACTATGTGCCTGGCACAATATTGATGCTAAAGAACAGTGCAAGAATCATGAGGTCTCAGCCCACAGACCTGGCTGCAGCCCCCCTGGGAAGTTTGAGGGGTGGTGGGGGTGAAAGGTTTGTTGGCAGGCATGTTCTGGTCAATGCTTGATGTACTTTACTTTTATTTGGTGGGCTGAAAAAAAAATCCATGAAAGGAATAAAAGGTGTGATAGTAATCTTTTTCTAAGGTGATTTGCACGATGTCGGAGGTGTGAAGAACACTGCAAGAATCATGAGGACTCAGTCCTCGCACCTGGCTGCAGCCTTCCAGGGTAGTTTGAGTGGTGGTGGGGGTGAAAGGTTTGTTGGCAGGCATGTCCTGGTACATGATGTCCTTGCTTGTGAGTGGTTAGTCTGTAGAGTGAGGCGGTGACTTGACGTCACATTGGGGTACCTCCCTGCCGGGGGTATGCAGGCCATTCCTAGATAAGCTTGAAAAATGGGTGTGGGGCCAGACTGGAGAACCCCCCAGCATGGACATAGGAGAGAGCGGGAGAGATGGTGGTTTGGAAGCCTGCCTGGAGAGGGTTGAGGAGGGCCGGTGATGTCTGCCTAGAGAAGAGTTCAGAAGGGCATGTAGGGTTGATCCGTGTCAGTCTAGAAAAGGAGACTGGAGACCAGAAGGGAGTGGGGGCGACAGCCCTGTAGGAGAGAGGGGAGAGTCTATGTTTAGAAAGCAGAAGAGAGACTAAGTGTGCAGGCCTGCGGGAGGAAGGGGATCAGAAGGGCGTGTAGGATGGGGAGGTGTTAGGCATAGCAAAAAGACCCCAAGGAAAATAGGGGACAGCCGGGTGAGAACTTGACACGGGGGAGAGATCAGAAGAGATGGGGACTGGCAGCAGAAGACGGTGCGTTTACAGGCCTTGGAGACACCAGAAGAGGGCTGGGGGGTTAGAGCTTGCCTCAATAGAGGCTGAGCGCAAGAGGGGAAAGTGCGCAGGCTTGTGGGGGCAGCAGGAGGGAGGGAGGTGCAAGGGCATTTGCAGGTCTGGTGGAGGGAACGGAGGGGGTATGGGGAGGTAAGGGCCCACTTTGGAGGAAGTGGGTGGAGCCAGGGTGAAGTGGATGTGGCCTCCGACAAATATTTGAGCACCTGGACTTCATATTTTACAAATTAAGCACTGCTCTGAGGTTATGATGGAGTGTGGGGAATGTACTTGCTCACGGGAGTCAGGCTCCTCAACCAATGCAGTAAATCGATTTGTGCAAATAATTAAAGGCTCAATGTGACAAATAACATCCTGGGCAGAAGAGATGGGCAATTGGGAGGAGGTGTTGATCATCAGATGCGATTCAGGGCCTAATTGTGTGGTCTCCTGGCAGACCTCTGCATCCTTGCGATGAGTTTTCTGAAACATTGGCGGGACGATGGTTGGACGAGAAGGGATAGGTTTCCTTGCAGATAAAAAGTTAACAGGATCGGAGGGAACTGGAAGATCAACTCCTAATAGCCCTTAGCATTCTGTGATGAGATTGTAAATTCTATTCATAACGCAATTGTTCATCACATTTGCTGTCTTTGCTATTTTTCTAGCCTTTTTCCCCTTACCTACCCCACCAGCAGGACCATTTGCCCCCCCTGTACCTTCCATGGTTTTCCTTTTGCCCATTGTAAAACCAAAAGTAGATAGTTTAGGTCAATGACAAATCGCAAAATAGGGTATTTATACCAAGTGAAGAGTAGTAAAATATAAAACATTAATACACTTATGCTATGTTTAACCCCTTCCATGCTGCGCAAATTCCGCCGCTGTGCTGACGGTTTCTTGCGCGGGCGTGGTCATGACGGAACGGTTCCGTCATGAGCACAGCTCAACCGTGGCTCATGACGGAACCGTTCCGTCATGAGCACCGAAGGGGTTAAACAGCTTCAAAGCTCCCGGAGGGAAGTAAATAACAGCAGGATGAGATATGTTGTACGACCTCAGATCAACACAGTACCTTGAGAGTCCTCGTAGTTTTGTCCCAGAGGTCAGATGAAAAGGGTCTGACCCTGCCCTGCCTCTTCCTGTCGATGACGGGCCCGCCGTTGGCCCGGGCGAGGCCCATGCACGTCCCGCGCTGCGGGAGGCTTGGGGCGCAGATATGGCACCTCCTGGCGCGCTGCACAACGTCAGAGGCAGGCGACAGGCAAGGGATGCTGGATGTTATGGTTCCGGTGAGCCGTTCCCCTCACGGCTGATGAAACCGGATGGCTATGTTGTCGGCCGTTGCCCTCACGGCGGGAGTGTGGTGAAGCCAGATGGGGGTATCCCCCTCTCTCGAAGGTAGCCCCAGGTAGGTGAAAACTGCAGCGAGCGTCCCACGCTGCAGGTGGCTGGGGGCGCAGATATGGCGCCTCCTAGCGCGCTGCACAATGTCAGAGGCAGGCGACAGGCAAGGGATGCTGGATGTTATGCAGACATGCCAACCCTCCCGATTCAGGCGGGAGACTACCGATTTCAAGGCTAGTGACTCCCGCCTCCCGATTCCTGCAAGCAAAACCCGATTCCTCAGGTGTTTCAGCTGACAGGGCTTGGTATTGTGTAACGTGCTAATTCTTCCAGCAATAGTCAGAGTGGCGATGCAGGGTCTCTAGAAGGGGTGAAAAACCAACAAAGCCTCATTAACAAGCGAATAGTCTTTTAAAGACCTGTGAAGTACTCGGGGCGGCTGTGTGAGTGCCCGGGAAGCTGTTTCAGCCCGGGTGGATGCACTGCCAGCAACATGCCAGGCCAGTGCATCACCCTCTCTCAGCCTGCCATTGCGCTCCATGCTTCTGAAAGGTAAGGAAAAAAAGTGCATTTGCGTTTAATGTCCGATCCTGCAGCAGCAGCACACTTCCAAAGCCCATACATGACGGTAACCGGATTCAAGGCCCCATTCTCCCGATTTTTTTTTTTTTTTTTTTTTAATCTCCCACTTTGCTGTTCTGAAATGTTGGCATGTATGGTTATGGTTCCGGTGAGCCGTTCCCCTCACGGCTGGTGAAACCGGATGGCTATGCTGTCGGCCGTTGCCCTCACGGCGGGAGTGTGGTGAAGCCAGGAGGGGGTGTCCCCCTCTCTCGAAGGTAGGTGAAAACTGCAGCGAGCATCCGTAGTATATGTGCATTATTATCAGCTATTGTACAGAGGGTGGGCATAGCGTGCAAAAACTAACTGACAAACGTAATGTTTAGTGGATTGTACAAATCGTTGGAACAGTTGCAGGTCACTGATTTCTGTTTGCGGTCTGCTGGTTAGTTAAGAGCTTTGAAATGATTGGCAAACTGTATGGAGCGGAGCGCTGTACATATGTCCCAAAATAACATATGCAAAAAAAATAAAAAATCGTAAAAGTCAAACTGGAAGAGATGCCAGCTAATTGCATGCCATATGTCTGCACACATACATATTTAAATAGAATATCTCGGTCTAGGAAACTTTTTTATATCAAGTTTGTTTAATATGGATACTTCTGCGGGGATGTTTAAGTTTTAATTGCGTCTTTCGTAACACTGTAAATCTGTGAGTATGTATGTGGCAAAATAATGAGTTGATATATGCTACTGCTTGATTGTGCCACTGGGAGTTTTTGATGTCAAATATTTCACTTGTAGATCAGAACCAATTCGGCTTGTATTTATAGTTTTTCATTTGCATACACTTCTGTAGAAATGCTCCATTGCCCAGTGAATGTGTTTACTTGAAAGCAGGTTTCTTTTTTGTTGGTAATGCATGACACTAATCAAAGAGAAAGCCCATAGTGGGTTCTATGCGCGCAGTGAGTTTTACTGCTCCCCAGAGATATTTCCTTTAGAAGCAGCAAATTATATTAAAAGTGAGGAAGGACTTTGATGTCTTTAGGCCCCTGCTACACTAAGTGTCCGTATTTTTCAGTATACACTAAACCATGGCATTTTAAGGATTTTTGCGGCCCTGTCGAACATATTTTGGAGGCCCCTGTTCAGAACAAGTTAGGAGCTTGTTACCTATTTCCTTTTAATTCATAACTGTGTGTAGACACACAAACTGTTAGAAAACTGGTCAATCAAAAGTTGCTGAAAAATGCCTTCACAGGGGCCCCAACAATCCTTTAGATGATAGTGGGCATAGACAGGCAGAGGTTGGTAGAAGAGAGTTTAATATGCAGAAACAGAGAGAGAAAATTCCCTCTCCCACGGGGCCCTTTGGAAAGTGGGGCCCAGGGCAATTGCTCATTTTACCCATGCTGTAAAAAGTCTCTGGACGTGAAAGTGACTATTATTTATGTAATAATCCCTGGAAAGTCTATTTTTAGACTTAGTTCATTGGGGAATTCCTGGTTTTAGTAGAAAAAGGAAAGTGAACAAAGCAGTGAGGAGAATATCGTTTTGATTCAATGCAGCTGCCACAGTATCAATAAATGAAAATAAAGAATAGCACAAACGCCATTTTAGAAAGGCAGCTCTGTACAAGTTAAAAAAATAAAAGTTTAGTTGAAGTATGCTGAAAAGTCCAGAAGGGCATTGTAATAAATACTTGCCAGGTTTTACCTTTATAGATTTTTTAAAATTTCCCATGCAACCGTTTTTTGCTAACAAGAAAATGGTTTTCACTGCATTTACATACTAATCTGTTCCATAATCTGATTTAAAAATAGGTTAACATTGTTGGTTGTAGTGGGTAAAAGACCTGTCTCCAATATGGCTTCTCCATTCATCAAACAGTCCTCTATGGGGATAGTTAGAGTGCTTGCACCTTAAAATATTGTCGAAATTACACTTTATGCTTTTAAAAATTGTTGATTAGCACTTTGTTTCTAAAATTGCCGCTATGTGCTGCTTGATGCCACACAGGACGTACTGACTATGTTTCTCATTGGATGGGGGGAACCTATTGCATATTAGGTGGGAGGAGTTGGTTAGAGCTCCTGCCCTATAAAACACTGGCTGTAGCGCGGACGCGCAGATAGTTAGAGGCAGCTTGACCTTCAAATATTGCTGTAATTTCACTTTACGTTTTTAGAAATTGTTGATTAGCACTTTTCTTTTAGATATTTGACAGACTTAGGTCAGACTCGCCAACTATATTACTCTTGACAGAAACCTGGCTAACGCATGAATCTGTAAAAAATATTTGAGCAGCCCTCCCTGAAAATTTGTATCTTATTAACAATAATAGACCGCAGGGAAGAAAGGAGGAGGAGTTGATGCAGTTGCCAAAAAACATCTCATATTTAACAAATTTACACCTATATCGATGCCTATGGTGGATAATATTTAGATTAAGTTAGATTCCCCCACCTCCCCCCTTCTATTTGTCCTCATGTATAGACCCCTGGGTCATATGCATCAATTCCCCTAACTGTTGGCAGATTTATTAACCTCTTTGGCCACTGATCATGCGAAAATGCTTTTAAACTACGAAGCGAATAAAGATACCGGGGCTAAACGGCTATAGATTTAACTGACACATTAATCAGTCTTAACTTTGGTCAACATGTGTATGTACCTACACACATTAAAGGCCATACTTTAGACCAGATTTGGTCTTCCAAATTAACTATTTCCAATCTTACTGTTTCCCCTTACACATGGCCAGACCAACACCCTATCAGTCTAGCCATCTTCATCAACCCCCGGGGATTTGGATAACCCTGGCGGCCTTCATTTGCAGACCATCCTTCTATTATAATAACTTGGATGGTTTCTGCCTCCATTGCATTCCCGGGACACCTTTTACTCTACATCATATCCGGACGTCCCTGGATTTTTGTTGTGTTTGACTGTATTGATGTAAATTCAGGCGTCCCTCCTTCTTTCGCCCTGCCATCCAAACTTTCTGGGCCCTGAAGAAGGTTAGACCCTCCAATTTGGGTCGGACACCGAAACACGCATCGGCGCTGGTGTCCTCTGGTCTCCATGTCTCTCCCAGGACTATTTAGCTGTGGCACTCATTGAAGTTTCAAGACAAATCTTGTCAATAACTTTCTTTCACCCAATGAAAAGATATGGTAATAGGGTGATTAGATGTTAACATACTTAAACTACACAGTATATTGTGGTCCAGGATATCTACTATATTGTTAAAGACTCTGTGGAAGGAAATCAATGGATGTTTCGAGACTGTAGGACACGTGATTGTTATGCATGTGCGAATGAATGAGTATGAATTTGTTTGAGAGTAAGAGTGGGTTTTAGTATGAGTGTTGCGCTTGGGTTTTCTTGATTGCATTGTATATTATCAAATGTCGATGAATTATGTCTTGTGTTATCTTAAGAATTGTTACAATAAATTTGATATAATTGTTAAAAAAAATATGGTCTAAGGTTGTTAGTGCCCTGCCACATGCTTGGCCCCTTTGGCCTCTAGTTCACTGTACTTCCACCCTGGAGGGATGTGACTTTGATGTTGTTGGAGATTATCCTTGACGTACAGCATTAAAAAAAAAAAAATTATTTCAAGTAGTGGCTTTTTTCTTGTTGATTACGTAAGTTCATCTTTGAGACTGTAAGAGATTTCAATCCTGATAGAGTGGCTCTGCCAGTGGTCCCCGCTCGAAAGGTAGTCAATGCCTTGAAATCTTTTTTGGAGATAAAATAAAGGGGCTAAAAGCCAATATTCCCCCCAGTTCGCTAACCTCTGAAACTTCATTAGGAGACAGTAATTTCATGGTACTCTCGACATTCCCGGACATTAGTAAATATTGTTTTATTTATTTGATGGCTAAAGTTAAATCTGCTTCTCTGAACGATATTTGTCCCTCTCAGATTCAAAAAAACATTTTTTCCTACTTTCCTGATATAGCCATCTCTCTTCCTAAGCAATCCCTTAGTCAGGGTAAGGTTCCACACTCCTTTAAGGAGGCTGTTGTATTCACCCTTATAAAAACAAAGACAAAACAAAGCTGCACTTTCTCTCTGATGGTGCTGATGCCATACTGTAACCTGTGTTTGCATCACTGATTTACAACCTCTTTTAAACTAAGATTTTTGGAAATGGGATGTCCCAGTTCTTTCTGTCTCCCAAATACCAGCTCACCCATCTCCGCCATCACTGATAGCAGGTGGAATACACCAATAATGATTAGAACTTTGGAATGTTTAGAGCTCCATTGAAGACAATGGAGCAGCAACATCCTATGTAAACTGGTATAGGCCCTCTGCTCTCAACATTACAATGTCCTAATCCACTGCTTTTGCCTCTTTCTTTCCCATACTTCTCCAAAATATATAGGTTGGGCTGGAGAAGTGAAAGACAGAAACTGTGCAGCAGGACATACATGAGCCTCATCCCTCCCACCTCCCATAGCTCACAGTGTTACTGGAGCCTCGGAATGAGCGGGGGTGAAATAATGCTCAGCTCCTGGGTCTCCCTGGCTTGGCTGAATGAGGGAAAGCACTTTAGCAGAGCCCAGGGAGAACCACTTGCTGACTTAAACCTCCTTTCACACCCATTGCTGCGAACGGTCAGCAGCTAACAGCAGTGGTCCTATGTCTGGCTGTTATCTGTTGAAGATTTACAGCAAGACCTTTGAAACAAAGGCCTAGGAGCCACTGGGGGATAGTGGTGGAAGGTGTTTAACCCCCTCAGTCTCTGAGAGGCCTTTTTAAAACAATTAGGACATTCTAATAGTCTTATACCTGCTGCAGCACTCTATATCGGCCATTAAAGGCCTGCTCTCTCGTTAAAGGCCTTCCCCTTAGGCTCATACTATTAATATTAAAGCAGGCCTTTAAGGGCCGGAATAGCCCATTACAGAGGGCTACAAAACTATATTAAGATAAAGCAGGCATACTTTCAGGTTAAGCTACATTTGGAGAACCAGCTTCAGTGGTCTATTAACAAACACACCAGGATCTATACCAACATCACTGAAGGGTTTTTAGTAGTAACAGTGCCCACAAATTGGCACTGCCCAATGGATGTCAATTTAGTAAATATATCACATGCAATATGCTGATAACTGATATCTTTGAGGAAAATGTAGATGCAATGATATAAGGATACCAGGTTCATGAGCTAAGAGCAAATTTAAAAAAGTGTTTTCAAATTGAAACATGTGATTAGTTGCACAGAGTTTGTCCACAGTCTACTCTAAATTCCCTGTTAGAAACTGGGTTTCTGGTTGGCAGAGGTATCCACCCTGTCGAAGCAGGAACCACAATCCTACTCAGGGTAAGTCAGAAACATAATTCAAATTAACCTGTTGAACCCTCTGGTAGCTTGGCACAGGGCTCAACTTAAGAGGCATTGCGCAAAGTATTTGTGCAACACTTCAAACAATAAAAGTTAAAACACCACACAAAAAATGCCACAAGTGGTTAGAAAAATAAAGCTTAACTTGATGAACAAAACAAGACCAAAATGGCAAAAATACAATAAGTTGAACCGGGGTTATGAATTTTTGAAGAATATGCTGAAATATAGTGTTTAAAATCATAAAGTGCCACCCTGGGCTATCTGGTCGTGCTTGACCGGGACAAAGTCAAAAGCTCAGGCCAACCGCGATGATGCGCGTGTTGGCTACAGGGTCGAGGTCTGAACCACTGCAAAGTATCTTAGTTGCGTTGTTGATGGGGCTGTGATGCGAGAGGCAAAGAGGTGATGCTTTGTCATCGAGCCGCAGGCTGTAGGGGATGTGTCGTCGTCGAGCCGTGCAAGTCGAGAATGCATTAGGAATGGAGGGGATGCAATGTACTGGATCCTTGCAATGCATCACCGTCGAAGGAGATGCACCAGTTCTGGAGGGCACAACATTGATGCGTGTATTTTGCCTGTTCCAGCACTTTATGCCCACATCCAAGGGCCCAGGACTGGGTTGTCGCCACTTGTCAGGGCAAACCTTTCAGATGGCAGAGTCCAGGTGTTATTTGTGGCGTAGTTGGAAGTCTTTTGTGTCCCTGACTCTTCAAACAGGAAGCAAGCAGACAAACACTTGGAGTCACTCTGTGTTCAAGTGGTGCAGGCCCAGTCCTTCTCACACAGGCAAGGAGGGCAGCAGGCAGGTCAGAATAGCAGGAAAGCAGTTCTTATAGAGCAGCAGTCTTTCAGAGTGGCAGTCCAGCATCATAGCAGTCTTTCTTCCTGCCAGTGTATCTACAGGTCCAGAAGTGTAATGAGTTGGTAGGGTCAGAAGTCAATTTTTTTTATACCCAGTGGTGCCTTTGAAGTGGGGGAGACTTCAAAGAGGGGCTCTGAAGTGCACAGAGATTTTCCCTTCCTGCTATGGCTCCAGACTCACTACATGGGGTTAAACAGTCCTTTGTGTGGGGACAGGACACAGCCTAATCAGGTGTAAGCGTGTAGCTGTTCCTAGCTCCTCCCTCCCATTCTGCCCAGGATGGCCAATCAGTCACACCAAAGTTCCCTTTGTGTGTGGCTGTCTAGAGGGAATGCACAAGGCCCAACTGTCTCCCACCCCAGAAGTGTATTGGAGACAGGCAGCAGGCACACAGGGCTACGAGAAAATAGTAATGATAAATTTGACTTTATCTTTTAAAAGGATTTATCATTACAATTCCATAGGTACTAAACATGACAGCTCTAACTCCTTCCAATTGGGAATTACACTTATTAGATGTAACAAGGAATCCCCAATGTACAGATAGTGAAAAACACATTTGGGAGTTTTTCACTTCCAGGACATGTAAAACCTAAATGTCCATGTCCTACCTTTGAATTACATACCACCCTACCCTATGGGCTACCGAGGGCTATCTTAAGTGTGACATATGTAAAAAAGGGGAGTTTGAGGCTTGGCAAGGAGTTTTAAATGCCAAGTCAACATGGCAGTGTAAACCACACATATAAGTTCTGCAGTGGCAGGCCTTCAGACATGTTTTAAAGGGCTACTTAAGTGGGTGGCTGTTAGAAGTTGGGTTCCTGGTTGGCTAATGCTTGCACCCCAGCAGGAGGAACCCACCACTCTAGTTAGGGCAAGTCAGATACACAGAGGAGGTAGACTTATCTACAGAGGCAATGTGTAAAGCGTTTGTACAACACAAAGACACACACAAACACACACACAGTAACACCATGAATACACCACAAAAGAGACTCCGCACATGGTTATATAAAAATAGGTTCTATATTGATCATAACTCAACAAGACCAAAATTACAAATATCTGCACATTATGCAATTGTCAGGGATCACAGTGAATGCATTTTTTTAAACATATCACTCGTTGTCCTGTGGCAAAACAAGGTCCGAAGGATAGTGATATAGTCTCTACATTTCAAAAATAAAAATGCAGGCTTTAAACGTATTGCATCAAATTCCCCCATAAATGTAGGTCACAGAAGCACATGTGCTTCTATTTGATTATTTACAGTAGATGCCTGTAAGTGATGAGCCCCTTTTTGGTGAAATGTAGGTGAAAATATTCTCACATATAATAGGACTTCACAGTAATTCCCGTAGCATTGTTAAGAGGCAGCAATCCCCGTTGGGGATTAATTGCTGGGCAGTTGAAGGCACAGGAGCAGGGAAATTTGATCTTGGACACACCTTGGTGAGTGGTTTTAGTTTCTGACTCACTTGGAATGCCCAACGTGAACTCTGGTGAGTCTGCAGCCTGTTGTGGCCGTTTGGACTCGCAAGGGCTTTGCAGAAATCAAGGGCTGCCCGTGAGGGAGCATGGGACACCTTTCCTCCTCCTGTGGCCCTGGTCAGTCCCACAGTACCTTTCAGGGGAAGGAGGGCTACACAGGCCACTCTGAATTCTTCAAACAGTACTGTACAAGCGTTGGTGAGCCCTGGAAGCAGGGCCCATGTTGTCCAATACTAGCCATTCCCTGGGGGCGCAGTGGAGCAGCTTTGACATCAGCAGTGTCTCCCACATTGCCCAGGCAACGTGTTCTGGCTGGAATGCGGCTTGTACGCTTGTACCCAGTCGAGATGCCACTTCAGACCTAAACTCTGGGCCCGAGCACTGGCGTGCAGTCCCATAGACCAAGTGCGGTTTCTTAGCAGAAAGGATCACTGGTTTCCATCTGCTTCAGCCGACAGGCACAGAGATTCCTGGCTTCACACAGCCCTGGTGCAAATAGTTGGAAACAACCACATGACTGCAGGTGCTCTGCACTGGTTTGAGTCCTCATTGAAGTAAATCCAATAGTGTGAGACCCACTGTTGGCAGAGTCCTGCAGTGAGAATTAGGTGCAATATTTGATGGCCCTGAGATTGCAAAACAGGAGGCAAACCAACAAGCCCTTGGAGAACACTTGGGGGCACAAAGAAAGGTAGCAGGCAGCAGGCCAGCATATTAAAGCAGTTTGCAATGTGGCAGTCCCTCCTCCAGGCCAGCTATCAACTGGCAGCAGTCCAACACAGTTAGCAAAATTGACAGCACAGCAGTTGGAAATGCAGATGGCAAAAATGGTTGTCCCTCCTGGCAGTACAGGGGTCTTCCTGGCAATGTGCAGATGTAGAGCCAGCAGCATCTGGTTACAAGTCCCATGCAGTGTCTAAAGATGTGGGGTCAGAGCCCCAGTACTTATACTCAAAAATGCCTTTGATGTAGGGAGTGGCTTCAAAGGAACCCTTAGAAGTGCACAACAATCCCTTTCAGCCCAGCCCTGGCTCCAGATGATCAGTAGGGGTAACTTAGCCCTTTCTGTGAGGGCAGGACACAACCTATTCAAAGTTAAGTATGAACCAACTCATCCAGCCCAGGAAGACTATCAGCATGCAGATGAATGCAGGTGTATCCTCTAACACACCCAGCCCTTCGTGTGTCGTGGCTATCTAGCGAGAATGCATAAAGTGTAGCTGTCACCCAGCCTGTCAGACTGTCTCCAATACACTTTGGAGACAGGCTGAAAAGCACAAAGAGTTGTAAGCACAGAGAAATGGCCACTTCTAAAAGTGGCATTTTTAGAATAGTAATGTGAAATCTAACTTCACCAGTAAGTAGGATTTATCCCTACCATTTTAAACTTACCAAAGATGGCAACACCACTCCTTTCTGATCAGGAATTACCACTAAAAAGTATATAAGGGAATTCCCAATTCTAGCCTATGAGAGGAGTAGGCCTTACAGCAGTGAAAAACGAAATAGGCTGTTTGTCGGGACCAAGACATGCAAACATAAAGGCACATGTCCTACATTTTACTTACACAGCTCCCTGCCAATAGGCTACTAGGAGCTTATGTTAGGGGTAACCTAGGTGTAATAAAAGGGGAGTTTAAGGCTTGGCCAAGTAGTTTTAAATGCCAAGTTGAAGTGGCAGTAAACTGCACAAGCAGGCCATGCAGTGGCAGGCTTGAGCACAGGTTTGAAAGGCGGCTTCTGTGGGTGGCACAAGCGGTGCTGCAGGCCCACTAGTAGCTTTTAATTTACAAGCCCTGGGTATATGGTATACCACTTTCAAGGGACGTACACGAAAATTGAATATGCCAAACAAGTGTAAACCAATCATGCCATGTTTTAGGAGGTGAGCACATGTACTTTAACACTGGTTAGCAGTGGTAAAGTGCCCAGAGTCCTAAAACCAACAAGAACAGATCAGCAAAATTGGAGGCAAAGAGGCAAACGTTTTGGGGGCAGACCACCCCAAGGCTGACCGGTCTAACATGTGTCCCCCCCCAGCTAAAAGTGGGGAGAGCTACCCATCCTATTGGGAGTTCTCATCACTGAGGCAGAAGAACCGAGAGAGACCAGCAGCATTGGCTTGGTCTGTCCCAAGTCTGTGTTCCACTGTAAAGTCCATTCCCTGTAGGGAAATAGACCACCCTAACAATTTTGAAAATTCTCACCCTTCATTTGCAGTAGCCCCCTGAGGGGCCTGTGGTCTGTCTGAATCTGGAAGCGAGTCCCAAACAGGCATGGTCTCACCTTCTGCAGTGCTCAGACCACAGCTAAGGCTTCCCCTACAAACGTACTTCACCTCTGTTCCCTGGGAAGTAAACTCCTGGAGATTAAAGCTACATATTGGTCTAGGCCCTCTTGATTAAGTTGTGAAAGCACTGCCCCTATGCCATGCTCTGAGGCATCAGTTTGAACAATGAATTTCCTGGAAAGGTCAGGGGCCTTGAGGACAGGGGTTGAGCACATGGCCTGCTTTAGGGAGTCACTTGCTTTCTGGTATGCCTCTGTCCAAATCACATTTCTGTGCTGCTTCTTAGAAGTGAGCTCAGTCAAGGGGGCAACAGTGGTGCCATAAATCAAATCAAACAATTTGTAAAGCGTGCTACTCACCCGCTAGGGTCTCAAGGCGCTGGGCGGGGGAGGAAGGGGGTCGCGACTGCTCGAACAGCCAGGTCTTGAGTTGTTTCCTGAAGGAGAGCTGGTCCTGGGTCAGCCGTAGGTGGGTGGGGAGGGAGTTCCATGTCTTGGCCGCCAGGTAGCAGAAGGATCTTCCTCCGGCGGTGGCTCTGTGAATTCGTGGGACGGAGGCGAGGGCGAGGCTGGCGGAGCGGAGCTGGCGGGTGGGTGTGTAGAATGTGAGGCGGCTGTTGAGGTATTTCGGGCCCAAGTCGTGGAGGGCCTTGTGTGCGTGGGTGAGTAGTCTGAACGTGATCCTCTTGCTGACGGGGTGCCAGTGCAGGTCTTTCAGATGGGCGGAGATGTGGCTGTGACGAGGGATGTCCAGGATGAGTCGTGCTGAGGCGTTTTGTATGCGCTGGAGCCTTTTCTGGAGTTTGGCTGTGGTTCCAGCGTAGAGGGTGTTCCCGTAGTCTAGCCGGCTGGTGACGAGGGCCTGGGTGACCGTCTTCCGGGTTTCGGTGGGGATCCACCGGAAGATCTTTCGGAGCATGCGCAGGGTGTTGGCAAACCTCCTATAATATCCTGTGAGGCCTCGGAAGGCTCTCACCGAGTCATTGAGGGCTCCCAGGACATGATGATTTCTATCTTGGCACAGAGTGGTTGCACCTTACCCCCACCCACCAGGTGTCCCAAATACACCACAGACCCCTGCTGTATCTGGTAATTACTGGCCTTGAAAGTTAGGCCTACATTTTGCAGGATCTGAAGCACTTCCTGCAGGTGAAAGAAGTGGTCCTTCCAGCTGTTACTGAAGGCAGCTATGTTGCCCGAGTAGGCAGCACTGAAGGCGTCCATATGAGCCAAAACCTCAGTAACAAGCCTCTGAAAGGTGGCAGGGGCATTCTTGAGTTCAAAGGGCATCACTCTAAATTGGCAGTGGCCCTTTGGAGTGCAGAAAGTTGACCTCTCCTTCCCTCCTTCAGGTAGGGCAATCTGCTAGTATCCTGAAGTAAGGTCAAAAGTACTTCGAAACTGTACAGTCCCTAATCTGTCAATCATCCCGGGGGATGGGATGAACATCAGTCTTGGTGACTGAATTGAGCCCCCTGTAATCTACATAGAACCTGAGTTCTGGTGTAGTGCTTGGTGGGGCAGTTTTTGGTACTAGTACCACAGGGCTAGACCAGGGCCTACTGGAGGGTTCAATCATCCCCAACTCCAACATCTTGGACATCTTGTCCTTAATGCTGGCCCTCACTTTATGCAACAGCCTATAGATTTTATTCTTGATAAGGGGACTGTCTCCTGTGTCCACACCATGGATACACAGATGGGTTATACCAGGAGTGAGGGAGAACCAAGAGGAGAATTATCCCAGCAACTGGTGACAATCCCACTGCTGTTCTAAAGTCAAGGCAGGGGAAAGGTGCATGCCTTCCACTGACCCATCCTTCTCTTTGGAGGCTAGAATGTCAGGGAGAGGTTCACTGTCCTCTTCCTCTCCCCCATCGGTCACCAAAAACATGATGACCTCAGGACTTTCAAAGTGGAGTTTTAGACAGTTGAGATGGAGAACCCCTAAAGGGGGCTTTTGGGTCGTGAGGTCCACCAAGTAGGTGGCCTCCCTCTTCCTCTCAACAATCTCATAGGGCCCAGTCCAATGGTCTTGGAGGGCCCTGGGCTCTATGGGCCCCATTACCCACACTTTCTGCCCAGGCTGAAATTCCACATCGGTAGCTTTCTGGTTGCACCACTGTCTCATCACCTCCTGGCTGGCTTTCAAGTTTTCAGGCACTTGCTTCCAAAACTTAGCCATGTGGCATTGGAGGGCTAGCATGTAGCTAACCACAACTTGGGGTGGTTTCCTGGGAGCTTGCTCCCACCCCTCCCTGAGAAGTCCCCTCATAGGATGTCATACAGATTCTCAAAGGGGCTAAAGCCAATCCCCTTCTGTGGCATCTCTCTGTAAGCAAAGAGTATGCTTTGCAAGGGGACGTCCCACTTAAGCCTCATGAACTCAGGGTGGCCTTTGATCATGCCTTTGAGGTTCTTGTTGAACCTTTCAATAAGCCCATTGGTTTGGGGATGGTAAGGTGTGGAGAACTCGTAAGTAACTCCACACCTTTCACATGAACTGCATATATGCAGACATGAAGTTGGTGCCCCTGTCAGACACAACTTCCTTTGGGGAAACCCACTCTGGTGACAATCCCCATTAGGGCCTTAGCAATTGCAGGTGCAGTTGCAGTCCTCAGTGGTATTGCCTCTGTGTATTTTGTGGCATCATCCACCAATACCATGATAAATCTGTTGCCAAAAGCTATCTGGGTATGTATGGACCCTACAATGTCTATGCTCACCATCTCAAAGGGGTGGTGACAGGCAAGGGATTCAGGGGAGCTTTCAGCTACTGCCCTCTCTCCCCACTGGCCTGGTCGGTCAAGTAAGACCTACAGAACATGCCCGATGAAATCTTCATCCGGGGCCAATAGTGGGGGACAAGACTGGCAAAGGTCTTGTCCTGCCCCAGATGTCCTGCTTGGGGCATTTCATGAGTCAGTCCCAGTAAGAAGGCCCTGTAGTACTGGGTAACTACCAGTTCCCTTGTTGTCCCAATGCAAAGGTGTCTTAGGCTCACTATACAGGAGATTTTCCTCCCAGAAAATGTGGTGATTACCAGAGGCATCACCAGCTGCCTGGGCTTTGGCCAGTTGTTGCATACACTCCAGGGTTGGGCACTCTGTTTGTGTCTGGCAGAATGTCTCCCTGGTGGGTCCCAACTCTACATGCCACGCAGCAAGTTTAGATAGGTCACCAAGGAAGGCACTGCCCTACTCAGTGGGCTCCGGGCAGCTTTCTGCTGGGAGACATTTAGGGTTCATTTTTCATCCGCCTTGCCCTTCCCTTTTTTGGCAGCTGTCTGGTTCATTTTTCCAGGTTCCAGACTTCCTTGACTCCCTTTCTGGGCAGCCATGGACATAGTGGTTGTACAAATCCATTCAGGCAACTCAAACATTTCCAGGTGTGACTTGAGCTCCCCTTCCTTCCAGGTAGTGTGTTCCAAGTCATTGCCTAACAAACAATCCACAGGCATAAAAGGGCTCACTGCAACTTTCAGAAGACATGAGACACCCCCAACTCAAATGAACAAGGGCCACTGGATAATTACCCTCACAGCTGTCAGCTACTACAACCGGGTGAAATGTTTTGAATATAATATGCTATGGGGCCACACAAGCTGACTCCTCACCATAGTCATACAGGCTCCTATTTCCCTCAGAGCCTAAACACCTTGCCCATTTATGGTGACCCACTGCCTATACTCTGCAGTATTGGAAGGCATGTGGGCTTAAGGTACCATCTCCGTATTATTCAGGTACACTAGGGTGACCCCACTAACTAACCCCCCCCAATGACTGGGACAAACCCCTTCCCGAGCACCACACTTGCCACCTTGGTGTCTTACCTCTAGTGCGAGGCCATGCTCTTTTTGGACTGGGATTCCCTTGTAAAGCCCATGCTCATAGCACTTAGTGGACTTGCTCTGACTCTTGCCAGGGAAGCTCTTTTTCTGATGGACAGATTATAATGGGACCCTTTCCCCTGAGAACTGTTTTGGGGACCTTGAGCGAACTCCTTTTCATCTCCCCCATCCTCCTTGTGGTGGGAACCCTGACTACCCTTCTGGAAGTCCCCTCAGATATCTTCTTTGACATTCTGGTGCTTAACGAAAGGTCCGTCTCCTCAGCAAGCTTCCTGGGGTCCGTCAGCTTGTTATCCACTAGTTGCCGATGCAGATCTGGAAAACAAATATCAAGCATGTGCTCCCTCGTGATTATGTTGTAAGGCCCACTGAAATCATCTACCTTGCTTTCCCTCTCCCAGCCCTTTAGTACCTTGCAGGAGTAGTCCAAGAAATCCGCCCAGGTCTGTGTATGGAGCTAGTGGCTACCCCTGAATTTCTGCCTATACCTCTCCGGGGTTAATCCAAATTTCTTGACAAGAATGACCTTCAAAAGGGAGTACTGTGTCTGGTCCTCTACTTCTAGTGTAAAGAGTATGTCCCTCCCCACTATAGGCATGTACCTCCACAAGTTACCCTCAGTACTTCTCAGAAACCCTGTGCACCCTTAGAGCCACCTCGTAAACTGAGAACAATTTGTCAATGATGTCTCTCACCATATAGATGGGCACCAAATCTTTTGGTATGCAAACCCTTCCCTCTCTCTGGGACACTGCAGGTATGCTGCAACCACTACTGTTGGTTTCTGCCTGCTTGACATTGATGTCCAGCACCTTAAGCTTAAGCTAATGTACCAACTTTCTTTAGGCCTCACCACTGTCATGGTCAGTAGGTCTGGCGTGCAACTGAAAATGGAAGCCAGACGGATGGGCTTTGCCAAAGCTTGTTCTATGTGCGAAAGGATTGTGTGTTGTTTAAAGACCGAAGTGCATAAGGTTTGCGGTTATGAAATCCTGAAGAGGCCCCTTTGATGCAGTGAATGATGTTTCTGAGCATGAGCAGGCGACACATGGAAAGAACCCCCCCCCCCCAAAAAAAGTAGCATAATCACATCTCAGCTAACTCTCATTCAGTGTCTCACACCAGGCCATGCGAGTTGAGGTGACCTCATTATTTGGATATCCTTGTTAGTTCACTCACATCCAACAACTGCCTGTGTCAAATGGCCTAGTACTTACTGTTTCAGTGCAGCTACGTCATATGCTTGACTAATATGCGTGCCGTGCATGAGAAAAGTGCAAACCTTTCCTTTATTTTTCATCTTCAGAAGTCCAGCGCCCTCACGAACAGAAACAACACAATCAGCTGGTGCTGCAGACAAGCAAGAAATAAAGCCTTCGCGTATGCGGAAGTTAACAAGACAATACAGCTTGTAAGTTTCAGCTTTGCACCCTTTTTTTTCTAATACAGTATTTATTGTTCGGAAACGAAGATCAGGCGAGTGTGTGTAAAAAGACTTGTGCAGTGCATTTTCAGAATGGGCTGAAACGCTGTACACAACAAGCATTGGCATAGCCAATAGGTCTCGCCTTTGGGGCCTTATAAGTGTTTAGCCGTGCCATGCTAAATCCTGGCATACTCTTGAAGTTCGGGAGAAAGTCTATAATACTACAAGAGTAAGACCCGTCAGCATGTTTGGTAATTCTGCCCTAGGTTTTTGAATATATGACTACATGCAGGAGTGTGTTTGCATCCAGCTCTTTGATGGCAGTTCTTGACTCACTGTGCTAGATTACTATTGTAAATTTTAAACTGCCCAGTAACAAAATGATCTCTGACACAAAAGCAGTAACCCATAGAGCTATGCACATAAAATACACTGCTGTAATCTGCGTGGCACACATTCTTTGCAACAGTCATATTAGCACTTAAAAATGGTTACAAAAAAGGCATAAAACAATTAGCTTATAACCTGGAGAAAATTAAAAGTGCTAAACAAGCACTTTAAATTCATTAGGATAAAATCACAGCAAGGAAAACTAGAATATGTGGCGCAACACGGAGATGGATTTTAGTACCGCTCATATTATTACCAGTGGAATGTAATTTAGTTTAAACAATATATATTATTACCATTAAAGAAAATTCAATGTATTCTTAAATAGGACTAAATAAGGCCTTCTCGAGGCACCCTTTAGACTCGAAAACACTTATGTCATAGAATACACGGTCTTAGTCTCGCGCACTGCTTTCATTCCGCGCGCGCACCCCAGACTGCACTGAGGCCACAATGTCCCTACCCTCAGAGATGAGGCTGCGGCACTTTCTGACAGCTGCAGATGCGGCCATGCTACTAGGAAGTGCTGATGTCGTGCATATTAACGAGGATGAAAAGCCTTAGAAGAGTGTTTGGAGATCAGCTCCACCTGTCAAAGCGCGCTTACGAGTAATGAATATCGTTTTGAACTGATGATAAATCACTCCTTTGTGTAAATCTGTTTCTCGGCGCTTTACCTACAGTGATGCTTTGTAAGGTGCTCAGATAGAATTCCAGAAATGAACAGGACCTACGTTGGAACACTATCCACCCTGACTGATTTGTTGTAGGTTCACTATCTAGAAATAACACTGAGGCAGTGTACTCTTGAAATTGTGTGAGTATTGTGTTTTGTATGGTTGCAAATATACCAGCACAATTATCTGTACAACGGCCGACATGCCATTTTACGAACACTGGCAGTGCATGCTTCCTGTTACTTCCTCCCTCCACTGTCCCACAGACCTAACCTACCCTATCCTGCAAGGACTGCTTATGAATGGAAAGGGGGCTGTTGACACCCTGTTCCCTTTGAGATGTACTCTGGCGGCAATTATGTTGATGGTTCTGCAGGACATCTGCCATCTATCACAGCGGCCACACATACTTACCAGGTAGAAATGTCTGTAAATATCCAATGGCTGAGAGGAGGGTGGTTAATTGCCTCCTCCGAGGTTAAAATCTGTGCTGCCATCTGCAACCAGAGGATCAATGAAATTGCCATGGCGATATACATAGCCTTGACGGCCACTTTCCAAGCAAGACCTGCATGTGCAAAGATAAGCAAACCGCGGTTTCCGTCTGGTGAGATCCAGCTCTTTCCTCCAATAAGAGACCCACCCAACATGCGCCTGCGGATCCACATCATAATATTCGCCTCATCTTCCTTTAGTTGATTTAAACAACGTACGCATGACTCAATGAATTACTTCTCATATTATCGTCACCCTGCACCCAGTATGTACTTCCGGGCAGCCTACACATCCCATATGGTGATTTCTGTCCACACATCAGTTACTCTGGTCATGACAGGTGCGCAACTCTCATTTGGCTCAAAGGGCTTCAGCCCCCACCCGTCATGTGTAGCAGCCCTGGCTGAGACAGCTTCCCGGGCGCCACACAGCCGCACCCAGGTACTTCACAGGTCTTTAAAAGACCATTTGCTTGTATAGATATCAGAGCGTGTTACTGCGAGTGAGATGTTTTGTGAAGCCGATCACCGCAGAAGGCGATAATGACAGGAGGGCATATATTACCCCACCCCTGCTGAGGTGATCGATTCACAAAACATCTAATAACTAGCAAAGCTTTAACACCAATACAACCACCTGCCCCGTGGTGCATACCGCCTCGCTCGCAGTAACACGCTCTAACATCTATAGTCTCGGAGATCATCGAAACCCTCTCTAGTCTGAGGCCAGGAGCATAAACTGGTCAACGGCCACCTTGCCCCAATGAACCGCATGCTCTCTTCCTGTCACACCGACGCAACTGTGGATTCGCTGGTATTCCCTCTCTTTGGGAAGAGTGCTCGGGTAAATTCTCATATCTACTTTTTTAACCTACCATTTCCTCATTGAAGCACGGTGCTGATATCCTACCCCCCAGGTTCACCAGACTCCGTGCGTTCAAACTGTTTGCCATGCCCATGGCTCTGTACCCCGTCCGCTAGGATACGAGTCACCCTTCCTTAGATACAGTTTCTCCCACCTGCTCCCCTCCCATTCTCACCAGAACTCTACAGGCGATGCACGCGTTCTCCACCATGGCAGTGCCTCCCCAGTACACAGAGCCACTCTATCGGCTGAACTCTGCCCGTAGCTCAAACCTTCCAAGTCTGCTTCCACCTAAACACCTAGGCCACGTCCGAGCACGCGCCCTGGGCGTACTGGTGTCAGCACCGTAGTAGACCAGACGAAGGGGAAAAAAAGGACAAAACATCAAATGGATCACAATGTTTCCTACGGAAGCAGAGTATGTAAAATAAGCTTTTGCAATGGCAAAAACATCATTGCGGGCAGGCGGGCGAGAAGGCACGATCAACATGAGTGCACGGGGGGTGCGAGAAGACACGGACTGCGGGAGGGGGGAGCCACGGGAAGAAAAGAGTGCTCACAGTCTAAAGAAAACATACTGTGCAACACTCAAAGTAAAGGGGATAGTAGCCATGGAAGTATACAAACAACGACACGGCCATCATGAGGGGGGACTAACAAGCCTAAAACCAATCGGAAGGCAGCATATAGGGACTAAGCCAATCAAAAAGATGGGTGGAGAGTGGGCAGAGCTTCCACAGAGTTTCCATTCGATACTGAATACTGCATGCCTCGCAAAGTGAGCAGCGAATGCGCGCTGGCAATATAGGCTCAACCTTAAAGCATGTCCACAAATCCAGGATTTTTTTTAGGTTAATGCAACAGGAGGATATATGTGCAATGGATCCCACGAGGGAACGTATGCATTGCTCATCATACCTAAAGGTGGAAAAGTCGACCTACTTAAGTCTTTTTGCCTTATCAGAAGAACAATACTTATTAGGTGCTGTGACTGGGGGGATTTAACGCTGGTCGATAGAATGTAAATAAAGTTAAAGAGATCTTAAGACTCCTTTGTTTCTGTCCTAAATATCACTTAAATGTGTCCATAAACAGAAATGGCTGGTTCATTTGGTTTTTAATTCAAAACAAGTGGACTCTAAGCTTAGGCAGACGTTTGCTGTGAGGTTGTCTAATGCCTATGAGGTCATTATTCTGGAATGTGGGAGTGTCATTTCGAATTGTTCCATATGTATAGACCAAGCCTGCCATCACGCTGACAGCAGGGCCACACCACCATGGTGACTCACGAAGGCTAATTCTGTGGGCAGGAAGGGCCCACTGGTGGGGCTCTAATTATCATATACAATTCAAGATGTTGCCAAGGGAAGTGACCTCACAAGAAGTGGTGTTATGCCTTGTAAGTCATCCCCACTTAAAAGGTCAAGGGCCTATTTTACAAAAATAACAAATGCGTATAATCACAAAGAGCAGTTTTGATTTACCATTTTATAAATCACATGCATTTTTTCCACATATTAATATGTAACTAAACTTGGAAATGACTAAAAAGTCTATATTTTTAAATAGAGTGTAACTTGGTGATTACATTTTTTAAACTACTTTTACTTACAAACAGAAATGTTCTGGGTGTATTTTTTATCTAACATTAAACTTGTTGCTAATGCACGTTTTGTTTCTTGCTTCTGATCTTTATTTAGCTTGAAAGTACAAAAGTATTTCCAATTTCCAGTTTGTTAAGCAACAGAAGGGATGGGTGTGAAATGCTCTATTCTTCAGATAAGGAAATATAAATAACCCTTTCCATGGGCTATTCACTCAAATAAAGGGATGTTGGCAGCGAAGTGGAGATGTAAGAAAATCCTGAGCATAGCTGCCAAGTTTCCTAGGTCCATCTGTGACTAGTTAGGCCACTCACTGCATTTTTCCTTAGAATTCTGGGACTTGCAATCCGGGTTTTATACTTAGTTAAATATGTCTACAAAGACCCTGTATTCTGAGGCAAAACCAGACCGGCCAAAATAGTCATGCATAGACCTGGGAAACTTGGCAGCTATGCCTGGGTCCAGGTCACATGAATGCAATGTTTGCAAATGCAAGCAGCTGCAATGTTGGGGCACAATATGACACCTCCTAGCCTCTTGCTGCGGGGAACTGAGTGCCCTTTCTAAAAAGAGTGGATAGACTCCATGCACCTGTGTCTTGGCCCCAACTTACGCCTTGGTGGCAGGTGATTTTTGTTGAGCATATATAAAAATGTTGTAGCCAGTGTTAGTGAGACAGGTGGAGATAGAGCTTGAAAATAAAGAATTTAGCAACATGGGCCTGATCTAAAGTCATGTTGTAACTGAGAGCTAAGAATCGACTTGAATATACCGGTTGAGTTTTCTTCACACTAGGAATAGGAAGTAATTTGGAGCAAATCCTACTAGGTATTTAGCGTTTCCTCTAGAAACTGGAAGATTTCACTGACTGAATTCCAAATCAAGCCCTGGGGCTAAACGTGACAAACTAGAAAGATACTCCGCTTTAATTAGAACATTGAAATGTTGACCCCTCTATTGAAGACAACGGAGCAGCAGTGGCCTATACAAACTAGTATAGGGCCGTGCTCCCAACATTACAATGTCCTAATACACATCCTTTGCCTCTTTCTTTTCAATGCCTTCCCAAAATATATGGATTGAGCACGGAAAAGCAAAAGGCAGAGCTTGTGCAAGAATGCATACCGGATCCTTCTCCACTTCCTTTCCCCAGTAGCTCACGGTACCAGGCGGGAGGGGGGAATACTGCTCAGCTCCTGGGTCTCCCTGGCTCATCTGGAAAAGGAAAAGCAGTTTCGCCAAGCCCAGGGAGACCCAAGGGCTCACTTCAGCCTCCTTTCACAGCTATCGCTGAGAATGTTCAACAGCCAAAAGCCGCGGCCTTGCGCTCTGCTGTTATCTATTAAACAATGATGGCAACAGTTGTGAAACAAAGGCTTTGCAGCAGTGGGGGGTTCCAACTCCCTTGGGCTCCGAGACGTCTTTGTTTTTTTAATTATGATATTCTGCCGTCATGGGGCGGAATGTTATTTTTTTTTTTTTTAAGTTTGATTTATTGAGAGAATATTCAAAGAAATAAACAGCTGTAAAATGGATACAAGCAATCCTATTTGACAATAAAAATAAGTAAGTAAAATAGCAAGGAAATATAGGGGTTAAACTATTTAGCTGTATATAGAAAGAAAGAAATACATCGCAGATAATATGACAATGTAAGCATAACACTGAATTAAAATTTAGAAAAATATTGTGATAAACATTCGATAATAAAGAACCAATTGAAAAACCATACAGGAAAAGGCAAAGGGAAACAATTAAGGTGGTGTTCGTGCATCATCTGATACATTTTTAAAGGCATCAATGGAGGAGGCAGATTGAGATACGTAAGTTGTTAAGGGAAGCCATAAAAGATCTCTTTTGATTGCTAGGGATATGGGAGAAACATAATTAGTGTCCAACCGATGGTGAAAACAGATAGCATTCCACCAGGCTCTAAAGGTGACTTTGTCGGCTAGTTTTCAATTTGAAGTTATTAAATTAAATGCGATAGCTAATAAGTCTAAAAGTTTAAAATTCAACGGCGTTTGAGGCCATTTGGGAGATAAACTACCCAAAAATATATTTGCAAAAGAAAAAGGGATTTGGATTCTAAAGATCGTCTTAATTTGGGACCAAACTAATTGCCAGAATTTATGGATTGAGGGACATTAAAATAACATGTGTTTTAAATCTGAAGCAGGACAGGGACAGGACCAGCAAGTAGGAGATGAGTCTGGTGTAAAAGAAGCTATCGACACTGAGAGGAATAATGTTCGATGATAGAAGAAAAAAAGGGTTTGTGTGGTATTAGCAGCCCGAGAGGTCTTATGGAGTTTAGACCATATTTTATCCCATGTAGTAATTGGCCATTCTTGTGCGAAATCCTTTCCCCATGCCCTCTCAGTGTTTGATTGTTGTCTTTCTGAGGAGAAAAGTAAGGATTTATAAATATTGGATGCTGAAGGAGAACTATCTAGGATTGAGAGTAAAGATTCATAAGTTACAGGAGAATCAATAGAAACTGATAGATTCTGAAGAAACTGAGTAAGAGAGGGATAAAGAAGATTATATTGCAATTTTGAGGATGATGGTAAAGAAAATTTAGATTGAAGATCAGAGAAAGCTGGGGGTTTACCATCAGATACGAGTTGAGAAATCCAATGTAAGCCTTTAGAATGCCAAGTTCTCCAATATATGGGATGATTACGAATCCGTATTGATTTATTATGCCAAATAGGCTATTTATGGAGGGAATTAGTAGAGGTGACAGGGGAACGCAACAAAGCAATATTGGCAGTAAAAGTTAAGAATTCTTGAAAATCAAAAGGAGCAACACAAGATTTTTCCAATTGTAACCAGAGAGGAGGATATAGGGGAAGATCTGTAGAGACCCACTTAGCAGCTTGTTTTAATGAAAAAGCGGAGTGATAAGTCTTAAAGTCAGGGAACTTGAGGCCACCATGAGGTCTATCTTTCTTTAGAGAAGATAAGTCTATACGCGATGATTTCCCTTCCATAAGAATTTTATCAAAGTGGAGTCAATTTTCTTAAAATAATATTGAGGGATGTGAATAGGAATCATAGAAATAATATATAATACAAGAGGGGAAAGCGTCATCTTAATAGAGTCTTACCGACCCCACCAGGAGAGGAAAAGGGGATGCCAACGAGTAATACTGTCATTTGACTTTTTAAGAATATATTCAAAATTCAATTTTAGTCTATCAGATAGTAAAGGCGTGAACCATAACCCCAGAT